>NC_081410.1:563373434-564100934 GCF_030272615.1 Cryptomeria japonica | reverse complement strand
TATTGACTTGGCATACATGCCTTTTTTTGATATATATAACTATATTAGATATTCGATCCAATAAATGTGTACTGAGTTCATTATTGTGTATTTGTTGTATTTCATAGTTGTCCTTTTATAAAGTTAATTGATAATTTGCCTATGTAATCAACAATATGAATATAAACAATAAAAATCTATGATATTAAACATTGCAATCATGGAATATGATTTGATAAAATTTCTAAAATGTCTAATTAACCCTACAAAAAGCCTTGTATTCAATTCATTATTATGTATTCACTGTATTTGGTGGCTTCCCTTTTATTAGTTTAAATGAATATTTGCCTATGTAATCAACAATATGAATATAAACAACAAAAATTGATAATATGAATATGAGCAACAATATATGTGGTGCAAGAGCACCCTCACGCTCGCAATGGTCAAATTTGGTTCTCGTGTGCACAAATCGATGTCACGAGTGCATCCAGGTGGGCATGTTTATGCTAGGAATTCTCCTCTCATGCATCCCAAAGCGTCAAAACGTCGAGAGTCATAACCTACCGATGCAATCTCTCAAGTGCCTTGAGTCCAAAAAATTGTCAAATTTTGACAAATTGTTTCTTCCAATCCAAGACACATATGATCGATCCATTTGAACCTGTGGGGTTGTGTGAGACTCCTCTACCATGGCCTATCTCTATTTTTGACGACTTGGAGCCATTTTCAATTGGTAGCATTTTTTTGCCTGCTACAAAAACCGTCAGTTGCATGCAATGCAAAGTTGCAGGATAGGCTAGAATTATTTCGGTTCATCGTGTGCATAAATCAACGCCATGAGAACATCTAGGTGGGAAGTTTTACATTAGGTGAGCTCCTCTCATGCATCCCAAAGCACTGGAACGTTGAGAGTCATACCCTACCAAGGCGATCTCTCAAGTGCCTCGGGTCCAAAAAATTGTCAAACTTTGACAGACTATTTCTTCCAATCCAGGACACATATGATCAATCCGTTTACACTTGTGGGGTTGCGTGAGGCTCCTCTATAATGGCCTAGCTCGGTTTTTGATGAATCAGAGCCATTTTCAATTGGTAGCATTTTTTGCCTACTGCAAAAACCATTAGTTGCATACAATTTAAAGTTGCAGGATATGTTAGAATTGATCGGGTTCGTCGTGTATACAAACTGACATCATGAGCGCATTTGGGTGTGAATGTTTACACTAGGAATTCTCTTCTCATGCATCCCAAAGCACCAGAACGTCGAGAGTCATACCCTACCAGTGCGATCTCTCAAGTTCCTTGAGTCCAAAAAATTGTCAAACTTTGACGAACTATTTCTTCCAATCCAGGACACATATGATAAATCCGTTTGAACCTATGGGGTCACATGAGGCTCCTCTATAATGGCCTACTTATTTTTTTGACGACTCTGAGCCATTTTTAATTGGTAGCATTTTTTGGCCTACTACAAAAACCGTCAATTGCATGCAATGCAAAGTTGCAGGATAGACTAGAATTGATTCGGTTCGTCATGTGCACAAACCGACATCACGAGCATGTCTAAGTGGGCACGTTTATGCTAGGAATTCTCTTCTCATGCATCCCAAAGATTTGGAACGTCGAGAGTCATATCCTACCAATGCGATCTCTCAAGTTACTCGAGTCCAAAAAAATGTCAAACTTTGACGGATTGTTTCTTCCATCCGAGACACATATGATTGATCTGTTTGAACTTGTGGGGTCATGTGAGGATCCTCAAAAATGGCCTACCTTGGTTTTTGATGACTCATAGCCATTTTTAATTGGTAGCATTTTTTTGCCTACTGCAAAAACTATCAGTTGCATGCAATGCAAAGTTGCAATATAGACTAGAATTGATTCGGTTCATCATGTGCACAAATCGACGTCATGAGTGCATCTGGATGGGAA
Organism: Cryptomeria japonica; assembly: GCF_030272615.1. Lineage (NCBI taxonomy): Eukaryota > Viridiplantae > Streptophyta > Pinopsida > Cupressales > Cupressaceae > Cryptomeria > Cryptomeria japonica. The sequence goes on along the minus strand of NC_081410.1, from coordinate 564,099,020 downwards.
TGTTTACGCTAGGAATTCTCCTCTCGTGCATCCCAAAGTGCTGGAACATCGAGAGTCATACCCTACCAACATGATGTACATGTTGCTTGACAACTTTTTTTACAATTTTTTTGACAATAATGACAATTTTTGCTCAAATTGTATCTAGACTCAATCTATGACCCGATAATGACTCAAATAATTCTCCATGATTATACAAGAATCTGGAATTCTCATGATTGACCTTATCACACCACATAAACTCAAAAAATAGTCACAAAACATAGACACAAAAAATAGTCACAAAACATTGTCACATACTATTCAAAAATTTACCTCTAAATATGGTCAAATCAGTTATTGGCTATGTGAATATACAAAAAAATGTCTTACAAATCATCTTATGGGCTTTTATACAAAATTTGGCATTACAATATGTGCGATTTAGCTCATTGCCATTTTAATATACAAAATTTGGCATCTATATATGTGGAAATCAGCTCATTGCCATTTAAATATACAAAATTATGCCCCTAAACATGTAAAAATTAGCTCATATATACAAAAAATGAATATAGAACAATTCGTTGACGATATATACAAAATTCTCAAAATCATTCTACTCTGAATCGTAGAATCAATCAAGTGAGCCTTCAGGATTGACTCTAACCCATATTGTGTCAAGTATTGCCTCGTGGTCAGATTCACGAACTTTCATAAAATATTGTTATGAGGTCTACCACGATAAGTTTCATCAAATGAATATTTGTTGCAACAACAAGGTTAGAGAAATGAAGAATATGTCTGTGCGTTTCAAAGTTCTCAAACAACCAAACATCATAATTCTTGATAGGGTATCTCCTAAGTCATGTTCCTATCATGACAACAGACCCTATTGGGTACTCAATACCCTCTTCGTCAATGATTGTGGTTGTCAATTTTCTTTTAGGCTCAACACAATGACACAAATAGTAATCCGTTCCTTCTTCATTGTTCTCTTCTGCAATAACTGCATACACATGACCTGCATTTTATTAAGTGATAATTAATACCAAAAATAAATTATGATGTACAACGAAATAAAGAAAAAAGAATAATTGCAAAAAATTAACTCAAAAAATTACCTGAATCCACTAGGTCAGATACATGGTCAGAAATCTACTGATGTCTCCATCTGGCTCAATTGTAGTGCTTTGGGAATTTTATATGTATCAATGGTAACCAACGGTCTACAAGACCATTTTTCAACCCACTCTTGTGATTCACATTCTTCCCACAAACAATACATGCATGAGGAGCAAAAACATACCATCTGTCTTGTATAAATTACTAGTGAACTTGCATTTGAACTCATAAATGAGTGCATGTCACTAGATCCTGCAATTGTACAATAATCTAGATAGTTTTCAATGTTAGATTCACTGATCAACCAAAAATATCTATGAACCATTGATGTACTTGGATTACCTGGACCCATCGTAGACTTACACCATCGCCCAATTGTTTCTACATCTATCAACTTAGCACCACCTTCGTACTTCAATTATTCTCTAGATAGGGCTCTTTTTACACATGCTCCTACACCATCGTGCTCTCCCTTACCATGTCCAGCCTTAGTGAAATTCCAAAATTGTTGTACACTTCTTGTCATACACATCCTTGTCAACCAATAAAACATCCTTGCATTTTTGGATTGTGTGGTGCAATTATCTGACCATATTAAGTGTCGGTTGTATCATATGTTCCTTTCCCTTAAACTATCATAGAAAACTTTAAATAATCCTTGTACAAAGTTCAATGAATGAGTACACTCATCACTTATGTAGAAGTGATACTCTCTTACAACCTTTCTATCCTCCTCTGTGCTATCATTTGCATGCATGAATGCTATGTGTACAAAAAGAGAAACTTGTGTAGAATGATAATACATAGATTGCACTTCATTTTGAGGTTGTAGTGTATAATTTTCAGTAAAATCAATGATAGAGATAATGGTGCCAAGAGGAAATGTGTCCTTACATAACTTGAATTGCTCATCTAACCATCGAGCTCTATATGTATGCATTATGTACTCATAAATCAGTTTCTTTTGAGGCATTTTCATAAATTCAGCTACACATATATCATTTTTCACTAGCTCACATCTCTTCAAATCTTTTCCATCTTTAACTCCATATGTGACTATCTTGTATTTTCCAAAAGAAACTAGTTTCCTACCAATTTCATGTGTGCTCTCCAAATGTACACATCTTGGTAAATGTTGCAAACCACCACATATAGCACAAAAACCTTCCAAACAAGGCATCTTATAATAAATGCAACCATTATTACATAACACACTTGAAATAAATTCTCTTACCGACTTAGGAGGTGCTTGAATATTGCATTCTTGCAAAACATCACTAGTGTGCAAAGTAGAACAAATATGATAAAAAATATCATAGTGCATGGAAAATTCAATATGCATCCTACAACAACACATGGTGCATACATGATTAATCTTAATATAAAAAGGTTTTTCCATTTCAAAAAAACTTTGAGAAATTCTTATTTGAGGAAAATTTTGAAGGAATATTTCATAAAATTTTGTTTGAGTCATATCAAAATAGTGTTTAGTATGTGGCTCACAATTTGTAGACCCGATTCACCTTCTAACAACATCTCTTTGGTTGGGTGAAACTCTTGTGTTGTCATGCCAAAATTTTTCAATTAATGTTCTTAGTGCATCAACAACAACCTTGTCTTTGCATGGTAGTCTACTCAAGAATGCCCAAAGAGAATTATTGTTACGTTCCTCTATTTTTTCTCACCTCTGTAATGCTTTGCTTAATGTTGTTCTACTAACGTTTAATGACTTACTTGTTTTTCGTATCAAATGATCTTTTTAAATTTTTTTGCTCATTATGGTTGATGTAATGACACATTGAGTAGCTTTAGAATCTTTAGTACATGATTTTGAACCAATAGCTTGATATGCATCAAATATATTTCTCATAATAGTTCTTTCATTGTTACATTCAGATGATCTTAGGCCTAGAATTTTCATTGTCTCTCTAAAATTCAAATTTTTAATCATTTGAACAATTAACTGACATCTTGCGGTTTGATTTAAGTTTCCAAAATAGTTTTGCCATATTCTTTTAACCATTCTCCTACAAGTTCATTCATTCATTTTATCGGGCATTGACTTCAATATATTCTCATCAATGTCAATTAGATACTTTGGTTTCCTACAAATGATTCTAGGAGGTGTTAACATCAGTGCATTGTGTACATTCAATTCATCAAATAGAGAAGGTGTATGTTCATCATTTAATTGATTATTCAATGTGGTATCTTCTTCAATTACATTAGGTTCATACGGTAAATCAAATATCTCTTCTTTAATTGAATTAGGTGCATTATGTTCATTTGGTAAATCAAATTGAGATGTTGAGGATGACATACCTTCTTCTCCCATTGTTCTTATGTCACACAATTTCTTCATACGTTGCCTTTGTCTTTCCTTTTCAGCCTCTCGTTGTTCCATCATTCGTCGCTTGTTCTTTCCCATGGTTGATACTGGTTGTCCTAAATGTTGATATGTGATGTTTTTTGTTGATGAAAACCGACATTGTAATAAAACCCTAAAAAGACCGACTTTGTTTGTTGCCCTAAAAAACACATGTTATAAGCGACTGGGATGCTTAAGGCATTGTGAGGTTGATGTATTATTTTTGATGGATAATAAGAAAGATTGGACGATTGTGTATGGTGGACATAACCCATTCTAGGTGAACCACATTAAATCTCTATGTTATCTGTGTTCTATTTTATTCCTTTATCTTTTTTTATTTAAATCTACATATAATTGTTAGTTCATATTTGCTTCGGATTTGCTTGAAACCCTAACACTAAATAGAATCATATTACATATATATGTAAACAAAAGTTCATAAACAAACAAATAACCATAAATATGCATCTTATCATTTTTTTGAATCAAAACTATTAAACAATCACAATAATATTGACAAAACTAATAAGAACAACAATTCAATCATTTGAAATCATGCAAAAACAAAAAATTCACTTACTTCTATGTATAAAAGAGTGATAGAAGTGAAGACACAGTTGTAGTGGGGCCTTCAATGACCTCAAAAACGTCTTTTGAGGCCGTTGAGGCTCTTGAGAAAATAAAAATATGTCTAAGTACCTTGTACATGCTATATTAATAACTGCGTGCGTGCTGTTAGTCCCTAAAATGTTGGAAAGCCCAACGGTATTTTTTTTTCCATCGTGTACTAATAATTAGCATGTACATGCTCCTACACCTTAAAATATTATGACAGGGCAACAAACTAATAGGATCAGTACCCCGTACGCACTCCTATGCCTTAAAAATGTTATGGCAGGGCAACAAACTAATAGGCTCAGTACCCCGTACGTGCTATTTATAGTAAAGAAAATGTGAAGGAAAAGGGAGAGAGGGAAGGAGAGAGAGAGAGAGAGAGAGAGAGAGAGAGAGAGAGAAGAAGAAGAAAGTCTCTATTTTTTACTTAAGTCTCTCTCTCTCTCTCTCTCTCTCTCTCCCCCCCATCCTTTATCTCTGAAGTCTCTCCCTCTCATCCTCTATCTCTCTATTTCACTCTCCCCTTCTCTCTCTTTCTCTCTCTCTCTCATTACCTCTCTTTCTCACACACACACTCTCTCTCTCTCCCTCTCTTCAAACCTCTTTCTCTCTATTCTCTTGTACTCTCCTTCCATCCCTTCCTCCCTCTCACTCAGACTCTCTCTATCTCTCACCCTCTTTCTCCTTCCCTCCCTCCACCTCTTAGGTCTCCCTTTCTCTCCCAATCCTTCTATCCACCTCTTAGATCTCTCTATATCTCCCCCACTCCCTCTCTCTCTCTCTCCCTCCCCCCCTCTCTCTTTCTCTCTCTTTGAGTCCCCTTGTCTGTGTCGCTCTCTATCTCTATCTCTCCCTCCATTTACCTCTCTCTCTCTCTCTCTCCATCTCTCTCTCCCCCTCCCTTTCCCTTTCTCTACCTTTGTCTCCCCCCCCTCTCTTTTTCTCTTTCTCTCATTTAGCTCTTGTCTCTCCCTCTCAGTCTCCATCTATCTATCTCAGTCTCCTCTTCTCTTAGATGTATCTCTCTCCCATTCCATCCCTCTCCTTCCCCTCTCCCTCTCTAGGGTCATATGGTATTCTTAGGGGTCATATGGTATCCTAGGGATCTATGAATGTGTCCTAAGGGGTAATAAGACACCATATGACTCCTTAGGATACCATATGAGCCATAATGACACATAAGAGGTCATATGGAGTCCTAAGGGGTCATAGGACACCATATGACCCCTTAGCACACCATGTTGGATTGTTGGCATTGACAAAATCGGTCAATCCAGAGAATCGATATATGTGCTAAGATTTGTCATTGATGTCCAACACTTACCGGTGAAGTGGTATAGGTAGAGTGGTGTTTTTTCATTTTAAAAACACATGGAAACAACATTGGTAACAAATGATCAAAGGTTCAATCAGCTCAAGAAAAGATAGACTAAGCCAACCGATATGTCATTCAAAAAGATCGGTCATTTTGATGATGATGAAGTCACAAAAGGTGACTCGGGAAAGAAAAATTGAAGTTGTATGCAAATTGGAATCATATTGGTAAATAGGGGAAGAGACTTGATTCTAGCACAACAAACCAACAATCAAAGGATGAACCGGTAATAGAGAAGTGCAGTGGCATACCAGTACACCGGTATGACAGAAGGAAGACATGTAATCACCATATTTTTTGGAGCGGTGATCGGTTATTCAGTTGCGGTGACGAAAGATGAGTTGGTGAGCTTATGTCTATGCCAAATCACTTGTTGGTAAGGTAAACTTTAGTTATCATGCAATCAAGCATGATTACCGACATATTTTTTGGTTTGCACTTAATTGACTGAACACGACCCAAAAGTTACTATCTTTGGGAGATGTGGTGGTAGATTTTGTTGAACACTCGGTAGAATTATTGTAAGGCGCACAGAGAAAGAGTGGGAGATTTTTGAATTTGAAATCTTTCGAAATCCATGATTGTTTTGATTGCAGGAACATCTAAAAGTGTCAGCAGAAAATGTATAAAGTGTTTTTGAGTTCATTTAGAAAGTTTTTGATCGTGAAATTCACAACAAGCAGATCTTGTTGAAGGTGATCCAAAGTGAAGAGCAGAGAGATAGGAAGTGCTAAGAAGTTTTAACATAGTAGAGTGTGTTTGAGGTAGATCGACAGAGTGCAGAGCCGAAGGATAGAGAACTGGTAGAGTGCAGAGCTAAAGGACAGAGAAACGACAGAGTTGAGAGCCGAAGGTTAGAGGATCGACAAAGTGCAGTGTCGAGGGATAGGCGATCGACTGAGTGAAGAGCCGAAGGTGTAAGAAGAAAACCAATGTTGTGCATAGAAGATAAAACCGGTGTGGATTGAGTGTGATGCATATTGAGATCTGATCAAGCTATCAGTGGCTAATTCAACAGATCATCCATCTGTTGCTTTCTAACCACTGCAACGTAAATCCCTTAATTGGGTGGACTTTAATAGGTTCCTTTTGTAAAATCCCTTAACTGGGTGACATCTTAATTGATGTTCATAAGTCCTTTAACCAGGCTACCTTTAACAGGGTAAAGGCACTAACTAGCCTTGAACAAAATCCCTTAATCAGGTGGCACCTAACAATGTCTTTGTAATCTCCTAACAGGGATGGCTCCTATTGGGCATACTTCAGAAGAGTACAAATTTTGTGAGTTCCTACTCACACCATGGGTTTCCACGAGATAAATTATTGGTGTCAATGTCAACTTTTCATGCTTGCATATTTTACTTCAGTGATTAAGTATATCATGTTGGCTTGATGATGATTGTAATGTATTCATCATTTGTTGGTATTGATGAAACACTCTCACACACACATATTATATTGACTACCAGTGTAACTTCAATTGTTTATGCTGTCAACCGGTATGTTAGAGGTTATACCAAGAGATTTATCTCTAACCAATACTTTGTGTCAACTGGTATGTGCATAAGAGACAATCTGTGATTATACTAAGTCGGCATCAAGAGGAAGATCAAGATGGAGATCAAACGGATATTTAAAGAACAACGGTTCATATGTTTTATTCAAACCGGTATTTGATTGTTCCAATCGATATTTGGTAATTTTATGATGAGTTACCACATTTCATGATGAGTTACCAGCACCGACTTCTTGGCGGCAATTTTTGTGATGAGTTATGATCACTTGTCCAGATACATTGCACCTTGGAAATTGTGTTATGATTTCTTAAGGCCGACATAAAATCATAAGGTCTATATATTGACATCGCAATGAATTATTTGATATAGTGAAAAAGTGTTATGTTATGTGCACAAGGAAAAAGAGTTAAGTTGAAGATGATGGAGGAGAGCAGTGTTGATTATGTTTAGAATGATTTGATTAAGAAAGTATTGTGCTACTCAGAACAGATCAAACCATTCTTGTTGTTTTCTAACCATTACAACAGAATCAAATCCCCTAACCGGGTAAGCTCTAACAAGATTCAATGTATAAATCCTTTAACATGGTGATCCATTAGTTTGGATTCTGAAATCCTCCACCGAGGTTACTCCTAACAGGGTACTACCTTTAATAGGGTATAAGCTTCTAATCAAGATTTGGAATCTCTAACAAGATTCGCTCCTAGCAGAGCACTTTGTAGACCTTAACCAGTCAGTTATCTATTACTGCAGATAATTAACTTGTGAGTTCCATCTCACCGTGGTTTTTACCTATTTGGGTTTTACACGTACAAACACATGTGTTATGGTGGATGCTTTAATTTTTGTGGATGTTGTTACATCATTTTGGATTGCATACATTGTGTTTAAAAGCTTTGTTAAGTTCATCTACCGGTTAGTGTTTGAAGTAGTTTTATTTTTGGTGTCACTGATTCAACCCCCCTGTCAATGCTTTTCAAGTCCATCATATTGTTGGATATTAGATGAATGCAAATTTAAGTTAAAAGTTTAATTGTGAAAATTTGATCAAGTGCTGATTCACGCCTCCCCTCTCAGCACCGGTTGGGACTAACACACCACACGACCAATAATGATACCAAATGGTGTCCTAAGGGGTCATACAATAGGATATGACCTCTTAGGACACCATACGACCCATAATGACACCATATGGAGTCTTAAGGGGTCAAATGGTGTCCTAAGGGGTCGTAGGAGACCATATGACCCCTTAGGACACCATATGACCCCTAACGATGCCATATGGTGTCCTAAGGGATCACAAGGTGTCCTAGGGGTCATAGGACACCATAAGACACATAACGACACCATATGGGGTCATAAGCCACCATATGACCCTTAGAACACAATATGACCCCTAACAATATCTAAGGGGTCATAGGGTGTCCTAAAGGGTCATATGACACTATATGATCCCTTAGCACACCATAGGACCTATAACGACACCAAATAGTGTCCTAAGGGGTCATAAAACACCATATGACCCTTTAGGACACTATATGGTGTTGTTATGGGTCGTATGGTGTCATGAGGGGTCATATGGCATCCTATGACCCCTTAGGACACCATATGGTGTCGTTATGGGTTGTATGGTGTCTTAAGGGGTCATATGGCATCCTAAGGGGTCATAGGACACCATATGACCTCTTAGGAAATAATATGACCTCTAATGACACTTAAGGAGTCATATGGTGGGCTAATAAAATGATATATTATTTAAAGTTATGAATAGAACATCATGCAATAGAACATCGATAGTTTAGTTTTGATATAGCTAAGCTAGACCATTGTCAGCATAGGAGAGACTCCAGGCGAACAAACAACGAGGTTTTGCTAAAAAGCAAGTGTAAGAGCTTGACCTAACCCTAAGAGTACTGCTTTTCTTAAACATATGATGCTCTTAAATTTGCGAGGCTATAGGACTAATCTCGATTATGACTAAAGGAATTACACACTTGAGTTATTTCATGGGTATGTACCCTTCCAGGCCTTTTGACAAGTGATGATCATCATATACTACCATTGCCATGCTTACAACAAACTTCAATTTCTTTAGATGATAGGTGTTGTGTAACAACATGGGAATTCTCGCATACCCACCACTATCATTCTTTGTGACATCATTTGTGTTACTCTCCCTCGTTCTCTTCCTACTGGTTGTTTCCTTCTGAAAAACATATTGCAGGTAGTCTGACTCATCATTTTGCTTTATTGACACTATTTTCCACATCTGCTCTGCTCATTAGAAACACATTCGAGAAGAATATTGTTGCAGGTTTCCTTGTTTGTCACGGTAATGCACCCGTGGTTCAATTTCAGATCCTTCTTCCTATTCAATATACACACACAAATCCATTAGTCAATTTTCTTAGGAGATCATACATGATAAAAATCAAAGAGGAAGTTGCAGATAAGAAATAGATTCACTTACTTCTATAGAAGTGTAGACATAGTCGCAGTGGGGTATGGAGGGAGTGAGGGAGAGAAGAAGAGAGGGATGGGGTATGGAGAGAGAGAGAGAGAGAGAGAGAGAGAGAGAGAGAGAGAGAGAGAGAGAGAGAGAGAGAGAGAGATGCACCGTGCACGCACTTGAGAGGAGGAGACAATACACTTACATACACACATGTGTGTATATATATACTTAATATATTAAATATATATACATACATATATATATATATTATATATTATATATTATATATAAAAATTATATATTATATGTATATACACATATTATATATACAATATCATATTATACACACTCCCAAAATTTAAAAACAAACATAGCACGTACACGCTGTTTATAGTAAACATAACGCGTACGCGCTATTTATAGTTAAGATAGAGTGTACATGCTTCTTACACCATAAGTAACCCGTATGCGCTTTTTATACCATAGGTACCCCATACGTGCTTTTGACTATTTAGGCTTGGAAATAGGCCTGGATGACAAAGCTACAGTTTGGAAGTTTGATTTCCCTCCATTTCTCTCCTTTTTGACGTGTATTATTTTATCAACTTGGTTTCTTGACTTTTTCATCATCAGGTTTACACTTCATCAAGTGGGTATTTCTAAAATTTCACCCATCTTCTGAGCTTTCTAACTATATTTTTTTAAAAAAAATTGAACAACAATAACATATTATTATTGAATTTCTTTAACCAGTGTCTCCATAGTTCTCATAGACATAGGTGCACCATTTTTTTAATAACTTTTGATATACTTATCCAAATTTAAAAAACTTTATATATTATTGTAGTGCACTTAATTCTTTATAATTTTAAAAAAAAATTGTATTTTCGATTTGTTTATTGCAACTTATGCTTCATGCATGAACAAGTACCTAATTTTTCAAGATGTGCTTGATTGGAAAAATCATAAAAAAAAAATGCTCAACAAAAAATTACAAAAAAATAAACATCTTCTAGTGCTCACTCTTAACTATCTTTCTGCCAAAGGATTTGTCAAAATACTAAATCTAACTATGACTTTTTTGATGCGCACGTCAGACACTATGTTATGTTTTTCCAGAAAAAATCAAGGTCTATTTTTCGTGTGCGAAGGATTTGACCCCCTTAATCTTATCCGAAATTTTTTAGTAGTTTGGAAACTACATTTAGAGTACTACAATATTTGTTCTTTGATTATCTTCATATCTTGAGTGGATGACTTTCAAATTTTGCCTCCAAGTTCAGATTCACTTGATTTCAGAAAAAAAGTGTCCACTTATACCCCCTTTTTGACCACCATCTTTGTGCACTTACCCAATGGTGAATTTTGGAACTTTGAAATCTGGAAAACTTGGTCATGTGTGTGTTTTAAAGGAAAGAGAAATGATTCTTTTATTTTAAATTAGTGAAGGTGCTCGTTTCTATTTGACTGTTTTCGCATTTAATTTGAAAACTACAAGTCCTTAGTTTAATGGAATTAGGCTTTTTCATGTGGTCCTTTCCATTGGTCGGTCATGTGAGTTGACTGAATTTTGTCAGTTGGTTGAATCTATGTGCAAGATCCTGTAAGGACAAGTGTTTCTCTGTTATCTTGAACTCCTTTGTGTATATTGGTTTTGGTTTTTGTGTTGGAGTTCATTTGAGACATATTTGTTTAGTGTCATAAGGGAGAGTGGCTTTCGAGTGGGGTCGTGCCCAAAGAGGTTAGCAGGATAACCCCTCGAAAGTTGTATATGTAAGTGATAACCTAATAATATATTAGGGGGTTGGATAGCTAAAACATTAAGTAAGATAATTGTACCTCGCTCATGGTTGAGTGCTAGTATAGACTCAGGATGTAGTGAGAAGGCTTGGAATGGAAAACTAACAACTTTGTCCTCATGAAAACATTGTTTGGGTCCACATGAGACTTGGATGGGTTCGGGGGTTCGGGAGAGGTTACCAGGATAACCCAGGATGGGGTTCGGGACCTATGTAGGCCTGCCAGGATAACCATACCAAGCTATGTGATGACACTCTTCCCTTATAGTCACTAGTGTGTAGCCTTGTTGGTATCACCTGAGTTTTTTTGTGGAGTCATGTTATGTGAGTTTATGCTTTATGTGATTTTACCGATGTTGTGTTTCGACCATGTGTGTGCATACCTTGTAGGTTACTAGTGAGCTTTATTTCTATCTCCTAGCAAGGTGGGGTGGTTCTTTTTGAGCCACATGGTTGGGTGGTAGTGCCACTTTCCATCGGGTGTGTTTGTTCCTTCTTGCGAGAGTTGGTTTCGTAGGTGTTCTAGTTGCTCTTGGATTCGAGTGTCTTGTTATTCCAGTTGGATCCTATTTGTTATCTTGGATCATTCTTTGTATATCTTGGACCTTATATGGTCAGTTGTAATTATTTGATATGTATGCCTTCATGGCAAGATGTAAATTATAATGTAAACATTATGTGATTATATGAGACTTAGTGATTTAGTGAAATGCAATGTTATTTCAGTCATATGATGCAAAGGAAATGTATTGATGGAAAGTTAAATGTTTAAATGTATATCTTTTAACTGAATTATTGATGAAATGTAATGGAAAGAATTACCATGAATGAATCTTAGACATGTTAATAATATCCTAAACTATTGGATAAATTAATCAATGTTTAGTTTAAATCATGTTAACCAAGTTGGGAAACCCTTTAGGTGTTAAGTTAAGTCTTCCGTTGTGTAATCTAAACGTAATGTTAACTTAATGCATCATTAAACTTATTAAAGTTTTAAAAATAAAATTATTTACACTCTTTTTAAGTGTTTAGTTTAAACCCTTCGGGATTTCCTAGTGGGGCGTTACAACCATCACCACCACCAACAACAAGAATGACTAGTCTCCACTATATATACATAGAGTTGGTGTAGTATGTCATGCACTCAGCTTGGTTGAAGTGTTCAAGGGGGTAACTTAATGTCATTAGTGGAGGCTTCACTTAATTATCTACCAAGGATGTATCCTCAAAAGTGTTGGAACTATGTGTGCAATAAAATAATTATCAAGCTTCATGTCATTGCATGAACAAAAATACTATCTAACAAAAGCATGCGTAATGCTGAAATTGAAAGGTATATAATACCAAAATTGTTGTGGGTAACAATTTTCTTTTAATCATTCATAGTCAAAGTGATATTCACTTTCGACTGGAGCTATGAGCCAGTGAGACCACATTTTTGAGGGGCCTCATCCTCATGTTTGTTTAAACAAGAACACCCTTATATCTCCTTGTGTCATCCTGTCTTCCATGCCCAGGCATGAACGATTCCCACTCTGAAGATGTTTCACCAACCGTGAAGACCCTTATCTCTCCTTGTTCTTGTTATCTCTTCAGGCCAACAAACCACCTTATCACTCCATTATGTTGGGAACAGTCTGGTCAAACATCCATAAGACGTGTTAACCTTCTCGCTCCTGAGTTTTCTTTGAGGAAGTTGTTGAGTTGCCATCGATCTGCTACTCTAGGTGAACGTCATCCACACATCCCCTTTCCTCCTCCTCTGAGTGCCTGCATGCTTGCAATTGCACGTGACTTGACCTGCCAAACCTGGCAGTCAAGCATCCACATCAGCAGTGGTAGGGGCATTATCTCTAGCAAGCATCGCAGTCACTCACGCATCCTCTGATTACCATATGAGCTGGCGGGACTAAGAAAGGAATGTTCAAGGTAGCATGTCATGTTGTGATTTGAACACTAGACCTCCCTTTGGGCAGGCACATAATGTAATCATTGCGTTATGGGATCATCCCCATTAGCCGTGGGTAACAATTAATAATGTGATATATAACGATTTGGTTGCAACCAGCACTCTAACTACAAACTGTATTGACAAACCATAATTACAAATTTAATAACACTTAAGAAACTAACAACAATCTATCTACTATACATTCATAAATAAACTAACATAAAAGAGAAAGGAGGATTATAGTACCTCAAGTGGCCCTTTCTTGAGAAGTAGTAATTCACTAATTCAAGAAATAACAATCATTGCATATTCTCATTCATGACTCATATTCAAGATAACGAGATTAAAAGAACACGAAAGATCTAGAAATAATCATATATCTGCATTGTCTATAGTTCTATCATCAACTAACTAGTAAATAGAAACAACTTAACTCATAGAAGAATATCTTAATTGAAATGACACTTTCCTTTTTTAAATAAATCATAGCGAGTGGATCACTTACTTCTTCTAACTGAACCTAATAGATGTCTCTCTTCCCTAACACTGAGGTGACTTATTCAACAAGGAAAAATAGAAATAATGACTAGCCTCACATCATTCCTGTTCATAAACATACTCTTTTATTACATAGCAACACAAAATCAGGGACACGGTTTAGTTCATTAAATCTGGATTAATGAGGCATAACCTCATCGTCTTCCATGATGCCATAAATCATTTATGCTTGTTGAGGAGATAGAGTCAACAATGACTCAATGCAACCACAACTCTCCTTCTATTTGTAGACACCTAAAATTGTCATTTGATTAAATAAACATTTATTATTTGTTTAATCATTTTATCCTAGTGTCGTCTATTTTTTTTTATTGTGTGGTTAAATTTTTAGCGTGACTAGTGACATCGAAATGACATGCCCTCCAGCTCCTTGTGAAACACTTTTGACCCAGAGCTATGAACCGGTGAGGCCACAAATGGGGGACCTCATCCCCACACTTCACTTGATCAAACCCATGAGTTCAAAGACCCAATGAAAGCACAAGGCATGGAAGAAAATTGGCCCAACATGGATTTGAACCTTGGTGGACGACAGGTGGATGCTTCACAATGAAGCGTTTTACTGCGACACTACACATCCGAATACATCCTAATGTCTTCTACTAACTAACTAAATATTATTTATTTATTTAATTAATTCACCAAGCCTCTTCTTTCTAGTTTAAATAAATATTTATTATTTATAATTTATCTAATTCCACCTCTCTCCTAAATTAAATAAATATTCTTATTTATCTATAGCCCTTTCCTCTATTAATTAAATAAATACTTTTATTCATTTAATTCAATCTTTTTACATTTTTATGAGACAAGCCTATTGGACATGTGAAAGGTATACTTTGTTTGATTTCATTGGTATTTGCATGTTCGATAGATTCTCTATTGATGTTGTTTTGAATTAGTTTGTAGATCTAGGGTTAGTGGTTGAGTTTTTTAGGGTTTACAAATAGAAATTCAAAATTTAGCATAAACACTATTTATTGACTGCACTTCCATGCCAATTGACATGGTGAGTTTCCTTTGGCTACAAGTGGGTCAAAGATCTCTTAGTTGCAATTGGCTTTAGAATTCCTTTAAGTTGCATGTTAGTCCCTTACAACAAATAATAATCCACACAATTACCATCCATGACATTTGACAATATATCAATCATTAAAACACATAATGCATTCCATATCAACATGTCGTTTATATATTATAACTAGATGGCAATGTGGTCTTAAAGATAAATAAAACATATAAAAGTCTAATAATCTATTGATAAAAGTTTGATCAAGTAGTAGGAAACTAATAAAACTAAGACATTCCTAGGACTCATCAATGAAAGTCATTTGTTTGAGCCATTCAACCTTCATCTGGAGAAGATATTCTAGAATCACCACATTTGGAGCACCGTTTTCTATGGACATATTGATGTTCTTGACCACTAACTTGTTGCATCTATCCAACTCCAATCCTTGAATATCCTTATGATCTACCTCAAGAAACAATCTTCCCATTTTGTTGGCCTTGTCTTGGCAATCCTTATTTACATAGTTGACCTCTTTCCTTTGCTATGCATCTTCTATAGCTTCCCGCCCTTTGCTACTTTCACACATTTCACTCTTATACATAATTTTTTTGAAAGATCATCATATTATTTTTCATATAAGTAGAATATCTAACATTTTTATCTCTCCCTTCCTCTCTCCACTTCTCACTTTTTGTAGGAAAATAAATTAATTTTTACTTTGTGCCTATTTTAATTGTAATACAAGATACTCATTTCTTATATATATATTTTTAATAGGCATCAATGGAGTTCTCATACCAAGGTTCATACTCAAATAATTTAAGAATGTTTTTATACTTTATACTAATCATATACACTTTTATGAGGTTTCAAATATTTGCTTTTTTTATATTGAAAATGTTCATATACTTTGAAATACATGTTCGTGATATATTCACACACATATAAAGTGAGGGAAAAATGTAATAATTAAATTTTCCTATTCATGACATTTCTAGTTTAGTTTTGTGCTAGCCTTGGTAGAAAGTTTCAAATTCAATTACATATGAACACATTACACGTTCTTGTGGTAAGTTTGTCTCATGCCCCAATGCCTGTCCATCCTTATGTCCTTCCACTTACACTTTTCCCAAACATTTACCATTTACCCCTCATTATTGCACCTACGTTTGAACTCACTTTTTGTACATCCATGCCTACCTTGAGATCCTCACTTCCACATGTGTCTAAGTTCATGTCTACACCACTTAGGGTCAATCCTATAATGTCCAAGAATAAACCCGAAATTCAAATCTTCAAATCTAAATTCCAACTTTCCTAGAGCCCCTTTCTTATGAATTGGTCAACGTAACAAATGCTTTTATAACATGTTAATATGTCATAGTAATTATACACTTTAATGTGTCATTTTTTCATGTTCAACATCAAGGAGATAATAATCAGGGTACAATTTTGGGACAAAAATTAGAATCCAAATTATCTACACATAGGCTACCTACACATTTGTGTATGTTATCTTTGATATCATTCCTTATTATTAACATAGCTTGACACGTGGTTGACCTAGGGGAACATGTTCTCTATTGAGTTGACAATCTCCTAAAAGTGTTTGTAAACACTACCTTAATCACATTCATCTAATGACAAGGTGAAAGAAAACACATTTAGTGAAGCAAGATTCAACTATGTCCCTTTTGTGTGACACAATTCAATTCCACCCATCATATTGAATCAATGTGGATTCTAATAAAACTTGAGAGGCTTAGGATTAAATCACATATATGTGAGATTTTAGAAACTCTAATGAATCCATTTGATATAAGAAACTAAATTTTTATATTGTGACAAGTGGATATTGCATGGCAGCAATGACACTAATTCATCATGGATCCTAGACCTAAGTACCCCATCCTCTCCTTTAGTTATCATATTTATTAGTAATCATTTATCAACCCAACTCTAATTTATCTAAGTTAATGTATGCTCATTGATTATATTTTTATATATGTAAACCACTTTTATTTCTTCTTAATAAAATACATATTATATACATTAATTATAATACTATTTGATATATAAACTAACAAATTATTATTTAATTAATTATAAGACCAATTAGGCCTTAACCCATAATCTTCAGGTATATGAATTCAAGGGCACAAAAATATGATCAACAACCATGGCTCCTTACATGGACACGTCTTAAAACATTTTTTTTTAAAATTATTTAAAAAAACGCATTTATCTATAAAATTTGCATCGTGAAGCAAGAAATGCTAACCCTAACATAATGAAATTGGAGCAGGAGCACAGGCACGGCCGAAACGATGATGGAGGAAGTTGTGTGGTACCAGTTATTTGCAGGGCGGAGATTGATTTTTATTCTTGCATTGTACAAATCAGCGTCTATTTTTCAATTCTACTCAGGTAAAATTCTAAATATTCTCGTCCATTTGTATTTGCAAAATCTCTTTACATACCATGCCACGAGTAAATTTAAGATTTTTTCTGCAGATATTTCATGGATGTGCCTAATCGCTTCATAGTTGGAAAGGTTCCAAACCTTCAACAATTTGGAGCGATTTGTCAATATGACCAACAAACAAGGTTTGTGGCAGCATCAAATTTTTAAGATAATGATTGTGTTCTATATTTGTCAGGTTTAGTTTAAACTAAGGTTTTCTTCGGACAGATTTTTTATGAGAAACCCTAAGATGTTAAACTTACTTTTCCCTACACCTTACTTTTCAGCATTGCACCTCTCAAAGTTTTTTTTCAGTCCAAGGGATTCCGAATGTTTTGTGTGATGCCTGTTCAAGTTGCTGGCGAAAGAATAGTTGACCTTATTAACAACAGTTGATCTCATTCACAAGATTGTTGTTAAAGAATTAACAATACTTGATCTCATTCGCAAGATTATTGTTAAAGAATTAACAAAACTTGATCTCATTTGCAAGATTGTTGTTAAAGAATTAACAACAGTTGATCTCATTCACAAGATTGTTGTTAAAGAATTAACAACACTTGATCTCATTTGCAAGATTGTTGTTAAAGAATTAACAACAGTTGATCTCATTCACAAGATTGTTGTTAAAGAATTAACAACACTTGATCTCATTTGCAAGATTGTTGTTAAAGAATTAACAACAGTTGATCTCATTCACAAGATTGTTGTTAAAGAAAGTTGACTTTATTGAATAGATGCACATTAAAAAGCAGCAAAAATGAATGCTCATATTTTGTTCAAGTTGATCTCATTTCAGGAATTGTTAGTGTGAGATAAAGGAAAATTTATTGCATTCTTGTTTTGGTCAAGTGAATATCATTCACAAGGTTGCTGTTGTCAAGGAAAGCTGATTTGATTGTTGCTGTTGGATAAAGCAAAATCTTGTTTTGCTCCAGTGGATCTCATTCACAAGATTGTTGCGGTCAGATTAAGCAAAATCTCATTTTGATTTGCTCCAGTGGAACTCATTCACAAGATTGTTGGTGTGAGATAAAGCAAAATTTGAATTTCATTTTGCTTAAGTGGATCTCATTCACAAGATTGTTGTCGTCGGATAAAACAAAATATATTACACTTATATTTTGCTCATTGTCAAGGAAGGTTGATCTCATTCACAAGATTGTTATTGTCAGATAAAACAAAATATATTACACTTTTATTTTGCTCATTATCATGGAAGGTTGATCTCATTCAGAAGATTGTTATCAAAGAAAGTTGATTTCATTGACAATATCGTTGTCAGCAAAAGTTGATCTCATTCACAAAATAATTGTTGTCAAATAAAACTGATGTTATTCACAAGTTGTTATCAAATAAAACTGATCTCATTCATACGATTGCTCTTTTTAAAGAAAGCAAAATTTACAACCTCGATTTGCGAAGATTATTTTTGTCAAATATAGTTGATTTTATCGACAAAATTACTGTTGTCAAATAAAGCGAAAGGCACATTTTGTTTTTGGCTAAGCTTAACTGTGTACACAAGATTGCTGTTGTCAAAGAAATCAAAATGTATAGCTTTGTTTTAGCCCTCGTAGCCAAAGCTACGGTGGAAGGCCAAAATGCACAATTTTCAAGTTGTGGACTCTCACCAGAAGAAACCAAGGAATTGTTAGAACCTTTGGGCTATCTAAATAATTAAGGAAGGATTCTGCAAAAGATGGTATTTATAATTAAACTTTGGAGCTAATTTGGAAAAGCTTCTAATGCCTGGGTTTCTTGTCTTGCCAAAGGTGAGATCCATGACTGAGCTACACAATATTAAAGATCAAAGTACATATTTCAACACGATGAAACTTTGTTGGTAAGATTGGTAAAGAGCATCCTGAATCTGAAATACTTAATGCAATCTATGAAAAGGCCATTGCTAGTATCTGAGGATACAGGTTCTCAATTAAAGCCAGCATCTGTTTTCTCTAATGTATCCAGTACTGGCAAGCTGCAAATGTAAGGCACTTTAACTTGGATTTGTTCAGAAAGTCAGTTATGTACACGATGAACCATTTTTTAAAATAATTATATAGAAATAGATGCCGATGATAGTTGGAAAGCTATTATGTATATGTAAAAACCCTTCTTTTTTGTTATAGAGCTATGTCGCCACAGTATGTGCCTCTTGTTTGCAAAGCAGTGAAACACATAGATTTGTTTCCCAGAGATGTGTTAGATTCTTGATTGATTTCTCTGCAAATGGTGACGTTAACATTCCCTGCTGTGTCTTATGAAACTCTGGTGCAACTACTAACATTCTTAAATGGTAGCATTGTTTAAGGGCATCTATTTCTGTTAGGTTTATGGTGGTGGGTGCTGAAAGCCTGACTATAATTTATGGAATAAGAGTTACAATGGTGCTTTATGCCATTGTTAGATTTGGTTCTTTGAGATTTAAATTGCATTGTTTGCAACTATTTAGCTGCCAAAAAGTAGTGACTTTGCCATAATTTGAAGATTTTTAGCAGTGGAAACTCTAGTATAAATTGTGTCGTTATGTATGGACAGGCAATTCTGTTAGAACATGGAGTGGAGAACTTTAAAATAGTTCACTGGTTGAAACGTAATTACCCTCTAAACAAGGATCATAATAGAGGTCAGGACAGAAATGAAGAACCCTGAAATTCAGAACCTCGCTTTCTTTTCCAGTGCTCAATTTAAGACAGATTAATTTATTTACAAAGTTTTTCTCTCTGTCCTCAAAGGGTACATAATGGTATCGTAAATGTAGTATGGATCTCTAAAATTAATTGCATAATTAGAAAACAATTAAGTTTTTGCTTCTTCCATCTCATTTGATTTAAAGGCAAATGCTTAGTCTAAATTTACCAGGATGCCAGAAAGCATGTTTCTAAAGACAGATTTCTTTAGTACCGTATGATCAAAATAAACACATTTGTGTGGCTTTCAGTAAACTAATTTGCCTTAACCAGAACTTTTATAAGGGCTGTGATTCTTCCGAAGACAATTTTTTTTGGAACCATTTGATCAACTAAGGATTAGCATGTCTCTCTTTTGCAATTCATATGGACGGAGAGAGAATTGGTTATAGAGTGCTTGTACCGGTATTGATGTTGGACGGAGCATGATAGCAGATCTGTAGCAAGAAGTACTTGCCTGATAAAAGAGAATGCGGAGGATGATAACTTGGAGGTTCTAAGAGAATTTGCACTAGTGTTCCCTTGGTCGCTAAATAATTTTTTTTAAGCATGTGTGGTTTCCAACAGTACACCAATGTTTGATATCATCTTTGACATTAAAAACATGGAGTATATAACACTCCAGTCATGGCTTCAGTGCTCACTCCTACAATGATCCATCTCTAATGAGCCTAAATGATTGAATTGGCAATTATTGCTTTTTTATGGATTCCTAGTTCCTTCTATAGATGGCCAATCTCTCCATCTTGATATCATCTTTGACATCAACTTGATGGAGTATTTAATATTTGAGTCAGCGTTTATAACCCATATCTAATGGCTTCATTCCTTCAATGTTCCATCTCCAATTA
This sequence comes from Cryptomeria japonica, assembly GCF_030272615.1. Classification (NCBI taxonomy): domain Eukaryota; kingdom Viridiplantae; phylum Streptophyta; class Pinopsida; order Cupressales; family Cupressaceae; genus Cryptomeria; species Cryptomeria japonica. The sequence goes on along the minus strand of NC_081410.1, from coordinate 564,078,255 downwards.
ATCTAAATGGCCCACTTGGCACTCATTGCAATGCGCTTTGCTTTCCTAATTCCTTCGCTATATTGCCAATCTCTCCATGTTGATTGCAGTGTACCTAGGGCATGAATTAATCTCTGAGCCAGTCAAATGATTTAACCATAAAGAGGTTGAAGATGGTAAACAAGTTTTCTGATATTTGAACAGGTTTTCATTTTTATGCCCATGTCTGCAGTTTTTTTTATAGGCATATAGTTATCTTCCTATAAATCAGTATATACAAAAAGATAATAAGTATCTTGTAAAACCCACTCCAGCATATGATAAAGCAGGGCTCAGAAAGAGCTCACCACATGCAATTCCTGCTGTGCACGGTTGGTGTTGAGTTCAATCTGCAGGTGACTTCGATGAAATGGATTTTCTTTGTTGTGGCCACAAAGCTGAATGGAAAGAAACATTGCAATTATAACCTTCTCTGCCCCCTCTAACTCTTGCAAAGGAATATTAAATTAGTTAAAAATTAGGCAACAAATTATTTTCATGCTTTTTGCCTTCATTTTCATGTTTTCAGAGTGCTATTTTATTTATCATGCAAGTAAGTTGTTGAAAAATCTCAACATAGTGTCGGAGCATATGGCAGGGTGAAAAATTCAAAGAGAACGACTAGAAGAACAACACCATGGACACAAACTGTGAATAAAAAGTGGAAGATAATAGACAGCCTAATTTGAAAGACAAACCTGTCGCTCATAAGGAAGACAGTTACAAAGAAGAAGCATTCTGGCAAAGATGAGGAATTTCTGTTGAGACTTAAGAAAAGTGAACTTTTGCTGACCAGATCGAAAGATTTCATCAAGAGGAGATTTTTGAAAATTTTGATGTAAGCAGTTTTCTTTTCCTATATTCTTTTTCAACACAATCGCCTATTGAAAATCTTACTTAGAAAAAGAGGTCAATACTAAATAATAAAGGAAGAGCTTGAAACTAGGATAGAACAAAGAAACATGGAGTTTGAAGATTTCAACATATCTTTGTACAAAAAGCTTGACAGATATTAAAAGGTTGTGGCTTATTCATTGCCATTTTGGAAGGGCCGAAAATGTAAATCTAAATTTGTTGATCCAAATTGCATTACGAAGGATAATGTAAGTGAGCCTGATTGATGTAATAAGACCAACTTCTTAATTTGTGTGATTGACAAAGTAATCCTTGATATGCTAACAAGAATCCATGTGACAGAGTTGGACAACTGTAAAACCAGAAGTTGAAGAAAAGCATATCTATTGTGCAGGAAGTTTCAAGATCATCCAGTTATCTCGGGGTCAAACATTTGGAAAATCTGTCTATGTATGAATTTGGCAGGTGCTGAATTTGATAACATATTTGGTACACATCCCCATCCACTCTGCAGAAATAAGGCTGTGTACCGGTGTTGCAGATTCCAAACCTGCCCGATACCATAACTCTGCCTCTCTGCAACTGTTTTGAAGAGAAAAAAGTGCTCTCCAACTTCTCAAATTCTTTTCCTTCTGTAAGTTTTTCAACTGAGCTTGTTATTGAAGTCAATCGACAGGTATTTATATTCCGTTACTTCCTTTAGAACATCACCTTCAAAATAAAAGTCAAACTGATTTTTTTTTTTTTTTATTGGAGAAGATCTTGATCTTACATACCCAAACTAGAAATCCAAGTTTTCTTTTACCATTTCTTTTGTGTTTGCTAATTATATGATTAGGGTTCTATTATTAGGTCCCAAGCCCAACTTCAATTTAATGACATATATATAAGATAGAAGTATCACCACCTTAACAACATTATAGAAGTAACATCATTAAACTATCACCCTTACACCTATATTGAAACCAAAGCATTCACATTTAAAACAGAGTAGAGTGTAATCTTAACATTAAACAAAAAGAACCTTTCATATACTAGGCCTATATAAACATCGGTAATAGAGGATACCCTACCCAACACATAACAAGAACTTATTTACCACAACTACTTGAAGGTGTTGTCTTCTATCGCTCAACTAACATACCCATAGAGCTCCCCATTGATTAATTTTTTTGAAATTGTAAAATGTTACTTTAAAATGTGACCTTCCCATAATCTCTTGTAGGAATCTCCTATCCATGCATTTATTTGTTTATCTTTAAAAAGTCAGTGGATGTGAAAGCATTAAAGATAGTTTGAAGTTTTTATAAAGAAGGGGAAGGTGTCGAATTTGTCAAATATGTTATATTGCAATATTTGACATATCTTGTTGAATTTAAGAGTTTGATAAAACTTTCATATTTGTAAGTACAATCTTTTACAAAAAAATCTTTTTTGTTTGGTTTATAAGATTTTTTTTTTACAAAATTTCTTTTTTGTTTGGTTTATAAAAAGACCAAGGTCAAGGCATCATAATATAATAATTTCATTGTGTGTTGGTAAGGGCTTCATTTTGAAAGCTTTCGTGTTTGTGAATTTGAGGAGATTATTTTATTTTTGCAATGACTTCATCTGAAATCTCTAATATTGTGGTTTAGTGCAAAATTAGATGGTTCGAACTATGTAAATTGGAAATGTGAGATGGAATTAATTATACACATGAAAGGTTTAAATGGGAGCTAGTAATAGAAACCAAACCTATAGACGAAAACAAGCATGCAAAATGAGATATAATAGATATGAATACATGGGCTACTGTTCTATGGCAAATCAGTCTAGGTATTAGGCCTCATGTTTAGGATTTCAAAATAATAAATAAAATATGAGAAACTTTGATGTATGAAAGAACTAGAAAATTAAAAGTGATGGACATTAAAAGACATATTTAAAAATGAATGAAGGAGATAGCATGAATGATCACATTGTAAAATTGGAGAATTTGAGAAATAAATTCGCAATGATGAACCCCCTGACAATTTAACTTTGAAATTGTAGGTTTTTTAAATGGAAGTCTTCCAGATGAGCACCATAATTCCATATGCACATTGGATATAATTCAAAAAATTGAGAATATCAAACTAAACGTATATGAGGCTTTGTTGAATTAAGAGGATAGGCTTAAAAAGTTCATAGGTCAGTTTAGCAAGATTTTTCAAATATTTATGGCTAGAGGCAAATATAAAAATTACAATCTAAGCAAATCATATGAAAATCAAAGATAAACTCAAGGGAATCAACATAGAAATAATCAAAGGAAACAAAATCAATTGAGGGACAATCAACAAAGGCATATTTTCCAAAAGGTACAAAATGAATGGAGAAATCACAAACATGATTCTAAAAGAGACAGAGCTATCACATGTAACAAATTTTGGAGGACATAAAATTGATTGGAATGTTCTAGAAAATCACATGTAGAAGGGCAAATAAAATTCTATCAAAGAAGACAATCAAATTTTGCTCAAGAAGAGAATAATCACAATATACTAATAGCCTATTTAGGTGCTCAAGGTGTTTTGGTGTGGAGCATGATCAGTCTCCAAGTGAGATGTTGGTATGTGGCAATTGATCATGTTGTTGGTCTTATTTTTTGGTGCCTTTATTAGTCATGTTTTCCCTTCAAATCAACTAATGGGGGAGTGCAAGGGGGTATAGCCCCTTCTATAAGGCCAAAGGGCTCATCCTTTGGCTAGGAGCTTGGAAGCAAAGGCCATGGTAGGGGTCTCGGGGGAACATCCCCAACAAGGGCAAAACCCTCGAAGCAAAAATTGCCTATTATTTAATAAAAGGAGCTATCTATTATTTTGGCATGTAAACTGACCTTTTTAAACCACCAAAAGGCTTGATAAATACGTGGTTGCGTAATGTGAAATCATCATATTGTACTTTTCTCTTTGCTAGATCATAAAAAAGAAGCGGACTACTGTTTCTGGTGGATGTAGCCCACATTGGGTGAACCGTGTTAAACCTTTGTGTTATATTGTGATTTGTTATTTTTGCCTCTCTTATTCTACATTATATTTAATATTGTTTATTGCTCCAGTCTGCCTTCAACCCTAACACAAGGAAATTCAAACAACACATGGTACATGGACTCAAGATGTAGCCAACATTTGACTTACAATAAAGGTTTTAGTTCTTTAGAAGAAGTGAAAAGTACAAGGATATTTCTTAGGGATGATAGTTCACATGAAATGGAAGTAATGTGTTCAACCCCAATAAAAGAATATGATGGTAAGAAGTTGCAAATAACAAATGTGAATCTTGTACCTAAGTTAACAAAAAATATTAGATCCCAGTAAGTAAAATAACTTCACATGGTTAGAAAGGTATCAAATTAGCTATCTCTAATGGCTATAGAAAGGTTTGGTTATAGAGTGTTTCTCTAAATATTATTAACTATTTAAGGGGCGTTTAGGCCCCTAGTTGGACAATTAAATGTTTGATCCTTGATTTTATTGATATGCTTAATTTGTTGGAAGAGTTAAAAATATCCCATGTCTTTTGTGAGGCCAATAAGGTTGTTGATGGCTTTGTTGATATTGGTGTTAAGCAACACCATATCGTTTGGTGGGGGACTTTTGATCACGTCCTCATGGAAATTAAATATCTAATCACTGATGACATTAGATTATGTTAAGCATATGGCTTTCTTGGTAATGATGGTTCATTACTCTTGGCTTGTGTGGATAGGATGGATGAGGTGTTTGCTCCCCATTATGGAAGGAAAAGACAAATCTTTTAATTTCAAATTTATTGGGCCCGAGGTGTTTTCAAGCCTAGTTCTTGCCTACTTTCTTGGGTCTTTCTTCTTCCTATCTGGTTGTTGTCTCTCCTTTAACTATAACATAGCTATGGGTGGTGATAGAAATAGACTCGAGCCCACCTCATGGTAGAATAAATAGTCTGTTGGGGATAAACTTTCGGCAAGTGGTATTACCCCCTACCTGGAAAAACTTTATAGCCATGATACTCTGGTTACTAAAGCTTTCTAGATGTCTAGGAGAATGCAATTCTTTGGGTATATAAGATCGAAGTCTCTGTTACAGAAGACCTTATTGCAGAAATTATAGGAATGTTGGTGGAAGGTAAGAAATTCTATAGAGACTGCAAGGCGTTTGACAAGGTGGTCCATCAAACCCCTTTGGGCTGATGTTGTAGAGGTGACTACAAGGTATCTAACCTTTGATGATTGTTTTTCTATCTTGTTTGGCTACCATTTCATGATTTTGAACCATTTCAGGCATGATAGATGGATTTCTGTGCCTTTTTACCTTCTTTCTTCGCCAACCATGAGATTTCTACTCATAAAAAGAACCCCAATTCCTCGGTTCTTCATGAAGGCCCCATTCTCCTTCTCATGGAGCATGCTAAATCCCTAGCAATTCAATCTAAACCCTTGGGCCACAAAATTGAGTTTGTCCAAAATGTTTGGTGATACTTATGATTATTCTACTAACTTTGAAGATGCCCCTTCTGATGAGGACACTTGCTTTCATATTGGGAGTTGTAAATGCCCTAGGAAGGAAAAGCCTACTCCCAACTGACCTCATGGGTATGAAATTGGCAATGATGACTCTGAGTATGTGCCTTCAGAGGAGTATGCCCCCAAATCCCTCTCCCCTAGATCTGTTACGAAGGGTAAAACCTTGGTGGGGGAACATCCAAATCTTCTAAAAAGGTGAAAGAGAAGAAAAAAGGCCTGAATTTGTGTCATTTGGCCATTGGGGACAAAAAAGCATCCAATATTTTCTACGTAAAAAATCCTTTGGAGAATTTAAATGCTAAAAAGAAATTTGTTAAAATGACAAGGGATGAGGTTGATACTCTTGAGTCTGAGGGGGACCTATAGGGGATGGATTTCAATATCGAGATCCCTGTTGATACTGTGAAAGGTACCCTAATGGGTATGAATAAAGGGTCCTCTTCCACAGAGTTAGGGGATATGTTGATGGTGGTCAAGGATGTGATGGAAAGGTATGCTAATCTCTTTAATTGAATGGTGTCAGAAATCAATGTGCTCAAGGAGAGGGTTGATTCCCTTTATGATAAAATGGAACAGGGAAAGTTAAGTGTGAACAAGTCCATGCCTATGGAAAATGAAAATAAAATGCTTGATCTCATTCAGAATGTTGCTAAGGATGTGAAAACAATGAAGTTGGATCATGAGGAAAATATAAGATCTCTCGAAGCTTCCATTGATAAAATCCATGATAACATTAGGGTCGTGGTTGTTGTGAGTAGAAATGCCATGTAAAATAGTTTTGAGGGCCTCAAACAATTCAATGAGAAGACAAACATCCTTAAAAATCTCTCTAAGAATAATTTGGACGCCCCCTCTGTTACTAGGAATGGTGATGAGAGAATGGTGTGGTTGTTCAACAAGGTGTAGATACAAGACTTGTTCTTGGTCCCTCTTCCAGAACTCAAAGCCATGATAAAGGTGAGACTGATCATGCCCAAGTTTTCCATGATGTTTTCAACATCAATGAAAATGTTATTAGCAAGAATGTTGAAGTTTCAAAGATGTTGAAAAATCTTCAATAGGCTATTGGATTTGTTGGATATTGTTGCTGCTAGAATATGTTGTTGTCATTGATGTCAACATATTCTTGTGTTCCTGTCTTGTAGAGAGTTATTTTGGTGATGCGGTGTTTGCAGTGAGTTGATTTGGTTGGTTTATCTATTTGATATGATGAATCAACTAGAGATACTTCATTCAGTATTGATTTCATGATGCTATGTGGTGATTTGATCGAGTTGTGGATTCTGGTATGAATATTGGTTTTCAGTGTTCAGTATTGCAGTGTTCTGGTGTTTAATCCATTGTGCTCCAGAATGATTATATCTTGTATTGTGGATTTAGGAGATTGTTTGGGATGTTCGTATATATCTTCAATTCAGATGGTTTGTGGTTTGGTGCTCCGCAAGTTATCTTTCTTGTCCAAGTTGCTGTTGTTGAAGTGTTCTTGAGTACCAATGTGTTGATCGATGAATATTTGATTAAGTGGTGTTGGTGCAACTATTGTGGATGATTTTAACGTGCTTGTTGGTGTTTCCTAATCGTGTCCTATTTGTTTTGGTGGTCTGCATTGATCATTGTGCATGTTATTGAATATATTATGCATCCGGTGATATTCTTTGTGTTATGCAACATTTTTAGTGGTGTAGCGTGTTGCGGTTGATCTTGGCGAGATTTCTGGCGGTGTTGTGCATTCAAGGAGTTGATTTCGATCCATGCTATGTTGTCATGATATTGTATTGGTCCGGTGGTTGATTTATGTATTGTGTGGTTTAATTTTGTAATTAGGTGTTAAGGGTTGAGCGAACCTTGTAGTCAAGGTTGATGATTTGTATAAATAGGTGTTATATTCATGTAATTTGGGTATGGGTGTCGAGTCTGCATTATTAGAGAGTGGTGTATGTTCAAACAAGCGAATTTCTTTTTCAGTGTGAAGTGTAAAGCAAAGTGTGTTGCAAGGCAAACAATTGTTCTTAACCAGAACTATCATCAGGCATTTGTAGATGCTATTTTTTCAGTTCATCTTAATTAGATTGTAGTTCGAATATTATTGTAAGGCAGTGAACCTTCCTTGAGGGTTGTAGTCTTCTATGTCATCATATTTTGAGTAGTGAGCTCTAGGAAGTGTGCCTGAAAACCATGTGCATTCCCCATTGTAATATTTACACATACTACTACAAAGTATCATCTTATTGTGGGTAGGTTCCCATCATGGTATTTCACTTAACTAGGTTTTCCACATCAAAAATCTTGGTGTTATGTGTGTTGTTGTTATTGTGTTTATCTTTATTCTTGCTGCAGTTGATCAGATTTGGTATTGTGCTTACATTGTTTAATTTCGTGAAAATTGATTCACCCCCTCTCAGTTTTCCTTCATTGTTGTTGCCAATAATTGGTATAAGAGCTAGATCCTTCGGAACAAACTTGACCACTTGAGGAGATCCAGGATGACAACCTATGCATTCAAGAAAGAGACTTCGAGATTTGATGGAAATAATTATACTATATGGAATGATGGGATGGAGGGTCATTTGAAGTGTATTGCAAAATATTATTGGAGGATTACAAAGAATGCCTATATTGTTCCTCATAATGTTCTGGTTACTACTGCTGAGATCAAGGATGCTGAACATAAAATAAAAGCTAAGGAAGCATTGCTGAGTGCCTTGACCAATTCAAAGATGACTAATGTGATGGGACTTCAAACCGCACATGAGATCTGGGAGAAGTTAGAGACCTTGTATGAAGGAGATAAACATGTCAAAGTTGCTAAACTACAGAGTTTGAAATGAAAGTATGAGATGCTGAAGATGGGAGATGATGAAAACATATTAACCTTATGGCTAAGGTGAATGAACATGCTATGAACATCAAATGTGCTGGTGGAAATCTTGAGGAAGATGAGATTGTTGCTAAAGTGCTGATATCTTTGCCTCCTGCTTATAAATCTAAAGTTGTTGTTATTGATGAGATCCAGACTGTGACAAGAGACATGTTGGTTGGTAAACTTGTTGCTTTTGATTTGAGTCAATTTGGAGAATCACATGGCAAATATGAGTCTGCATTTAAAGCCTTTGTATTTGGGAAGCAAAAGTATCATCCGAGAGAGAGTTTATCTAGGGTTTCAAGATATGAAAGAGAAATGAGAGAGATGGAAGAACATGAAAAAGAGTTGGATGATCTTGAAGCACTTATTTCTTGAAGATTACATAACGGAGCCGGTAAGTATGATGGAAAGTTACCTTTGAAATGTTTCTCTTGTAATAAGATAGGACATTTTGCTTCTAGGTGTCCTGAAAGAATGTCAAGATATGATAAGCATGATAAATTTGATAAGAATGATAGATATGAGAGACGTGACAAGTATGATAAGCCCTATAAGCCTAACTAGAAGTACAAAAAAAAAAAAATGTTATGTTGTTGATGAAGGTGTGATAGATGAAGAATCAATGAATTCGGAAGATGAATTTGTATTTATTGCTATCAAGGAAGATGATCGAGTACTAGTGAATTCTACAAGCTGTATTAGTGAAGAGAAATCTTTGGCTGCTAAGATTGAAGAGAAAGATGAATGGGTAATTGACAATGGTTGTTCACATCATATGATAGGTGATAAAAGAAAATTTGTGAATTTGTAGAAGTATGATGCTGGTATAGTAAGATTTGGTGATAATAAAGCTTGTGTGATTCGTGGTAGAGGTTCTATCTCTTTTGATGGCAAGGATAATACTAATGATGTCTTATATGTTGAAGGTTTGAAGCACAATCTTTTGAGTGTTGGACATATGGTTGATAACGGATATGATTTGCATTTCAAGAATGGTAAATGCAAGATTCTGAATGCCTTCGGTATAGAGATTGCATTAGGGACTAAGACTAAAAGTAATATCTTTCACTTGAATGCCTATGAGAAAAGTTGTTTGATTACTCAGATAGATGAAAGCTGGTTGTGGCATAGAAGGATGTGCCATGTTAATTTTAATTGCATGGTTAAAATAAGTTCTATTCAAGTTGTTAGAGATTTGCCTAAGATTGTCAAACCTTCTAATAAGATATGTAAAGAATGTTAGTTGGGAAAACAAACAAGAATTTCATTTAAGAGTAAGCAGTATACATTTAATGGATTATTAGATCTTGTTGCATACCGATTTATGTGGTCCTTCAAGAGTGAGAAGTGTGTAGGGTGACAAATATTTCATGTTATTAATGAATGAATACTCTAGAATGATGTGGGTTACCTTTCTAAGGGAGAAATCAAAAGCACTGGAGAAATTCAAGATATTTAAAGATAAGGTAGAGACAAAGACAAGATTGAAATTGAAATGTGTGAGATCTAACAGAGGAGGATAATTCACATCCAATGAGTTTGATTCATTTTGTAAAAGGAATGGAATTATAAGACAATTATCTGCTCCTAGAACCCCACAACAAAATGAAGTTGTTGAAAGGAAGAACAAAACCATTTTGGATGCTGCTAGGACTATGTTGATTGAAGGAGATGTTGCAAAGACCCTTTGGAGAGAGGTTGTTACCACTGCTGCTTACACATTCAACCGGGTGCATATAAAAGGTGATTCTAGTAAGACTCCATATGAGTTAGGGTTTGGTCATGTTCCTATAGTTAGATATTTCAGAGTTTTTGGAAGCAAATGTTATATCAAAAGGGATGAGGATATAATAAAGTTTGCTGCAAGATGTTATGAAAGAATATTCTTGGGTTATTCTACTAAGAGCAAGGCCTACTGGTGTTAAAATAAGAGGTTGAAGAAGATAGTGGAAAGTGCAAATGTGAAGGTTGATGAATGTCAAGGAAAAAAAACCAGAACATGTGGATATGAGTTTGATGATCAGGATATCATTTCAAAGCAAGTGTAGACTAAGAATCTGAAGCAGAATGCTCTAGTAGAGATAGTTAATCTGAATATTGCTTCTGTCGGTGAAGAAGTTCAAGAACCTGAGAATTAGAATAATCAAAAGACTCCGAGGTATGTGAAATTGAATCATTGAAAAAATCAGATTATTGGTGATAAAAATAAAGGTGTGATTAAAGCTATGGAAGAAGAATTGAATCAGATTGATAAGAATAACACATGGGAACTTGTTTCGAGACCTAAAGACAAGAATGTGATTGTTACAAAATGGGTGTTTCAGAATAAATTGAATGAATCTGGTGAAGTGGTTAGAAACAAAGCAAGATTGGTAAGTAAAGGATTCTCACAGATGGAAGGAATTGATTATGAGGAGACTTTTTCTCCGATAGCTAGAATTGAAACTGTTAGATTACTTCTTGCATATGCTGCTTATAAGAATTTCAAAGTATATCAGATGGATGTGAAGTCAGCCTTTTTGAATGGTGATTTGGAAGAAGAAGAATACACTGAGAAACCAGACGGGTTTTCATTATCAGATGGAGACATGGTATGCAGATTGAAGAAAACACTATATGGTCTTAAACAAGCCCCTAGAGCCTGGGATGCTAGATTGGACAAGTACTTGATGAAGCTAGGATTTTGTAAAGGTACTACTAACAAGAATTTATATTTTAAAGTTAATAATGATAACATCTTGATTGTTTAAGTGTTTGTTGATGACATTATTTTTGGAGGAGATGATGACTTGAGTATGAAGTTTGTTGATGATATGCAAAAATTATTTGAGATGTCTATGATAGGTGAGATGAAATTCTTCTTAGGATTGCAGATTACACGGACTGATAAAGGCATTTTCATCTCTCAATCTAAGTATGTGAAGGAAATGTTGAAGAAGTTTGGGTTAGATGACTCCAAACCCTTTGGAACTCCTATGGTGACCAGATGCAAGTTGTATAAGAAAGATAAATCTCTGAAAGTTAATCAGACCTTGTACAGATCTATGGTTGGTGAACTGTTATACTTGACTTAAACTAGACCAAATATTATGCATGTTGTTTGTCTTTTTGCAAGATTTCAAGCTGATCCTAAAGAGAGTCATGTTACTGCTATGAAAAAGATTTTTCAGATATTTGAAGGGGGCTGTTGATTATGGCTTGTGGTATCCGAAGAAAGATGATTTAATGTTATGTTCTTATATTGATGCTGATTGGGCATGTGATGTTCATGACTGGAAGAGCACTATCGGTGGAGCTTTCTTTTGGGTGAAGAAGTTGGTTTCATGGGCAAGTAAGAAACAAGATGCTATATCTCTATCTACTATTGAAGCTGAATACATTGTTGCTACTAGCAATTGTACTCAGGTAGTTTGGATGAAGCAGATGTTGAAGGACATTAGATTTGTGTATGATGAGCCTACTATTATATATTGTGACAATTCAAGTGCTATTAATATTTCCAAGAATCTGGTACTACACTCTAAAATAAAGCATATATCAATTAAGTATCACTTCTTGAGAGAGAAAGTTAGTGAGGAAGAAGTCAAATTAAAGAATGTATCTACAAGGGATCAGATTGCAGATATTTTTACCAAGCCTTTGCCTAAAGATACATTTGTTTATTTGAGAGACAAGTTAGGGGTCTCTGCCCCTCTTGACGAGAACTAGATGCATTGAGATGCTTCAATACGATTGATTTCACAGTCTTATCTTCTTATCCAGGTTGATGAGTTGGTGTTGTTGCTCTGCTAGAGTAGTCAGTATGTGGTTCAGTGTTTGTGGGAGAGAAGCATGATTTTTGTCTTTGGCATTGCTGTCAAAGGGGTAGAGAAGCATGTGAAAAACTGCCTTAACTTGGAAGCTTTGTGTGCATGATCTTAGGGGGAGATTGTTGGTGTTGATTTATTTTCCTTTGCAATGATTGTTTTTTACATTCATATGTTACCATCAATGCCAAAGGGGGAGATTGTTGGATATTGTTGCTGCTAGGATATGTTGTTGTCATTCATGTCAACATATTCTTGTGTTCCTGTGTTGAAGAGAGTTGTTTTGGTGATTTGGTGTTTGTAGTGAGTTGATCTGGTTGGTTTAACTATTTGATATGTTGAATCAACTAGGGATACTTCATTCAGTATTGATTTCATGATGCTATGTGGTGATTTGAACGACTTGTGGATTCCGGTATGAAGATTGGTTTTCGGTGTTCAGTGTTGCAGTGTTTTGGTGTTTAATCCATTGTGCTCCAGAATGATTATATCTTGTGTTGCAGATTTAGGAGATTGTTTGGGATGTTCATATATATCTTCAGTTCAGATGGTTCATGGTTTGGTCCTCTGCAAGTTATCTTTCTTGTTTGAGTTGCTACTATTGAAGTGTTTCTTGAGTATCAATGTGTTGATCGATGAATATTTGATTAAGTGGTGTTGATGCAACTATTGTGGATGATTTTAACGTGCTTGTTGGTGTTCCCTAATCATGTCCTATTTGTTTTGGTGGTCCATATTGATCATTGTGCGTGTTATTGAAGATATTATGTGTCTAGTGATATTCTTCATGTTATGTGACATTTTCAGTTGTGTAGTGTGTTGCAGTTGATCTTGGCGAGATTTCTTGCATTGTTGCACATTCGAGGAGTTGATTTGGGTCCATGCTATGTTGTCATGACATTGTATTGGTCTGGTGGTTGATTTATGTATCGTGTGGTGTAATTTTGTAATTAGGTGTTAAGGGTTGAGTCGACCTTGTAGTCAAGGTTGATGATTTGTATAAATAGGTGTTATATTTATATAATTTGGATATGGGTTTCGAGTTTGCATTATCAGAGAGTGGTGTATGTGTGAACAAGCAAATTTATCTTTTGGTGTGAAGTGTAGAGAAGAGTGTGTTGTAGGGGAGACAATTGTGCTTAATCAAAACTGTCATTCGACATTTGTGGATGCTATTTTTTCAGTTCATCTTAACCAAATTGTAGTCCAAATATTATTGTAAGGTAGTGAACCTTCCCTGAGGTTTGCAGCCTTTTGGGTCATCATATTTTGAGCAATGAGCTCTAGGCAGTGTGCCTAAATGCATGTGCATTCCCTGTTGTAATATTTACACATTATACTGCAGAGTATCATCTTATTGTGGGTAGGTTCCCACTGTGGTTTTTCCCTTAAACGGGTTTTCCACATCAAAAATCTTGGTGTTATGTGTGTTGTTGTTATTGTGTTTATCTTTATTGTTGCTGCAGTTGATTAGATTTGAGATTGTGCTCCAATTGTTTGATCTGGTGAAAAATGATTCACCTCCCTCTCTCCGTTTTCCTTCATTGTTGTTGCCAACAATTGGTATTAGAGATAGATCCTCTGGAGGAAACTTGACCACTTGAGGAGATCCAGGATGGCAACCTATGTGTTCAAGAAAGAGTGTTTGAGATTTGATGGAAACAATTATAATGTATGGAATGATTGGTTGGAGTTTGATTTGAAGTGTCTTGGAGAAGATTATTGGAAGATTACAAAGAATGCCTATATTGTTCCTCATAATGGTCCGGTTACTGCTGCTAAGATCAAGGATGTTGAACATAACATAAGAGCTAAGGAAGCATTGTTGAGTGCCTTGACTGATTCAGAGATGACTAATGTGATAGGACTTCAGACTGCACATAAAATCTGGGAGAAGTTAGAGACCTTGTATGAAGGAGATAAACATGTCAAAGTTTCTATACTACAGAGTTTGAAAGGAAAGTATGAGATTTTGAAGATGGGAGATGATGAGAATATATCAACCTTTATGGATAAGGTGAATGAACTTGTAATGAACATCAGATGTGTCGGTGGAACTCTTGAGGAAGATGAGATTGTTGCTAAAGTTTTGAGATCTTTGCCTCCTGCTTATAAATCTAAAGTTGCTACTATTGATGAGATCCAAACTGTGACTACTGTGACAAGAGACATGTTGGTTGGTAGACTTGTTGCTTTTGAGTTAAGTGAATTTGGAGAATCACATGGCAAATTTGGGATTGCATTTAAAGCCTCTTTATCCAGGAAGCAAAAGTATGATCCAGGAGAGAGTTCATCTAGGGTTTCATGATATGAAAGAGATGGAAGAACAAGAAAAAGAGTTGGATGAGCTTGAAGAACTCATTTCTCGGAGATTGCCTAAGGGAGCCCATAAGTATGATGGAAAGTTACCTTTGAAATGTTTCTTTTGTAATAAGATAGGACATTTTGCTTCTAGTTGTCGTGAAAGAATGTCAAGATATGATAAGCATGATAAATTTGATAAGAATGATAGATATGAGAGACATGACAAGTATGATAAGCCCTATAAGCCTAACCAGAAGTACACACATCAGAAGAAATGTTATTATGTTGTTGATGAAGGTGTGACAGATGAAGAATCAGTGAATTCGAAAGACGAATTTGTATTTATTGCTATCAAGGAAGATGATATGGTACTAGTGAATTCTACAAGTTGTAATATTGAGGAGAAAACTTTGGTTGCTAAGATTGAAGAGAAAGATGAATGGGTAATTGACAGCAGTTGTTCACATCATATGATAGGTGATAAAAGAAAATTTGTGAATATGCAGAAGTATGATGGTGGTATAGTAAGATTTGGTGATGATAAAGATTGTATGATTCATGGTAGAGATTCTATCTCTTTTGATGGTAAGCATAATATTGATGATGTCTTATATGTTGAAGGTTTGAAGCATAATATTTTGAGTGTTGGATAGATGGTTGATAAGGGATATGATTTGAAATTCAAGAATGGTAAATGCAAGATTCTGAATGCCTCCAGTATAGAGATTGCATAAAGGACTAAGACTAAAGGTAATATCTTTCACTTGAATGTTGGTGAGAAAACTTGTTTGATTGCTGAGATAGATGAAAGCTGGTCGTGGCATAGAAGGATGTGTCATGTTAATTTGGACTACATGATTAAGATAAGTGCTACTCAAGATGTTAGTGATTTGCCTAAGACTGTGAAGCCTTCTAATCCGATATGTAAGGAATGCCAGTTGGGAAAGCAAACAATAATTTCATTTAAGAGTAAGTAGTAAACATCTAATGGATTATTAGATCTTGTACATACTTGTTTGTGTGGTCCTACAAGAGTGAGAAGTGTGCAGGGTGACAAATATTTCATGTTATTGATTGATGACTATTCTAGAATGATGTGGGTTACCTTTCTAAGGGAGAAATCTGAAGTAATGGAGAAATTCAAGATATTCAAAGCTAAGGTAGAGACAAAGACAAAATTGAAAATGAAATGTCTGAGATTTGACAGAGGAGGAGAATTCACATCCGGTGAGTTTGATTCATTTTGGAGTTGTTGAAAGGAAGAACATAACTATTTTGGATGCTGCTAGGACTATGCTAATTGAAGGAGATATTGCAAAGACCTTTTGGAGAGAAGTTGTTAGCACTGTTGTTTACACATTCAACCGGGTGCATATAAAAGGTGATTCTGGTAAGACTCCTTATGAGTTATGGTTTGGTCATGTTCCTACGGTTAGATATTTTATATTTTTTGGAAACAAATGTTATATCAAAAGAGATGACGGTATAGGAAAGTTTGATGCAAGATGTGATGAAAGAATCTTCTTGGGATATTCTACTAAGAGCAAGGCCCACTGGTGTTACACTAAGAGGTTGAAGAAGATAGTGGAAAGTGAAAATGTGAAGGCTAATGAATGCCATGGAAAATAGATCAGCGCATGTGGATATGAGTTGGATGATCAGGATATCATTTCAAAGCAAGTGCAGACTGAGAATCTGAAGCAAAATGCTCTAGTAGAGATAGTTAATCTATATATTGCTACTGCTGGTGAAGAAATTCAATAACCTAAGATTCAAAATAATTAGAAGACTCTGAGGTATGTGAAATTGAATCATTCAAAAAATCAGATTATTAGTGATAAACATAAAGGTGTGATGACTAGGAGAAGGATTGTTGCTGAAGAGATATGCTTCATTTCCAAGATTGAACCTAAAGATGTTGTTGAATCTTGTAAAGATGATAATTGGATAAAAGCTATGGAAGAAGAGTTGAATTGGATTGAGAAGAATAACACGTAGCAACCTTTTCCGAGACCTAAAGATAAGAATGTGATCGGTACAAAATTGGTGTTCCAGAATAAATTGAATGAAGCTGTTGAAGTGGTTAGAAACAAACCAAGATTGGTATGTAAAGGATGCTCACAAATGGATGGAATTGATTATGAGGAGACTTTTTCTCTAGTAGCTACAAGTGAAGTTATTAGATTACTTCTTGCATATGTTGCTTATAAGAATTTCAAGGTATATCCAATGGATGTGAAGTCAGCCTTTTTGAATGGTGATTTGGAAGAGCAAGTCTACATTGAGAAACCAAATGGTTTTTCATTATCAGATGAAGGAGACATGGTATGCAGACTGAAGAAAGCACTATATGGACTTAAACAAGCTCCTAGAGCCTACTATGCTAGTTTGGACAAGTACTTGACAAAGCTGGGATTTTGTAAAGGTACTGTTGTCAGTAATTTATATTTTAAGGTTGATAATGATAACATATTGATTGGTGAAGTGTTTGTTGATGATATTATTTTGGGAGGAGATGATGATTTGAGTATGAAGTTTGTTGATGATATGCAAAAAGAGTTTGAGATGTCTATGATAGGTGAGATGAAATTCTTCTTAGGATTGCAAATTACATAGACTAATAAAGGCATTTTCATTTCTCAATCTAAGTATGCGAAGGAATTGTTGAAGAAGTTTGGGTTAGATGACTCCAAACCCATTGGAACTCCTATGGTGACTGGATGCAAGTTGTCTAAGCAAGATAAATCTTTGAAAGTTAATCAAACCTTGTATAGATCTAGGGTTGGTGGACTGTTGTACTTGACTCAAACTAGATTGGATATTATGCATGTTGTTTGTCTTTGTGCAAGATTTCAAGTTGATCCTAAAGAGAGTCATGTTACTGCTATGAAAAGGATTTTTCAGATATTTGAAGGGGACTATTGATTATGGTTTGTGGTATGTGAAGAAAGATGATTTCATGTTATGTGCTTATACTGATGCTGATTGGGAAAGTGATGTTGATGACCGGAAGAGCACTACCGATGGAGATTTATTTTGGGGGAAGAAGTTGGTTTCATGGGCAAGTAATTAACAAGATGTTATATCTCTATCTAATGCTAAAGTTGAATACATTGTTGCTGCTAGCAATTGTACTCAGGTAGTTTGGATAAAGGAGATGTTGAAGGACATTAGAGTTGTGTATTATGAGCCTACTGTTATATATTGTGGCAATTCAAGGGCTATTAATATTTCTAAGAATCTGGTACTGCACTCTAAAACAAAGCATATATCAATTAAGTATAACTTCTTGAGAGAAAAAGTCAGTGGTGAAGAATTCAAATTGGAGTATGTATCTACAAGGGATCAGATTGCAGATATTTTTACTAAGCCTTTGCCTATAGATACATTTGTTTATTTGAGAGACAAGTTAGGGATTGTTGGCATTGTATTGTCATACATGACAACCGGAAAGTCTACCAACCGATAAGTCTACCAACTGATAAGCAAGCTGATATGCAAGATATTGTTATTGGCATTAGAGATTCTTGGCATATTGATGTCAACCAGTATGGGATGTCAACTGGTAAGTCCACAAACCCAGTAAGTGTAGTCCTATCTAACATGACCGAACTGATAGAATAGTGAAGTGCACGATATGAAGGTTAACCGATTAGTGTATACCGATAGCATGTTCAGTCGGTGACCAAAGTTGAACCAACACAATCAAGTGAGATGGATGCTGACAAAGATGTCAGGTGGACTCCAAGTGGCAAATGTGCATTGGGTAGATGAATGGTGCATCGGTGAGGTAGTTGCCAACTAAGTCCGTATTAATGTCAATTGCAAAAAACACGGATCAGTTGCAGAGGATTGCAGCTCAAAGCAAGTCGAAGGATAGAGATTTGATTCCTTGACATCATGATCAAAGAAAGATATTTGATCGTCTAGTTGATCAGGAGAAAGAAACTACTAAGTCATTTATTGATTGACAAAATCAAGAGTGATGAACAGAGTTGAGTTTGCTAAATATAGTAAACGTTCATAGGAAGAATAAAAAAGATGATAGAGATTTTTGTTGTACTATTTCAAGCTGTCAGTTCAAGAAAGATGAGATTCGATCTGATTTGGATCGAGGCCGGTAAAGAAAACCCTAAGTGCGTGAAGTTTGAGTTTGTGTTTTGGCAGGAAAGTTTAAATATAAATATGCAGATTGAAGATCTAATTTAGTTTTGTTGTTGATGTCGGAGAAGAGAAGGTGATTGTTGAGAGTAGAAGAGTGATCAGTCTGAGTGCAAGAGAGAAGTACAAAAGTGACTAGGTGTTGCAAAAGAACTGGTAAGCGAGGTGTAATCGGCAAGAGTTTAAGATACCGGTAAACTATCACAGAGCACAACAGTATGTTAAACTGACAATGTGTGTGAACTGGTAAGACTGAAGCAGAGAAGCAATGAAGAGATAAACCGACAGAGAGAATTGATTGGAGGTGTTACAAAATTCTTGTAACAAGGTGCAAATTATTGTATTGCTTTATCTCATTGTATTTCACTGAGTAGGTGCTTGGTGCAGGGGTTGGTGTTCCTTGAGTTGGTGCTTAGCATAGATTAGGGGTTGGTGTGTTGGCATGATTGGCATAATTGATGTAGATGAGTTGATGACTGTATCGGTAGGAGAATGATGATGACATGATCAATTATTTGTGTTGTCATTGATGGCAACCTATGGCAATTAATGTTTGATGATGGTTACAGATGAACTTTGATGTCTGACTTGTTGGATAAGTAATTTGGTCTACCAGATTTAGAATTTGTAAGTATGACAGGGTTTACTGACAAGACTAAGAATTAGGACTTCAACCGGTAAAAGAAAATATTTTGATGGAATCGGTAAATCGGTGATGGTTGGAGACTTGTGGTTTGAGACAAGATTTTATGATGAATTTGTGTATGTGACTGGAACCACATCCTATGTTGATTACCAGAAGGCATGTTTTGAATTTTTGATGGAGTTGTGCTAGGGTTTTAGTAGGGTTTTGGGACTGGTGATGAATTCACTCAACTGGTAATGATTTTTGTTATGACGGTGATTGACAACGAATCTACATATGACACAACCCGCTTGAAAGATTTAATTGTTGTTTTGGCGTGATTCAAGGAAGAATTTCTTGGGAATTAGCAAAACGCTTAGTAGAGTGTTTTGAGGATAGAGATCATATTTTTGTGATGGGTTATGAATAATCAATTGTTGATATTGCATTGTAATTTATTGTATTGATATGGATATTGATCTGATATGATTTGTATTGCAAATTCAAGATGTAATTAGGTTTTTTGGCCGACCTAGTTGAGATGGTTATTTAGGGTGACACAACTGATGTTTCATGTGTCGGTGGCATTAGGAGAATGAGTTAAGCCATCCTAGAGAAGATAGAGATCTATCTGAGTGTTGCAGACTGTGAAGCATAACTGGATCTGATTTAGCAAGTTGAAAGTGCAAAGTAACAGATCATTTTTTACTATTGTTCTCGAACAATTACAACAACATAAATCCCTTAATCGGGTATGTCCTAATAGGCCTTTTCTATTTGGGTCCCCTAATAGGGAAGCTCACAAAAGAGTGTTTAAATCCTCTAACTAGGTTGATCCTAACAGATCCTTAAGCTCCTAGCTGGAGTGATAGGCAAATCCCTTAACGGGGTGACTCCTAATAGGGTCTTCTCCTAATAGGGTCTTCTCCTAACTGGGCATATTATAAGCTCCTAACAGGGCACACTTTGAAAGAGAAAATTATTGTGGGTACAAATCCCCACCGTGGTTTTTTCCATTTGGGTTTTCACATCAAAAATCTTGGTGTTCATGTGTGGAATGTCTTTTCATAGTGTTTATGTTTTCATGCATTATTTCTGATTCTTGGTTATGATAAGTTTATTGTTGTTTATCAGAGATCTGTAAGTGGTTATCGGTAATGTTAATGAATTGATAGATGAAGTATTCTGATATGATAATAAGTCAATATGAGTATGTGTTGATTAGATATCTAGTTGATGGATATTCTAATTAATAAGATTGCATAAGTGGGTAAAAAGTGTATGAGATTTGCTAAAGGGATAGATTCATGTATTAAATTATTTCAGATATGTTGTAAATGGTATTTTGATTTGAAGTTAGAAATTGTCATAATACCGATTCATTAAATGATTTTAGATATGTTGTAAATGGTATTTTGATTTGAAGTTAGAAATTGTCTTAATACTGATTCACCCCCCCTCTCAGTATTAACTAGATCCTTATACGATTAACATGGTGCTCCTTGAGTTGGTGCACAAAATAGATTAGGGGTTGGTGCGCCTTGAGTTGGTGTTCAGAATAAAATAGGGGCTAGTGCTCCTTTGGGTAGGTGCCCATAAATTACTAGGGGTTGGTGCCCTAAACATTGTAAAGTTGTTATTTCACTGTGAGGCTGGACTGGAGTAGTAGATCTCCAACAACATTTCTCACTGAGGTTTTTCCCAGATTGGGTTTTCCTCATATATCCAGTGTTATGTGATGTGCTCTTGTGTGTGATTGCTTGATAGTGCTTTCATTATCCTACCGGTTGTAGACATTGTTTGAAATTGTTTATAATCACTGATTCACCCCCCCTCTCAATGATATCTTGTGTTCTACAATTGGTATCAGAGCATTAGGTTCCCTATTTTTCAAAGATTTCTCTAGCTTGGGTAGATTATAGTTTAAGGACACAATGACAAGGAATGAGTCCTCCTCCTCCAAAGCTCCCATGTTTGATGGTACCAACTATGCTTTCTAGAGCAGAAGAATGGAAACCTATTTGTCCTCCCTAGGTTTTGATATTTGGGTGTCTGTGCACAATGGGTATACTATCCATAATAATCCTCCTATAGATCCAGATGCTAAGAAGGAGTATGAAAACAATGCCAAGGCCAAGCATGCTATTCTTAGTGGTTTGTCTGATAATGAGTTTGTTAAGGTCATGCACTACTCATCCACCAAGGAAACTTGGGATAAGTTGAAAAGATTGTTTGAAGGAGATGTCAAGGTCAAGGAGGCTAAACTGCAAACACTAAGAGGTCATCTTGAAGGCTTGAAGATGAAAGATAAAGAAAAGATTGCTGATTGTCTTCATAAAATTGATGAAATGGTGAACACTATTAAAGGACTTGGAGAAGATATAGCTGATGAAGTGATAGTAAAAAAGGTACTTAGATCACTCACATCTAAGTATGACACAGAGGTCTCTGTAATAGAAAAAGCCAGGGATTTGAAAAACCTTTTCAATGGATGAGTTATTTAGGTCCCTAACCGCTTATGAGATGAGAACAACCGGTGAAGGAACTTCAAAGAAGGGGCTGCTTTCAACTCCATCAAAAAGGGTAAGGAAGAAATTACTCATGGAGAATCTAGTGAAGACTCAGACACAGTGGTAGAAAACTTTGTAAGGAAGCTTAAAAGAGGATCCGGTAAGTACAAAGGAAAATTACCTCTCAAATGTTTTAACTGTGGTAAAATAGGACACTTTGCTTCAAAATGTCCCTATGGTGAGAATGTTGGAGAGGAGAAACAAAGCACCAGCAGACCTTTAGGTAAGGATAAAAATGAGAATGCTTACCAACAAGATAGAAGAAGCTACCAGAAGTAGAACAACCTGTATACTATTGAAAATGATGCCACAGATGAAGAAAGTGCCTTAGAAAATGACTATTGTGAGGATGAAACAAAAACCAATCTCTTTAAGGCACTAGATGAACCAATTGATGAAGATAATGAAGATAAAGACATTGAAGCTGAAGTGGACCTGGAAGGTGAGCTTATAAGTTCTCTTGAGGAGTTGAGTAAAACAAGAAGAGATATCAAAAAGGTTAAGTGTGTTGATGCTGAAGAAAAAGACCATTTGAAGCAATCCCTGGATGGGTCCAAGAAAACAATTTCTAATTTGACACTCTAGTTGGAAGAGGCCAAGAGGATATGTGAAGTTGCATCCTCCGATTTGATAAAGAAGGAGAAGGAGCATCATAATTTGGAAGAAGAAATTGTAAGGCTTAGAAAGGAGCTTGAAAAGAGAAAAGATGAATTGAAGATAAGAAGCAAGTATGAGGGCATCACTGAAGCCTTGGACAAAATGTTGAGTAATCAGAAGCACTCAAAAGATACTAGAGGTTTGGGTTTTGAAGAAGGAAAAAGTTCAAATAGCAAAGATACATCCGGAAAGGAGATACACTTTACTTCTTCAAGTGAGAGTAAAGAAAAACAAACCTTTAATGTCAACAAAGTTACCGAGAAGAGGACCTATGCTGAAGCTACAAGAAATCTGCCTGTGAATCAGAATACTCAGAACCGAAAAGCTTACTCTCTATACCAGAATGCAAACCATAAAGGAAAGTTCAAGATTGATGAAGAGGGGTTCACTAAAGTCAATAGAATGAGAGGAAAACATCTGATGAGACAAAGGTTTGCTGGTCCAATGCATCAAGATTGGTATGTACCCAAATTCCATGGTTACTGTTACTCGTGTAATAAGTTTGGTTCATTGAATTGCTGATTGTAGTTTGTTGCGTAAGCCACCTACTAGTTTTGAAAGTACAAATTTGTTTTTTGCACTCCAGGAGATAAATGTCACTTGTTATCAATGTAACGGTTTTGGTCATAAGAGTTACGAATGTAGGAGAAGTCAGCTGGTATCCTATAATATTTCAAATTCATCATTTAATGTCAATGTGAAATGTTATCATTGTCAAAATGTTGGCCACATTGAAAACTCAAGACCTCTAAGCAAAAGAAGACAGTACCAGATTAGAAATCGGAAACAAAAACAGAGAAGAAAATTGCAACTGACAAAAAGAAGGAAGCCAACCTAGTTTGGGTTGAGAAGGATAAGAATAAAGCAAAATCAAGTTTGATTGTGCAGACTGCCCTGCATGTAGAAAGAAGAAATTTATGGGTTGCAGACAGTGGATGTTCCAATCACATGACCATAGACAAAAAGAAGAAAATTGCAACTGACAAAAAGAAGGAAGCCAACCTAGTTTGGGTTGAGAAGGATAAGAATAAAGCAAAATCAAGTTTGATTGTGCAGACTGCCCTGCATGTAGAAAGAAGAAATTTATGGGTTGTAGACAGTGGATGTTCCAATCACATGACCATAGACAAAAAGAAGTTCATCAAGCTTGGTGATTGGAATGGAGGTTCGGGGAGGTTCAAAGACAACTCTTCCATTAAGATTAAAGGCAATGGTACTCTGAACATAGATGGGAAATTAAAAGCACATGACGTATACTATGTGGAAGGAGTAAAGTATAATTTGTTAAGTGTGAGTCAAATATGTGATAAAGGATACAAATTCACAT
Organism: Cryptomeria japonica; assembly: GCF_030272615.1. Classification (NCBI taxonomy): domain Eukaryota; kingdom Viridiplantae; phylum Streptophyta; class Pinopsida; order Cupressales; family Cupressaceae; genus Cryptomeria; species Cryptomeria japonica. Next base: position 564,054,544 of record NC_081410.1, on the reverse strand, counting down.
TTAACTCTACTGATTGTCAGATAAGGAAGGATAGTACCGGACATATTGTTGCAAAAGGTAAAAGGATAGATGGAAATGTGTACAATTTGAGGGAATTCTTTGAGTCCCAATGCATGATGAGACAAGTAGATGAGAGTTGGCTATGGCACAGAAGATTAGGCCATATAAACTTTGATAATCTGGTTAAGGTGAACAAGAAAGGTTATGTGAGACATATACCACCAATTATCAAACCAGCAAGTACTTTTTGTGATGAATGTCTAAGAGGCAAGAAAATTAAGGTAACATTCAAGATCAAAGAACATAATACCTCAAGGCCCTTAGAACTTGTGCATACAGATCTGTGTGGTCCAACCATAACAAGAGTCTTAGGCAGTGAGAGATACTTCATGTTGTTCATTGATGATTTCTCAAGAATGGCATGGGTCACTTTTCTACATGACAAATCACAAGCTTATGAGAGGTTCAAGATATTCTAGAAAATGGTTGAGAAGGAAAGTGGATGCAATTTGAAATGTATGAGATCAGACCGGGGTGGTGAGTTTACATCAAATGAGTTTTTAGACTACTGTGAGAGGCATGGAATCAGAAGACAATATTCAGCTCCAAGAACACCACAACAAAATGGTGTTGTAGAAAGGAAAAAACAAACTGTCAAGGAGGTGGAAAGAACTATGTTGAATGAGGCAAACATACTGGATATGTACTGGAAGGAAGCAGTACATACTGTTGTATATACATTGAACCAGGTTCAGCTAAGAACAAATAGAAAAATGACACCTTATGAATTGTGGTATGACCGGAAGCCATCAGTTAAGTATTTCAAAATGTTTGGAAGTAAATGCTTCATCAAGAGAGATGAAGATAGTTTAGGTGGTTTTGATTCTAGGAGTGATGAAGGCATCTTCTTGGGTTACTCTACTCACAACAAAGCCTACAAATGCTATAATAAAAGACTGAGACAAGTCATTGAAAGTGTGCATGTAAGAGTTGATGAAGATATGCATAAAGGAAAACAAGCACATGTAAACCGGTATGATGATTCTTGTGAGGGATATGAATTTCAGTCAGAAAATGAACCAGGAGAAGTATCCAACAAGACCCCTAATAGATATGTGCAGAAAAATCACTCGGAAGAGAAGATTATAGGAAATAAAAGTGATGGTGTACAGACAAGAAGAAGACTTACCCGGAACAATGAGCAAGTGAATTTTTGCCTCATGACTGAAATGGAACCCAAAACATTCAATGAGGCTAGCAAAAGTGAGAAATGGATGGATGCAATGGAAGAAGAGCAACAATATATTGAAAAGAACAAAACTTGGGAATTAGTTCCTAGACCAGCAGTTAAGAATGTCATAGGTACTAAATGGGTCTACCGGAACAAGATGAATGAAGAAGGTAAGATTGTCAAGCATAAAGCAAGGTTAGTGTGAAAAGGGTTTTCTCAAGTAGAAGGAATTGATTTTGAAGGAACATTTGCACCGATTGCAAGACTTGAGGCTATTAGAATGTTCTTAGCTTTCTCTGCCTTCAAAGGATACAAGGTATATCAAATGGACGTCAAGTCTTCCTTCTTGAATGGTAATTTGGAAGAAGAAGTCTACATATAACAACTAGAAGGTTTTCTGCTGCATGATGATGAAACTTTTGTATGTCGGTTGAAGAAAGCATTGTATGGTTTAAAGCAGGCTCCAAGAGCATGGTATTCAAGGTTGGATAAGTATCTTAAGGAGAAAGGTCTCAAAAAGGGAAGTGCAGATAGTAATTTGTACATAAAAGCAAATGGAAATCACTTGGTTATTGTTGTTGTATATGTGGATGATATAATTTTTGGAGGCAACAAGGATATCTTTTGTAAAGAATTTGTTGATTAGATGTAATTAGAGTTTGAGATGTCAATGCTTGGGGAGCTGTCATATTTTCTTGGTTTGCAAATTTCACAACAAGATAAAGGAATATTTATCTCTCAAACCAAGTATGTCAGAGATATGTTAAAGAAGTTTCAGATGGAAGACAACAAACTGGTAAGTATCCCCATGGTGACCGGATGCAAGTTGAGCAAGGTTGATGAGTCACCGAAAGTGGATTAGACCCTGTATAGATCCATGATTGGTAGTCTATTATACCTTACTGCCTCAAGACCAGATATAGTGCAGGCAATATGTATGGTGGCAAGATTTCAAGATGTACCTAAATAGTCACATGAGAATGCAGTTAGAAGAATCTTCAGGTACCCACAAGGAACACTTAATTATGTCTTATGGTATCCAAAGCAAGGAGATTTCACTTTACAAGCCTACACTGATGCTGATTGGGCAGGTTGTATTGATGACTAGAAAAGCACAAGCGGTGGTGCATTCTTTTTAGGTGACCGGTTAGTTTCATGGCACAACAAGAAGAAGGATTCAATCTACTTATCTACTATCGAGGAAGAATATATTGCTGCTGCTACATGTTGTGCTCAGGTGTTATGGATGAAGCAGACTCTAAGGACATTTTGATAGAAATATCTAGTCCTATTTCAATCTAGTGTGATAACTCAAGTGCCATCAAAATTTCCAATAATCCAGCTATGCACTCAAGGACAAAGCACATTGCTATCAAACACCACTTTCTCAGAGACAAGGTTGCAGAGCAAGAAGTGAAGGTAGAATATGTTCCTACAAGTGAACAAGTTGCTGATATTTTCACAAAACCTTTACCAGTAAATGCATTTGAATATCTAAGACACAAGTTAGGAGTTTTCTCACCAGCTTTATGCACTTAAATGTGTATGGAGATTTCTGGTTCAGGGGGAGTTCATAGCCATAAATTTTTGACTCTTGGACCATATGTTGTACTCAGGGGGAGTGTATACATCCCTATCTTGTTTGTGATTTTCTTAGTTGTGTCAGTTGACTCTTCAATTCACAAGACTGGCATAATCTTTAGTATCAAAAAGGAAATCAGATTTGGGACTTTGGAAAGTTGTCTATTCAATCTGTCTATCTACCAAAGTCACAATCAACTTGACCGAGAAAGTAACTTATTTGTGGTACTTATGTTCAGTGCTCCTCGGTCCATGTTTGTGGATGTTTTTTCAGTGTCTATTCAATTTGTACTTAATAAAAATCACAAATTGACCCGTCGAGTGAAAGGGACAAATAGTTTGGCCTACCGAGAGATACAATATACTAGTTCATGAATTACCTGCAAAGGGGCTCATGAATTAACTGCAAATTTGTCCTAGCCCTTTGTCATTATTGTCAAAGGGGGAGAAAGTTAATAGCTAGAAAAAGAACTGCACTTGGAGATAGTGCATATTGTAAGCCTGGGTTGTGGAGATTAACCCGATAATATGGGTGTTGCCATCAATGCCAAAGGGGGAGATTGTTGGAATTGTATTGTCATTGATGTCAATCGGTATGGGATGTCAACCGGTAAGTCTGCCAAATTGGTAAGTCTACAAACCAATAAGCAAGCAAACCTAGTAAGTGCAGTCTAATCTAACATGACCTAACTGACAAAATAGTGAAGTGCACGATATGAAGGTTAACTGATTAGTGTATACCGGTAACATGTTTAGTCAGTGACCAAAGTTGAACCGACACAATCAAGTGAGCTAGATGCTGATGGAGATGTCAGGTAGACTCCAAGTGGAAAATGTGCATTGGGTAGATGAATGGTGTGTCGGTGAGGTAGTTGTTGACTAAGTACGTATTAATGTCGATTGCAAAAAACACAGATTAGTTGCAGAGGATTGCAGCTCAAAGAAGATCCAAGGGATGAGAATTTATTCCTTGACATCATGATCGAAGCAGGATATTTGATCGTCTAGTTGATTAGGAGAAAGAAACTGCTAAGTCATTTATTGATCGACAAAATCAAGACACATGAATAGAGTCAAGTTTGCTAAATATAGTAAATGTTCATAGGAAGAATAGAAAAGATGATAGATCTTTTTGCTGTACTATTTTAGGCTGTTGATTTAGGAAAGATGAGATTCGATCTAATTTGGATCGAGGTCGGTAAAGAAAACCCTAAGCACGTGAAGTTTGAGTTTCTATTTTGGCGGGAAAGCCTAAATATAAATATGCAGATTGAAGATCTAAGTTAGTGTTGTTGTTGATGCCAGAGAAGAGAAGGTGATTGTTGAGAGAAGAAGAGTGATCAGTCTAAGTGCAAGAGAGAAGAACAAAAGTGACTAGGTGTTGCAAAAGAACCGGTAAGAGAGGTGTAATCGGCAAGGGTTTAAGTTATCGATAAAATGTCATAAAACACAACAGTCTGTTAAACCGGCAATGTGTGTGAACTGGTAAGACTGAAGCAGAGAAGCAGTGAAGAGATAAACCAACGGAGATAATTGATTGGAGGTGTTACAAAATTCATTTGTAACAAGGTCCATATTATTGTATTGCTTTATCTCATTGTATTTCACTGAGGAGGTGCTCGGTACAAGGGTTGGTGCTCCTTGATTTGGTGCTTAGAATAGATTAGGTGTTGGTGCTCAAAATAGATTAGGGGTTGGTTCTCCTTGAGTTGGTGCTCAGAATAAAATAGGGGTCGGTGCTCCTTTGGGTAGGTGCCCATAAATTACTAGGGGTTGGTGCCCTAAACATTGGAAAACTGTTATTTCACTGTGAGGCTAAATTGGAACAGTAGATCTCCAACAACATTTCTCATTGAGGTTTTCCCCATATTGTTTTTTCCTCGTATATTCATTGTTATGTGATGTTCTCTTGTGTGTGATTGTTTGTTAGTTCTTTTATTATCCTACCGGTTGCACACATTGTTTGAAATTGTTTATAATCATTGATTCACCCCCTATTAGTGATATCTTGTGTTCTATAGTCTCTGCCCCTCAAGATGAGAACTAGATGCATTGAGATGCATCAGTCCGGTGAACTTCACAGTCTTATCTTCTTATCTGTCTTGATGAGTTGGTGTTGCTACTCCGCTAGAGTAGTCATTATGTGGTTCAATGTTTGTGGGAGAGAAGCATGATTTGTTTATGTCTTTGGCATTATTGTCAAAGGGTGATAGAAGTATGTGAAAAACTGACTTACCTTGGAAGCTTTGTGTGCATGATCTTAGGGGGAGATTGCTAGTGTTAATTTATTTTCCTTTGCATTGATTGTTTTTCACATCCATATGTTGCCATTAGTGCCAAAGGGAGAGATTGTTGGATATTATTACTGCTAGGATTTATTGTTGTCATTGATGTCAACATATTCTTGTGTTCCTATGTTGCAGAGAGTTGTTTTGGTGATCTGGTTGGTTTATCAGTTTGATATGTTGAATCAACTAGAGATACCTCATTCAGTATTGATTTCATGATGCTATGTGGTGATTTGATCGAGTTGTGGATTTGATATGAAGATTGGTTTTTAGTGTTCAATGTTGCAATGTTCTGGTGTTTAATCCATTGTGCTCCAGAATGATTATATCTTGTGTTGTGGATTTAGGAGATTGTTTAGGATGTCCATGTATATCTTCAATTTAGATGGTTCATGTTTTGGTGCTCTGCAAGTTATCTTTCTTGTCCGAGTTGCTGCTATTGAAGTGTTCTTGAGTATCAACATGTTGATCAATGAAGATTTGATTAAGTGGTGTTGGTGTAGCTATTGCAGATGATTTTAACATGCTTGTTGGTGTTTCCTAATTGTGTCCTATTCGTTTTGGTGGTCTGCATTGATCATTGTGCGTGTTATTGAAGATATTATGGGTCCAATGATATTCTTTGTGTTATGCAACATTTTCGATGGTGTAGCCTGTTGCGGTTGATCTTGGCGAGATTTATGGCAGTGTTGCACATTTGAGGAATTGATTTGGGTCCATGCTATGTTGTCATGACATTGTATTGGTCCGATGGTTGATTTATGTATCGCATGGTGTAATTTTGTAATTAGGTGTTAAGGGTTGAGCCAACCTTGTAGTCAAGGTTGATGATCTGTGTAAATAGGTGTTATATTCATGTAATTTGGGTATGGGTGTCAAGTTTGCATTATCAAATAGTGGTGTATGTGGGAACAAGAGAATTTATCTTTCAGTGTGAAGTGTAGAGAAGAGTATGTTGTAGGGCAGACACTTCTGCTTAACCGAACTGTCATCAAGCATTTTTAGGTGCTATTTTTTCAGTTCATCTTAATTGGATTGTAGTCTAAATATTATTGTAAGGTAGTGAACCTTCCTTGAGGGTCGTAGCCTTCTGGTTCATCATATTTTGAGCAGTGAGCTCTAGGCAGTGTTCCTAAATGCATGTGTATTCCCCATTGTAATATTTACACATACTACTACAGAGTATCATCTTATTGTGGGTAGGTTTACACTGTGGTTTTTCCCTTAACGGTTTTCCACGTCAAAAATCTTGGTGTTATGTTTGTTGTTGTTATTGTGTTTATCTTTATTCTTGCTGCAGTTGATCAAATCTAAGATTGTGCTTAAATTTTTTAATCCGGTGAAAACTAATTCACCCCCCCAACCTCTCAATTTTCCTTCATTTTTTTTGACAATAGGATCAAGTTACCCCTCCTTGTCTCTTTTGTTTAGTTGTTGGCCACTTGTTGGCTTTTGTTTGGTTGTTTTTCTTGGTGTTGGCTATCTTTTTTTATTAAGGGTTTTGGATCCCCTTGAAAACTTGTTTTACTTTAATAAAAAATTCTAACATGGTTATATGGTGGAATTCTATTTAGATAAGTGTCTAATAAAAAATATTAATAATGGATTCAAAATTTGGCTACATGAGTTTAGAGTGATGACATTAATAATTTTTTAGCATTTGCTAACAAGACAACTTACACTACTCTAGGTTCTTCCACAAGTGAGTTGTGGCATCAAAGAGTTGGTCACTTGAACTAAAATGGTTTGGCTATGCTTTCAATGATGAGTATGGTTGATGGACTACCTTGGATAAGGGTAAACACCAATGTGTTTACAAGATGCATGGTTGGAAAACAACACATTAATTAATTTTGAAAGAACTATGTGGATGACAAGTAAATATCTTGAACTTGTCCATAGTGATTTATGTGGGCCTATGAATCCCTTATCAAGGGGAGGAGTTGGGAACTATCTTAATATTCATTGATGATTTTTCATGGAAAGATTATGAGTCTATTTCCTCGAGCAAAAATATGAAGTATTTAGCAAATTTGAAATGTTCAAAGCATTTATGTAAAATAAAGGTGGGAATGATATAACATGAATAATAATATATAATGGTAGAGAATATGTCAATAACAAGTTCAAGTATTTTTGTTAATATCATGGGATCAAGAGATACATGTCTAAACAATATACTCTTCCTAAGTGGAAACAACATGGTGCATGCTACAATCCAAGAACCTTCCTTTATTTCTTTGGGATAAGTTATTAATACTATATTTCATGTCTTGAATAGATCTCCTACTACTTGTTTGTAGAAAATCACTCCCCAAAGAGCCTATAGTGGAAAGAAACCAAACGTTAAGTATTTTATAGTATGTGAATGTGACGCATTTACTCACATACTTAATGAGATTAGAGAAAATAAATTTAATAAGGAGTGTTAAGTGCATCTTTGTTGACTATGATGATAAAATAAAATGATATAGGTTGGATGATCCTAGTGTGGAGGATGTGTTCACAAGTAGGGATGTCACATTTGATTAAGGGTGTTAGGATATGATAAAATCCTCTCCTATTCCATAAGTGGACATAGATAATGATGAATTCTAGTCCCTTCAAAATTAGTCTAATTTCTAAGATAACTTTCAACATAATTGAAGAATCTAATCCTCATCAAAAGAATAAGAGTATTCAATAAATTTATCAAAATAATTAACAAATTAATCATGTTCTTATGACCACCATAATAAAAACCAATGATCCTCAAACCTATGACGAGGTTAAGGGAAAACATGAATGAGGACAAACTATTCAAAATGAATATGACTCTTTGATAAAAAAAATAAAATGTGGGAATCAGGACTTGCTCAAGGGCAAGAATGTGGTCAACAATGAGTGTATAAGACTAAACTCAAATATGATGGAAGCATTGAAAAAAACAAAGCAAGATGAGTGGCCAAAGGGCACTCACAAAAGGAGGGAATGACTATATAATTTTTTTTTCAAGCAATGTCAATACTGTCAAGATTGTTATTTATAGCTCATTTGTAGGAGTATTAGAGAATGCACTTTTAATGATGAAATTGATGAAGATATCTATATGACTCAACAATGGAGATTTAAAATTTGAGGATAGTAACTCTTAGTTTGTAGGTTAAGGAAGTCTCTCTATGGCTTGAAGAAAACTCCAAGGTCTTGGTATGCTCAAAGTGATGAATATTTCAAAATTTAAGGCTTCTATAACAATCCTCATGATTCAAACTTTTATGTGAAGGAATTTAATGAAGCTAGCATAATTATTGTTGTGCTTTTATGTTGACATCTTATCATCATAGGAAATAACATGAACAATATTAGTGACATAAATTTAAATTTAAAAGATAGTTTTGAGATGACATATCTTAGTTTTTTTCAGTACTTTCTTGGCATCTAGGTATGGTAGAAAGTTGATGGATTTATCTCTCTCAAACCAAGTATGCTTTAGACGTGTTGAGCAAGTTTAGGATGAAATATTGTATGAGTGTTTCTATTTCACTTACTCTATGATTGAAGTTGACTAAGGATATTGAAGGTGAGGAAATTGATCCTACCTTACAGAAGCAACTTATTGGCATCCTTGTGTACTTGAATCACATGACCTAATATTTCTTTTTCAATAGGTGTAGTTTCAAGGTTGCATAGATGATAAAAAATCTTCCATAAATTAATTTTTGCTCTTTTGGTTTTGGCCCCATTTGATGTTATAGTAAGAAGTAATCTACTATTGCTTTATCAACTACAAAAGATAAATATACTTCAACAAATGAGGTTGCTAAATGAATAACTTAGCTACATGTTATTCTTTCAATACTTAAACAATAAATTTAGAAATGCTTTCTTTACTTCATTGTGACAATCAAAGTGTCATTTTGTTGTCCAAGAATCCAATGTTTTTAATGCTATAACAAAGCATATAGAGGTGTATCACCATTATACCAAGCATCTCATCTAGCAAGTGATCCATCTTCAATATTGTAGGATAGTTGACTAGATGGTTTCTCTTTATACCAAGGCTTTATATGACTAAATTTGTATATCTTAGAAGTATTTTAGGATTATGAGAAGTCACATGAATATTGGATGAATTTAATTTAATGGGGATTATTGTGAATGTTAACCATCGTAATGGTGAATAAGTGATCATAAAAATGTACCTAACGAGTCTTTGTTCCCAAACCCATCATTTCTAGATTATGTGAAGATATTTAAAATTAATTATGGGGGGATGTTAGTATAGATTAATTAATGCTGAAATAGTTGCTTATAGTTGATTACTATTTATCACCGCTATTTATCACCGCTATTATCCTCACCATCCATATCAAGGCCTATGACAGAGTGAATTGGCAATTCATTTTCAAAATTATGAAATCTTTTGGGTTTGAGGAAAAGGTGATTTAGCTTTGTTCTCAGCTGACTGGCACTTCCACTTCTGCAATTATTATTAATGTATCCCCTTCCAATGTCTTCAAAAGTTCTAGAGGTCTAAGACAGGGGGATCCTATCTCTCCTATTTTGTTTACTATTTTGGCTGAAAGTTTGGGTAGATTTATTATGAGAAATGTGGAAGAAGGGAAACTCAAAGGCCTTAAACCTTCCTCGTCCAACTAAACCTGTACTCATGAACAATTTGTTGATGATTCTATTACTATGGGAGAAGCTACCATAAGAGAAGCGAGAAACATGAAGAGTGTTATGGATTCCTACGAAGCTGCTTCTGGTCAAAAAATAAATTGGGATAAGAGTTCTTTGTTCTTCATCAATACCCCTGTGGATAGACAAAGAGGGATCGAGAGAATCCTTGGATGTAAAATTGTTGAGTTCCCTTCTACTTATTTGGGTCTCCCTTTGTGCTTAAAGCCTTCGAAGAATTTCTGGATGAAGCTGGTTGATAGATTTAATTCCAAACTGGCTGGATGGAAAGGAGCCCTCCTTATCCAAGCGGATAAAGTGACATTGCTTAAGGCTACCCTTCAAAATTTTCCCATCTATGCCCTTAGTCTGTTTAAAATCTCCAAGAAGTTTGCTGATGCCATTAAAGAACTCAAAAAAAATTCTTATGGTCGGGAGTGGAGGATAATAATAGAATCCCCCTTATTGCCTGGAATAATATTTGCACTCCTAAGGCTTTTGGGGGTTTGGGAATAAGGAACATTATAACTATGAATAATGCCTTGTTAGCTAAACAAATTTGGAGAATGAAAGGGGAGGAAAGGGAATGGAATTCAATTTGGAAAAAGAAATACCTTCACATGCAACCATCTGAGGAACAATTTATGGATAATTCTTTTCTTGTGGAAGTTTCTGCAATTTGGAATGCAGTTCAAACGACTAAAGCTTGGGCAACAGCTGGAAGAAAGTGGAAATTAGGGAATGGGAGAATTATTAGATTCTGGTAGGACAGATGGCAAATGGAAAAACCACTAGAGAAAATCCCCATTCTTAAGGAATGGAAAGACTGGTTTAAAAGCAAGTATGGAGACTTTGTTAGGGACTACTAGAGAAATGAGAAGTGGATTGAGTTTAGCTAGCTTTGTCCGGGATTAAATTTTTTGGAGATCTTACTTTCTTCCAAAATCTTTATGGAGCATTTTGAGGATTGTTTGATTTGGAAGGAAACTTCTGATGGGAAATATTTTGTGTCTTCAGCAGTGTCTATCCATTACAAAGTTCCAGAAGAGATCCCTTTGTGGGTGAAAGTGTGGATAAAGAAGTTGATGCCCAAAATGAATATCTTCTTTTGGATTTTTATCCAAAATAAGGTGCTAACTCTTGATAATCTCCATAAGCATGGATTTTTTTTTCCTAACAGGTGTTCTCTTTGCTACAGGGAGGAGGAGTCTGCTTGCCATATTCTCTACTAGTGCAATTTTAGTTAGGAAATTTGGAATATTATTTTTAGTAAGTGGAAGTTGAGCTGGGTTTTCCCGAACTCTCTGGAAGAGTTTTGGCAGCAATGGTATTGCCCTAGTTCCAATTCTAAGAATGTTGAGCTTTAGAAACTTACTCTCCCTATTGTCACATGTAACATCTGGAAGGAGCGTAACAATAGAATTTTTAGGGAAAAAAGTGTGAACCCTGAAGTGGTGGTGGATAAAATCTATAAAGGGATCTATGAATGCTTATATGGAATTGATAATGGTATAGTTGCTAAAGAAGACTTCAATGAAAGATGGAACCTCTCCAATAGTAGAAACAACAAGGATTAAGGTAGGGATGGTCTTTTCTGGTGCTTTCCTTCCCAGGGATGGATCAAGGCCAACTTTAATGGGGCCTCTAAGGGAAATCCTGGGAATGCTGGTTATGGGGGCATTGTTAGGAATTTTACTGGAAGTTCCCTTGTGGCTGTTGTTGGCCCTTTGGGTAACCAAACTAGTCATTATGCTGAAGCCTCGACTACCCTGAATACATTGATTATAGCTAAAAATATCAATCATGATAATCTATGGTTGGAAGGATACTCTCTTAACATTATTAAATGCCTTAAGGGAGAAGTTGAGCCTTTGTGGACAATAGAAAATATTATTTTTAAAGCCAAAGAAATTATTTCTAGCTTTAAATCAATATTATTGAGCATGCTTTTAGGGAAAAAAATGTCGTAGCAAATGGTCTTGCTAACCTTGGCGTTATTTTTGAAGTTCAAAGCATATGGAATGGGGCAGATAATATTGATTTTAATATTAAAGATCTCATTAGAAAGGACAAATTAATGGGGAAAGAAGGATCGCACGTTAATCATGGAAGTATTAATGATTAATCATCAAATTTTTAGAAAGGTAATGATAGCTCGTCAGAAGGGTAGAGTCCTAAACAAGAATATTAAAATTTTGCATGCTTTGTGGGTGTGCATTTTCAAAAAGCCAAGTGTCATTTGGAAGAAAGCTTTGAAGTTGCAGAAGTAGAGAAATTGTAAAATAAATTCTAAAATGGGGGGTGATCTTAGAAGAGAGGAACCTAATAATATTTTCAGATGGCGGGAGATGCCTAAGGTATGGACAAAGCTGGAGAAGGGTTTCATGATGCATTTCATGGAAAAATTGGTAGACTATGATAAAAGCAGAGTTAACCTGGCGGTTATCAGAGTGACTGAAAATTTGGAAAAATGGCTCCTTCAAAATTCATGGTGTTAGATTCAAGATGGACGCGGACCTCATTTCTACGATCACAGGTATGCCCCATTCTGGTCTTAATTTATTTAGGGACTTGAAAATGTCTAATAATGTTGTGAAGCTCTTTCCGTGTAAAGAGAAGGAGAGAGCGAAATTAGGAAAAGCTTCGGGGGGTATTATGATGCATCTAATATCAAAAACATCTGGGGTTGTGTGCTTAATGCAATTATGGAGTATATTACTATGGAGGGTCATTTCACTAGGTTCCACACCTACCATTTTGTGCTTCTGAATCACTTTAGACATGAGAAGAGGATTTCTCTGCCCTATTACCTTTTCAGGTCTCTATTGCGGTCTTTGAACAAGCATAGTAAGAACCCCTCTTCTCCTGTACTTCATTATGGCCTTATTTTGCTCATTTATGAGCATTGTAAGATTTTGGCTATTCAGGAAAACAAAAGGTTGTTGGTATCACTGGGGAAAGGAAAGAGGAAAATTGAGGAATGTGGGCCCAGTAAGGATGAGTTGATATAGAGTAAAAAGGTTAAAAAGCCACTGTGGAGAAAATTCAAGAGGACATGGATAAACAAAATGTTGGCATTATGTGAACCAGTATGAGGACATAATGACATTGTATGTTGTCATTGATGTCAATATGCTAAATAGGAGAGAACCGGTATATGTGAGAACCGGTATAACACTGTGAACCGACATTTGTGCCAAAGTGAAGCGGTGTGTTTGCTTAAGGTGAACCGGCATGTGGTTATGGGAACCGACACATGGAATCTTTGTATGACTACCAGTTGGTAGTCACAACTTCAAGGTTTCCGATTGAAGTGTCTCAAGCCTGTGTGACTCAATCGGTGACTTTGTGTGATAAGTTAGCATTGTAAGGAAGAATAGATTGTGTTGCCATGTCAGCCTTGTGCACATGAAGGATCTGGCATGAAGGAGATTGTTCCCATCTACCTTGGGAATGTGCAAAGCCTATAAATGGTGATAACGCGTGATGGGTTATCAGCCGCCATGAAATCGGTGGAAAACGAATGATGGAGAATGTCTTGAGATTGGATCAAGATTGTTGCATTTAATGCAATATGCTCAATGGTCAGGATTGAACCATTTGAATTCCTTAAGCTAATAGGTTTAGGGTTTAGGGTTTATGCTATCGACCTATCTGTTTCCTATAAGGTCGATGTTGTGTTTCTTTTTGATGTTGTAGGCAAAAGTTGTGTGTGTATCCAAGAGAAGAGATACGTGATTCTTGCCAAACCAGAGGAGAGAAGTGATACCTACAGAGTGTAAGTGCAGAAGGTGAAGAGGAGTTAAAGCAGATTTGCATTGGCATTGAGTGTTGTTACCAGATCATTGTAATACTTGTTGATCTCTAACCACCTCAACAGTTGGGAAATCCCTTAACAGGGTAGCTTTAACTGGCTTACTGTAAATCCTTTAACAGGGTGACTCAAAACCATTGAGTTCTTGAAATCCTCTAACAAGGTAGCCTTTAACAGGGTTTAACCCTTAACCGGGTATTCTAGCCATCCCTTAACCGAGTGATCCCTAACAGGATTGGTTCCTAACAAAACTTGTTGTATCAGTCTTTAACCAGACAAGGCTCCTAACATAGAAGACTTCTAGAGAGTTCAAAAATAGCTTGTGGGTATTCATCCCCACCGTGGTTTTTACCAGTTGGGTTTCCACATGAAAAATATGTGTGTCATATGTGATGTCTTTTTCATGTGATGCTATGTTGTTTTCTGTCAAGTGGTGAATCATGTTGATCTAGCTGTTATATATATATATATATATATATATATATATATATATATATATATATATATATATATATATATATATATATATATATATATATATATATATATATATATCTTTGATGATAGATTACCTGCTCATGCATTAGGGTGAAATGGAATGAAGTATTAGACTGTATGAAAAGATAAGTGTCAACCGGTTTATGCTTGTCTCAGTTATTCTGGGTTTTGCTAGTTGTACTCTATTCAAGACCGGTGTTACTGTTTGTATGCCAAAGCACAGTGTCTACTGACAAACCATTTTTGGATTGTGTTTTTGTCTGTATTGATCCACCCCCCCTCTCAGTACCGATTTGGTACTATACGTTCATCATTGAGTTATCAATTGGTATTAAAGCAACCTCCAGGTCCTCTGTGTTATAAGCTTAACCACTTGAGGTAAAGATCTTAGTCTAATGATGAAGAGGGAAGGTCCAAAGTTCAACAGAGAATATTTCAGTATATGGAAAGACAGAATGAAGATATACATCAAAAGCATGGGTGCTCAACATTGGTGCTATGTTGAGAATGCCTATGTTGCCCCTACCGGTACTCTCACCGATGACCAAAAGAGAGAGATGCAGGAGAATGGGCAAGTCATGGAAGCCTTAATTAGTCGTTTATCTGACATTGAGTTTATTAATGTCCAAGATAAGGTAAATCCCAAAGAGGTATGGGATACTCTTGAAAATATCTATGGCAGTGATGAGCTTGTAAAACAAGCTAAGGAAGAAAGCCTTAGAGGAAAGTTTGAAGACATGCAGATGGTTGAAGGTGAGACCATTCAACAGTATGGAATAAGAATCAAAACCATTGTTGGAGATATCAAGAGTGCAGGTGGTAAAATAGAAGATTCCACTGTGGTGAGAAAATTCCTAAGATCCTTATTACTGGTCTATGCAATAAGGGTTGCTGCTATTTAGGAGTTGAGATCAATAGACAAGACTAAGGTATCCCTAGAGTCCAACATTGCAAAGTTGATAGCCTATGAGCTAAATAGTTTTGATGGCAGTGTTCAAAAGACTGAATCAACTTTTAAAGCTTTTGTTGTACCATCCAGAAAAGGAAAATAAGCTAGCACTAGTGGTGAACCAAGATAGAGCAGAGAAATGGATGATGAGGAGATTTTGATGGCATTTGAAGTTCTTCTTGCTAGGAAACTTCCTAAAGGAACCGACAAATACAGAGGTAAGCTCCCTTTGAAATGATTTTCTTGTGACCGGATAGGACATATTGCTGTAAACTATCCTAATGGTGACAACAAGGACAAACTGGAAAGGTTCAAGAAATTCAAAGGAGGAAACCGAAGAAACTATTTTGTGGCAATTGATGAAGGTGTCACAGATGAGGAATCAGAAGATGAAGAAAATGAAGATATTGTGTTTGTTGCTGTCAAGGAAGATGTGTCAGACAAGAAGGCTCTTGTCTCCCGGTTTGATAATTCCAATGAGTGGATTATTGACAATGGCTATTCTCACCATATGACTGGTGACCGGAGCAAGTTTCTATCCTTGGAAGAGTATGATTGTGGTGTGGTTCACTTTGGTAATGATGCACCATGCATGGTCAAAGGAAGAGGGTCCATCTCTTTGAATGGAAAGAGTAGTGCTGACAATCTGCATTGGGTTGATGGTCTTAGACACAACCTTCTGAGTGTTGCCTAGCTGAATGACAGTGGTCTCACTCTGGAATTCAAGAATGGAGTGTGCAAAATCAAAGGAAAGAATGGTGAATTGGTGGCCACCGGCATGCAGACCAAAGGTAACCTATTTCAGTTGAATGCAAATATAAGTACATGTCCTATGGCTAAATTTGATGATATTGGGATATGGCGTAGGAGACTCTACCATGTAAACTTTGATAACATTGTGAAGGCCAGTAAGATCAAGGCAGTCAGAGGGTTGCTGGTGCTACGCAAACCGGATAATACCTTGTGTAGAGAATATCAATTGGGGAAAATGTCTTCCTCAACCTTTAAAGGTAAACCCTTCACTACTGACAATTTGCTTGATCTTGTGCATACTAATTTGTGTGGTCCTATGAAAACTAGGAGTGTGCAGGGTGATAGGTACTTCATGATTCTCACTGATGACTGCTCAAGAATGATGTGGGTCACATTCTTGAAAGATAAGTCTGAAGCTTTTGTAAAGTTCAAAGCTTTCAGAGCATTAGTGGAGAAGGAAAGCAATAATAGGATCAAGTGCCTGAGAATTGATCAAGGAGGGGAATTCACTTCCAGTGAATTCAACAAGTACTGTGAAGAACATGGCATCAAGAGGCAACTGTTTGCCCCCTGGACTCCACATCAGAATGGCCTAGTAGAGAGGAATAACTGGACTATGGTTGAAGCAGCTAGAACTATGTTGATTCGAGGAAAGGTAGCCCACACCTTTTGGAGAGAAGCGGTGAGCACTGCAGTCTACACAATGAACCGGGTACTCATCAAGAAAGGTAAGGATAAAACTCCTTATGAGTATTGGACCGGTAAGACACCTGTGGTTAGCTACTTTAGAGTGTTTGGTAGCAAATGTTACATCAAGAGGAGTGAACACCAGAGCAAATTTGATGTGAAATGTGATGAGGGAATATTCCTAGGGTATTCCACCAAGAGCAAAGCTCTCAAGTGTTTCAATAATAGGACTCAAAGAATTATGGAAAGCATCAATGTAAGAGTTGATGAAACCTTTGAGAAAACAGAGGAAACCAAAAGTGAGCAAGCGGTAAATGAACCGATTGTAACCTTCTAGGAACCGGTTGTCAGTCAACCAAGTACCAATAATAGTGTCCCTACACCGGTAGATGTAGATGCTGATATTGATGGAGATGAGGATGAAGAAGAAAAGCAAGAGGAATCTATCAAGACCATTCCTCGGTATGTCAAGATGAATCATGATCCTAAGTAGATCATAGGAGATAAGGATGCAGGAATCCTTACAAGAAGAAAGGTCAGAGAAAACTCATGTATGATCTTTGAATTTGAGCCTAAATCATTCAAAGAGGCATAGAAAGATGAAGACTAGATCAAGGCAATGGAAGAGGAACTTAACCAGATAGAAAAAATTGTACATGGTCTTTGGTACCTAGACTGGAGCATAAAAATGTCATTGGTACCAAATGGGTTTTCAAAAATAAGTTGAATGAGGATGGCACAGTGATTAGAAACAAAGCCAGACTGGTGTGCAAAGGATATGCCCAAGAAGAAGGAGAATACTATGGAGAAACCTTTTCTCCTGTAGCTAGATTGGAAAGAGTTCGTATGCTTCTTGCATATGCAGCTTTTAAAGGATTCAAAGTATATCAAATGGATGTAAAATTTGCATTCCTAAATGGTGTACTTGAAGAGGAAGTGTATATAGAGCAACCAGATGGGTTTTCCCTATCTGAAGATAGTGACATGGTGTGTAGGCTACATAAAGCCTTATATGGTCTAAAGCAGACACCTAGAGCATGGTATGAATGCCTGCATTCCCATCTTGTGAAGATTGGATTTGAGAGAACAAGTGAAGATAGCAATATCTACTTGAAGTTTGAAGGAGATCAGATCCTGATCTGTGAGGTATTTGTTGATGACATTATCTTTGGTGGAGATGACAAGATGAGTCATGAGTTTGCAGATGAGATGAAGAAAGAGTTTGAGATGTCACTCATAGGGGAGATTAAATTCTTCATTGGCCTGCAGATTCAACAGATGAAAGATGGAATCTTTATCACTCAGTCCAAGTATGTCAAAGAGGTGTTGAAAACCTTTGGCATGGAAGATAGTAAACCGGTTGGTACACCGATGGTGACCGGTTGTAAACTATCTAAAGAGGATGACTCAACATTGGTTGATGAGAAGGAATACCGATCAATGGTTGGTAAGTTGCATTATGTAGTGCATAGTAGAGTAGATATTGCACATGCAGTTCGCATTACTGCAAGGTTCCAGAAAAGTCCAAGAGAATCCCAGTTGGTTGCAGTCAAGCGGATTCTTAGGTATCTAAAGGTAACTATTGACTATGGGTTATGGTATCCATACAATAATGATTTTAACCTGAAAGTGTTCACAGATGCTGATTGGGCTGGTAATGTAGATGACCAGAAGAGCACAACCGGTGGTGCATTCTTTCTCGGTGGTAGACTGGTCTCATGGATGAGTAAAAAGCAGAGTTGTATCTCTCAGTCTACAGCGGAGGCAGAGTATGTTGCAGCTTTCATGAACTACACTCAAACAATTTGGATGAAGCATGTATTAAATGGCTTCAAAGTCCCTGTATCTAAACCGATTAGTATATTTTGTGACAATACTAGTGCAATTAACATCTCCAAGAATCTGGTTTTACATTCTAGAATCAAGCACTTTGAGCTTAAGTATCATTTATTGAGGGAAAAGGTTCAAAACAAAGAGATTGCACTGGAACATGTTTCCAATAAGGAGCAGTTAGCAGACATATTCACCAAGCCTCTCCCAAAGGCTACATTTATGTACTTAAGAGGTTGATTAGGGGTGTTGCCCCTTCATGAGGTGAACTAAAGGTATATGCTCCACATCAGTCAAGTATTGCATGGTCAAATTTTTCTTCAGGATTGATGTGTTGAAGGATGCTACTCCTCAGGGGCAGCAACATAATGGAATAGGGAATCTTGTGCCTCCACTTTGGCATTGTTGTCAAAGGGGGAGAAGAAGAGAAGCAAAGAAGATATCTGTAGAAATTGGGGGAGAAGATGTGAAGCAAAGAGATATCTTTTTATATTGCCATCAATACCAAAGGGGGAGATTGTTGTCATTATGTGAACCAGTATGAGAACATAATGACATTGTATGTTGTCATTGATGTCAATATGTTGAAGAGGAGAGAACTGGTATATGTAAGAACCGGTATAACACTGTGAATCGACATTTGTGCCAAAGTGAAGCAGTGTGTTTTCTTAAGATGAACCGGCATGTGGTTATGGGAACTGGCACATGGAAGCTTTGTATGACTACCGGTTGGTAGTCACAACTTCAGGGTTTTCGGTTGAAGTGTCTCAAACCTGTGTGACTTTGTGTGATGAGTTAGCATTGTAACGAAGAACAAATTGTGTTACCATGTCAGCCTTGTGTGCATGAAGGATCTGGCATGAAGGAGATTGTTCCTATCTACCTCAGGAATGTGTGAAGCCTGTAAACGGTGATAACGCATGATGGGTTATCAGCCGCCATGAAATCGGTGGAAAACGAATGATGGAGAATGTATTGAGATTGGATCAAGATTGTTGCATTCAATGCAATATGCTCAACAGTCAGGATTGAAACATTTGAATTCCTTAACCTAACAGGTTTAGGGTTTAGGGTTTATGCTACCGACCTATCTGTTTCCTATAAGGTCAATGTTATGTTTCTTTCTGATGTTGCTGGAAAAATTTGTGTGTGTGTGTATCCAAGAGAAGAGATATGTGATTCTTGCTAGACCAAAGGAGAGAAGTGATACCTGCAAAGTGTAAGTGTAGAAGGTGAAGAGGAGTTAAAGCGGATCTGCATTGGCATTAAGTATTGTTACCAGATCATTGTAATATCTATTGATCTCTAACCACCTCAATAGTTGGGAAATCCCTTAACAACGTAGCTTTAACCGGCTTACTGTAAATCCTTTAACAGGGTGACTCAAAACCATTGAGTTCTTGCAATCCTCTAACAAGGTAACCTTTAATAGGGTTTAACCCTTAACCGGGTATTCTAGCCATCCCTTAACCGGGTGATCCCTAATAGGGTCAGTTCCTAACAAAACCTATTTTATCAGTCTTTAACCGGACAAGGCTCCTAACAGAGCGGATTTCTAGAGAGTTCAAAAACAGCTTGTGGGTATTCATCCCCACCGTGGTTTTTACCAGTTGGGTTTCCACATGAAAAATATGTATGTCATATGTGATGTCTTTTTCATGTGATGCTATGTTGTTTTCTGTCAAGCAATGAATCATGTTGATCTAGCTACTTATATATATATATATATATATATATATATATATATATATATATATATATATATTTGATGATAGATTACCTGCTCATGCACTAGGGTGAAATGGAATGAAGTATTAGACTGTATGAAAGGATAAGTGTCAACTGGTTATGCTCGTCTTAGTTATTCTGGGTTTTGCCGATTGTACTCTGTTCAAGACCGGTGTTACTATTTGTATGCCTAAGCATAGTGTCTGCTAACAAACCAGTTTTGGATTGTGTTTTTGTCTGTACTGATTCACACCCCCCCCTCTCAGTACTGGTTTGGTACTATCCATTCATCATTGAGTTATCACAAAAGGATACAGAGGTTGATTATGAGAATATGGGAAAAGAAGTGAGATGGAGACCGATGAGTCTGACGGAGAGGAGAGATGGAAAGAAGAGGAAGTGGGGGAAGAGGAAGGAGGAGCATAGGATGTTTCTAATCAGAACAACCCTACCCACAACATGAGTATTGGTAATTTTAACAGCCAGCCTATGGAAGAGCAAGACCATTAGATTAATAAGGAGGAAAGGGAAATAGAAACTGAGCAGAACAAGGATAAGGAGGAATCGAGCAGAGAACTGGATAAAGATGGAGATGGGATTATTTTGGATAAACTCAAGAACTAGTCTGAGGCTCGTATGGGTTTTGATAGGTGGGTATATGAAAGAATCAATAAATTGGAAAAAATTGATAAGCAATAGGAAGAGCAGGGAAAGAAAGATGAAAGTAACCAGGAGTAGTGGAAAAAGGTTATGGATGAAAAAGTGGAGAAGTTGGAAGCTTAGATTAGTAAGCCGGAGGAAGGAAAGACAACCATGAAGAACTTCTTGATTATGATTCTGGATATCCTTAACTTTGTATCCAAGAATATGGAGGAAATTGCCAAGTACCTTGATGGCTCCAACACTTCCAAACCTGTTGTGGACCTAGATGTTGATGATGATGCTATTGAGGTAGGGAACGTGGATAGTGCTCTTGGTGGTACGACCAAAAGGACTTGCTAGTTTTGTTGGGCTTTTATGTTGGCTTTTGCCCAGAACTGTGTTGGTTTTTTTGTAGAATGTCTTTTATTGTTTCTTAATGCTCTTATCTTTTAAGGATCTCTTGTAAAGGCTTTCAAGGTCCCTTCAAAACCTATTTTTCCCATAATAAAAAAACTAAGGTATATCTTATAAAATTTCCATTGATGACCACAACAATCATGAGGGGATCATATTGATTTTGAACTTCCAAAGGAGGTAACTCATGTTGTGAGAATGCAATATTCGTCTTTGTTTTATGAATATGATAAAGAGAGGTTGATAGATCATTCGGTCTAGTAGAAAGTGAGACAACTACCTTCTATAAGGCTTCTTAGAGCATCCCATAATATGTAAGTGAATTTTGAATCAAATCCCAAAGGGAGATCTTAGCTAGAGTAGCATGGAGATTCTCAACAATATCATACTCCTTACCAACATATTATGGAAGACGAAGGGGTGGATGAAGAAAAGGTTGAGAACTGGGTAGAACATTGGAATCTTTCTTTTTGTTATGTGTGTTATATGTGTGAGAAAATGCATGACAACCAGGTTGTTGATTAAGCCTAGATCACTTTGAATGAGTTGTTTTGTCCATAAGATGTAGTTGGGAGGTCTAGTTGGATTCTTAACATGTTTTAGAACAAGAACATGTTAGTTTAAAGGTTGAGGGACATCATGATAAAAATGGACAACAATTTTAGGTTTCACATGACTAGAAACATGAATGACATTGACTTGATTGGTCTCTTTATTCACTAAAGCTTCATCTTTAGGAGATATATTGGAAACATTGCTAGTGATATCCTCCTCTTGTACAAAAATGTCCTATGAATAGGATCCATTTTGGGACAGAGGCAAGAATGATTCGTCAATACTTCATCTCTAGAAGAGATACCATTAAAGTGAATAATAGTTAGGGTGTCATGAAGGGAAGTCTTAATGGTATCATCCTCTTGCACTAAAATATCCTCATGGGTGGGATCAATTTTGGTAGTCATACAAGCATATCTCATCAACATTTCATCCTTAGAAGGGAAAGCGGTGAGAAAGGAGCTAGTGTAGTTATCCTCTTTCCTCAAAATATCCTTATGAATAGGAGGATCTTTAGGAGATGGATGGAGTTGCATAAGAAGAGGTAAGAAACTATCACATCCATGAAATGAAATCATTGTGAAAGAAACTAATTAAGCATACAATTATAGATTCAAAGAGACAAATTTTCTTTCTAAATAATAACAGTGAGATAGAAATAATGTGAAATGCAATAACATAAGAAATATATTTGAGAAATAAATGTATCTAAATATAAAAATTTCATACGAAATTCACATTTGAAACTGAAAATAAAAAAATATGCAAGAGTAAGACATTTCAAGTTCACCAAAATGAAATGAGGAAATGGGGTCCTAGCCTAGATACATATAATAAGATCCCAAGTAAATATCATTTCATTAGAAGAAATAGCCACCAAGATCCAACTTCAGTCCTAAAAGAGAGTTGGATGTTGTGTTTGATTATTTCTTGTTTTTGTGTTTGATATGATTTGATGTGAATATGAATGACTAGTTAAAATGATGCAAAATTGACAATATTCAACATAAATAGAAACACATAGAACTAGAATCTAACACATAAGTATAGATCTATAAAAGAGATGCAAAGAAGAACCCCTCTTTAAAATCTAGAGCTGAAAGTGTCAATCAAGTGCACTAGGTGCCCAAAACCTTAAGGTTCTTTCATAAACTAAAACTTTGAATTCTAGATTAGGATTCTCTATAGACCTTTCCCTTTGAAATTTAGCCAAAAAGTGCAATCACATGTGCAAATCGACATAAACTAGGGGTTTTTTCCTGTTCAAAGTCTAGAATAGTTTGTCTCAGTCTTCTATGTACAAATTTGCAACTTTCTACTATTGGATCTATAACATGTACATAGAGAAAAGGGAAAAATGGTTGTATTGTATAGGGGCTTTCCTAAGTCAAACCCTGTGTTGGAGTTTCCATATCCACTACAACTATGATGATGAAGAAAGAGAGCTTACTCTGGTATGACAGAGGTCAAATATGAAATGAAATGTTGAATTAATAGGAATATATCTTTGTATTGATAATTGTGGTGATGTAATTCTCTATAGATTAGTGGAGACCAAGTGTTTATGCAATAACATAATAAATCATAACAAAATCCATCATGAAAATAGACTTGAAGATAAGGTATTGTAGCTTGATGCTCATTGTACTAAGATATGGTCTTTAATGAAGGAATTAGGACTTGGAATGAATTTTCTAGATTATGAAAAGATGATCAAATAAATTAGAAAGGTCCCTTAACATAAGGGTTTCAAGGTATTTTCACTTTTAGGCCTACTTCCAAGGGTCATATCAAAATATTGGGATAAGATAATAAATGATAGGAATTGACAATTTGACATGTTCAAATTTGGGCCCCTTTTAGAGGGACTAAGGCATTAGGCACCATAGTCCACTAAGAATAGGGCACTAGGTTCCATAGTCCAACCAAAAAGGGGCAAACAAAAAGTGGTTGTAGAGTGCATACGCCTAGGACATAGGATCATGTCACCTCATGAGAATAGGGCAACAATTTGGATGAAATAAGGCTAAAAATAGGCTGAAAAGGACCTAGAAGGAGACACACTAAAGCAAGGGCCCAAAAAGGAGTGTGAAATTGTAAGGGGATACAATCTATGACACTACAAGTTCTATCTTTTCATATTTTATACATTAATTTAATGAGAGGGTGATTAATGTCGAAACATATGTATTAAACATTATTTTATAATTGTCTATCTTTGTTGCATGTGGGATTTTAAGATGAATTACTAAGTATGTGTGATGTGTAAGGACTCTCTATTTCTTTTTGTAATTTTATTACAATCCTATATGGATATCTTTCTTTCTTGCATGGTGTGACACTACTTCCCAATAAATTTTGCACATGTTAGGTTGGTTTAGAGTTTAATCATTTACATTAAAAAAAATCTCTTACTATGGTATAGTTTTCTACTCTATCCATGTGCACTAATCAATTTTTAAAAATTTAATTACATATTGAGGGAGTTAAAATTTGAAGGAAATATTGATAGATGTGTGCACATAATAATATTTCCTTTCTCCCAATCCCATGCTTTAGTAATACATTTCATTAGGAAGCTATTTTTAGATAAATTGTAGGGGATGTTTTGATGAGATGCAAATGAACTTGTATAAGAAAATATATGTAGGTTCACCTTATGAAACACAATCAATTTATATCCATGGGAGCATATGCATACTTGTTTGTATTTTCTATCAACGAGGTCTAGCAGGCTTGTTCTTGAATTTCATTAATACTTGAAAATAAAAGCTATATTTATTTATTCCTCTTTGATTGTTCTATGTTACAACCCCAAGAGCCACCCTCCTAGGTTCTATAAACGTTAAAGAAAAGGATTTTTATTATTCTTGTGCATTGGCCCAAAACTATCATCTCCTTGTTAATTTGTCCTTATCTACGTCTATGATATCTTGTGTCCCTTATCCTAGTTTGAGTAATGACTTTAGAGGACAGTTCTGACAAATTTGACAACCAACATCAAGTACTGTATATGCTATCAAAAAGGTAATGCCTCAAGGGACCTACAATATTTAATAGATATTTAGTGACACATGAATTCAAATTGGGTAGGACATGTTTATAATAAAAACTATAAGAGTGACTATGTTTATCCTATTCGATGGTGTAGTGAATTGGATGAGTAAGAAACAAAGTAATGTTTCTGTTAGAGTTATCATACATTAGCTAATAATTATTTATTTAATTATTAGTCTAGTATATTGTACGCTTAAGCTAAACTTAGGCATTTAATAATATTGTAGGTATTTAATTCTAATTATTAAATACATATTATCCTTTTAGGGTTTCTTTAGGGTTGCACACCTTTAGAATTGCTAATATCCTTTTATAAGGATTGTATTGTACTTTTTCATTATTGATTCCCTCTCTGAATGATAATTTTTTTCTTTAGAGCCATTATTATGTTTTTGTCTCCAATCTTCTCTTGTGACATGTATTTTGCTTGCAGGTGCTCTTGGGATCTCTAAAGTTGTATTTTATCATCTTCTTCATGGTATCAGAACCTTCATCTGCTGTTACTTGTTCCTGATTTTTTAGAAGATTTTTTGGAGGAGGGTTTCAAGATTTTTCAGAGTTTTTTTATTTGCATCTGGGGAGATTTTTGTTTTTGGGCATTTTGGGCTCAAATTGACCTTAGTGTTGAGCTCAAAACACCCCAAAACCCCCATTTTCATATAAAATTTGTCCAATTTGGACAACTTTGGCCTCTGGAGAATTTTTTTAGTTTTTGCAAAATTTTGGCACGAATTTCGAGAAATTCGTTAAAAAAATAAAAAATAAAAATTTATTAATTTTTTCAGGCAGTTTTACGATAATACTGAGGCCGCATGCAACACAACAAATAAAGAAAGCACATTTGGTAGGGGGTCGACGGCCTCTGCAGGTCCTTACGCCCTGCAGCAGGTTTGTACGCCCTGCAACAGGTCCGTACACCCTGCAGCAGACTGTGGACCTGGCCCCACTCGTGCTTCACATTCCTTGTTGTTTCCGCCCTCTCGGTGGTCGCCTGCCACTGCCTGCACGGCCCCCATGCCTTGGCACCGTGCAGGCCTTGCTCGTCGGGCCTCCCGCCGGTCTTTCGCTGATGCAGCCCTCCGATGCCCTCCTAGCAGCCGCTTGCTGCCTTCAGTCACCACCAAACTACTACTGCCACCGAGACCTTTTTCTAGTGACATGAACCGCCTGGTTTTTTTCTTCTGGTGAGGTTTTTTTTCTGGCATCCCAAAATTTATCAGGTGACTTTTTCTGGCAAGGGGGATTTTTCCAAGCACCTGATTTTTTTTCCGGTACATTTTTCAGGTGACCTATTTTTTTCTGGTAGGTAGGGAATATTCTGGGAATATTTTGCTGACATCGACGGTATGGACAACTTGCATGGCCCCCTTGTTGAACACTAGATGTCACTGAGAGGGGGGGTGAATCAGTGATTTTCAAACTTTTCTCTTTTCTATCTTATGTGTGTATGCCGGTTAACAGATCTAACATAAAGGAGACATACCGGTTAGATGGGAGACTAACACAAATGAAACTACACATAAAAGAGACATCACATAACACTAGATGTACGAGGAAAACCCAAGATGGGAAAAACCTCGGTGAGAAGTGTTGCTGGAGACTACTGCTCCAATCTAGCCTCACAATGAAACATTCGGTTACAACATTTAGGGCACCAACCCAAGGAGTACCACTCTTGCTTTAGGGCACCAACCCTTGCACCAAGTACCAACTCAGTGATCTACAATGAATATATTCAACCACAAAAGTAATATCCTTGTTACAAAAGGAACTTTGTAATTCTTATGCAAATCTCTCCACTGACTCTTCTCTCTTCAATCCTCTATCGGTTCTCTCCACACCTTCTCACTGCAACTCAACCTTATCTACTGCTGCAACCCACTCTCTACTGCACCTTGCTCTCTGTTGCACCCTTGTCGGTTCAACCTCTTCTTCTTCTCTGTCAGTTTTGCACTCTGTCAGTTCTCTTTTCTCTCTGTCACACTGCTGCTATTCACCACCGGTCTTGATAACTTAGTCAGATGTCCACCATTTGATTTTTGTCGGTTCTTAGCTTCCCTTCTCTACAAACTTCTATAACTCTTCTCTGTTGGTTCGGTCACCACCGATATACTCCTCTCACAGACTCATTGGCAGACTACCAGTTGCCTCACTATTGTCGGTTGAACTCTTCAACCCGATTCTCTCTCACACTCAGTCTCTTCTCTGATTATCTTTTAGCACTTGACTGATTTTCTCTCACATGTAGCAGCAACACTCTCTCTGTCAGCAACAACAACTTTCATCAATTTTGACTTGCATATTCAATTCAAACTTCAAGCGGTTAGGGTTTCTTCATCGACCTCGAGGCAAACCAAATCCAATCAGATCTTCATCTAGAGATCTATCGCCTACAATGGATCAATCAGACTTCACCAATCCTGTTGCATTTAGAACATGTTTGCCTTATTTGGCAAACACAGCACCTTCTTCGATCTGCACTTGTCAAACATCTATGAAGCGATCATGCAAATAGCTTCACCTACCCTGATCAGCACCTAGACACTCGGACTCAATTATGAAGTCATCAAATCATATCTTTGTCCTCTAATCATTCTCGAGCCGCACTCTTTCACTCTTCGATTTGTGAAACACGCTATCGACATTAATGTCGACTAGTCACCACATACCTCACTGACAACACTTTCACCGACCTGTGCATGCATGCCACTTCAACTCCACATGGCCCCTTGTTGGCATCCACCTTTTCTAGGTTGGTTATGTCAGTTTCGATAGGATCACCAACTAACCACACAACCGGGTTCATCTACCGATTCACAGACCCTGTCGATTATACCCTAACCAGTCTACTTTCAACCTTGCACTATGCTTCTCTTTCGGTGGAACACTCAACCGGTCAGCACTCTTGCTAACCTACCTTATGCACATCTTCAACAGATGGGAGCCTTTCACTTCTGCACATTGTCAGCTTACCAGTTTACATCTATACCGGTAGTATGTTCTGCATGTATACTGGTAAGATACCATGCACACTAGTGGCATGAAACTTCATCTACATTTCGACAACATCCTCTATCTGCAACTACTCAACCTTGCCTTTTTCATTAATAGACCGGTTCTGCTATTAACGTGTTTGTCAAAGTGACAACCATATCCTTCAATCTTTGTACTGACAACTCATCAAGTCTACCTGGCCGATCCGGTGCTTATCCCTGATATCATGCACCTAAGGAAACTTAGTGTTTCACTAGTTCATTCAGTGTGAGCCTTCAATTACCTACCTTCTACCCTTCTCTCTTATCTCGGAGGACTATGATGCAATCCATGCATAATAGGAGATAAGCTCCATTTACCGGTGAGAGTGGATCCTTGTCATCTGCATCCTGTATTGCACTAATGTGGCTTCCCTGTTTGAGAAACATATCTTCAAAACATGCACATATGATCCGGTTGGGGCAAATTCACTGTCAGTCATCACTTCAAATGTTGACTGTATCTTTATCTGGTGGGAATCTTGTTGTTTGACATCCACACAGCATACTGATGGCCTGCACATACTTTTCCTCTGGTGTTGATGTGATTTAGGTAACATTCCCCCTCTTTATCACAATCAACAACCCAACATCTTTCCCTCTTACAGATGTCATCATTTACTGGTTGTTATATCATACCGGAATCCAGTCCATATCTTCAAAACAAGTAAAACACTAACTTGTGTATCAGTGACTCCAATGGCCATTGTGCTGAAAGACATTCTCTCCCTTACTGGTGACCTGCTATGCTAGATGACATCAAAGACATCACATCTGGTATGGATCAATGATGGTACTACACATACATCTCACATACTGGTTGACATCAATGACAACACAATGCCAATACCCCATGTGACCCTCTTTGTGCCCTAAAAGAGGGTTTTTTTTCTTTTAGCCATATCTTGGGCATACGATATCGTTTTTGGGAAAATGAGATATCGTTGGAAAGCTCGTTTTGTCTACTTTCCATATTTGTGGGTTTCATCGCTTGATTATTTTGTTGGTAGATTCTATATCCATTTGAGGTTAGAGGTGTTATTTTCAGTCCCGAGCTCGTATTTTTTTACCATTTTCTCCATTTTTTGTGATTCCAGCAGCATTGGGATAGTGTTTCAGATCTCTTCATAGCCATCCATGCACTTTTTCCAGATTTTACTCTAGGTACATTTTATTCAGTTTTTTGTGTTTTCACACTCTGGTGAATTACTTGGACATATGAGCTCATGGAAACTTCTCGTTTGGGTGTGATGACTCGTTGTTGGTTGTTCTTCATGTATTTCTAGCCTTTTTTCTTCTTTGAGCATTGTATACATCTTTTTGTAAGCAATTTCCTTTTTATAAACACACTGAGATAAAGTGCCACTATGCCTTGCATGCTTGGGATCTTACACATCTTGTGTCTTATTGTACTTGCACTCCATTATAAAGTGCCATGGTAGGTTTGATGTTTGCCTTTGTTTTCTATCTACATTTACATCAGTGTTCTTTCCACGACATTAGCCTCATGATGTGTGTCAAGTGAGTGTTCATTCCATGACACTAGCCTTTATATGTGTTTGTACTTTCTGTTGCACTCTCGATGTTCCTGGTTCTTCGTCATGCAGTTTTTCTTGGCATTTAGTTTTAGTGTACTTGTCACCTCTCCCTTGTCAGCATTATGGGGGGGTTTCTCTTGTTGGTTGTTGGTTCTAATGCTTCCTTGGTTTGTTGGAGTACACTCTTTCATTCCTATTTTTGGAGGCAACCTTCCATCTTCGATTGATCAACTCTTCAGACTTTGGTTTTTTTGTCATTTGTATCTTCGATTTCAATTGTTCGCCTTTGTTTGCCATCTAATTTGAGTAGTTTTATTTGAAGGCACTCATGCAAATTACAGTCTTCTCTACCTGATCATCTTCTATTTCAATGGAGGTTCTTCAGATTGACAGTTATTCTTCGATAGTGTTTGCAGGTTCCTCATGCTTCAGTGATTCTTCTGCTCTTCTTTTGTTCCTATCTTTTGAAACATTCTTGTTTGGAGGCTTCTTCAGTCCTTCTTTTGTGTTCAATCTCTTTTTGGAGTAGAGTTTTTTCCCACGTGGTTTTCTCTATTTATCCACTTTACATAGATCTTTTGTACCGGTACCTCATCAGACTTTGTTGTCAGGACCCAAATTTGCCTTCATCATGTAGTTTCTTTTTTGCTTCATGCATTTAGTTTTTTAAATTCATCTTAAGGGGGGGTATTAGAGTTATCATGCATTAGCTAATAATTATTTATTTAATTATTAGTCTATTATACCCTACGCTTAAGCTAAACTTGGGCATTTAATAATATTGTAGGTTCTAATTATTAAATACACATTATCTATTTAGGGTTTATTTAGGGTTGCTAATATCCTTTTATAAGGATTGTATTGTACTTTTTCATTATTGATTCCCTCTCTTAATGATAATATTTTTCTTTAGAGCCATTATTGTGTTTTTATCTCCAATCTTCTCTTGTGACAGGTATTTTGTTTGTAGGTGCTCTTGGGATCTCGGAAGTTGTATTTTCTCAACTTCTTCAGTTTCTTTATCTACTATAAAGATAGAATATATGATAATTAATTAAGCTTGTAATTAGGCTATTTGTATTTTGAAACTATGTATAGACATTGGGTTGATTCAAAAAGTAGTTAGAGTTCATTATGATAGTCATAGTGCCATTAGCTAGGGAGAGAACTCAACCTTTCACATATAGACAAAGAATGTTGATGTTTGGTATAATTTTATTCATGACATAGTGGAGGACAAGAAATTTTTTCTAGAGAACATTGATACTTAATATATTTTATAGATGCTTTGACAAAGGTAGTTCGTGTGCAAAATAATTTAGATGGTGATGTGATTATATGAGCCCTAATGACCCCTACTAGATAGCTCAAAACTTATTTGTGTTTCCTTTTATTTTTACATGTATAAGGAAATTAGAAGATTGTTGGGCTTAGGTATTGAACACCTTGAAAACTAACGCTCAATCTACAATTTAAAGTATTTAGTTATTGTGTCCTCATAGAAAAGGGTGTCCCATTTTGAGATTTAATTATTTTCCTTGTGTAATGAAATATATGGTGTATGAATGAATCTATAAGAGCATCTAATGCCATAGAGATTTCTAAGAACATATCATAAAATTGTAAGATGCATAAGAGATCGTATGACAATTTGGTGATACATATAAGAGTATGTAAGAAGGGAGTTACATTATTGACCTTAAATTTTAACCAAATTATGATGCATGTTATACCTTATCATAGAACACATTTGAATGGAGAGGATAGAACCAAAATATAGTTTCTAACTTGGGAAGGTTGTTAATGCAGGAGAATATGCTAAAATATCCTAATACCATCCTTTGAAAAATGATTGTGTAATTTGTTCCATGGAATATAGTGTTGGAATCCAATAACACTGAGAGGGGGGGGGGGTGAATTAGTGTTATATCGGAAAGAACAATTTTAGGCTTATTAAAACATGCATACACTAACTGGTATACCAGTACATACAGAATTGAAAGAAGTAAAGAAACCAATAAGCCAATCACAAAAATGAGAACCATAAGACACAAAATTATATGTGGAAAACCTCAAAGAGGAAAAACCACGGTGGGATTTGTGACCCACAATATCAATCCACTGGCTATATGAAGAGATATTACAAAATATAAGGGGCCTGCACTTGCAGGAAGGCTTATAGCCTAGATCACACTACCCAATCACAAAAGGAGCCTCACTGACTACATATAAATCCAGATTACAATCTGGAGAAGTGTTGAACTGCAAAAGATAGCATCTTCTATGCCAGAATACAGTTCTGGTTAAGCTTTGTATGTTCCGGTCCTAAACCCTAAACCCTTTGACGGAATAACCCTTACAAAAATATCCTCACATACATAATCTCTCTGATATATTTCGCATCATATCACATCCACGTCTTCATTACATTTTTCATTACCATGATTATCAAAATGGTCTAATCCAACTGACCTATATACCCTATACAACTTATCATGCCTTACGTCGACTTACAAAGATTATTAAAATATCAAATTACATGTTGGCTAGATAACAAAAACAATTGCTGATGACAGATCCAAGAGATGTCAGCCTCCAATACCAATAACCATATTCTAAACCATGTTGGCTTGCATTTCCGGTAACCAAATAAATCCTTCTATCCGCCGATGTCAGTGCCGGTGCCAGTGTAGTGTCTATGAAGTGCCTGTTGGTACACAACTTGAACCAAAACATGAAGCTCGAACAAAATACCATGTTGCCATCAATGACAACATAGTGAAACCAACCAATTGAGTGTCAATTGCCAACATATAGTTCCATTTTGGGTCATGGATTCAACATTTTGGTAAATTACTCTTAGCTTGTATTTTTAGATCCTATTTATATGGTGCTTGAGATGGACATTTCATATTGTTGTACATTTCAAGTAACATTATGCTACCAAATTATCTGTAGATCTATATGTTGGTGTAAAACATCGCATGAATTCCTGAGCTTGGTATTGTATCACAATAGTTGGTGTTAATTGGAATATAATTGTTCTAGATTCAGAGGTTGGTTTTTTCCTTGAAATAGTTTTCCTAGGTTATACAATTGTGTAATGGGTTATATGTTCCTCATTTTTGTATGGTTATAAATATTTTATATCTACACTAATCTCCTCTTATATTAATTAAGTTCATGAAAATTCCTTTCATATATTTAGGTTTACGGAGAATAATGAATATCATTTTTAAAATACATAGTTACAAAATGGGGAATCGTGATGCCATTTCTAATATTTCCTTCAAGGTTTATTGCACTTATCCCTAGTTTTGTCAAACATTTCTTTAATAATAGAATTAAAAATTATTTGGAGGAATTGAAAATCTTAATTAAAGTTTTTGAATTTTAAATTTTAAATTGGCCTTGTTGAACATATCTAAATGCTGGGAAGGAGGAGGTGAATCACCGTATATTAAAAATTAATCATTCATTCCAATTATCATATGTGCAGAAATAAACAACTAAAAACAAAATATCAATCACACAATGACACCAATATTTTATGTGAAAAATCTAATGTGGGAAAAACACGGTGAGAAGTATCTCACTATATGAAAACTAATTACAATTTTTTAGGCTCTAGGCCAAGGAAGTTCACTACTCTTGATTTGGAAATGCAAGCTAAGGCGTACAACCTTAGAGAAAGATACAATTGACTTGCAAAAAAATGAAGATCACTTCTTCAAGGCAAGATACAATAGGTCTAATTACAAAGAATATTTATTGTTGAACTGAGTAGAAGTACATTCTCTAAGATGCTAATTATTTTTCACTATTCTAAACATCTGAAACTGACTTCATTACTACTCATTTGTAATTGCACAACTTCGCACTTACTTGAGACACCATATATGTCTTCTCATTAGACATCCAATCCTCCAAGAGATCTCATCCATTATATATCATCCACACAAAGAAGATACATCAATTAGGTCGGCCTAGTTATACGTAATGTGTTGAGTATAAACAATCAGGCCCAAAAATTTCTCCTAAGTAATGTATAAGGGAAACAAGACGTGTGAAGAATCACACCATGCTGACACACATTCCAAACAATCCCAAATCATTGCCTTCAATGTTGTATGCTACTGCACAAACCAAAAACACTCAAGCCAACTTTGAAAGAAAGAACTAATAAATATGCAACCCAGTCAAACATACTCAAAATGTGATGTGGGCCTCAACAACACCTATAGATGCACAAAATAGAATCACCTGACACTAACAATACTATATTAGAGAACTACAACATCAAAAACACTATAAGTCAGAGGAATGCAAAGCATTCCTATAAACAGATACACTATCATTGTATGAACGACACTCAAACTAATACCAATCATTTGTTGAACAATTAGGAACAAGGAAAATTAGATATAACATTCTTTTGGTTACACCAACATCATACTACAACTGTGAGAAAAGATGAATCAATGCGACACAATGTAGACTAGAATAATGAACCCTATTTGACAAACGGTTCTTTGAAACAATCACACTTAGCCAAAATCTGTTGCAGACATCTGAATATATCTATAATGCTTTGAAATAGCCATAAGTCAACTTGATATATCATCTACAGTAATCACCATCAATATTCATACATCAATGTGAACACATGGGTAGACTATTGATAGAACACCACTAATCACATACTTCTAGACCTTGGTTGACATCAATGACAACAAGCTTGACAACAATGACAACACAAACTCATATTTGCAATAGGCCTTAGTCCAATATAACAAATTTATAGTGCTATTTTAAAAAAGATTTGGAAGTCTTACTACTCTTGTGAAAAAATTTATGGAATGAACCTATGGAATTTTAGCAAGGGTTCTATCTTAGCAAGTGATCACAAGAAGCCACCAAATGGATTATTAATTGATAAGTAATTCGTTATGAAAATAAATCCTTTCCATAAAAGATATGGATTGATGACTTTCCAATCCTCTTCCATAGTATTTCTATCAAAAACATGACCTATATTTGAATTGGTTCCTTCAAAACAAGAATAGATTGAAATATTAGATTTCTCCAAACTTTGACCATAATGAGCAATAGAATAATTTATATAATTATGAAACAATAATTTCTATGTTTCATTCCACTTAGAACTCTAGCAATCTACTTAGCACACAAATCTAATCTAGTGTTGAATGTCAATAAGACAAAGACAATATGAATTATGAGGGAAGCAACAAAACTCATAAACAACTATATGAAAACATTTTCCCTAATCAAAGGAGGCCCACAAAGATATCTTAATATCTTCTTAATTTTTTGATGGGAGGATTTTGGGGGAATCCAACAAGAAAAAATAGTAAAAATGGGTAGACATTGAATCTTAATAACAAACCTATAGTTTTCTTATAATTGAAATAAGTTTGGTTACTGAATAAGCCAATTTATTCTCAACATGAGTAATATCAACTTTCCAATAGGTAAGAGGGAAAATATTCAAAAGAAAAAGATATGACAAGAAATCTAAAAAACTTTTCATGATCAATCTATCTACAACCAAAATGATTGATCAATCATTGAACACTTGAACTAAAAGGTATCCAAGCATTGAAAAGCCTATTTAAAATTATCTTCTTCTTCTAAGAGAATGATAAATGGGTCATTTGTAAAGTGACCATCGACAAGTTCTTAGGAGATTGGGAAGACTAATATTAATTTTGAGAAATAACATGAATCAAAAGTTAGTCAACCCTTTTTCAGCTAGCAACACATAGAGTGTAGAGGCAAGAGGACATCCTTGCTATATAGAATTAAATAGCCCAAACATTGAGATATATTTACCATTGATAGTGTTACATGAAGAAGTATTTCCAAAGAGAATTTTAATATACTACAAGAACATGGGACCAAAATTTGAAGTTTGTAGTAGAGCAATTATAAACAACCATTCAATGTGGTTATCTATTTTTGAAAAATCAATTTTGATAAAAAATAAATAAAAAATCAAGAACACCTACCCAATTCCATTCCTTACCATACAACAATGATATTACCAAGAATATACCTACATTTAATATATTTAGATTATTCAAGATGGACAATGAGATGAAGTAAATGGCTAACTTGAGAGTAGGGACCTTCATAATGATTTGGTAGGAGACATTGAGAAAAACCAACTTATAGTTTTAGATTTCTTCTTTATCTCTAAATTTAGGCATGATTTTAGTATTGCCTTTATTAATAATATTATTTAAAACATTTAATGATAAACTTCTAGGTATATTTTTGAAAGATTATTATCCATCAGATCTCTTAAGGATTTAAAGAATCCACACGAAAATCCATCACATTCTAGAGATTTTTCATTTTCCATGGTGAATACTACTTCAAGAAGGTCGTTCTAGGCGAGAAGTTATTCACATCTAGAGCTTGCTAAGATGTGAAGAGTTGACATGGAATCACATTATTGAAATGTTGAAGAGTACTATCTCACTTGGAGAGGAACCCTTGGTTTGTAAGACTTGTTGATAATGACAAAAAAAACTTGAAGAATGACCAATAGCTCGATTAAAAGTGGTTGGATTTGTTTGAACCACTTTTAATTGACTAAAAAAGAAACATGCCAAGCTCTCAATTATTAAAGTAATTCCTTAGCAACTTTGTCCTTAATTTTAAACCAATGAAGATAGGCTTTAACTTGAGCTCCCTTAATAGAATGATCATCAATAATTTACTTTTGTTGGTGAAATATGGCCACTTGTAGCTGTAGAGAAGGAATACATGGTTTCTCTTCCAAATCAATAGTGGCAATAAAGCTTTGAGGTGTTGGCTTCATAGGAGTAGTAGTTAAAAATTATCAATTGGTGCCCATAAATATATAAAAAGAAAGAGGCATATGAGTAGCAATATTATTCCACTATACAATCTTAGCCAATTTGATGTTGAAGATGTGACTCCAAATTACAAACAAGTCAAATATAAGAAAGGGTTGACTAATGATTTAGTAAAGAATTGATGAGGAAGAATTGAGTTTTCTTTGTCTTGAACATGACAAACTACCATTCAATACAAAATTTTAGTAGAAAGTGATCATAAAGGATAATTTTTAGCAATTATTCAATTGATAAAAGAAAAGAAATATTAAAATAACACATGGATCTATCAAGATATTTGAGAACACTTTTAGATATGTAGTAGCCATTATTCCACGTGTACCAAAAATATTGATCGTGAGGGTAGATAGATTGCAATAAAATAGCCTAATTATTGTGCATGTAGTACCAAACTTCCCTCTCATGAATTATCATACACATAGCAAGATTATTATATTTTTATTGTCACCTTCACCATATTAATTTTTTCTCATGAAACTCAATTTATAGTAAGAAACTAGTTAGCAATATAATGCCAAAGATTATATTTGTCAACAACATCATTGTCAAATCTATTATATTTGTCAACATCCAAGAAGTGATTATCAATTTTAAAATGGCATGTAAATCCTTGTTGGTGGGTCACATCCCTAGTCCACTAAGTGTGATTGTCATTTTGGAGAAATGAAAATAATATCACCACATCTTGCTAAATGTGTGTTGTACAAAAAGTGGCTAATTGGCTTTGACATGATAAATTGCATAAAGAAAAACTAAAATCTTAACCTCTTGCAAATAAAGAATGCTTAGGTTTGTAAATATTTGTCACGTATCCCATGGAATAAACATTTTGATGAGGTCTAAGTTAAACCTCAAACATTCCATTAAAGTATTATGGAACATGAGAAACCAAAGGTATATCATTGTTATCACTTGCTCTTCAAAATTGTCATAGTTATTTTGCAAAAACTCACTTTCCATCATGGTTTTATAAATTTTGAGTAGAAAGCTTGTATGAAACTCCTTCACTTGTCTAGAACATAATCCGAATCCTCGAAGAGTTAAATTGGCTACAAGAGTGCTTTGTAATCACTCAAGATTTTTGAGGTCTATAAAAATATTGACCTCAAAACATGTGTGTTTTTTTAAGATGAGCACGGCAACTTATCTTATTGAAGCATTTGTAACATTGCCTAAAGAGGTAACAATATTATTTAAGAAAGGCCAATAGCACAAGGATAAACCAAGAAACTTAGGGAACAAAGTCTCAAATTTAGGGAGTCAAAACCAACATAATGCTATAATTATACCAAATACCATACTTGAGAATGACATCTACATGATTTGCTTCCACAAAGTGAAAAAGGAAAAAACCATCTTATGAGATTTTGACAACATCTAACCAAACTCTATGAGAGAACTAGAGTTTGTTGACTTAGTATGGACCATGTTTTAGATGGGATACACCCAACAAAATAACTAATTACAATGAAATTTTAACCAATAAATGTAGCCATTATCAAATTCACGTAAATATAAAATCACTTAAGGTGGGGTTTCTAAAGACATACCCCATGAAACACCTTTGATACATATTTTTTAAATTACGCCCAACAAAATATCTCGTTAAAGTAAGATTTTTAACCATTTATAGACACTATCAAATTCAAGAAAGCTTAAAATCGCTTGAAGTGGGTTTTCTAAATACTTACCCCATGAAACACCTTTGATATATATTTCCAAAATTTAATTGAAAGGTAAACCATTCCTATCCAAACTATCAAAAATAACATCAATTACCAAATTATGAAAATCTGAAACCATTAAAAAAATACTAACTTAAAACAAGAATATTAAAAAGATCCATGATAAATATGAAAGAAAAACATAAACTTCAACTATGATAAATATGAAAGAAAAACATAAACTTCAACTTAACCAAACAGTATAAACATAAACTAACTATTAACAAAACTAAACACATATTACTAACAAATCAAAGCACATAGAAGCAAACCCTAACAAAACTCCCTAAACTCTTTGAAAAGCTGTGCCATTTTACTTATGAACGCATTTAAGATCACAAGCATAAGCTTACTAATTTCAGCATTCACACCAAAAAAAAAAAAAAAAAGAAGAAAAAAACAACTAATGACCTCAAATTTACTTATAAGAAGAATTTATTCCCATGATGTTCACAAAACCATTACCTTGTAAAATAATGATGAATACCATTTACAAAGGGGGGCCACTGGACCACTGTAACAAGAAAATCATGTCCCAAATGCCAAACCCATATGGCACAATCAACTTGTGTAGCACTGATCTAGATTTGGCAATATGTGTGCACTTAGGAACCAAAAGATGATACATTCTCTTGTTCCTCATCAAGCAATTGAGCAGGAAAGAGAAATGCACTTATTGCAGAGTCTCTCTTATCTTGGAGAGAGCCCTTCAATGGCAGCCCGTATTCCTGCAACAGTAGCTCTATTCTCCATTCTGGCATAACTTCATACTCAGCCTTAGTAAACCTAGGATAATGTAAAGGCACTCTAATGAATACTTGAAAGGGCGACTCCTTAAGCTTTTCTCTGAATCTTCTGATATCTTCTTCACTCTCAGATGGGCACTTGCACCATATCTTTAACACAGGCAATGGCTTCCTCTCCATGACCATCTGCAATTTTATCCCCATTGGATGAAAAGGATATTGGTTGGCTTGCATTCCCCATTGACCCATTACAGTTGGGATTGTGGATTTGATACTGCAAATGCCCACCATGTTCAGATTTTCTTCACTTTGCTGATACCCAATGATCAGAAATCAATGGTGGTGAAGCAGTCCAGAGTGAAAGTTTGGACTTAGAATTCTATACTTGTACCACAAAAATCTGCATCCTTGGCCACAAAAATCCTACCTTAATGTGCTTGTGAGATTCCACATATTCACGGCTCTAATGTAACAAGAATTGATTAAGATTGAAATGAATATGGAGGTACAGTCATTTGGTTTATTCAGCTACTGATATGAATGAGGAGTAAATTGAGGGCCATTAATATAATATGAATCCCATACGGCAAGCTAAGTGTAGCATTAATACAATATGAATCCCATACGGCAAGTTAGATGCAGCTTGGTGGGGCAAGCAAGGCAGTTGTCACCAGGAATTCATGCAGAAATATGCCCCTAATTTAGTGTTGTTAGAAATCTATTAACATGGGATACAATTCTATTCTAGGTATATAAAATGTCCAAGTTTAGCCTTACAACTCTAATTAAGTTTTCAAATCTTTGGTTTGATCCTGATTTTATGATTTTCAAATCTGCATTGTCATTGGCATTTACAACTTCATTGATCTATCTTTTTCTAGGGCTTGGTGATTGAATTTATTGTTTTTCATTGTGCTTGCCCCACCAACCCACAACTTGATCTATGGTTTATATTTTTATATATTTTTTTTAAGTATATTTGTATATTTGATATAGTTCTATTTTTTCTAGATTTGTTATAGTTCTTAATATTCATTGTCGTTTGATCTTTCAAGCAACTAAAATTTGTGCAATGTGTAAATGTAATGCCAAGAATAGATAACTCCCTTGCATTAACAATAGTATCTTCCAAAGTGGGAATTAAATCTCGAGAAAAAATGGCGAGTGAAGGTGGCGATTTCGGCAGAGGCAGCGGCAGCAGTAGACTTCTAACCGGCGAGCAAATTGCAGTGGCTCCGATCAACGACAAGGGAGGTCAGGGGAAGATTGGGTCATGGAGAGATGAAGCTAACGAAGCCTTTCCAATCAAAGCAATGAGGAACCACACTATCGGCAAGCAACCAGCTCTTAAATCATCAGCATGGAAAGGTCAAACCCTAGGCTGGCCATGCAAGGTGGATGCACCTAATCCTGTGTTGAGAGGAAGTAGGGATCCTAGACCTCAAAAGAAATCAGATGCTAGTCACCCCTACACAAATAATCTCAGGCCAATAATCTCGCAAGCATGAAAGAAGAACGACTTTTCATGGAGCAATGATGGTTAGTTTCATAATGCGAAGCTTCCTGCTTCTGATTTGGCGCGCAATTGGAAGTCAATTTTAAATCCCAATCCCTCTGAATTGGAGACAGGAAATTTTAATATCCCTAATTGTCATAAGCAAGGTTTCAACCCTCCCCTGGGTAATGGCCCTTATAAGTTTCGAAATGGGTGGTTTAGGCAAGACAGAACCTCGCGAGCCGATCATGTAGAGGCCTGGCGGCCAGCCAGAAACCAGCGATCTTATCTGGATCAAGTTGGAAAAATTGAACCCTGGCAAAGATACCATCCAGCAGTTTATCTAGACATCCACAAACCGGTAAGGAAAATCTCGAGACCCACTGTTATTTTGGATGATAACAAGATCAATTTGGCTAGGTCAAATCTTCAAGATTTCTGTTTTTTTACTAAATGGGGTGGAGGCAAATGGTTAAGGGGAAATTTTGAGAAATGGTGTAGATTGCAATGGGGAGAGAGCATTAACTTTAATGTCCATCTGAATTATAATTATCTAATTGAGTTTATGAAAAATGAGGACATGTTTAAAGCTAAAAATAAAGGTCCTTATGCTTTGGACAAGATTGGGGTGCATATCATTGACTAGAAACCAAATTTTAATCCTCAGTTCCATACCTTACCAGGAAACATAGACTGGTTAAGGTTATACAACTGCCCATCGGACCATTAGCACATTGAGATTATTAAAGATATATGCAAAGAGCTTGGCACCTTTGTATCTGTGGATGATATTTTGGAGGATAGGGTTTGGGGTAGCTTTATCAGGATATGCATTAATACCGGCCAAATTTCCAATATCCCAGAAGAAGTCAAAATTATTGGTGTCGGTAAGGTTTGGATTCAAAGGATTGACAGAGAAGATCAATTGCACCTTTGCACCAAATGCTTCTCAAGTGAGCACATAGGGCTTGATTACGAAGTTTCGGCCTCTATCCTTAAAAGTTATGCTTGTGTGCAAACTAAGTCGACTGACATGAAGTTATATAAAGAAAATACAGAAAAACGGGAAACAAATGATGTAGAACAATCATCGGCGGCCAGTATGAAGGTGGTGGAAAAGAATAATCATGTTGTCAATTCTCCTCTTGTTGTGACTAGTCATCAACAGATCCTTATTGACAACAGTGAGAGTGCTCAAGCTCTACGAAATCTCTTGGAAGATGCTAAATCCCTTCAAAAGGATATTGCAATAGAGCTTGTGGCTTCTCTCTCCCCAGTACCCAATAAGGTCGGTGATTCAAGTGTGATGGAGGATAAGATTATTCCCCCTTTGCCAGTTGATCCAATCGCCTCTGGTGATTTGGGCAAGAAAGGCTTCACCATTGACTTGGAAGAAGGAGAAATTGATTCCTCTACCTCAGAATGGGAATAAGATTTTGAACTTGTTGCCAACCTGATAATGGATAATACTGCAAAAGGTTTTGGGAAGTCTATGTCACATATTGTTGCACTAAATTTCAATCCAAAGGGCAAAAGGAGCCGCAAATCAAGGAAAACAATGTTGAAAATCGCAAGTGCAGCTAGTGGGCAGTCCAAACTTAATTTAGGGAAGGGGAACCCCCTTCCCTAGGAGCCATGAGACTACTATCTTGGAATGTCAGGGGCCTCAATGCCCCTGACAAATGGCACTTAATTAAGCACCAAATTGATGAGACTAAGGGATATATTTGGGTATTACAGGAGACTAAATGGAGTTAGTCTGAGATTAAAAAAAATGAAAGCATGGAAACAATGAGGTCTATTGAGGCAATCTGAGGGGGCCTATGGTGGCATGGGAATAATCTAGAACCCTTGGAATGTTCATGTCACTCTCCTTGGCAAAGATAAATATTGGCAGCATTGTCCGGTCACTAGTTTCTGCAAAAATGAGAGTTTCAACCTATTTAATGTCTACGAACCTTCTACTGCTAATGACAAACGAGAAATTTGGGCACTCCTGTCAGACAAATTCTGAAATATTTCTATGAGCAGTTGTGTGTTTGCAGGTGACTTCAATGCTATCTTGGCAAGTTATGAAAAGAAGGGTGGTATTCAGAGGATTGGTATGGCTCAGAAAGATTTCCAGGAATTTGTTGATAAGAATCAGTTATTGGATGTTGCCCCGAAGAATGGGACCTTTACATGGACAAATAGGCATACCGGTTTCACTGAAATTGCAGAACATCTAGATTGGTTTCTGGTCGCCGGTGATTGGCTAGCACAAAATCTTATTCTTGAATATTCTATTCTACCCCTTGTTGGATCAAATCTTTTCCCTATTTGCCTAAATGTGTCTTTAGGACAATCTGAGGGTGGCAATCCTTTCCAGTTTGAGTTGATGTGGCTCAGAATGCTGGACTTACATGATTTGATAGCAGCATGGTGGAATGAGTTGGTCCTCGGAAACAACTCGAGGTTGTTCAAGATAAATAAGAAGCTCAAGTATATTAAGATCAAAATCAAAGAGTGGAATTTGAGTCAATTCCAAAGCATCTAGAAGGAGAAACTCAGGATTACGGCAGAGCTGGAGGATTTAACCAATTCTGTTATAAAGTCAGGCATGAATGATGAACTTTTCAGAAGGGAGATCTCTCTCAAGTCTGATCTAAATGAAATTCTTCGGCGTGAGGAAATTCACTGGAGGCAGAAATCTAGTGAACTTTGGCTCAAGGATGGGGATAGAAATACCAAGTTCTTCCATAGATCATCTATTGCCAACCGTAGCAGGACTAGAATATCGGAGGTTGTGAGACCGGATGGTAGTATTGCCAGAGATTATGAGGATATTGCCCGGGAAGCAGTAAGACATTTTGAATCTCTAATGAATGGCAATTGCCAGAGTGTTCAGGAAGCAAGAAACATAATTCTAGACTAAATCCCCTCTATAATTACTGAAAGTCACAATAAAGAGCTCTTCAAACCTATTGACTTAGAAGAAGTCAGGAAAGTTACCTTCCAGTTGAATCTTGATAAGACTCCAGGCCCTGATGGTTTTCCTGCGACCTTCTTTCAACATTTTTGGGACATTATTGCCCAAGATTTGCACCTAGCGGTAGAAGAATCCAAAAAAAGAATGACTATGTTGGGAGCCATCAATCACACTTTTTTAGCTTTAGTACCGAAAAAGAAGAACCCTCAGCAAATGGGTGATTTCAGACCAATTTCTTTATGCAATTCAGTATACAAAATAGTAACAAAGATCATTGCTAACAGACTGAAACCTCTTCTAAAATATATTATTTCAGATGAGCAGAGTGGCTTTGCCCTTGGTCGCTCTATTGTTGAAGGCATCATTACCAACCATGAAACCCTCCACACTGCAAGGAAAACTAAAGCCTCTTGTATGATATTAAAGATGGATATCATGAAAGCCTATGATATGGTGGACAGGGAATTTCTTGTAGAAATATTGAGGAAATTTGGCTTTTGTAATGAATGGATCACTTGGGTCAAGAATTGTCTATCAACCCCCAAATTCTTAGTCTTGGTTAATGGTTCATCTCATGGTTTCTTCCCTTCAAAGAGAGGTATTCATCAAGGGGATCCTATGTCACCATTTTTGTTTATAATTATGGCTAAAGCCTTGGTCGGCTGATTAAATCTCTTCACCATGATGCTCGTTGGTTGGGAGTCAATGTGGCTACAAGAGTTGAACATTCAACCCACTTGCAATTTGTTGATGATACTATTCTTTTTGGATCCTCTAGTAGAAGGGAGGAAAGGACTATATATACATGCTTGGATGACTATTGCAAGGCATCAAGGCAAAAAATCAATTGGAATAAGTCAGAAGTTTTCTTTATCAACACGTTGTCGAATATGCAAGGTGTCCTATCAAGGATCCTCAATTTAAGAGTGGCAAAATTTCTAGGTAAATTCCTCAGGACTCCTCTTTTCAGTGGCTGTAATAAGATTTCCTATTGGTCACATCTTATTTAGAAATGCAAAGTTAGGATCAAAAATTGGAAAGGGAAGTGGCTATCATCCGTTGGTAAGCTTACTATGATAAAATCAATCCTCTTTGCCATATCGATTTTCTCCATGGCTTGCATGAAGTTACCGGTTGCCATAGAAGAGGAGTTAATTTCCATAATGAGAAATTTCCTTTGGAATGGACTAGATGACAAAGGGAAATTTCCCCTGATTGCCTAGAAAAAAATAAGTCAACCAAAAAATGCTAGGGGTGCTGGTACTCGACAGATTTCTATTATGAATCTGGCTATGGGAGCTAAATTGGTGTGGGAAATTTGTAGAGGTGGTAATAAGAAGTGGGCAAGAATCCTAAAACACAAATATCTGGACTCACTTGAGCCTAAAAGGATTCTCATAGTTATCAACCCTCCCAGGGGCTTGGCCATTTGGAATTTTATTCTGGAATGTAGAGAAATCATAAGCGATTAGGTCATTTGGGATGTCAAAAATGGGAGGAATGCATCCTTTTGGTTGGATTCTTGGAGTGGCAAAGAAGCCTTGTGTCATAACCTCGCCCTCCA
This sequence comes from Cryptomeria japonica, assembly GCF_030272615.1. Lineage (NCBI taxonomy): Eukaryota > Viridiplantae > Streptophyta > Pinopsida > Cupressales > Cupressaceae > Cryptomeria > Cryptomeria japonica. The sequence continues at coordinate 564,009,886 of NC_081410.1, read as the reverse complement.
ATCTATAATGAGAGAAACATGTTGGCTCTGGGGACACAATGTCTATGATTATGGTCATTCAATTAAGGAGAATGGTATTGACAAATGGGTGTGGAACTCTCTTGACCCCTTGGTCTTATCCCAGAATCAGAAAGAACTTTTTGTTGATATTCTGAAGAAACGAATCATTCATCCATCCCCAAATGAGGACATCATTAGATGGTGTGGCTCTTCTAATGGTAAGTATAAGGTATGTTTTGGATATAAATTGAAAGAAGCTGCAGTAGACAAGAAGGATTGGTTGGTTAGTCTGTTCTAGCATAGACATCTACTTCCTAAAGCAGGTTCCTCTACTTGGTTGGCTTTTTTAGAGGAAAATATTAACCAATGAAAGACTCCTTCATCTGGGTTTTAATGGACCTCATAGATGTGTATTATGTTGTAATCATGAGGAAACAATTGATCACCTTTTGCTTCACTGCAAATTCTCCAACAATTGTTGGTGGCATTTTATGGGAAAACTAAATCTGGTATGCTGTTTTCTGAAAGGTTTGGATGATTGGTTTCTACTATGGCCTAAATCAAAATACAAGGCATTATTTGGGGACTTATTTGTTATCCTACCCTCATTGATGATTTGGGAAATTTGGAAAGAAAGGAATCGAAGAATTTTCTAGGATAAAGAGATGGGCCAGTTAGCCCTCTGTGGGAAAATTGAGAACCACCTGGTTGAGCTCCTAAATGAATTGGCCAAATCCAAATCGCTGAAAAAGAATCTATACATTGATTGGGATTGGAAGTTAAAGCTTTCATTCCCAAATTTGATCATCCCCTCGCTTTTCAGAAATAGCAATCCTGAAATACCGGCTAATCCAAGGTTGGATGTTAAATGGGTAGTCCCAAAACTAGGGTGGCATAAGATTAACTTTGATGGTGCCTCTACAGGGAATCCAGGGTGGAGTGGAATTTTCTATATTATTAGAGATTCTGAAGGTATCTGTATTAAGTAAATTTCCAAAGACATTGGTTTGGCCACTAACAATGAGGCTGAATCCCCAGTAGCATTAAGAGGTTTACAATTAGGGTCTAAATTGGGGATAAAAATAATTTATTTGGAGGGTGATTCATTAAATGTTATCAATGATGTTCATAGTAACCATACACCCAATTGGTGTCTCATATTATGGCTTCAAGCTATAGGGGGGTTGCTTGAGGCCTTTGAAAGTTTTCGGATTAGCCATATCTATAGAGAAGGCAACATGGATGCAGACAACCTATCTAAGATGGAAATTGCAGATGGAGGCCTTGATCTGGGTATTCAGCTAGGGCATAGTTAAATTTTGATTATAGTGATTATCATGGTTTAATGTTGCATCCCTTGGCAGATGAATGAACCGCTTTGGTTCCCCGATGTCTTGGTTTCTACCGATCGGTAGTTCATACCGGGGGATGAACTCTTACCGGGTATGGGTCTCTCTTTGATTGTGGTATTCTGGCTCTTACTGGTAGGGGTATCCATCCTAGTTGCTCGGTCTCTTCCAGTTGGTGCAACTGTCATTTACATAGGTCTCTTGCACTTGTCCCCAACCGGTATTTACTACTTTCTGGTATAGGTTCTCATCAAGGTTACTACAATCCCATTGCAGTTGCTGCTAGAACGATAATCTAGCAAAAATTTTGATAAGCGGTTACAATCGTTCCTCTCCTCAGATACCCTATTCGGATTGAGGCACAACTTCATTTGATTATGGTGGTTAATATGGCTTGAGTGATGCAACCGACCTTGTTTTAAGCATGAAATGTTTTTTTCCCCAATGTATTGGCCCCTACCGTTTGGTAGTACTCACTGGGAGACGTATCGGTATTCTTTATGGTTTCAGTAATATGATCTTACCGAGGTCACTAACTCTAGCTTCGATCTAGTTGTTGTCAGAAGATAATCTAATTTCATCATTACTATTAGATATGATAAATCTGAACATCGACTGACATCAAAGACGCAATTAATTGCGATTAAAGATGGCATGCTTAAGATGTGCCTTGTTTGTGAGAAGTAATTTGGCACGATTAGCTAAGTCCTCAAGCTCCTCAACCTTTATGAGCTGTCGAGATAAATAAAGGAAGACCTGCATATTTTTAACATATCAAACTCTTCCTCTTTCTTTCTCTGTTGTTTTATAATGGAAACATCGATTTTTCTGGAGGCAACTTGCCGTCAGATGGCATTCCTAGTCAAAATCTCCGATAAGCGCCTACAATCGGTTCTTTCCTCAAACCACCCTTTGATTCTACACTGTGTTAAAATAATTTTGGGGAAGGAATTCCTTCATACATACCATAGATACAGAGTCAATGCAGACATCCTGGCTTTCTTCCTATCTATGATGCTCTATATGAGGATTAGCAAACAAAAGGTGAAGCTTCTCACCCAAATGGTGTTCGAGCACCGCTTTCTTGGGGAAATTGACGCAGTTTTGGACAATATCGACGACAATCTCAAATTGCCCTTCCCCCAAAATTATTATATGAGTTTGGGAAATGGTGTGGAGGTGCAGAAAAAGGTGATTGTAAACTCTCTTGACTTCAATGCCTTGGACGCCTCCTGGCCTGTTATTAACAGAAATATTGAGTTCCTCTGCAAGATTGTCGGTATACTGTCAGGCTTCATAGCTATCGAGAGAAGCACCTTTATCCAGGAGGAATGGCTTTTGGGTAGAGAAGACATTGGCATTATGGCCAATGGTGACATAGTTGAAGGAAACTCTTGGGGTCTTGGTCGCGACGATGAGTGGATTCCAGATAATGTTAGCCACCCTTGGGAAAAATCGGAAGCATTAGCTCATGTTGCTTGCGGGAATGACTGCTCGATAATTTTGGATGCAGCCGATGCTCCTTCTCCCAGTGACGAGGACCCAGTCTCAAGCGATGAATAATTTTGAACGTATCGACCTCCTCGGCCCCGTGCTATGATCCTCTTTGGTTTTCCATATCTCATTTTATTGTGTTGTTTAGATAATTATAGGCTCTTGGTTTCAACCAGCATTTTGTTATCCTCCAGTTGTTTCTTTTCTCGCTTTTTAGGATCTTTGCCAGCTTGGTTGTCCCTTTTGTTCATTGTTGGAGCGGTGGTAGGGGGTTTTCTTCCTGGTTCTTTCCCTCTATGGCTCTTTCTGAACCAAGTATGTATTTCTCAATTTTGATTAATACAAGGGTGCTGCCCCTCTGCAGCTATTAATCTATTAAAAAAGAAATTATTCATTGTCGTTTGGTTTCATGTGTAGGGTCTAGGATTGCATTATGATTTACCTAGTTTTCCTAACTTTAAATTGGATCATGACACCTTCTATGGTTTCTTCTTTAGATGTTTTGTTAACACTTATTTTAGTCTCTGATAACACTTATTTTTTAATGTGTTGTCATTGGCTTTTACAACTTCATTGATCTATCTATCCTTTTCTAGGGGTTGGTGGTTGAATTTATTGCTTATCATTGTGCTTGCCCTACCAACCCATAACTTGACCTAGGGTTTACATTTTTTAACATGTTTCTATATTTGATATAGCTCTATTTTTTTATAGATTTGTTATAAATCTTAATATTCCTTGTGATTTGATTTCATATTTAGGGTTTAGGATTGCATTATGAAACCCAGTTTTTCCCACCCTTGCACCCTAACTTTAAATTGGATCGTGGCACCTTGTATGGTTTCTTCTTTAGGTGAATTTTGTTGGTACTTATTTTAGATTTTGACATGTTCTTTTCATTTATTTAACATGACACCTATGTCCTTGATTCACTCTAGCAATTTTATGCATTAGACATGGATGCCATCTCTATGGAATTTGTTTTTCATGTCTTCCCTAAATATCCACCTTCATAGAGCTAATGAATACATATCCTATGCTAGTAGAGACCCTTACTAGTTCATTTGATCAATCATTCCATTATGAGCCTCTACATCATGACATTGATGATCATTCTTCTAGCAAGGATTCATCACATGCCTTTTAATGACTCATCTTTAGTATTTCATGATAGCCCAAAGTGGTTGTTATGCATTGTCTAAGTGTGTAGATAATAATGATATTCTTGTGATGATTATTCTTTCACTACTTTGGATTACTCATGAATTGATGATGTTCATTTATTAGAGGATCACATTGATTGATACTTCATTTCTTTTACATAATGATTGCATAGATCTATTGAGTGATAATTATAATAGCTTCTCTAAATGCTTCATTATTTGTTAAAATAGTCTTGCTTGCTAACTACAAACTTATTTGTGATAATAATTTATGCAAGAGCCTCTAGGCTCACAAGCAATCCTCGTTGGCAAAAAATAAAAAAATTCATTTTCAATTTTTGCATTTTTGGTGTAGGTTGGAGCTTCAAGAGCATATTTTGGAGTGTTCAACAATAAAATATTTGTTTTATCAAGACTTGGATTTCATTTAAAAGACCGGAGACAAATAAGGTGATTAATATGTTTTTAAGAGTATTTTATTGCTCAAATTCAAAGTATCAAGTGTTCAAGGGATTCAATGGCATATTATAAAATTGAAAATTAGTTATTTTCTCAATTTTGATGCCTTGAAAAGTTTTCATGATGCAAATGAGATTTTTCATTCCACTCTTGTCTTATTCTTTAATTCGGGTACTTGAAATGGAGGAAAAAATAGAGAGTTTTTCAAAAAATAACTAATGACTTTAATTTTCAAAGGAGTACAACTTGTTTTATGATTTTCTCATCTTTAAAATACATATACAACAACAAGACTTTGGATATGGTGTAGAAACATTTATGCCACATTTTTAAAAGCAAACTCTTAATGTTATTTCATGCTTTTGAAGGAATTTTAGACGTCAAGTTGAGAAAGAGAAGATTTGGGTGCCTTTTTTTGGTACCTCACAAAATTTTACAAATATATTAAATGTGTCCTTTAATGGTTTTAAGAGGAAGAAATCAAGAGCAACAAGGTTGGAGAATAACTTGCAAGTTGCTCTAAAATATTACATGAGAAAAGTGTAAGAAAAAAGTTTTTCAAGAGGAGAAGAATAGAGTAAAGAGAAAAATGAATTTGCAAGTGTGTTAGTGGTGTTTAAAGCAACCATAAGAGCTGTAGGATAAGAAAAAAATCACATTTCAAAAGAGGAGTGCAACCAAGAAAGTTGAAAGCAAGAGGGTTTTAAGATTTGAAGGCATGACATGCCTATAAACTCTTGTAAAAATTTTGAATTTTATTTCTTGTTGAAATCCTTAATGTATGTAATTGTTCTTGAGGTATTTTGTTGTATGAATGTACACATGAGAGTTGCAATAAAAATATGTTTCAATTTTGTTTCATAAAATAGATTGGATGATATTTTAAGTCTGCAAGATTGGGTAGTTTGATAAGCCCCCCACTAAACTTGTTTGCGCCAATAATATATTGATTAGTGAATTTAGATTATATCTAAAGGATAGTGCTTTATTTTGGTAAAATAAATCTTCCATATTTTATTCCTCTTTAAATTCCCTAGCTAGCAACTCATTCAATTCTTTTCCATCCCTAGAGATGATAATAGGGATTTGAAGATTATTCCTTATAACATATATTTTGATCCAAACCCCTCAATGGATATAGCTTACTTTACACCTTGTGGTGTTTGTGAATATTGTGTTGATATTAAGTAATTTGGGAATGCCTAGATCTTTATATAGATCCTTATATCTATGACAAAACACCTAAATCATATCTAGACTTTAAAGGGATATATATGTTTAAAAGTGATTCTAAAACTAATAAATCTACCAAATAATTATCACTCTCTCCTAATTTATCATTTAAAAAATTATATGGACTTGAATTGACATAGGGATATTAACTAAAGTGACTACCATGCAAGGTAGGGATGCTTGTAAGGATAAATGCAGAATAGAAGAATGCCCAAATTGCATGCACACATAAATCAAAGGTCACAATAGTTAGCCACTAGAAATTTTGGTAGCATATTTTAAACTAATATTTGTAAGCTAGAAAGAGTGGAACCTGCAAAACGAAAGTGATCACATCATAGCATACCAATGAAACATTATATTAGAGGATTCAATAAGAACGAAGCATGTTAATCAATTAAAACTCCCAAAAGCATCTCATTGTTCTCTATCTCCAAGGATCCTTCAAATCAAGGTGGCTCTCGGCTTGGAAGGGCACTTGATCTCTAGGATGACTACCCAAAGAATGAGGGATAGTTTGATAAAAGATCTAAATGCAAGTGCAACTAAGATCTTAGTGAATGATTTTGATATGAAACTAGCTAATGATATGTTGCAAGGATGTTGATATTGATATGAAGTTAAATTAGCATGGAAATGATATTAAGATGATATTAAGCTAGCATGGAAATAAAACTAACATGATATATTACTAACATGATATGAAAAACATGATAAACCTATGCTATGATGCTACTAAAATGATCTAATTACTATTATCAAAGAGAGGCTAAAATGCTTGATGAAATGAGACTATAACTTAGATGCATGAAGACTTGGATTGATCAATAATGAAGGAAATGAAGCCTATTTATATAAGAAATGGGCAATTGGAGGATTAAGATTGAGTAATCTTAACAAGGGTTGGGATTGAATGATCTTTAATCCTTGTGAGATTTTCAACCCAATCCTAGGCTAACAAGTGTCACCATGAGGAGGCTTGAAAGGAGATGTAAGAGGCATTAAATGCCTGAGAAGACATGGTGGTTACCTTAGGAGGTAAGTTTAAGGTTGAGTTATTGGATAATCTTTTTGTCCAAAGGATAAACTCTTGTGCAAGAGTTAATGGATAACCATGGTCAAAGCAATGAATGCTTGAAGAGACCCATGGGTTAACGAAGGGTTAAGTTAGAGAGAAAGTCTCTAACCAAGGGTTGAGGCTGAGTTAACCCTTAATGGTTATGAAGACTTTAAAGGTTAACTTGTTGGAGACACAAAGCCTTTAATGGTTTATGAAAGACTTTGGATTTTTTTTTAGAAGTGACATTCTCTTAAGGATTGTACAAATGCTTAAGGGGGGGATTAGGCTAATTAGGATAGTTTAGAAGAATCTAGAAGGGGTTTAGGCATGCAAGTGGATATGTTAGGAGAATGCAAGTGGGAGAATTTTTGGATTTAATTTGAAATAAAAAGATTTATTTCAACTAAAAATGGATGCAACTTGCTTTTGTAGGAAAATGCAAGTGGGGGGTCTATAAATAAATATTGATTTATTTATATGCAAGAAATGATTTTAATTAAATGTAGAAAGAGGATTTAATCAAATAAATCAAATTTATTCAATTAATAGAAGAAAGGGGAATTAATCAAATGTTGAATTTGATTAATGGCTGGATAGAAGGAAAGGGGATATTAATTAAACCTTAATTTAATGAATAGGTGGATAAATGATAATTAAACAAATTAAATTTATTTAATTAAGTGTACAGATTTAGGTGTCTACATTTTGCCCCTTTTTGAAGTGATGTGTGACCACATGTTGATTCAATAAAATCGCTCGATATGCTGCCAAAATTGTTGATATGGTGCCCTAGATATTGAATTTTTTATTTTGGTGCCCTAGATATTGATTTGGATGTCGATATGATAATGAGAATGACTGAATTTGCCCCATTATGTTGAGATATGGAAGTAGGATGCCCCCTCAAGAGATTGTTTGTGCATTGAAGGCATGAATGATCTCTTGAAAGAAGAATGTTTATATGAAAGATAGAAGATTGGATAGTTGATGACATGCATGGGTTTGATTGGATTGATAAGATTGATCAAATTGATAAGATTGAGTGGATTGATGAAGTTGGGATCAAGTCTGGTTTCAGAAAGGACACATCATGTATAAGATAAAGATGATAAAAACATCTAGTTTCAGGAAAGATATATCATGTCTAAGATGAAGATAGATGATAAAAAATGTCTAGTTTCGAGAAGGACACATCCTGTATAAGACATGATAGATGATTGTGTCTGGTTTCAAGAAGGATACATCCTGTATAAGACATGATAGTCGATAGTTGGATGAATGATGAAGATATTAAAGTGAAGAATGATGTCATGATGATATGATATATGCATATGATGGATGCAATGATGAATGTGACTAAATGATGATGCAACTTAAATGATGATGATGATGATATGATATGAAACTAAATGCAATGATTAAATGATAATGATAATGCAACTAAATGTAATGATATGCAACTAAATGCAATGATTAAATGATATACAACTAAATGCATTTTAAATGATATTCAACTAAATGCACTTTAAATGATATGATAATGATATGAAATGTTCCCTCTAAGATAGTCATCCTTTTGATCAAATTTGTAGTGCTTCCTTTTTATCATCATTGAGCTTTTTAAATGTTGAAAGTTGATACAAGTAGTATGGTATATTTGAACCATGATGACCTGAGTATAGCTTACATGAGTTTTGATATTGCAAGATGACACAAGCATCGAGGTATAATTGAACCAAGACAACCTGAGTGTTGCTTGCGTAAAACAGACAAGAGTTATTATTCGTCCTATACAAATTTGAAATATCCTAAGTTCAATATGTGTCTTGATAACGTCTTAAGACATATTTACATAGTAATAAACTTTTACTCACAAACAACAGATAAAATATCAAACTCCTTCCTTGTTCTCTCGTTTCAAGACATCTTTGAGTTGCTTAGGAGATTTGATCACAAAAATTAAAAACTACCATAGGTAAACATGCATGCTACCCTACGTAATTGTCAAATAAAACATCTTGCAAATTTATCTTTATTTTCATCACAGAAATCAATTTGTGCGTCCAGTTTTGGTGTTGATGTTTACCATTGATAGTTCTGATCTTTGTTTGGTTTGGTAGCTTATGTTTGTGTGTTTGATTGCCTGTTTTCCTAGCTCAAAAGGTGAGTTGTCCCCCATGTTATTTAGAGGATCTGGCTAATACTAAGAGGGGGGTGAATCAATATTAACAATAAACTGAAATCTTAAGCCAAATTGATCCATACTTCACCAAAACAGATCATAACCAGTACCAGTAGCCACTGAAATCAATCTACTAATCAGATTTACCAAACTTCTTGTTTAAGTGTTCCATATGATGCATGCAATAGAAAGATATCAACTTAACACAAACACAAATCAATCACCATATGAACACCAGAATTTTCACATGGAAACCCAAATGGGAAAAACCACAGTGGGAATTGGTACCCACAAGACAATGCACTCTTTTGGAATGTGCCTTCTTAGGAGACTAGCCCAGTTAGGAACTTACAATGATGCCCGGTTAGGAGAAGACCCTGTTAGGAGTCACTGGGTTAGGGGATTTATAATATGAGCTATGTTAGGAGCTTTGCCCTATTAGAAGCAACCTCACAGGAGGATTTAAACTCAAGTTGTTGAGCTACCCAGTTAAGGGATTTACATGAACAAGGCATGTTAAGACCTACCCAGTTAAGGGATTTTGAACCTGCTACAACTGTTAGGGAACAACAAATGAACAATCTGGAAATAGAACTTCTTGTTTGCTTGTTCAGATCCACTTCAACTCCAATCTGCTTCACTCTTGCAAACACACACCTTTGGTTCAGCTACACACTCTTTTCTCAGATTACCGACACAATAAAATTCATCAAAACTGACCTAAATACACTTTACATCTTTGTCGGTTACAAAACCCTACATACGATGAATCTACATCATAGATCATATCATATCATTACAAATTATTATAGATCAACATACAAATCATTACAACAAATTACAAGACAATTACATTCGTTGAATGATCATAACTCATCACCGCGCATCGATCTGATAAATTGTCAAACCCTTAAAACATTCTTCTATGCTCTTCGTTGTTTCGCAAGAAATTTCATCCTTGATCGCACCAAAACAACATCTTATCTTTTCACATGGATTTTGACACGTCACCATCAAGCTATGAACATAATAAAATTCATTGCCAAACCATAAAGCATCATCGATTAAGAGATATTGTTACTAGTTCTAAAACCTTGCTAAAACCCTACTGAAAATACAACAGTAAATCACAAACATGACTTTTGGTTATCAAAACATGATGTGGTTCTGGTCATAGACTCATTAGAATGATATAAACACATGTTTCAAACCACAACACCTAATTCCTCATCAATCTTCAAAACCAATTGCTTAAGTATAACATTATTTCATGTTTACTGGTTAAAGTCCTATTTGCTAGGTTTTATGTCAGCTCCATAGTTCATCTCACCAACTTAATCATTTACCGGTTAGATTACACCAGTAAACCTAGATGACAAAGTAATCAAGAATAAATAATTGCCATAGTTGCCATCAATGACAACACAAATAACTGATCACCAAGTGACCAACCAATATCTCAATCTATACCGATCATACATCACCATGCCATCATTCTCCTTATCATATCAACTATAACATCACCAATAGTCCTTATACCGATATGTCAACATCATCATAATTTATGCCAATCATTGCAACACCCCAGCCTTAGACACTACTTTCGATAATGGATATGTACACTGATCACCAAGCCATGGTGATATATGATGTGGATAACTTCAGATAATCAAGGACAGTGACTACGCTAAGTGTGTCCAAGATTGTTTTGCATGTTGAAAAGTTTGGTGGATCCTTGCAGATGGATTAGATTAGATGGATGCAAAATATACGATACATGTCCTAATAGATAGAAGAGATGGTAGATTAGTTAGATGGATATTGATCAATGTCTTTGTTTTGTATTGCTCAATGTGATGGTTGATAATGATGTCTGGTTTCAAAGAGTGAGTACCCCATGTAAGACCGATCCATCTAGTTTTGAGTGTACCTTTCCTTATATAAGACATGTTGATGTTGATAGATTTTGAGTGATGGATTGATTAACAAGACATGTGATCAGTTTGATTGCAGACATGGAGAGTTTGTCTGTTGTCGATTTGATTCGATGGATAGTCTACGCATTTTTGTGTCAGTAGTTTTGATCAAGATCTAGGATGGAAAAGGGGATATGGATATGGATAAGAGAATCAAGATCATAGATAGTGATGGATTTAGATAAGGTAATGGATATTGGAGGAAGGATAATGGAAGATGTGGTAGGAAGAATAGAGTGTATGAAACTTGCCCCCAAGTATAGAGGTCTCTATTTGCAAAAAGGTGATATGTGAGATTGTCACAACATCTAGCACCACTTGAATAAATGTTCCTGAACATTTCAAAGATAGAGACCCAACCCACACTTAGAACCTCTAGAAAATTCAATTGAACATATCTAGCGACTAGGAAGCATACTCAAAAGGGAAGAAGAATCCCAAATTGGATCAGAGTACTTAGTCTTTGATTACCCATGTGTGTGCAAGTGGGTTCATTCCAACTCATATGATCATGGTAATCATTAGAATCTAGTTTGGCTAGCTACACGAGCACTAATACATTCAGGGCTAATTTCCAATGGTTGATCATCCGAATTGCGACTACTTTTCGTCGGACTACTGACAAATGAAGCCATCAAAAACTCATCGTCGGACTTTCTGACAATACCTTTGAACGTCGAAATTATGACGACACCGTGAACTCTTTTGATGGTGGCCATGATCGCTCTTCCAATCAAAAATATCATTGTACATACAGCATCCTTGTCAGATGTTTGTTTAGTTGGCGTCATAATTTTGATGGCAGCCAGAAACTTTGCATCGACGAGAATGTTGTTGGTCCAACGGTTTGGTCATTGGTCCAGTAATATGCATCAATCACCATCCAACAAGGGAGTTTCATTGGACATACAACATCCTTGTCGGATGTTTGTTTAGTTGGTGTCGGAATTACGACGACAGTCAGAAACTTTGCATCAACGGGAATGTTGTCGGTCCGATGATTTCATCATCGGTGCAAAGTTTATTTTTTGTCGTAAGTCCAATGGCTATTTATTTTTAAAAAAATAAATAAATTTGATTATTATCTAGACATAAAGCACACCTCATTGATATGTCCAACGAATGGTATTCTATCCCCATCAGCTACCAATAGGGGGCATAGGTTTCAAGCTAATATGAGGCACATTGGTTTCAAGCTAATATGAGGCGCACCATGGTTGAGATGGTCCAACTCCTTAGAGGACTGTATGAACCACTGAGTACTGGTAAACCTATTAAAAATGGTGTTGAAAGGGAATTAGCTAACCCAAATATAAGAGCCTTTAAAGCCAATTTTCTGGAAAAGGAAGGGACAACACCAATGGAAGAAGAGCAACCCATTCAGGGAGATGAAATGACTTTATCTACTTTATCTAAGTTAGTTGTTCTTGTTCTTCTTTGTTCTTTTCATAAGTCTTGGGAGCTACCAAAACTTATCTACTATATATATACATGAAATGACTTTATCTACTATATATACACATATTTATTATAAGTATATCCCAAATTGATAATCTCATATATTTCAACTTCATCAAATTGTATTATTATGTAATCTATTTTCTTTAGTTCTTTAGTATAGATATTTATCATGTAACTTCAACACTAAAGTTAAAAGTACCATCCTATGTCAATACATGACATATACCTATTGAATGACATGTATATATCTCATACTATGTAGGCACTCATTATTATATATTCAACATATATTCAAAGACGATAATCATGCATTCCAGACTACATGAATATCCACTTTAATAAAATAAATCACATGTACAAGGTTATTGGGTTGATCGAGTCCAATGGCAAAGTACAATAGATAAAGATAGTACTAAAAATAATGTTACTAGCATCTTAAAAGAAAACAGAAATGCATTATGACCACCCACAAAACACTTGATATAAAACAGTTTCAACCTTTCTTTTGTTTAAGTAACTAGGGTATTTGAACTTAAATTTTGGTATAAAAAAATAAAATTTTAAAGGTCATCTCTCCCCCTGTATAGTTCAACATGTCCACATGTTTACTCCTAAAAATTTTTCAACTCATTTAGATATCTTATTTTCTAGTTATGAAATTGATCTTGGGACCTATGGGTTATGGGCCCATAATATACTTAAAATTGACACATATAAGAAATTATGATCCCAAATTGAAAGACATACCAAACATAGTAAAGCCATTTTCTCAAAATAGACACAAAAGTTATTCTCAAGTTTGTTTGAGATCTCATCATGGTAGAAACAAGATTTCTAAGGATTGAATGCCAAAGAAATTATAAGGCTGCAAAGAGAAAAATGTTTTGGACAATATTTACAATTATAACAGTTGTTGAAATAGAAGACATGAAGGCCTACATATTCTTTTGGTTGCCACAATCACAAGGGAGGTGTTTTTTGGCGAGTGCCTCTTCACTGGAGATAGGATTATTAAATTTTCAGCCTGTGACCAATCTGATGGCATACTTAGGATGAGTTTCGACAACATAAACCAATGTTATAAATCAATGCTAGCTGAGAACATCAAGTGTTATCATCAGCACTTATATACGTTGCTACTCCATGACTATCCTCATACACAAAGAGTGAATATAATTTTAATTTTAAGGTTCTACAACACTTATATAAGGTGCAAATCAGTCATAAATCGAATCCTATTGAAATAATTTGTCAATTGCAAAATCACCCGCAATCTGAATGTGGTTGCCCAAAATTTTGTCTAGCAAGTGCAATAATGACTTAAATGTTTAGCACAAGGAAGGCAAATGAAGTTATAATATATTATGTGATAGATCACTGATCAAATATGCATCAATGACCTCAAATTGTCCTACCATTTATTGGACTTTAATGGGGAGATGCAACGTTTGGAATTTTTTTTCCTTTCTCCCTTAGATACCATCAAGTATTTGTTACACCAATATTATTGGCAGCATCAAAAATTATTTGAGAACCTTGTATATATTCTTAGAGTTAACTTCTAAGCCAGCATAGGTCTTCACCCATGGAGATGACAACTTTGCTGAATAATATGACCCACTTCTTTAGGAGTTGATTGCATTTAAAAGTGAAAAGAATCAGAGATGAACTCACCATGTTGAGGATGACAAAATATCCAGAGCGTCCAACTAATCATTATAAATGTATTAACAAGGGCCAATAAAATTTGATAGAGCTTTTAACTGAAACCAGTTCTTTTGGTTTCATGTTGAAATAGCTTTGGAAATGTTGCATTACTATGAAATATAGGATTGCATCCTTGTTTGCTCTGGTTTGTAACTTTCTAACCAACATGAAACACATGATCGAGTGTTACCCAAAAAGGACATGATCTGATGGAAATGTTCTCAACCCTTAGAGATGAGACATGAGTTTCTTAAGTGAAGTTACCCATAAACTATGTACATTTTTTTGAATTCTTTTAGCATAAACCACAATGAATCTACACCTATAGTCCAAAGTAATCTAGCGAGGCATGCTATCTAAAATCCAAAATCATAAGTATTGAATCCAAGAGTATAGCACAAAAATTCGGTTATAGAAATCTATTATACATAATATATCAAAGCAATTTGCAACCATATCTATTTAAGAATGGTTCAACATATAAACTCTTATCTTTCTTTTTTTTGGTAAGCATTATCATCCATAATGAATATATAATACTGTAAAGAAGTCTTTATTGTTCATTATATAAATGGGGATATGTATAATATGGTATCGTTAATATATTTAATTGTAATAGATAAGATTTGAAAAATATTTTTTATGTTTATATGTATTTATTCAAAAAACTGATCTTTTGTCATTGAAATATAAGGATATATACCACTTTATTACTATTGAAAATTACTCACTGAGAATTAAAACAAAATAAATCTAGGATATGGAACAAAATTTTCTTAAGGTTTGACAATGGATGTATCCCTCAAATCAAGCACAAAATTAACTATATAGATCAATATCTTACTTGAAATCACATAGAGAAAGCTTATTGATTGACTATGAACATGTTACCTTAGGATGAGCTTAGATATGAATTTGGAGTTATCAAAGCAATGTTAACTTTTGGGTGGAATGTTAAACATAGATATGAAAACACATATAGGATGTTCAAAAAATTTAATGCCACTGATCAAAGAGAGTAAAATTAGCATATGAAAAAAATTTATAAGTTAGGTCTTATAGAATAATTCTAAGGAATCAAAGGTTATGAAAAATATATATTCTAGATATACATATTTTTAGGATTGATTAATAAAAAAAATTCAAACATAAAGAAAATTTCAAAGGTAGGAAGGCTTGATCGTTAGGCTCTGACTTTATCTACTTTATCTAAGTTAGTTGTTCTTGTTCTTCTTTGTTATTTTCATAAGAATACTTCTCTCTAAATTCCTCTAGCACTTTATTACTGCTGCAACCTACAAAACAACTTGTCTAACCTCCTAGACCAAGCTCCAATTCACAAAATAAAGGTGAAAACATGGGATGGTTTTGCAAAGCATTTTACAAGCCCAATTTCACATCTCACCAATGCAAAAGGTATGCATTTTGATTTCACAGTATAGAATGGTTTCTCAACTTGTCTATTATGTTTGTCACTTGAGGATAGGCCAATGGGGAGATTGTTAAATTTATTTGTTGAAGGGTTTGGGGGAACTCTATGAATCACTGAATGCTTTCTTATCAATAATGAGATTTGTGGTACTTTTTTCTTTATTGAGAGGTAGAAATCTTTATAGCTTCTCTCATTAAAACTTCCAAAACAGATTTGTTTTTCTAATTCACATGGTTTGATGGTGCAAGAGCACCCTAGGGACCTAGGTTTGGCCAAAACGGTCAAAATTTGAGATTTTAGTTTTTTTTATGTTATTTCATGTAAATAAGGCCATTTGAGACCATTATTATGTATTTGGACTTAATTGGGAAAGTTTGAGGTCCATTGGGCAAAAATTATAAAAATTGTAAAAAATTGTCATTATTATCATGACAACTTTTTAAAATTTGGTTGGGAGGTTGGTTTTTGGTAGTTTTAGATTGTAACCCACTTTTATGGGCATAAATAGGCCTTTGTCACACCACCCAAGTTTTTCTTTTTGAATTTTGAAAGTTTTACTAAATGAAGTTGGAGATTTTTGTTCATACAAAAATGTTTCAGTCTAATTCTCATTATTTTTAATTGTGATATTCATCATATTTTCATTAGAAGTCGATTGGATATAGTAGAGAACTGAATTACCTTCATTTCATCTTTTGTAGCATTGAGATCCATTGAAATTTGAAGAAGATATCACTATTTTTCCAAAAACTATCAAAACACTCACTAGGGTTTCCAATGAGTGGGAAAAAAACGTATTTTTGGCCTTTTCACCGTTAAAAACTCACACCACTAGTTGGAAAGGCTCTTGTAAATATTTATTTTCATTTCTCTTTCTTGTAGGTCTCCAAAACCTCTCAGAAACACACTAGATTTGATTGATTGGTCTGATATTCTCCATGTATCGGACCTTTGGGATAGCAACATAGAGAAAGTGGAATATAAGATAGGTGAGAGTGAAGTGCCTTGGATGGAATATTGGAAGAGATGTGTGGGACCCCTTCACACCCCATAGAAGCATTTAGAATCCATAAAAAAGTTCCATAGACCAAATATTAATGACTGTCCTAAGGGTACCAATTGTGACAATCACAATTTTACCAGTGATATTGCCTACTCAAACAAGTTGTGTTTGGAAACCCCAGGTGTGGATATGTAATGGTAATGAAATGTCCTAAGAGTATCCCTTACACCAATATTCACAAACCTTGGTGTCACAACGGTGTTGGTGTGGCCTTGGGCCAATGGTGGTTGACTGTTACAATTAGGACAATGATCTCAAACTCAATTTATGGTGTTTATAACTCTAATGTCCCAATCTACTTGTATATATTTTCACAAAACAATGAACAACCCAACCGTAACTATTAATAATATTTCCCCATAAAATGCATGCAAAATGTATCATCATTGATAGGATAACTGACTTGCATTTAGTAAGAGACCTCAATGAGTGGAGTTTCATGCTGAAAAGAGTACTTGCAATAAAGATATTGAAATCAACGAGACATTATGATTCAAAAATCCACAAGGAAGATCTAATATTTATGAATGAAATTGCAAATCAATCTAATTTACATGTTTGATATCTTACTTATATCATGGCAACATAAAATGTACATATGCACTCAACATACCTCTTTGCTTGTTTATTTCAGAATGTTGCTAGGAATTAATAGGTGAATGATATATTGATCTACACATGAATCACTTGTACTTTCCCGATACTTTCATCCCTTGGTCAAGGCCGCGTACCTCCTAACACTTGAAGATTGTTTCCACCCTCTTGATTACTTGAAGTCCATGCTCAAATCACACTAAATCACAACAGTTATTACAAAATAGTGACCATAGCCAAGGAAGCCTAAATTTACTCATACTCAACATAATAAGAAATAACTAAATCATCTAGACCATTATTCATAACATAACCTCTTTTCACATCATGGAAGGCCAAAATTACAAGGATCACGCTTCTTCGAAGGAGCCATTGTTTAGAGCCACCAAACTATCAACAAGAGTAGAAGCTATTAGGCTCATACAATTTTAGGACATATAAAGAGTTGAATCAGAAGCAAGAAAAAGAAAATGAAAAATTGTTGAAATGTAATCTTCACAATTTTGTCATCACGAGTGCAAACAATCCAATGAGGAGGACAAAGCTAAATAGTGTGATGAGGATCAGAGCCATCCAATCTAGGAGGCAAAATATGAGACTCTTTCTGAACCAATGCTAAGGGCTATTATAATTTGAAGCTTCTCTTAAATCCTCACATTTTGTTGTTCAAAGTCTTAGAATGAGGTCGATATATATATATATATATATATGGATGGTAATATATGAAAGGATATATGAAAGATATATGAAGGCCATGGTAGAAGAGAATAATTACTTCACACTAAGTGAATTTATGGAGGTAGTTGTCATGGATGTAAAGTGGGGAGTGTAAAGGAGTCTTTGGATTCATGAAGAATATTAAGGAGAAAAGGTTAGTTATATCAAGGAAAAATAAAGAAAAAGGGAAGTGATAAAGAAGGGAGGAAGAAAAAGGGAAGTGATAAAGAAGGGAGGAAGAAAATAGGGAAGAAAGTGAGGAAATAAAGAGGGAGATCTAATTTATTTTGGTATGTAGCCTCTACTACTCTTTTTATTGTTGAATGATTTTTCTATATTTTGAGAAGACTACAAGGCATGAAGTAATGCTCATAATGCATGAAGCACCTATGTAAAGCAGAAACCATACATATGAATACATGCAAGGCATGAATCATACATGTAAACCATGAAGTAATACATAAATACACATAAGGTACAAGCATATATGAGAAAGGTTCTCATGGAGTGGACATGTTGAAGACACATCGATCATGAAGCATAAAAGAGAGACGTATTCATGGAATAGACATCTGAAAACATCTCATTCATGAAGTAACAAAATGCTAAATAAAATGAAAAGTAATAAAAAAACTTACAAGGATGAGGCATATTCATAACTTTTGCAGTCCCGCCATGGATATCAACACTAGAAGAAACTCATACTATTAGTGTACATACAAGACAATATGGGAGTTCATTATACCCAACAACTTGTGGTGATGTTGTTCATGTTGAATCTGTTGGACCTTGCAATTAAGATTCAATATACATTATTCAATAAGATTAACTGTGCAACATAATGAAATATTGAAAAGTGTGTTATCTTATGGAGCTTCGCTCGGTTTCGAGAATAGTTTAATATTCTCTACTTAACAGGGCCAACCACATGAAGGTGGAAGTGCATTTGGCCCCTCCCCCCTCCTAAGATCAATCTAAATTCCCCGTTAACATCTTATAACATTCATTTATTCTTTGTTTCTACCATTAATAAAATATAACATTCATTCATTAATATCACATAACATTCATTAACATATAACATTGATTAACATTAATTGACATGCAATATTCATCAATATGAATTAACACATATCATTCATAACCATTCATTAGCACATAATTACATTCATTAACACATAAAATCAGTCATTATCAAATAAGGTAGATTACAATCATTTATTTATTTTTATTTTTTTGAAGATATGAAAAGACTAATTGGAACATCGGTTTCTTCATCATTTCCCCCCTCTGGAGTTGTTCCGCCCTCTGCTCATGATCTTGATGTATGCCTAGTCCTATACCAAGGACAAGGACACTGAAGCGAAGGGGGGTCCTCTACAATAACAAAGAAATGGGTTAAATTCAAAAAAAAAATTATTATTGTTACAAGTATTTCATTAATTTAGAGAACATAACTGTTGTGCTCTTTATCTGATGGGGCCACATCATTTTGTCTAACCTCAACCTCAACATGTTGAACACCCTCTAGATAATCTAGAGTTGAAATACTAAAGGTTACATTAATGTTGAACACCAATTGCAATTATATTTGTTTAAAGGAATAGCAGTGGTCCTCTTTACCTGATTGGGGAACATCATGTTCCTAATGTTGTGTACCCAGATCATGCTCCACTTGGTTACCACCGAATACATGCTCTAAAATATTAACAAAAAAGGTTACATTAATTACTACTCTAATTACAAATTAAGATGTTTAATTGTATTAATAACTACATAAATAAATTTGAATAGCAAATGAATACCTTCGCTACTAGGATGCACATCTGGACCTTCATGTGCAAGTGGTGTTTTACGATTAGCAGGTTGCATTCCAATGTCATGCACATTCTTATCATTTTTTGCTTATTTAAAACAAATATAGTCACTTTATGTTGGAACTCAACATCAATTAGATTATTAGTAAAGTATTCAATTTGAAATAATTTCCATTTAGCATATTTACCTGTGTGACGTATGCACCAAAATATTGTGTATGCCCACTCAATTCTCATAGCCGATCAGCCACAGCTGTATAGCCTTGCTGGTAGGCAATTCCCTTGTCATCTTTTGTGGGTGCTCTATTGAATTCAGAGCCCTGCATTTTTTATTGGTATCATGAATTTTTCTTGCATTGTTTGATTAAAAAAAAATCATTTGCAATTTATAAATATTTTGATGCAATATTTCATTTACATGAGATACTTACAATTTGTGCGGCAAGTTTCATATAACCACCAGAGCCAAGTTTGTGTTGCCCATTCTTTTCTTGTCTTTCCTTGGTTTCCTTTGACATGTCACTCAGTCTATGAAAAGTTTGAAATATGTTAGATTATATAAATATAAAGAGTAATTAATTAGTACATAATTACATTCTTAATAGTATCTCGTACCTATTTTTGGCGTCTGGTGGTGTATTTCCTTTTTTCCTTTCAATTCTCTCCTTGGCATCCAAAATCAGGTCCTTCCACTCCCTCTCTGGAATCATGGGGGGATGCTTGTACTTTAGGTTCTTCTCTAAATGGGTCTTGTATTGGTCCCTCGCATACTTTAGATATGTGCCAGCTTTTTCAAGGAGCTTGGTTTTGTCAAAGGTGTCATTTCCAAACCACTCAACCATATGGTTTGTCAATTCATCTTTTAACCTTTTTTCTTGGTCATTCCACCTTTTAAAGAAAAAACAAACCTGTTAGATTCAGAAATGAAGTGAAGCTACATTTATTATAGTTCAAGAAATGGATCAAAGGAAAACTATTCTAGCAATGATATGAAATCAAAATAGTGGATTAGGGTTAGTTCACATATGATGTAGCACCTTTTATGTATGGTGGGCCCAAATATCTGCAATGCAATGTCACTAAGATGTTTATAAAAAATATCATTTCTTGCAAAAAAATCATGGGATCGTTAGTCCAAAACGAGTGATCAGAAAGTAAATTGCAATTTGACTATATATAATAATATTTTTAAAGTACCTAGAACCTTCTATATCTTTAAGGGAATCATTTCTTCATCGTTCACCACCAATGTGGCCTGCAACGTTCTTGTACTAGCAATACAAGAAGATCCAAGAAATGATGGTATGTTATCAGCAGTAGTCACCTTTGGCACATCCTCATGTGCATCTCCTACTGCAGAAAATGAATCCACTATGAAATGCCCCCAAGAAAGAACACTTGAAGGGAAATAAACACATAACAGAGGATAGAGAAAAAGAGGGATCTACCAACAATGGGCGGGCCAATATGACATGTAGTAGAGGATGTCTGCATGCTATGTGTTGCCGATATTGTAGTCAGCAATACAGGTGGGGCTAACCTCTGATGAGGCGTTGGCGGCATTTGCATAGGAGCATTGACAACACCTGAAGAATAATACATTAAATATATATATGAAAAGTGCAAGAATTGTAAACAAGGATGAACCTTTATTATGAACATTGACAGTATCAAGTATGATGTATTTTGGGTACTCAAAGTGATAAGCCAAGAAAATCGTCATCACCTGAAGTACCTGCAACACCCTGATCACGGCCACCAATTTCATGAGGGTGCATAAATTATTGTAAAAACAACACGTACATATTTTAGTTAATGACATAAAAGAGAATAAAATATAAACCATTATTGAACTTTTGTTATAATCAAAGCTTTTATTACTACTTACTTGCAAGTTTTTTGCTGTCTGAATCAATACTTGCACCCTCTCTCGTATCTCATCAGTCTAAGGATACACAGATGCCAAAGCAACAATCTCTCTACTAATTTTTCTAAGAGGCTTTTTTATCAATTTCATAGGGTGTGTGGAATTTCCAAGGTCATCATCGCTTAATCCTGTTGTTTCCACATCCCTAGAGTGGTGCCCAAGTACTGCAGTTCCCTTCCCCTTTCCCCGAACATTCGTCTGTGTCAATAATATCATTAACAATTACAAAATTAGTCTAAAACACTCAAAAAAAGAACATAATAATGTAACAGTTTGCTTCTATCTAATTTGTACAATTACAATGAGGTTTACCTGCTTGGTAAAAGTGTCGTGACCTACATACCTATCTGCGCTATGTGATGGATCCATGTCGCCCTGTGACAAAGAAAAAATATAGAAACGTTAGCGAAATTAAACCAATAGACTTAGCAAAAAAACTTCAAAATAAAATGATATATTGGAGTCATTAATTGGAGGTTGGTTAATTTAAATGGTATATAGCACGTACCACCCCCATGATAGTAACTTTGTTTGTATCTATACGATTCAAATTGTAATTGATTAGAAGCTCTTCACCTGCACTTATTGATTTTATCGCACATACGAATACATGATTTCCCTCGCGCGCCTCAAATATGCAATTGGGTTGTTTATTAGTTGACCCAGGTCACGTACTATTTATAAAACCTGCAATATTCCCTGTTGCTTTTCACCTTCCATCAATGTATATAGCCACTCGTTTACTTTGATCATTATCTTTCTGTTGTATATAATTTGTTGACAGTGCATACCTACGCATACTTTTTTTATATCAAACAATCTACATCCAATTATTGAAATTATAACAAGGTTCGACAAACTCCATCAATTAAGCAACTTTGTTGTAACAGACCTTTATGTCGTCCATGGAAAATAGGTCGAAACCATGTAACGATGAAGGTGCTATGCAATATATCCTATCATTAACACAAAAATTGGTATTTATTGGAGGAACTTCCTTGGGTACCCATTGTTTCTGTAGATGTTTGTACCTCAATGGCACCTCAATTTTGCCTTTGGTCTCATCATCATAAGAACATGAACCCCCTTGAGAAAGGAAAAATTTCATGTGTTTATTGAATTTTATTATAATCTTTTGACCTCTAGTTGATCTCCCTATTGTATACCTACTACATGTCTCACTTTCATTTTCTATTCCTTCATTTCCCTCACTCGAGGAAGACACATCTGACAAATACCTATTTGGTGGTACCTGCACTCCATCAAATGAGAGAGTTAGTTGGTAATGAGAGAAATTTTGCAAATGAGGGTAATGTTGATGAAGAAGTTGGCCCTAAAGTTGATGTTGGGATTAAAATTTGAATAAGTCCAACTGGGGCCTCAAGTGTTGATAACTGTATTAGATTTGCTGCTAATATCGAGGTTTGAAAAACCGAGGATGTTTGTTTTCCAATTAAATTTTTAAAAATAAATTGTTTATGTAGGGTGTATTGACTAGTTAAACTTGATGATCCATGAGACTATGCAAGATCCTCGTCAAAGGGGTTCAGGTTCCTGCACATGTAATTCAATTATCTTATGTTAGCTAAAAATCACATAGTACACAACATGAACAACATGAACTTTGTAGACAAAAACAGTATTAAATAAAAAAAAGATGTTGTCATCATAATCATTGTAAAATTTTTAATTCCTTACCTTTACTTTATGTAGACTATGCAGGATCCTCAACTAAATGGTTGACGATGTATGTAGTCAATGACATGTTCCCACCAAGGGTGACAACATCACACAAGGACTATACATGAAATCAACACCATCAATTGATCATCATAAGCATTACATTTGTAAGTTGATAAACAATAAATACACACATATCATAAGCATCATAAGCATCACATGATGTATCATCATATATTTAATTGAGCATCATAATTAGCATCACATATGTGTCATCATAAACATGTAATCCATCACATATGTATCATAAATCACCATCCATCACATAGGTAATAAACAATCCACATTCTATAAATAAACACAAAGTTCAAAAAATGTCACATGTATCATCATAAACATGTAATCCATCACATATGTATTTTAAATCAACATCCATCACATAGCCAATAAACAATCCAAATTCCATAAATAAACACAAAGTTTTAAAAATTTCACATAAATAGTCACTCTCCCTATCTCCATCTCCTCGGGGTCGCATAGTTCTACTATAAGGACCTGCTAGAGGTCATGGAACATGAATTAAAAACATTAAAAGGTGCATCATGAATTAATTATGTAATGGCATTAGAATTCAAAACATAATGAATTAATTATGTAACCATATAAGTCAAAAAAAATTCTATCAAGAAATCAATATTAAATAGATAATATACTAATCACATACCTCATGCATTTCATTCATCATCATGACCATCATCATCATCATCGCCATCGCCATCATCATCATCATCATCATCATCATCATCATCATCATCATCATCATCATCATCATCACCACCACCATCATCGTCTTCATCACCATCACCATCACCATCACCATCACCATCACCATCACCATCATCATCATCATCATCATCATCAACTTCTTCTTCTTCTTTATCATCGAGAAACTGTCGATCATGATCATCATCTACTTCATCTTCTACTTTTTCAGTATCTTCTTCTTCCATCACATTATACTTTATCGCCCTTCCTCTTGGATCATGTCTAAAAATAAATGACCAGCCCGGTTTATGTGGAACCTCTAAGTAAAATACCTGCTCACATTGGCTTGGAAGAACATAGGGCTCATCCCCAACTGGTTCAAATGACCTTGTATTGACCATTGTAAAACCATTATCATGTTCAATAACAGTTCTATTAGGATCATTTTTATTCAATCGTAGCTGTACCATTTGACGACGAACAAAACTAATTTGAAGGAATTAAAGTCGCACTCAAGTATATCATCCAAAATGCCATAGTATCTATTTTGAGACTCTTGAGGATGTATGTCATTTCTCGATGAAATATTTGTCACCTCAAAGACTGCAGTGATGCCGGAATCACAAGTTTTCTTCATGTCATCCAACTTTTTGATGCGAAATTTATGACCATTGCAGCACATAGCGTTGTGGTGTTTGACTTGCGATATGTCAAACATGTAAAAATTATTTCTTTGTGAGTTGATAAACATATGGGTGATTAATAAATTTATACATACTTGTTTATCTCTTAAACCATATGCTAACTCAATTTCCCTTTGCGTAACATTGGAATCTCCATTACGATAAGCTTCTTTAAACAATGAAGCCACACCTTCCCATGTTAATGTGCGACCAGAATGTTGACAACATTCAATCCATACCATCATCCAATCAAGATTGTTTGCAATATACAAATGTAGTGCATCCCACTCTGGACCAACTATACAAAAAATAAATAGACGTCTTACAACCGATTTATTTTGAAGATTAAGAATTAATTAACTACAATAACATCTTATAATTACCTCTCACTTTCCTCAATCTACCTTTCCCTGTCAAGTACTCCCCTTCGAATTTGTTAATGGGGTTGGGATCCCAAATGCGATCCACGTGGATCTTTGCTGCAAACTTAGGAAGATATTCAGAAATGTACATCGTAGTTTGGTATACCATATATCCCTCCACCATAGAACCCTTAGGATGTGCATGCCAAAGGCCTATTTATTCCCATCCAAGTGGGTTACAACCTCAAACCACCATAAACTAACTTTCCAACCATATTTTTAAGAAGTTGCTACAAGAAATGCAAAAGTTGTCATGGCAAAATGACAATTTTTTTCCTAATGGGCCTCAAACTTTCACAATCAAGTCCCAATACATGAATATTTGAATGGTATGGCAGCCCCCAAAGAGGGTAAATCTTTCACACAAATTGAACTAACATAAATATTACAATAAAATATTTATTCAAATATGCAATTAACAATCTCCATGCACATCAATCCTCTTCACATTTAATGTCTCTCCCTAGCGTTTCAATTTTTTAGATAGTTATTGATTTGATCAAACACATGGCAATTATATTTATGGTCTTTTCTATTCTTGTTTCTTGCATAGCCTGTCTCTATATTGTGCCACGCACCATCTTTGCAGCCTTCCAAAGTAGTGTTATGTTTGTTCATTGCCCCTTTTACCAAACTCTATAAACTACAATCTTGTATTTATTTTTAACCGATGCTTTCCTACATTGTTTGATCTGCCATCTTGTTAGAAATCTCCTCTCTATTATGCTTTGATGGATGTCGCATCATGTTACAAACCTCACATTTTGGCACTGGCAAAAAGGATATTAGCAAAGGTTGTGGAATATGGCTTTTACATCTACCGATTGTCATTCCATCTTGTGCATATGGCTTTTACATGTAGAAGAAATAAATTTGATAAATAGGCCATATGGTGGATGATAAGTGAAGGATGTAAGTACTAAAGGTGTGGCACTAGTGGCTTTGGTACATGAAGGTGACTAGAGGTTGTGGAAGGAGAAATGGTGGAAGTTGGATCTATGGTAGAGGTGGGAGTATATGTTATTTACGCATGAAAATGTTAAGCTAATACTCATAAAATAGCTAGGAATCCAACTTAAGGCATTCTATTTGTTAATAAATTTCTCTACCATTGAGCTACTACCCCCTTTCTTACCATTCCATTGTTGGCTTGAGTGTAGATTATTTTCAACACCCATTATAAGACACATTATAGGTTCTTGGGGCTCCTAACATAACCTATCTTTGATAACATTTTTAGCTACTACTCATGGACTGGTTAGGTTACCAAGATATGACCTTCTATTTGTTGTTAGAATGTGATCTATGACTAAGTATTATAGGATCTTATTGACTTGGGTATCATGCATTTATGTGTCTCTGACATGACTCCTAGTAACTATATAAGGATCTTACTAGTCCTAGATCTATGCCTTGTCTTTTTGATATGGTTCCTAGTGAGAATATATGAATCTTACTAGTTCTAAATGTCATAACTTTTTGTTTTGCATGCTCCATGTGTGTTACCAATGTTACTCATATTACTCACTTTGTACTTCCCTTTTATCTCAATATTGTAGATTGACAATATCATAAGTCTTGGGAGCTACCACCTTTCCAAACTTGTAGTCATCTTGACTCTTCAATATCTTGGTGAAAGAATATTTCGTTTCTCCATATTTTCCAAAGAGTACATGAGCATAATTTCATACTCTTGCTAAGAGGGGGCTAAGTATTGCATCATAAGTTGTATCTCTTTATAAATATACACTAGGTTTGGACTCACTTTAGTGGTTGTGCCTTATTTATGCCTAATTGTACTTAGGTTTGAGAATGTTTCTATAAATTTGGTTCATTCCCTTATTCATGATGTTCCTCATGGCTCAATTTTCTAGGACTAGGGTATTGGGAACCCTTATTCATGGAAACTGGACCTAAAATTTGAAAGATGAATGTTGGATTCACAAATAGTAGGAATTTCCTCTCCAAATTTGGACTTTCACAAAAGTTCAATTTGAAAAGGTGCAAGTTGCATATAGATACAAGTCTATTTCTCATTTCAAACCCCTATCAACTCCAACCCACATCTACCAATTTTTCAATCAAGCAATTCAAATCAATTGAGCATAGATCTATAATCAAGGAACAAGGCATTCAAAGATACAACTTTGTTACATCAGTTATGATCAACTACATTATGTTTTTCCATGATGAAAGCATACATTAACATGTTCTAGAAACATTAAGGCTTGTGTGGAACTTCATGCCAAGCATTTCAAAATTGAGGTATATTTGTCAATTTTTTATTTACATTTATGTTTGGAACATATTAACACAAACTCTAATGTTATGAAGCTTCCTTTGCTAGATACCTCCCTAGAAATGGTTCAAGATGACTCTCACACACATTTGTAAATGTGTAAGGAAACACAATAGACAAAAAAAATAGTAGAAAAGGAAGATGGTTTTCAAGCTAAAGACCTTAACATAAAACATGAAAAATTTAAGTAACTATCTGGAACTACCTCACTGTTAAAGGGGGTGTGGTTGATAACTACAAAAATAGTTTGACAATGGCCTCTCCTACTCTATCTTCTAATGAGAACTGGAAACTCATCAATGCTACCTGCGAAAGGTTGATCCTTTAACTGGTTAGCTCGTTCTTCACTGTGTATACGTCCTAGTGCCATGGTAGGGGCAGGGTGGGAGAGAGAGAAAAGAGAAAGAGAGGTTGATTTCCCTCCAGTCCGTATAGAATTCATGATGGCAAAAGGGGAAGACTAAAAATTGACAACCAAGGCATGGGGGAAACATTAAAAGACTTCCAATGATGTTGACCTAGGAACGGCAAAGCACGGGTAGTTGTGAAATGCAGTGCATAGCTCAAGCAATGGGTGGGACACAAGCAATTCCTCATATATGAAAATCAATGAATGAAGGTGAAGATTCACCTACCTCGAATGGTGAAGATTCTACCCAAGCAATTCCTCATATTATGCAAATCCTAAATTCCTCATGCAAATATTATGCAAATCTGAAGATTCAATGAATGAAGGTGAAGATTCAACAATTCCTCATATTATGCAAATCTGAAATGAAGGTGAAGATTCTGCCTCGAATGGTGAGTGTGCGAAAATACCTCGAATGGTGAGTGTGTCGTTTGATCTTTCCATGGGTTGAGGTCGATGTGGAAGCCTGCGCGGGATTGAATGCACAAATGACTTGCCCTCTTTTGTTTTTTTTTAAGTATAATGTCCGTTGTCAAAATTTCGATGAACGCGGGCACTGTTTTGAAAAAAAATTTAAAAATTCATTGCTAATGCCTTCTCCATCAAAACCAAATGTGAAATTACCATCGGAATTCCGAAAAATTTGGGTATTTCTTAAAAAAAAATCAAATTTGGTCACAATATACCTTCTCTGTCGGAAACCTCTGTCGGAATTCTAGACCAAATGTATTAGTGGAGTTACCCTGACTTCATAGCATCTTGGATAGAGCCTCGCTAGTAGCGAGCATCCATAGTCTCGACGAGGTTATCGTTGTAATCTCACGAATATTGCTCCATTGTTGACCAAGTGTCCATAGCCCTGATGGAGTTACTCACATGTTCCCAAAGCCGAGAATTTTGATATTGCATTTCATTGCATTTTGCTTTTGTTGATATTTGTTTCATGATCATGTTTTTGATCTTTTGATATTCCCTTTTTCTCTTGTCATTGATTCTTTTATGCATTGGCTCATAAGCAATGAATCTCATGTGGGTTTGAGAGTTACAATGGCGCTGAAGTAGGATTTTGGATTTTTCACTAGCCACGTTTTTAACTAAGAGATCACAATGATTAGGGTGATTGATTAAGTGTATGGAATATAGTAATCAAAAAGATGTCGGCACCAAGATAGGATAAGTGGTTCCATTTTGGATTGAGTATGCATCATAACCAAAAGATAATGTATGGTACAGTCACCAGTAGGAGGGACCTCCAAGAGATCAATCCGGACTAGGGAGCAAGAGTAAACACAATGGAAACAAGAGGATATGATGGAGGCAATGTAGAACTAAATGAATTAGATCATGAAAATTGATTACAAATAACCGGTAACATCCGGGTTACAAGATTCGGCTCACTGGCCTACCACATACATGCTCAATTACAGAACAGGTCAACTTCGGACCACCAAAACTTAAGATCTAACTTCTATGTTCTATCTGACTATCTGACTAATCTCTAATGGTCAATTAGAATGAATTATATGATCCAAGAAGATCCAATCGACCCAAAAGGGATCAAATGTCGAAGAACAAGATCAAATGTGTAAAACCAACAGGTGGGCCTCCTCCAAAGAGATTCTCCTAGAAAATCCAAAGGATGAAGTGCAGATCAAAGGGAAGGTTGGCCACATGCCAAGGAACATTGGAATCCACGAACAGGGGCTCTGCAAGCTACAAAAAGGGTCTGCAAGATTCACCAATAGCAAATAGGTCCAAGCGGTTCTAAGCCAAAAAAATGTCTCAGAATCGAGAATCGATAACTCAAGCCGAAAAATGATCCAAATGCTTCACGGTTTAGGAATAAGGAAGATGATCATGTCCTCAAGCAAAATCCAGCTTCGAAAGATCCGGTGAGCCAATGCAAAAAAATATAGAAAGAAATGTTGAAACTACAAAACAGAAAACAAACTGAAAAGGAAATGTTTTTGGTTGATGCAAGATTGCCAAGAATTGGGGATGCTCCTACATCAATGTTAAAGAGGAACAACTTCGTATTTTGAAGCTTTTATGAATAGATATCTAGGAAATGGACTGAACATAAGATTGAGCATGGATATATGAAAGAAAAAATGTCTTCCCACACAAGATGTTACATAGAAGGTGTAGAGAGTGAGAGTGGTGTAGAGAATGTGTGAGAAATCAAATGACAAATAGAGCAAGGGTATTAAAACTAGAGGATAAGATAAGGTATCTACAAGTAAGAATGAAAGAGAAAATATTCTATGAAGAGAAATAAAAACTCAAGTAATGATAAGGAACTCGAGGTGCACATGGATGAGGGTGATGAAGATTGATGAGAGGAGGTCATTGAGGGTCATCTCTAGTGTTTATGAAGGGAGGCGTAGAGAAAATCATAAGATATATGAATTTTTGTGACTAAAAATGTAGGATGAGTTTAGAAGGGTGACTCCTAAGTCTATGGAGGAAGCTTACTAGTGCAAGATAAATGTAAACTTAAGTTATAATCTAGGACATAGAAGATCACTACATCAAATATATGAAGGTTTGTGTATGCAATAAGAAACACATCATAGGTGACAAGGAAAGGTCTTTGCAAACTTGCATAAGTGAGTAAATCATATTGTAAGGCTTTTCCAAGATTTAAATGAGAAGAGATTCCTCTCAAGGAATAATGCTAGGATGGGGGAGAATCGTATTAGAAACATACATCTAATGTGTTGAAGTGGTGTATCAAATGTTAAAATTTCCATAAGCATGCCAAAGTAGCACAAGATGAAGAATCAAGGTGAGAAATCATGTTGTCAAAGGAAGTTCAAGGACAAACACATCATTCAATGGTGTAGAGAGACTCAATGAAGGAGAAGCACTTTGTATGAAGCACATATTATTGAAACCAACAAAGGAAAAGGAGGTTGCGAATTAGGGGAATAATATCTTTAGTATGGTTTGGAATTCAAGAGGTTGATATTGAGGAGAAATTTCTCGCTACTGACAAAGTTGATTGTTGTAATTTAAAATTTGGAGCCAAACTACTTGTATATGGACACTAGGTGCCCAAGTCCTAGCATTTTGAGCCAAAACAAAGGTCATGAGTAGGGGATTGCACCAAGTTTCTACAATAATAATAAAATTAAGCACAATCAGGCTTGAATTAGGTACATTAGGTTTATAACAAAAGTGAGTCCATGGTGAGTGTGAAATTGTAAAGGGATACGATTTACTATACTGCACTAATTTTGTATGCTAAATTTATGATGTGTTCACTACTTTTCGCCTATTCAAAATATGGAATTCAGTCTTCTCTCTACAAATTTGAAACCCTCCACTGTCAAATTTGTAACATGCATGTAGAAAAGAAGGGAAATGTTGTACTACTGTGTAGAGGTTTTACTAAGTAAACCCCCATGTAAGAATTAACCTCCACTACAATAAATGATGATTAGGAGAGAGATTACCCCTAGTAGGGAAAGGCTAAATTTGAAAGGAAATACAAAATTCACTAGATTATATCTTAGAGTTGATAACAATGATGATGTAATGCTCTTTATATAAGTCCTTCAAGTGTTGATACGATAAAATGAATAAATTTTAACATAATCACTCATGAAATCAAACTTGAAGATAGATTATTGTAGCTTAATGCTCCTTGTACTCATATATGCTTTTGAATAAATTAGAACTCTTGAATTGTGATGAAGAGAATGAATTAGACTTTATGAGTGATTAATGATTTCCTTATATAGGGTTCTCAGGTTATTTTCAATTTTAGGTCGAGTTCCAATGATCATATCAAAAAATCGAGACCAGATCACAAATGGAAGGAACCAACACTCTGAATTTGGGCCCCTTTTGGGGTCACTATGGGGCTAGGTACCTTAGTCCACCTATAAAAGAGCAAAATAAAGGTGGTTACAGAGTGCACAAGCTTAGGACATTGGATCAGGTCACCTCATGAGCATATGGTGATAGTTTGAATGAGATAAGGCCAATATAGGGTGAAAATGACTTACGAGGAGGCACACTAAAGCAAGGGCCCAAAAAGGAGTGTGAAATTGTAAGGGGTTACAATTTTTATGGCACTACAATATTAAACCCTAAAGCCTGGCATTAATATATAAAAAAATACCTAATTTTTTAATTAAATTCCTAAATCCTAGGTGTTAAACCTTAAAACCTAACATTAATATACCTTATAACCTCAACCCTAAACCATATACAATCAACCCTAAACACTATACTCTCAACTAACTATACCCTTGAAACTCTATACCCTATACACTATGTACCATAAAACCTATACCCTCAACACTAAACCATATACCCTCTATACTCAACCTTATACCATATACCCTCAACTCTAAACCCTATACCCTCAACCCTAAGCCCTATACCATATACTCTCAACTCTAAACCCTATACCCTCAACCCTAAGCCCTATACCATATACCCTCGACCTCAATCTTAAACCTTATACCTTATACCCTTAACTAAACCCTAAACCCTATACACTCAAACCTAAAGATAAAAGGAAGGGGGGAGGGATAGGTATGTAGAGAGAGAAAGGGTGATGGGGAAATAGAGATAAGTGGAGAGGGAGAGGTAAGTAGCAAGAGATGTACAAAGGGTGAGAGAGGTAAGTATTGAGAAAGAGGGGGTGAGATAGAGAGAAGTGGCAAGAGAGAGAGAGAGAGAGAGAGAGAGAGAGAGAGATGTATGAAGAGAGGTGAGTGGATATAGAGATAAGTAGGGATGGAATGAGAAAGAGATAGAAGTGGAGATGAAGAAATCGAAATGGATGTAGAGAGAGAAGGAAGATAAAGGTAAGTAATGAGGGAAGGGGAGAGAGAATAGTATGGAGAAGATGGTAGAGAGTTAGGGGAGATAAAAGTAGAGAGGGAGGGAGGGAGAGGGAAGTATAGAGATGGAGAGGGGAGATAAAGAAAGAGTGACATGGATAGATAGAGAGAGAGAGAGAGAGGGAGAGGGAAGATAGAAAGAAGTGGAGAGATATGGATAGGTAGAGAGAAAGAGGGAGGGATGGAGAGGTAGAGAGAGATAAAGAAGTGGAGAGAGAGAGAGAGAGAGAGAGAGAGAGAGAGAGAGAGATGTATGTAAAGAAATATAGGTAGGGAGGGATAGAGATAAAGGTATGTAGAGAGAGATATAGAGAGATGTATGTAGAGAAATAGAGGTAAGGAGGAAGTGAGGGGGAGGTGTGTAGAGAGAGAGAGAGAAGAGATAGATAGTAGAAAGTGAAGGATGAGAGAGAGAGAGAGAGAGAGAGAGAGAGAGGTCTAGATCTTGGAAGAGAGAGGAGAGAGTGAGATAGAGAGGTAGAGGAGATAATTGAAGAGTGATAGGGAGCAAGAGAAGTCTATAGCTCAAGGGAAATAAAGAGAGTGAGATAGAGAGAGCAAGAGAATGTTGATAGAAAACTATTGATTATTGAAATTTGTGTATATAAAAATTTATAAGATCTCCTAAAACCTAGAGTTTGCATTATAACTCCTAGAGATCTAAAACCACTCTCAAACATCCTACCAATATACATGAAATATATCTTAAAATACAAGAAAGGAAAAACACATATTGAAATGTGACTTATACTTAAATGTTATATTTTATGTATATATTCTGATGAAGAGAATGAGATTGACTTGAAAAGAATGATGGGGAGTAAAAAAAATTCTTATTTCCCAAAATGTAATCGTTATAACACGCTCATGTTATTGTTTGCATTGGCATTTACCTTGGGCATCCAATGCAAAGGGTTGGACAACCATTTCATGCCTAAGGATGTGGTTTTTAAAAAGTAAAAAAATTTCACACATTTTTTAGCATGCTCTCCATCAAGATTGCATGTGTTTCAATGCAAATTTTAAAAAATACTACAATGACATTAAGCTCTTTCTTAGCTATCTAACCATGTTATTTTTCATGTTTTAAGTGTGTTAAAGTTTTCATCTTTAATTTCTTTTGTTAGTGTCTTTTTTTTTTGTCAAAAATCAATGTCGTATTTTGGGTACAATAATTTACTCGTTCATCAAATTTTAAAACAAATTACAAGTTTTAAAAACTAGACTCCATTTTACACTACTAAAAAATGATTTTTGATTAGTTTTCAAAATATTTAGGGGGGAGCATGCTCAATTTTTCGTTTTCCAGAATACGTCAACTTCGAAAATTAATAAATCATATATTGATTAATAAATAGCTGAAAAATCTAGCGCAAACTATATGGTGTTAGCTAATTTCTCACTAAAGTGATTTTTGAAATACTACAAAAAGTTAACATTTTAGGGGGGCTACACCAAATGCTATGTTATGTTTTTTTGATGAAAATGTGAACACTTTATGTGGACCCCATTTTGAAACCTTTGGTCTCCACCATTTCAAGAAAAACAATAGTTTAGAAAGTATATTTGAAGCACTACAATTTTTGTTCTTGTTGCATCTTCAAATTTTGAGTGTAACTATCTTCAATTTATCATCCAAAATCGAACTTCGCTAATTTCAAAAGGAAAAATCGCATCTTAAGACCTCCTTTAGGTCCTCCATCTTGATGCACTTATTGACATACCTATATTTACATCCATCAAAGAGCTTTTCTTACATATTTTACAAACTGTTGATTAAATTTGATACATTAATATTGAGGACAATTATATTCTTTTTCCAAATTAATATTAAGGATAATTATATTCTTCTTCAATCAAAATCTACTCTCGTTTGAAACTCTCCAATGTATTGATATAATTCTACAATGTATTAATAGAGAGAAATTCAATTCAAATTCACCCTTGCTTTTTTAATCTTTACTACTTTTCAAAATGGAAAAAAAAAAAAGAGGTGATATAAAAATAATAAAATTTCACATATTTTAATTTCAAAAAATGAAATATAAATAAATATTAACAATGTTCACCAACTTTACAGTTGACTCCAAAGTGTTAAATGTATTGAGTGTCAATTGGTTCTTAGGACAGAAGAAGAAAAAAGTTCTTAGGACAGAAGAAAAAAAAAAGTTATTTTATAATTCATTATATTAGAGGGGGAAATATCATGATATTATATCTAAATAAAAAAGTAAAATTAGATTATATTTTATGATTATATTATATGTTTAATTTGTAATGACAGCTAAGCTTAAGATACTAGCATGCCTATATTTAAAAAAATCTAGTTTATATTCTTCTTCATTCAAAATGCACTCTCATTTGGAACTCTACAATTCAGAGATATACTTCTGCAATGTATTGAAAGAAAGCAGTTCAACTCAATTTCCCCTTGCCTTTTGATCTTTGCAGCTTTTCAAACAGAAAAGAAAAAAAAGACAAAAATGATAAAATTTCAAATTAAAAAAAAAAATCAAAACTCAAGCCTAAATACATTTAATAACTTCAAAAAATCATATATATTAGGGGCATGTAGATGTGATTAAGGGTAAAGTAAACACAGGAGCAGCAACATAATTCCCTTGATAAACATTACAAAATAAACAGTGAAGTTTTCAAAACATATAACCCGTATGTTTTTGGATTGCTAAGTGAATGCTCGAACATAATTTTTCCGAATGTGTTCATTAAGGATAAACTTTACTCTTGGATCAAATCCCCCCGTTCACATATACAAAAGAAATCTTGCAAAAAACCAGAAAGATAATGACAATTGGGAGAATGAACAAGGCTCATCTGATACTTACACCCGATCAATCTATACAATCTACAGGAAGACCTATCATTTGCCTATTATTCATCCTTGTTTTGGAGAGCTGACCACCAAACAAAGATTGAATGGAAGTAGTTATGTTGAGAGTTCAGAATCTACTATATTACAACGTTTGATAAAATCATCTGAAAAATCTACATATTTTGCCCACAAAGGCCTCAGCTTAGGAAAGGCTATGTCCAGCCATGGCTTTGCCCTGCCATTATAGTGAATGACAGCAGCTTTCTGGATATTGTCAAAATTGGTTTCAGGCTGATAGCCTAATCCTAACATATGCCAAGATTGATCAATAGGATGAACAAGCCCATTAAATGCAATTAGTGCTGGTGGCAGAGTCCCCATGCGCCAGAGCCTTAGATTAGAATCTAGATTCTGCAAAAACAAGCGAGAAAATTAGTATTTGTCTGGATACAACTGTCTGCTACTTTCTAATGTTTGGACCCTCTTGAGGGAAATATCGAATCAAAGAGAGAACATGTTATGCAAGCTTGCAATGATTTTGGGTATCTTACAAAAAGTGGAGACTTTTATAATTGCAGCTTTTTAGGACTGATTGCTTACATCCAGTTCTTAAAGTGAAGATTTTAATTCCTCAAAAACAATATAAAATCTAAAAATTGATCTTACTTTCTTTAGCCAGAAATGGTAATTCTCTCTGATATTAGTCTTCCTCCAAGCTTGTAGATCAAGGATGTTCATCCCATATGCCCATGCACATTGCTCTGGATCAAAATTCTCTGCTATGAGAGGATGAGAAAAATTGAAGTAACTTCTGAATCTCTTTGACATAACCCAAGAGTCATCTCCCCGACATGTTTCCACTGCTCCATTTACCTTGCCATGAAGGTCAATATCCCACAGTGGAGACAGGTCAGACTGTATCACAACATCATCATCCAGAAAAACCACCTTCTGAAGGTCCGGGAAAAGCTGTCCACAAACAGTCAAGAAAAACACTATCAGGTTCTCAAGTTCATGAAGAATATGGCTCCATTGTATTAATTAGTGGAAAATTATACACCAAGAATCATTATTTCTGTAGTGCATAAAGTTGACTTCAGTATGGCTAACTTGGAGGGGGGTTTAAAACTACCCATTCACCAGAAGTGTGCATCCAAATTTTAATTTGTTCTTGTAAAATATTACGCAGCAATCGGCTGCAACAACCAAAGCACATGAGCCCCACAATATGTTTCATGAGACTTTGGTGCTATCATTGTCTTACTAGTTCTAAAACACAATGTTTTTGCCTCAACAAGCCACTGGTGTTCAGGATATAATAAATCTTGATCCCTCAATTGAATCATTTTCCAACCAAAGCAATGGGATCCTGTTTATCCTATGGGTTTGCACTTGTAATTTTTGAATGCATGCCTACCATAATTAGCTGCAACCTTTTAGAGAAGGCTATGATATACATGAAATATTATAGAAGAAAAGCATAGGAAGTAATAATTTGCACCTTTTAAGGAAAAATGACTAGTGAATGAAAGTTTTACCTCTGGAAGATATATGCGGATGTGGTTCATTATTGAGAAGTATTTAGGACTTTGCGCTTGAAGTTTAGCTGCCATGAAAGTGGGAGTAGGGCTCGTTCCATTGGCACTGTCATGATCATAGTGTCTTCTAATTTCGTGATCCTTCTTCATGGCATTCAAAACAGGGATGTTATCTTTCGTCATCCATTTAAATTGATGTAGGCCTTTCACTTCAATAATTGCAGGAGGAAGAGGATGCAAAGAAAACCAGGCATGCATTGGTGCATATGTCTTCTTATCTGTAATAACATGAAAGACTATCCTTTCTGGGTTGACAGAGTTCCTCACAGCTGATGAGACTACCACAGATGCTGCAAGTACATTATCAGTTGCCAAAACAAAATGCTGATACGAGTTGTCAATAAGACAGGGAACCAATTCAGGTGAAGGTAGCGGCTTCCGAGCCTTTGCATTGGAGGAATATTCATCTGCCAGCCTTAGAGAAAGACAATTCAGACCTTTGGGGATGCTGCTTGCTGCAATATGTCTATACAATATTTCCTGCATCCTTGCATACCGCCTCTTCTGTTCCAGTTGCTCCACCTGAAAAGAGTTCCCAATCATTATTTAACTAGTAGAAATCTTACAGCATGGCAAAATTTCCATCAATTGTTTTAGCATATCCAAAATATAATTAACACACTCTGTCACCATGAGATCATGTGAATTCAATCTTACCCTATTCCTACTCTAAATGGTTTGTATTGGAATCTGATCTACTTCTATGTGTTTGAGTTCTTTCTTTGGTTCAACCTAGAATAGTGCAAAGCTGGCTTGATTTGAAGGATGTTCTTAGATCTCATTAGTGCAATAAATACAATTGTGCATGGTCACGTGTACATAAATTATAAAAAATTAATCTTCTTCTATGTTTTCCAAGAAAATCTAAGCAATTTTGGGATGCTTGTTCATAAATTATAAAAATTCAATCTTCTCCTATCTTTTTCCAATTAACATAAACAACTTTGGTCTAATAGAAGTGATTTTTCAGATTATAATTTAATCTCTTATGTTTAAATTATATATGGAGAAACGCTTAAATGAATATGATTATTTGATCAAAACAAGAGCATTTATTAAAAGAACTTATAAATAGAAATTAGACAAGATGATGCCTTGAATGCAACTCAAAGAAAACCTCAGCAGCATAATATGTATAAGCATCACTTATAGGGTCAATTCCCCAGCATGTTTACCCACAGCATTGACCATAATTCTTTGGCGTCTATATCTCAAAAGATGGAAACTAAATAACATCTATCTACAGGAATGTAAATTTTGAATTGTGCCCTCAGACTGAGCACTTTTTTCCAATGTGTATCCTGTAGTTATTTGGGCACCAGGACAACGTTCATGGACAGAGAGGATAGAACGCTAATCTGAAAAGGAGTGGGAAAGGAATCTCAATCTGTCAGGGTAAGGTGTTTCTTACGTATGATGCTATAAATCTCAAAGGCAACTACAGTCTCTGATCTTTCCAAATTATTTGACAGGAAATACATGTATATATTTCCAAGGTATTTTGGTTCTTGGTGTTGTTATCTATGAAATATATTCATTTTTTATCCTCCTCCACGATTTTTCTAATGGCACTATAACAGAAACAAATCATTATTAGATATCCCAGGCTCTTGACTGTATCCAAAAGTAAAACAACCATCACTTAATCTACGTTAATCTATTCCTGTACAACAGAAAATGATTTCTGAAGCTGCAGAAATTTAATCTAGGATAATTGGAGCAAATGCTAGAACTAGAAGTTTGATCTTTAGCACCTGAACTAACTTCACACAGAAGACTGGTGTTGTTTAGCTTTATGATGGTAACATACTTACCATGGAAGGACTTACTTTCAATAGAAGGATAATGGTGAATAGAAATCTTGCATCCTAAACCTTCATTATAAAAAATGAAAAAAAAAAAATTATTGGTAAATTCCCTTTGTGGTACCCATGAGCTAATATCCTACCTGGCATTGTCCATGGGGCTGTGCCACACCCAGAAATCAATTTGGTACTTTAGCCATACCCAAAATTCAATGTAACTTTAACCACACCTAGAATTTGCCTACATTCTTTGACAGAATAATTTATAAATTCAGTTTTCAAAATTTATGCTAGCTTCTTAAACAAGAATTCATCACAGAATGATAATAAAGCATCTGCATGGTCATACAATTCTCAATGACATACCAAATTTTTAGATTCAATATCGTGGAATAATCACCATCCCCTAAATTCTAGATCATTAAGTGTGATTTCCTTGCTACTTCATCTCTTCACATGTGCATGGCGAATTCCAATTATTCCTTCGAAGTTTGAGGATTTTATGTCTTTATGGGCTGGCCCTTCTGGATAGAGACTAATTCACAGCTTACAGTAGTTGATACTAATAAAGTTGTTAAGAGGAATAAATTAATAGAAGGCATAATTTTAAATGACACCACATATGGATCAGGAGTTAGGAGTCTCCTATGTTAAACAATGTAATGCCCTAGGCATTGAATACTCTATCTAGCCTTCCCCTCTTTTCCTGTAGATACATATATTTTTAAATGATCTGGCCTTGCTATAGTGCCCTGAATGGCCCGCCTAGTTCTCTGTTCCATATCTTATAACCATTGTCAAGAACAATTAAGAAGTACAGGTTAATGCAAGACGTATTGTTCGAGGACACATGCACGTTACATTAAATCTCTTCACTAAAATTGTTAGATACCACTTTCTAGGGCTCAAAAAAGTTAGAACTTTATTTTTGTCCCTGCAATATAAGAGGAAAATATGTGCTCTGTAAAACAGTTTAAGCAATGCTTCAAATTTTCAAAACATTTTATATGATTAAATAATAGTACAAATTCAGCTATAATAAGATGCAAAGCTTGATTGTAATTTTTTGATAAAAATGCTCTTCTTGCCTAGAAGAATCATTAAAAATATCAAAAAACAGGCAACAAAAATTCAAGAGCATTAGATAAAACAAGAGTCTATACTACAGAAGTTAGAGAACTTTAACCTATAATAAAGGTATGGAAAAGCAAGAAACAAGATTGGATTACAAATTGTTAGAGAATAAAATCTTAAGCCTGTCAAATAAGATCTTGAATAGATGAAACTCATGGTGAACAATGGGACAGCTTTGATTGACTATGTGCAACATTCTTAATTAAATTTCCAAAGATGAACAATGTGCATGAATAATGGTAATGATAAGGTTTTATGTTGAAACATTCTGAGTTTTTCACCCATTACCTGATTTTAGTTTTTAATTTGGCTTAACATGTATATCAAGAATATTTTCTCGAAATTTGGAAAGAAATGAAGAAACCTTAAATAGCATTTTACTATTGCATTCCAAGTCATTGGCACTCGTTAATGATAGCTTAGGAATCGTGGTATACAGATGCAACATGTTGAATGCAATAGGAAGCCGACACACTCCAAATCATCTATCGTTACTTCCAATTACATCCGTGTTTCTGGCCTTTACTTACAAGGCTTCCTATAAAGGTTTTGTGATTAAAGCTCCAAGCTTAAGAATCCAATGTTATGTCCATGGCTTCAGTTTGAAGATTGTCTGCATGGCAAGGTACAATGAAACAGAAATTCCCTTGATGGATGTGCATGTGAAAAACAATTTTTCAGAAGCACATATAAAGTAGTCTCAATATAGCTTATTTTGCATTATACGAAGCTCAAACATTTCAATTATTATAATTTTGACAAAAAGAAGGTATTTATCATAGTATGTCAAATTATATTATGTTTGATATCAGTTACTGGGTTCGCTGGTTTTGGTCCCTGCACCTGAACCGGGTTCATCCGGGCTCGGATTTCCGCTGGGGTTCGCCCTGAGTTTGCCCAGGGTTTGCCTGAGGCATACCAACTACCCTTTGCTGTCTTCTTCTGCCATTTTGCATTGTTCCATCTTCCAATTCAATTCTGAACTATCAATTGCCATTTGGCATTGATCAATGATGAAGTATCATAGTATCAAATGTATTTAGTTTTATAATTCTGTATATTTCTTTAAATTTTTGTATATATATATATATATATGACGAACCCAACCCACAAATCCAAAGGGCAAAAAATTTTTTGCCCGAACCCACAAACCAGGTTCGCATGCCTGAACCTGAACCAATAACTTAGTATTTTATTAACTGCATAGTTTTTAAGTCAAATTCTTTAACCATATTTCATGGGTGGTGATTCACATGAATCTATCTCATATTAGCATGAATATTTCACCTTGATGCATTAGGACTCCTTGATAAGTTACCCATCCCAGTTATACTTTGACTCAAGTGTACGTAACCATGGATTTTCCCCCAATACCAAGCCCACTTAGCTTGCTACCACATTTGCAAAACCTTCAACAAGTGTTGTTCCTTATGAGCCTTTCATTCTAGCACTCCTTAAGCTAATCCATTGACAAGTACAAGGTATTTTTTGTAGTGTGTCAAAGCATCATTCAATGGATGAGCTAAAGGAGGTACTGTTTTGATACGCTACAAAAATTACCATTATTTGTCAATGGATGACCTAAAGGGGCTCTACAATGAATGAATGGTTCATAAGACACATATTTTTTTTAAATTTTTGCAAATGGGGTAGCAAGCTAAATGGGCTTGGTCTTGGGGGAAACTGCATGGTTAAGTGCACCTAAGTTGGAGTAGCATTGAGATGGGTGACCTCTCAAGAAGTCCCAATACTTCACTCATATAAGCATTCACCTAAATGCAGTGAGTGGAAAGTGACCCATTAATGCTCATGAGAGTTGGGTTCATGTGAACCACTACTCATTAAATATGGGTCAATGAGTCAAACTCAAAAACTGCATGGTTGAATCCTACTAAAACATAATAAATTGACACAATACAAAAATACCTCCTACTTGTCAATAGATGAGCTAAGGGGTTATATAATGAATGGTGCATATGACACAATACTTGCTAAAAGTATTGCAAATGGGGTAGCAAGTTAAGTAGGCTTGGTCTTGAGGTAAACTCCATGTTAAGTGCACTTGAGAGTAGTAATACTACTGGGATGAGTGACCTAATAGGAAGTCAATCCTATGAGCATCACCAAGATGCAATGAGTGCTAAGTGAACTATTTCATGTGAACCACTACTAACGAAATATGGATCAATGAGTTTGACTCAAAAACTATATAATTGAATCCTAATAATAAATCACAATTTGACACATCACAAAAAATAGCTCCTACTTGTCAATGGATGAGCTTAAGGGGTTATATAATGACTCGTTCATAAGGCAGAGCATTTGCTAAAGGTTTTGCGAATTGGGTAGCAAGTTAAATGAGCTTGATATTGGGGTTAAAATTTTAAATTCATAGTTAAGTGCCCTAGAGTAAAAGTAGTACTGGGATAGGTGACGTCCAAGGAAGTCCAGATGCTTCACCCCTATGGCATCACCTAGACATAACCAAGTGAAACATTCATGCTCATAATAGATGGGTTAATGTGAACCACTAGTCATGAAAAATAGGTTATTGACTCAAAACAATGCAGCTGAATCCTAATAAAACATCATAATTTCAGACACTGCAAAAAGTACACCTCACTTGTCAATGGATGAGCTAAAGGGGCTTTCTAATGAATGGTTCATGAAGCACAACATTTGTTCAAGGTTTTGCAAATGGGGTAGTAAGCTAAGTGGGCTTGGCCTTGGGGGAAACTCGAGGGTTGAGCATGCTTGAGAATAGTATTGGTCAATGACCTTTTGAGAACTCTCAATATTTCACCCTTGTGAGAATCACCTAGATGAAATGAGTGCCAAGTGAACTGACTGCATGTACTACTCTTGAATATATCCAAGAGTAGTAAATGCACGAATATATTTTGCTTGCCTTTCTGCAGCTCCAAGAGTAGTACATGCACGAACATATTTAACTTGCCTTTCTGCAGCCCTCCATGCAGTACTACCCGACCTTTTGATCATTCCATCGCTCCATATTATTTTGCCTTGCCAACATAGAGTAGTTGCCCATTTGCCTGGATTTTCTAGCATACCTTTACTTCCAGTAAAGAGGGGGATATTATCTGGCACATTGGATACATTTGATAATGAAACATTTGCTACTGGTCTGAAATGTGGAACAATGAGCTCCCTGTTCAGTATTGCTTGTACAAAAGTGGATCAACGTCCACTTTGAATGATAAAGAAGCTGCA
Organism: Cryptomeria japonica; assembly: GCF_030272615.1. NCBI lineage: Eukaryota > Viridiplantae > Streptophyta > Pinopsida > Cupressales > Cupressaceae > Cryptomeria > Cryptomeria japonica. The sequence continues at coordinate 563,966,534 of NC_081410.1, read as the reverse complement.
CCTTTGGACAAGACAATATGAAGGAATGAGTGAACTGGTCAATTGGTAATTTCAGTTCATATTTAATGCCATCAGAAATAGTTTCAGGGCTTATAAAACTTAAAATATGTTTCCTCTAATACATAAATGGTTTCTTCTGATAGTTTTTTCATCAGAAAAAAAAAACATTTTCTAGCCATGTTAGGTATTTCCAATAGCTTTGTGAGATTTCAAGCTCTAACAAGGTTGTTGCAGACCAACTCATGATTATCTCATGTTGTGCTGATTCTCTATATTAGTAGTGTAGTTCTGGATGTCATTTGCATTTCTGATTTTCTTTTAAATCTCTCTTTGAAAAATCCTTAGCTAATGATATACCAGTCCAACAATTCCCAAGCATTGGGTTCACATTTTCAATTTCTAGGATATATATGTAAGACTAATTAAGGAAAGACTGACAGCTTTAGTAATAACATAATCATCTGTTTGATCTCGCCCACTCCAACACAGGATACTTAAGCTCTCATTACTAGGGACAATTTTAATCAAAATAAAACTTGAATTCAATTCAATTCATAAATGCAATGGTTTATTCAATTCATAAATGCAATGGTTTGTGTAACCTTGTGGGATTTTTTTTCCGTAATGATAATTGCAGAGAACCATAACTTGAAGACCAGACCTCATCATAACCTAAAACTATGACACTTGATAATCAACAATTTTGGTGCCAAAGCAACAAAATCATGCCAGAGAATCAACATACCATGGCCCTAATCTTGAAACCAAACGTCCTTGCATCATGCTGATTGGCCTTCAGATCAGCAACAAAATTTTCAAATGTGTCCGGAACGAGCAGACCTTCTGGAATCTCGACATTCTCTGCTTGCAGGACCTCATATATCTCCTTTGCCAATCTCTGCACAAAATCCCTTTCAGTTTTCACTATGAAAAATACTGGGCAAAATAAAACCATCATATAATGATATTTAAGGACTCAATTCAAACAGACATCCAAATTCAGTTTTCACTGTGGACAAACCAGGCAGAACAAAAAAAATATCTATTAGAAATGGCGGTCATGTAATTAAAATTAAAGATCTCTACCCAATAAACACCCAATTTCAGTTTTCGTTCTAAACAAACCAAAGCAAAACCATCTACATAGAAACAGAATCCGTACATATAATTAAAACTACAGACCTCAATCCCATATATAACCTAGTTCAGTTTCCCATTATAAACAAAGCAACCAAAGTAAAACACAATATAACCATTCTTTTTTATTACCAGCCAGTAAAACACTGATATAGAAACAGAAACCCACTATATCATTAATAAACTACAAAGCTCAAGCCAATGAACACTCAATTTCCGTTTCCACCAAAACAAATCAGCCAACGTAAAATCATCAATATAGAAACAGAAACCAACCATATTATTAGGGCTACGCGTAGAGCACAAACCAATAAATTTCTGAATTCAGAATTTTATTTTATTTTTCAAGGTTTTGCTTAGACTCTATAACTCCCCCCTGCCTCAGTAAACTTAAACTACCTAGAGGACAATTGGGTCCAATTCCAGTTTTCATTAAAGATGAACAAGTAAATATAAGTCTATCCAAATAGAAATTAGAACCGCCCAAAAACTATAGGGCTCTGACCAACATACATGCAATGTCAGTTCCCACTCTGAATAAACCAGTCAAAGCACAACAGACTAGACAGAAAGACAAACATTTCTATTACTTAAATATACAGAGTTCAATCTAATAACCATCAATATCAGTTCCCACTACGAGATTTAAACAAAGCAGCCAAAATAAACGACTCAGATAGAAATAGAGACTACCCAGTAAAACTATAACTTTAGTGCTTGATCTAATAAACACCCACTTACATCATAAATCCCATCCTTCAAAACTACAGAGGCACAATAGAACTCAATTCAGATGAGATCACGGGACCACACACAAGGAGGATTGGTAAGAGAAATTTTGTCTGTTTTGCAAAACCTGGTGGTAGAATCAGAATTATAAATCATCATGCATTGCTCTGGACCAACTAAGTCCCCACCTTAGGGTTAATTCATTGACTGCACTCTTTGAAGAGGCGATACTTGTAAAAACAAGGGAGTTTGCAATCCAAATTAGTAACAAAAGGTCTACCCTCTAAAAAGAAACCATCCGGCATGGAATTTGAACTTGCTGCTTGTTTTTCACTCTGTGTAATTTTTACAACTAAACCCTATATCACAACACGGCATAGGCTTTGGGCTCCACAGACCATTTGGTCTCCTGGACGCTGATAAAATGATATCATTACAATCTGAATCCATAAAAAATCATTCCTGAGTACATGTACAGTGCGACACCAAGGCTACGATTACACATTACAAACCAACCAAATAACGACCGCGCATATAATTAAAACCACAGAGCTCAATTCTTTGGCGAGCAAATTCAGTTTCCAGGATTAACAAAGCAGCCAAACTAAACAATTTTCACACAGAAACAGAAACCAATCTCACAATTGAATGCCAATGAGTAACACAGAATTTCGATTCCTACTATGAACAAACCAACCAAGCTAAAGCCAGGTGCATCGAAAGAAAAACAAGAAAAACAGCCAAAGTAAAACTACCTACATAGAAACACAAATAACCCCTGTAATTTCAAGCATAACATATAAACAATGCATATCTCACACGCTACAAACTAACCAAATAAATACCAATGTCTTTAAACTCACAGGAGCTTTATTAGTCCTTCCCAAGAGTCCGGGTCCCAACTTCTTCCCAATGCAAACTGCACAATCACAGTCCAAAAAACCCAGCAGGGCATAGGTTCAAATCCCAAATGCATCAGAAGACAAAACTTCCCCTGAAGGAAAACCAAAAGAAGTCAGGCTCTCACCTAGAGAAGTACAGTCATTTGTCCCATCTAAACTGGCAAGAGCAGCCAGAATGAACACAAAGCGCATCAAAAATATGAAGATCAATACACAATACAGGAGATTCCTGTATTTAACATGGCGCGCTGCGCCCTTCCCCTTCATGAAGCCCCAAAACCCATTGGTGGTATAAATGCTGATGTGCCTTAAGCTGGGCGATATGTGAAGCTGCATTGTACAAATGTATGGCAGGCAAAAGTTGAAAATTAAGTACAGATCACAGGATTCTGCTCATCTCACTGTTCTTTCAATGCAATGTCCTGCCACAATAAATGCTTTGACAGAATGGAATCCCTGTAGACATTTTTAATAGCGACAGTATTGTTGTTGTTACCTACAACTGAATCCACATTGCTAAGCAAGGTGGGTGGCAGTGAAAAGCAAGAAAGGAGGAGGAATTGCAATTTTTTGTTGGTAGTTGTGAAGTCCCCTAACTGATGAAGATATGGAGCGAGTCTATGCACACCAAACACATTGGAAGTTGCAGGTAAATGAATTCTATCAAACGAGAATCAGTTGGTGGCAATACCGTCCTTTACTTGTCAAGAATCTTAGACCCCAATTTTAAATTCTGAATTCCCTCTGTCTACGTTACTAGATCTTTGCATTTGTGTAATGTATTCCGCGGATTAACAGAGTTTTCATGATAAGTGGTAGTGTTTTGTTACAAATTGGTGATAATTTACGTACTCAGATTTAAATGCGGAAGGTTCATTTAAATGTTTTGATCTGTCTAGATACAATTTTAGTTAATATTTAATTTCTTTTTCCATTCTCAATAAATGTTTTGATCCGTATAGATACTATTCTTATTGATTTTTTTTTTAAGAAATAAGTAGTGCTTTTAAGTTTACTGAGCAAACTTTTGAATTAAATTGTGTATGTTTTTTATTGGACGGTTCAGATTACATCTAGTGAATTCAAACCGTGTATGTTTTTTATTTGATGTATATTTTTTTGTGTATGTTTTTTCAATTGATATTTCCGGATCACACGACGTGAAAATGTCAAATGAAAAATATACACGGTTTAATCTAAAAGTTTGCTCAATAATATTAATGGATTTTGGAAAATGTGCACCGTCTGTTTTTAAGTGTATCAAAATAGGAGCTGAGTCATTTATGAGATTTACTTAATTGTGAAGTTTTTAGACAATGGGATTCACCCTTGAGGAAAAATATATTGTTTATTGAATATATAAGAGTAGAATTTATAACATTTTCATAATAGTTTAAATAATTTATATTTTTTAATGATGTTTAAGATTTTACTTATCATGAAATTTCATGTTGTGTTCATAATATCAAAAAGTTCTATGTTATGATTATAGTATAGGTTGTGATTATAACATCTTCAAATTTTATATTGTAATTACATAAATCTAAATAAAAAATGGAACATAGTCAATATATATTTTTTAATTGTTATTAAATAAAAAATGTAAATAAAGCAAAATCATTTTTATAAATAAAATAAGTCAAATTAAAATAAAAAATTCTTAACTAAATAAAATAATTCAAAATTAATATTTCTCATCTTCTATACTTAAAATAATAATATTTACATTGTTGATTTTATAATATTTCATTCATTATTTGAATATTTTTATATTTTAATTATTATTATACATTTATATGTATTTTTTAATTTATATTTTTAAAATACATTCTAATAATTTATTCTATATTTTTTATGAAATGAATATTATATTTTATATATTTTATTTTATTTTTTTCTTTTAAATTTATATTTAAATATATAAAACAACAAATAGGTGGGAAAAGACCCCACATAAAATGAACAAGTCTACAACCTCGTGGCCAAACGCACAATCTACAATATTTATAGAAGAGACTTTTCAATTAGTAAGATATATTATTTACCTAATTCATAAAGTCTTATGAGTTAGAGAAGATTTAAGGTTATAATTTAGAAAATATTGTAGTGTGGTCATCTCAAACGTAAAACATGAATCTAAGGCATTTCCATTCGAGAGATGTATTTTTATATGGAAGAATGTTTTGATATGATGATATCTTAAACAAAAAATATGTGAATTGTAATATTAATAAAAAGTCTTATAATTTTTGTATGAATGATTTAATTTTTCTTAATGGAAGAATTTAAATTTTATTAATGTCAAGGGCGATTTGGTTTTTTGTATTATTGCAATGTTCATAATTGAGAAGCTTTAGAAGATGATTGAGGTGATCAATTCAATTGTAGACAAGATGGATGATTTCACAATAATCAGACTTACTCAGAAGCAAACATTGCGGTGGACCATCTTTTAAACAGGGGCATTAAGATGTGTGAAGAGACCCTTGTCTCTAATTGAAGTGATGTTTGGCTAGACCTTAACAAGATACTTGATTAAAGATCAGTTGAAAAAAAAATTGAAATATAATTCAAGGGATACATGTGAAAGTTTATCGTAAGATGAGTCAATCTTAAATGTAGAAAATTATTACTAATCATAACAATCATGGTGGAGATTTTTATTTAATGCCATTCGCTCCCCCTTACAATGAGGCAACAAAGTGTAGATTCCTCATTAAAGGATATGATTGCACTTCCATTCTGAAAGATGCATTTATGCAACTAGAGGGATTGTTTAACATTGAATTCCCTCCAACAAAAGTGCAATCAAAGTGATGATAAAATACTTTTGATGATGGACATGTGCACACATATCATCCTTTAAAAAATTGCTATGAATTTTATCAATTTTCTAGGAATGAATGAAACTAACTAGTAATTTGGTTAAATATAAGTATATTCACTATTCTTGGTAGAATGAACTATTTGAAGTGATTTCCAAGTATGGCCATAAGGATGTGATAAAAAAATTGTGGGGTGTTTGATAGAAGGGCTTTGAGACTCAATGTTGACCTAAGGCACCATTTATGGCTTTTTGTAAGGGATTACTAGAGGCAATATGGAGTATAGAAATTTTTTGACTAATAATTCGAACCTCGTAACCTCACAACAATTTGAGAGACTTGAATAATTGAAGCAAGGCATAATGTATATATGTGGTTTAATACAAACCGAATAGTAAAAGAGGGTACTTTTGTCTATTTGACTTAAGGTATGTATTTTTTCTTGAATACTAATGGAAGGGAGTTATCCCCTATGACAACAACTTTCTCAATTTTTCTTTAATTTTAAAATCTTTTGTAGTGTTGTAAATTGTACACCTTTAATTAGGGTGTCTGATTTCACACTCTCCTAGCACCCATTTTAGTATTTCTCAATCCTCTAAGCATTATAGGACCTCTATTGATTTAAATTTATATTTAATTCAATATTCTGAGTCTTATTCCACTTTAACACATCATCACACTCTTATATTTCTAGGTGTGCCCTTTATCTTTTATTATCCTAATTTATTATAAATCTTATCCCATTTCAAATCTTAAGACATGTTTCCCTCACCTAAACATTATATATTTTCATACAAGCTTATTTTTGGCATTAGAACCCTATTATCTTGCATCACTAAAAACTTGAGTTGAAATTGTTTGGACTGAATGCCAACAGTCACCTGGTTTGATACTTTTTTTCTAAATTGTAGGAGGATAATAAGATGGTCCTATCATATTCAAATCTAGCTCCGTGTGAAAATATGATAATTCTAAGTTGGCCTGGTAAAGGCGATTTTATTATGAAAATCCTATATGAGGCATCTCTCTCAATTCATTTCAACATTACATCATTATGATATTCTTGCATCTACAAGTTTCATTCTAAGAGCAACACTTCAAGAGCATATCTGATTCAAGGAGCAACAAACTATATCAAGGCATCTTCAATTATGTTTTAATTATGATTTCATGATGGATTTTATGTGATTTATCATGCTATTGAATCAACACATGGAGAAATTGTCCTAAGACATTGTTGAACACAATGTACCACTAAGAGGGGGGTGAATCAGTGGTTCCCAATATTCTAAACCTTTTAAACCAAACTCTTGGTACTGGTTAGCAGAACAAACACAAGGAGGATATACCGGTGAGCTAAGGAAAGTGATCAAATTCCAAACACACAAAGATACTCAACACATAACAACGGATATACGAGGAAAACCCAATGTGGGAAAAACCTCGGTGAGAAATGTTGTTGGAGGCTACTGCTCCAATCTAGCCTCACAATAAACATTGATTACAAAGTTTAGGGCACCAACCCCTGATTTAGGGCACCAACCCCTGATTTTAGGGCACCAACCCCTGCACCGAGCTCCAACTCAGTGATATACAATAGATCAGATTAATACAATAGTTGTCGTCTTGTTACAAATGAGTTTTTTAATTGTTGCAATCAAAATACTTCACCGATTTAACTCTTCTCTACTGGTTCTCCCTTGCTCAGTTCTCTGTCGATTCTCTGTCCTCTATTTATACCTTTTCTGCCCTGATTGTGTCTTGCATACCCATCACTGGTACACTCTCTTTTCTCCTTCACCTTCAACAGCTTTCTTCCCAAATCTCCCTTGCCAGTTCACACAATTGTTGTTCTATTTGGTAGCTTGTCAGTTACTCTAACCTTATCGGTAAAACCTCTGATAAACCTTCTATCGGTTCAACCTTTCTGTCAAACAGCTCCAACACTCAAATGCTTTTGATCTTCTCTCTGATCACTCTTTTCTCTCTCAGTTACTTTGTCTTCACCGGCATCAAGCATCATCTTCTTTCATTTTTGGTCTACATATTTATACTTGACTTTCCCTCCAAGACCAGAGTTCAAATGGTGGCATGTTAGGGCTTTTCTCCACCAACTCAATCTGTATCAAATCTTATCGGATCTCATCTCCTCGATTGATGATATGTAATAGATCAAACATCACCGCCATTTCATATGACATATGTACATGCTTTCTATATTTAGCAACTTGCAACTTGTTTTTCAGCCTTTCTCTGTCATTCACCATTAATGCTTCAGTTGTTTCCTTCGACCAACGAGCATGAAGATCGGATTGGCTTGCTTGATTTACATCCCCAAAAAGCTTATGCATCTTGATCTACCTCAAGCCGCACTTCTTCTGTCATTGACATGTGATTTATGAGTGCCTTATTTAAAGTCAACCTGCTCATCACCTACCACATCGATAGACACTTCACTGACCTCTTGATGCTTGCCACCTGGTATCCACCTATCATCCTTGTCAGCATCCACCTTTGTTCAATCCATTGAATTAGTTTAGATTCATTCACCAACCAAGACATACTATTGGTGCTTGCTCGTCGGTTCACTAACTCTACCTGTATATGTCACCTTACCGGTTAACCTTCATGCGTGCTTTCCTCTATTCTGTCGATGGGTCAAACTGACTTGTTACCAAACACACTGATTCATCCACTAATTCTATTTACCAATGATATTACACCTGCCTTCATACCGGTGTCATGCACATCTTGATAATCATGCCAACCGGTGGATTACACTCTTCTCTGTTGTCTGTTACTTGCTTACCGATGGTCATGTTTATTTACCAATGACATCACCTTCTTGTAGCATGTGTATGCCTTGTGTACTGATAACCATCCATACCGATGACATGATATACTTACCGGTTGACATCAATGGCAATACAATGCCAATAGACATTGCTTCATCATTGAAGGTATAATCAATTCAATCAATCATTTCAATTCAAGCATTTCTAATACACCAAGAGTTTGTGGAAAACTTGATTTGTGTTATTATGTTGTCATTGATGTCAACTTGTCTTAAGTTGTCATAGATGTTGAAGTAAGGATGATGTACTGAAAGTTACAATATGAGGGAAAGAATACTTATGGGTTCCAATATGATGGTGAAGTAAGGATGGCGTAATGGAAGTTTCAATATGCAAGAAAGACTATGTATGTGTTTAAGTACTATTGAATTATCTGGTGCAGAGTTGATGTAGTTCCGAAAGGGTGGTATAATAGAAGTCTCAATATGCAAGAAAAAATATTTAATATCTTAGCAAAGGAATGCCTTGCATTCCTTCGGATTGTGAAGATTATATGCTATGGTTCTACATATGGTGTCTATACTTTGTGTACATTGCACTATTTATTTTGCAAGTCCTCTACTACTATGTTGGCAAAGTTGGTTGTTGTTGCTTCTGACAATAAGGTTGTTTGTCAGAACAAGTCAAAAGTATGAGTGGTGGCTTTCGAATATGTGGATTCAGGTGTTCCATTTTGGAGGATTTCTTCATGTGATATTTGTAGTGTTCTAGTTCATTTTTTAGGTGGCAACTTGATCAACAAGTGAAGTTATAATGTTCTAAGTTCTAAGTGTTAGCTATTCTAGTCTTCGACTAATTGTGATCTTGTAGACTACTTGAATCATATTATTTTGGTTCGATTTTACTTCTGAGGATGTGTATGGAGAGTTTTTTGGGTCCCACCCAAAACATACATAAGGGATTACTTAAGGCAATATGGAGTATAGAAATTTCTTGACTAATAAACTGAACCTTGTAACCTCACAACAAGTTGAGAGACTTGAATAATTGAAGCAAGGCATTATGTATATATGTGGTTCAATACAAACTAGATAGTAAAAGAGGATAATTTCATCTATTTGACTTAAGGTATGTATTTTTTCTTGAATATTAATGGAAGGGAGTTATCCCCTATGGCAGCAACTTGCTCAATTTTTTTAAAATTTTAAAATCTTTTGCAGTGTCGTAAATTGTACACCTTTAATTAGGGTGTCCAATTTCACACTCTCCTAGCACACATTTTAGTATTTATCATTCATCTATGCATTATAGGACCTCTAATGATTTAAATTTAATTTAATTCAATATTATTAGTCTCTTATTCCACTTTAACACATCATCACACTCTTATTCGGTCCCTTATTTCTAGGTGTGCCCTTTATCTTTTGTTATCCTGATTTATTATAAATCAAGTACAACATTTAAAATCTCAATGGAAGAATGCCTTGCATTCCTCCAAAATGTTAATATTATATGCTATGGTTCTACATATAATTCCTATACTCTATGTACATTGCACTATATTTTTTGCAGGTCTTCTACTGCTATGTTGGCAGAGTTGGTTGTTGTTTCTTATGATAGTAAGGTTGTTTATCATAATGAGTACAGAGTATGCCTTGTGGCTTTTGGATACATGGATTCAAATGTTACATTTGGGAGGATTTGTTCATGTGATCTTTGTAGTGTTCCAGTTCATTTTTCAAGTGACAACTTGATTGACAAGTGAATTTATGATGTTCTAACTTTTGGGTGTCAGCTATTCTGGTCTCCAGCTGACTATGAAATTATAGAAAACTTGGATCATATTCTTTTGGTCTGATTTTGTTCAAAGGATGTGTATGGCTAATGTTTTGGGTCTCACTATGGCATGTGTAGATCCACATTGAGTTTCTTGCATTGGAGAATGTTTTTAGGCTGACTGGTTGGCGTGCTTCATTGTCCATCTATACATTTCATTTGATGCCAACCTTGGAGGGTGTGCTAGTTTGTGTGCATCACATGAATCATTTGGAAATGTTGTGTAGTAATTTTTTCAGGTCCTCTCTATCTCTTGGAGTGGATCGTATTTGATATCTTAGGCCTAGGTGGCCGAATTTATGTAATGATGCATATTCTATCTATGGTCGACCTAGTTAAGGGATTTGATAATTGATCTTGTGTATAAAGGAGTGTGGATGTATTAGTGAGTGTGTGGAATGGGTGTGAATTGATTTGTTGAAGGTGTGTATGACCTTCAAGTAGATCTAGTATTAGAGATGTGTGGAAGACTATTGTGAAGAGATTTGATGATGATATTCTCACTTTGAGTTCAGAGATTGTGTTTTGGAAGTATAAGAGTTTGCTATGAAATTGATCACTTGACACAGTGGTTCAAGATCAATTTCATGATCAAGAGATCTTTTTCATTCCAATTCAGTTATTTATTTCTATGTTAAAAAATTGTGAGTCTCTTGGCATCTTTTTGTATCTTGTCGTGAAACAATGAATTTTAGTCTTGCAAGTCATTTGTATCTTGCCCTAAGGTTGTGCTCCTTAGTTCTGCAAGTCCTCTAAGGAGTAGGGTGTTTTGAAGGCAAAATTGTAACATATTATATTTATATTATGAGTTTGATTCTCATCATGGTTTTTCCCTGATTTGGTTTTCCATGTAAATCTAGTGTTCATGTATTTTTTGTGCTTCATACTTTCATAATTTATTATTGTTAATATCGTATGTTTGTGATTTAAAGTTTGAACATCAACATTTAATTGTTTGAAGGTTCATATTGATTCACCTCCCTTCTCAGTCTTGCGGTATGTTCAACAATTGGTATCAAAGCAAGGTTCCTCTTTTGAAGATTAATTGCTCGAGGAAGATCTAGGATCGCACACGACTATACATTTAAGACTTTGAAGTTTGATGGCACAAATTATGCTTATTGGAGAGAAATGATGGAGTATCATTTGGCTATTATGTTGGTTGAGATTTGGGAAAGCATTAAGAAAGGTTATACTACTCCACAGAATGGTCCTACAACTCCAAATGAAATCAAAGCATACGAGTGTAATGCAAAGACTATTGTTATAATTGTTACTTTCTTAAATGATGAAATGTTTAGCAAAATTATAGGGGCTAATTCATCTAAAGAAATTTGGGACAAGCTGAAGAATAGATTTGAAGGAGATGAGAAGACAAGGCAAGCCAAGATTACAAATCTAAAGCATGAGTTGGAGAATGTGACAATGTTTTATGATGAAAATATTGAAGGCTACATTCATCAAATGAATGAAATAGTAAATATTGCTCTTAAAAGTATTGGTGGATCAGTAGAAGAAAGTGAAGTTGTAAGGAAGATAATGGCAACATTACCCTAAAGCTATAGATTAAAGAAGTATACCATTGAGGAAAGTCATGACATGAATAAATATGTTGTGAATCATCTTTTTGGATCACTTGTTGTCTTTGAGATTGCAAAATTTGTTGGCATATGCACACTCCAATGAGACATTGTATGTGATTGAAGGTTTTGTCATTGATGGAAACTTTGCAATCCTATGGCACCGGCAAGACATTATAGTGGCAAAGCATTACATCGGCAAGATAGTGCACCGGCATCAGCAGATCACTCAAGACATCGACACCGGCACAGAAGAAAGAAAGTATACCAACACTAAGGCTGACAGGATTTTCGTTATACAATATTTTGTTTATTATTGTAAGCCGACTTGGTAAATTGTAAAATGACTCTTATATATAAAGAAGATCATTATAGACATTTGTAATAGTGACATAGGAGCATAAAAGAAAATATTAGGCAGACCTAATGTGCGAAATATAGGTCAAGGGTATATGTAAAGAACAAAGCAGGAACCAGTACTGAATCTGGCATTGAAGATGTTATTGTAAAGCAGTACAAGTCATTGGATTAGTATAATCCTTATTGTAAGTCAGTGTGACTTCCCATTGAGCAGTGAGCTCTAGGCAATTGGCCTTCCTGCATGTGCAGGCCCCTATTGTAAGTAATATTCTCTTATTGGCCAGTGAGTGAATATTGTGGGTCACAAATCCCACTGAGGTTTTTCCCACACCAGGTTTCCTCGCTAACATCTTGTGTTATGGTGTACTTTTCATGTGGATATTCTTGATTCTGTTTATTGCATTATTTCTTGCATACCAGTACACTGTTATATTATGTTCTGCATGTTTTAACTTAAGAAATTCTTATTACCGGTTAGATACTGATTCACCCCCCCCTCTCAGTATCTGTGGGACCCCTAACAATTGGTATTAGAGCCTCGTCCTCTATTTTCAGAAGCCTAACAACTTGAGGAAGATCTTGTCACCGGTAAAGATGGAAAATCTGATGATGCAGCTTGAAGGAGCTCTTACAGACTATGATGCAGAGAAATTGAAAAATATCAAATTAGAAGATGATTTAAGGGCAGCTCAGGATATCATTCAGGCACTTCAAGAAAATTTTACTGTTGCAAGAAATAAGAGAAAAGAACTTTGTGAAAAACTGCAAAATGAGAATGATGAAAAGGAATCACTTAATTATATGATAAGCAAGTTGAAACAAGAGATCATGACAACAAAAAATGAAATGCAGGATATGACTATGAGATTTTGCAAAGAAATTGAGGATAGGAAGAAGAATGAAGAAGAATTGACCAGAAGACGAAGTGATGCAGCAAATGAGAACACAAGACTTAGCTATGAAAATGACATGTTGAAGATAGATCTGATGCATACTCAGAATGACTCAAATGAACTGATGAGACAAAAAGAAATCTTGGAAAGAGAACTGGAAATTGAAAATCAACACAAAGAAAAATTCAAGAAAAGCTCAGAGGAACTTAGTACCTTGCTGAAGAATCAAAAACCTAAAGGTGACACTTCTAGAATTGGCTTTGAAGTTGGTGAAAGCTCCGGTACTGCAAATACTCAAGATCACAGCAAACCGGTAAGACAACCTAATGCTTATAAATTCAATGGAAAATGCTTTAACTATAATAAGTTTGGTCATAGAGCAAATGAATGTAGATCTAGGAATTATCAAAATATCAACACACCCACCGGTCAATGTTCAAAATGCAACAAAGTTGGTCACAACTCGGAAAACTGTAGAATGAATGTGAGATGTTATGTTTGTGGAAGATTTGGACATTTATAAAATCAATGTAGAACACAAATCGGCATAGGTTATGGGAAAGCTATTCAGAAGAATAATGTAACTTGTTATGCATGTAACAAGATTGGGCATATTGCTAAATTTTGTAGAAGTAAAGGGACACCGGTAGACAACAAAAGTGCTAGCTTGAAAGGTAAAGAAAAAGTTGAAGAGGTGGTGCAGGAGTACCTAGGCCTCATTTTCAACACAGGTTTGAGAGTAAGTTTGATTTTCATTAGCTTTGAGTGGGAATGGTTGTTTAAGTTGTTTTTGTGTTGCTTTAAGTTGTTTGGATGAGTTTTGAACTCATTGTGAGGTTTTGTTTTCTTGTTTTCATCTTTTGCTCAAAATTGCCAGTTTTGGAGTTGCCTAGCAAAATATTGTAAAAAGTGAGTTTTTAATGTGATTTTGTTTTTAAAAGGTCTAGGCATGTTTTGTGTTTGGTTTTTAGGTGTGAGAAGTGTTCTTAGGTGTTTTGTGGGTTTTGAGTTCAACCTTACACCTTCCAGGCATAAAAGTTGTCATTTTAGGCATCCAAAATGTCAAATTTAGTGTTCTTGGGCATGTACCTATCTGTATAGGAGGTTAACCAACCTAGAATGGTATTTATTCTCTTGTTGGAACTATTGTAAGGGTTGTTCAATCGGAGTTTTTAATCATTATGAAAGTTTGCACTCATTTTACCTTGTTTTTCCCTAGTTTCTAACTTGGTGTGAGCAACAGTGCGTACACCTGCTGTACTTTTCCATACTGTTCTTGAATTTTCAGTTTCTATTATGTTTTCTTAGACTTCTCCCTTTGGTGGCATTAAATTTGATTAAGTTTTGAAGTTGTAGCAAAATTGGTTTGATTTCATAGTTTCACTGCCCAGTCTAGGAATTTGGGCAAGAATGCTTGACCAACTTGGTTTCTTCGAGTCCTAAAGTGTTCATGGCTTCTCAAGAACCAGTTGGTCAATTTGTAAATTATTTAAATATGTTTTTTGATTTCAAGAGTGCAAGTACAAGGTGTTTTGTGGCCATGGAGCCCTAGGCAAGTATGCCATTTGGCTAGGGTCTTACATAAATTTGATGCTTTGCTCTCCCATAGCAATTGCATTCTTTTGGTGTATAGTCCTATGTGATGTCCAAGTGATATGTGCAAGAAAAGAGACTTCCTAATTTTGGAAGAGGAAGGTTATATGTTTCAGTTTTATGAATTGTAAACCAAAACAGTGAGTCACTGTTTGGTAGTAGTTTTCTTTCCTAGTTTGCTCTCCGCCATTCATTGGTGTGTGAAAACCTCTGTCTATACTTTGTTTGATTGTAAAAAATAGCAAAGAGAGGTGTAAGCCATGCTCATGGGTAATGTAAAAGCCAAGATCAAACAATGATCTCCTTAGGCAAAATGAAAAAATGCCCAGCAGGCTATCACAGTCAAGTATGACTGATTTTTGCATATTTGTTGAAGTTGTATATGGATTTCTCCTCTCCAAATTGCAGGTATGAAGGACTTCATGTATGAAGAAGGAAGATAATTTCTAATAAAGCACAAACAAACCTTCAAATAAGAGTTTTAACATTGCAAAGTGCAGGTCCAAAATGGGAAAACAATGAAAAGAGAAAAGTGCAGTCCTATTTAGTTTGACAGTGAACTATTTGCTATTTGTAACTAACTAATGACTTTTGTGCAGGGAAAATTGGATTCCTTCTTGTCTCTAATGTTGGCTATGTTCATATGCTTTAGTTGTAATTGGAATTTTGCAAAATTGTGCTTGTAGAAGGCAAAAAGTGAAAAGTTGTCAAATGTTGCATTTCCCTTTTGTGCATATTATGAAAATCTTGTTCTTCACTTTGTGAGGTTTAAACACCTTTATTTATGGTCTTGTTAGAAAATATCAAGATAGAATTAGGTGACCTTGAGTCATTTGGAGGATCCCAAGTTGGAAATGTGGTTTTTGCCAACAAGCCCTACCAAAACCCTCTTTTTATGCCCATTTTTGGGACAGTCACGGAGAAGGCTTTAGGGACCCCTAAACCTGATAAATCTTCAAGAACCTCCAAAAGGGTATCCAAATATGTGATTCTTTCAGTCTGGAAGTCCATCGCTTGAGCAGGGTGAGCACAAAACCCCAAAAGGAGGGCTAATTGCTTGTAGCCTTTTTAGGCCTTAAAATTGAGTTTTGGTCAAATCGGGCACACAAATGGTGAATGAAAAGCACAAAAGACATCAATGCCAGTTGAAAAAAGTTGTCCTCACATGAACTAGACACCTTTTGTGGGGTAGACTCCAAAAACATAGTTTTAGCACTTGAGGAGGACTTCTACATCTCAAAACGTAGAAGACAAAAGACACCATTGGGAGCAAAACTTAGTTTCAATGTGTAAACCAACAAAAGGAGACCATGTGCAACCAAGGAGAAGGTTAAGGAAAGAGTAATGAAAGCCCAAAGGATGAACAAGGAGTCAGGTTACCAAGCCAGAGTGGTTATGGGGTTGAAGCCCTTGAGCAACCAAGAAGTCTTGTCTTAGGGAGGTGGAACAAGAGGAAGTTTTAGGTTGACTATGAACCTTTGCACTCTGATTACAGCAACAATACCTTGAAATTAGTAAGGACCTATTCTTAGTGAACAAACAAGTCACTTGAGCATTCCACTTGCATTACCTCCCTATCAAGAGGTTAAGCAAGAATTCTCAAAACAATGGATTAAAAAAGCTGATCTAAATATTGGGAATACTTCTCCACTGGTAGAACCAACCAATGCTTCACCGGTAGGACAAAGTGATACTTCACCGGCAGGACAGAGCAATGCTCCACCGACAAGAAGTTCTTCATCTAATTGAAGAAAATTTCCTTGAGGGTTTGGCAATCTAATGACACATGTGCTATTATTCCTTCGGTTAGAGATAAGAAGTTAAAAATTACTTATTACTGGCAAACAATGTTAAGTGAATACTTAACCGGCATGCAATTAATGTGGTAGATGGCAAAAAAGACATTATAAAGTAAGGTTTTGGCTCCATTTCATTTCACCGTGATTTCAAATTTTCAGAGAGCGCAAAGATTCCGACTAAGGCATTTTGAGCAAGAAGCAAGCACACTCCAAGCAATCATCCATCCAAGGTAGTAAAAGGTATTTAATCATGGCATCCACCTCTACAATTGAATACATAGAAAACCCTACTATTGTTGAGGTAATAAAAAGACCTAGGCCTGTATTTCAGTTAGCTCTCGATATAGCAAAGAAGGATGATACCTTAGGTGCTTTTTCTCAAATCCCTAAGGGAGTTGTATATGCTGAAGACCCCAGAATATACATCCACTACAACATTGAAGAGTTAGGAGATGAGGAAATCAAAACCATGTATAAAACCGTAATATGTGATGATACCGGTAATGTTAAAGATGAACACAAGATTATTGAAACCCTTGGATTTACAGAAATCCTTAGCATTCCTGAATTTCCTAAAGATGTGATTAGGATAGTTTTAAGAAGAGTACATGGAGAATTTTTCTAGTTAGATGCAATCGATAAGATCACCAAGGAAGCTGTGAAAGCTATCACAGGGTTACCGACCACCGGTAAGAGGCCAGATAAAACCAAGAAGGTTCCCAATGACCTAGTTACAAAACTAACTGGTGCAACATTTGACAAGAGATCTCTAAGGGTTAATGATATAAAAGATGTCAATGTGAGATTCATCAATATGATATTAGGTTATAAAGCCACTCATGCTAATAGACTTAATTCAGTTTCAAGTTTATGCATTAAGAGTGCTTATGATATGGTAACAGACAATGCAAAAATTGACATATGTGAATGGTTGAAGGATGAACTAATTGACAACCTTGGAAAAATCAAGAAGGACAAGAAAGGAACTTTCAGATTTGGAAATTTGTTAGTATGCCTAATGCTACACATAACAAAACAGGTTCCCGGTATAGGTTATAAAGAACTTGGATATGACATACCGGTAGGAAAGCAATTGACTGAACTGTTCAATAACATGGGTGAGAACAAGGAGAAAAATATTAATGACTTCTTTCAAGCATTAAAGACCAAAATGAAGAAAAGAATAAGGTTATCTTAGAAAATAGTAGACAAATACAAAGATGATATATGCTTTGTCATTAAGAAAGATGAAATCTGGATGGAAGCGGTCATCCCAAGGACAATTTGGGTAACCAAGATGGGCTATGAAATAGATGACCACGTAGTTGAAACATATGCTAAAGCACTTCTGGAAGCCCCCAATGAACCTAAAGAAGAAGTATTTGGTAGTGCTAAGACTATAGAAAGCCAAATACAATCAAAGAAAAGAGTAGAGAAGGTTGAGGCATTTGTAAGGAAAGGATCTAGGCAAGCAAAAGCCATTAAGGAAGATGTATTGAAGAAAACCGACATAACAAAGGATGAGTTGGTAGCTCCACAACCTGAAACTCACCTATCATCAGTAGGTACCTCTTCGGAAGGTGACATGCCAACAACTTTTAAAAGAGTTGTAAGAAAAAGAGATCCCTCACCGGCAACCACACCTTCACCTAGAAGAACAAGGCAAAAGCAACAAGTCGTAAGATCTCCGGTTAGAAAGGTCACACCAAAGAAGAAGCTGACACCTAAGAAGAAGAAAAGGTCAAATAGAGACTTGGCACCTCTTGATGTACTACTAAATGAAATCAAAAAGGAAGGAAAATTGAAGAACATAGAGAAAATCTATGACACTCTAACTGCTGATGAGAAAGAGCAAGTTGAGAACAGTGTTATATTGCATATAGACATGTACAAGAAATTTTTGATGGAAGTAGCAAATGAAATTCCTGATGATTTATTCAAAAGACTTGAGGCCAGAAGGCAAGCAGTGATAGAATTAGATAAGAAAATAAAAATTGAGAAACTACTTGTTGTATATCCGGTAAACTCTCCAAAGGAAATTGATGACTTGATTGCTCAAGCAAACCGGTCAGTATTCTCTACTACACACCGACATATTTCACTAATGGCAGGAAGAGTTAATGAAGTGACAGAGGAAACAGAAGATGGATGGGATATATTCCTGGTTGACAAAGAAAAACAAGAAGAGTACAGGAACCCTAAACCTATAAAGGTATATCAGAAAGATAGAGACAAGGGGAAAGGCAAAGTTGGTGGACCACCAAGCATCAAAGTTAAAGACAACCTACCCCCACTGGTGAAAACAACAACTACTGAAGATCAACCGGTAGCAGAAAATATGGATGTAGAGGATAGCAATCCTAATTCTGAAGTCCTATATACTGTAAATGTTGATACTTAGAAGATCAACATAATAGTGGACAAGGATACAACTGACAAGTCAGACATGGCTAATGAGCCTCCAGTAGCAAGGGAAACAAAGAAACCGACAGAAGATATAGAGAAAAAGGTAGAGAGTGAGTCACAGACAGAGACAACACAACATACAGAGAAACCAACAGAGCTAAAGGCTCCAAAACAACATCAACCGGAATAGGTACATAAGGAAACAGTGCCACCGGTAACTAGTGAAGTAGGAAAACCAGTGCTTAAAGAAATGCAGACACAAACTGACCTACCAGAGGTCAATACAAGCATGGTTACTACCACCGACACTTAGATTGTTGGATCATCATCAACATTCAAGTCAACAAATGTGACTGAGGTATTACTTGATTCTATCAAGAAAATAACTGACTGCAACTCACAGGCTTATAAAGCAATTGATGATTCCATACCAATTTTGAAGGTAATTGCACCTAACTGTAATATAGATAATAAAGATTCTTTAGGACAATTGGATACATTGTGTAAATACATCTCAAAAAATATTGAGAAAATAAAGGAAGATTCAGTGAAGGATAAGGTAGAGATTGAAAAACAAAAATTCTTTGATGAAGAAATAAAGAAGTGTAACAAAGATTTTGACATGCTTCTACCGGAACTATGTAGTTTGTTGAAAGAATACAAAAATCTGTATAAAGATACATGTAAAGCAAACTTTTTGACTGTAGATATTGACAAGAAAATAAGCAAGGCACAAGATGAGATAAATAAACTTGCAGACAACTTTGTCAACTCACCTGATTCACTATGAGTTTTTCAAGAGAAGATAGCAAATTTTGAGGAAGAACTACTCAAATTGGAAAGGGAGAAAGAAAGGACAATAAATAAGGCAAAACAATTGAGATCTAAACTAAGTCCAAGATTGGACTATTTAGCATCTCTGCGGAAGGAAATTTCTGAGGCATTAACACAGGGAAGCAAAACATCGGTAGAGCATTTGCAGCATCTCACTAGTACGTGAAGATAACTGAGACAACAATAAAGGATAGTAAGAAGTTTATGGATAGTATAAACTTAATTTTGGGAGATCTTTTTCATATTATAACCACCCAGCTACAAGGTTGAGGTTATGGATAGCTGAACCTACAAACTCTACTGACATCTTGACAACCTTTGTCATTGATGTCAAAGGGGGAGTAGTGGAATGAGAAAGTTCAAAACACAAGAATCATATGCTCAGTGGGAGCTCTCACATTTTTGGTAACATTTTTGGACTTCACACTTTTGAATACTATTTGAAATTTCTCATGAGTGTTGCCATCAATGCCAAAGGGGGAGATTGTTGGCACATGCACACTCCAATGAGACATTGTATGTGATTGAAGGTTTTGTCATTGATGGCAACCTTGCAATCCTATGGCACCGGCAAGACATTATACTAGCAAAGCATTACACCGGCAAGATAGTGCACCAGCATCAGCAGATCACTCAGGACACCAACACCGGCATAGAAGAAAGAAAGTATACCGACACTGAGGCCGACAGGATTTTTGTTATACAATATTTTGTTTATTATTGTAAGCCGACTTGGCAAATTGTAAAATGACTCTTATATATAAAGGAGATCATTATAGACATTTGTAATTGTGACATAGGAGCATAAAAGAAAATATTAGGCAAACCTAATGTGCGAAATATAGGTCAAGGGTATATGTAAAGAACAAAGCAGGAACCGGTACTGAATCTGGCATTGAGGATGCTATTGTAAAGCAGTACAAATCATTGGATTAGTATAATCCTTATTGTAAGTCAGTGTGACTTCCCATTGAGCGGTGAGCTCTAGGCAGTTGGCCTTCCTGCATGTGTAGGCCCCTATTGTAAGTAATATTCTCTTATTGGTCAGTGAGTGAATATTGTGGGTCACAAATCCCACTGAGGTTTTTCCCACACCGGGTTTCCTCGTTAACATCTTGTGTTATGGTGTACTTTTCATGTGGATATTCTTGATTCTGTTTATTACATTATTTCTTGCATACCGATACACTGTTATATTATGTTCTGCATGTTTTAACTTAAGAAATTCTTATTACCGGTTAGATATTGATTCACCCCCCCCTCTCAGTATCTGTGAGACCCCTAACAAAATTGACATCAAGAAGGAAAGGAAGGAAACAACATTCAAAGCCACAAAGAATCCCAAAGAAGAACCATCGGAGAATGAAGACTTGGATGAGATTGAAGAAAATTTTGTCAAAAGATTGAGGAGAGGATCTAGCGAGTACAAAGGTAAGTTACCCTTGAAATTTTTCAATTGTGAATTAATAGGACATTATGCTTCTAGGTGTATGTATAAGGAATATTGTGGTGGAAGATCTACTGATAATAAAAAAGAAGTGGAAAACCATAGAGGGATTAACAAAGATATCATAGGAGATGATAGAGACAAGTAGAAGAGGAGTTTATGTGCAACAGATACCTACTCATCTAAAGAAGAAGAGGACTTGAATGAAGAATACTTGTTCCTAGCTTTAGAAGAAAAGAATGATGGATGATCTAGAAATTTAGAAGACAAATTTGCTTTGCATGCTAAAGTGGAACCAAAGGCATAGATCGTCGACTTTGGATGTTCAAATCATATTATTAGTGATAGAGACAAGTTTATTAACCTCAAAAAATATGATGGGGGATCGGTCAAGTTTGCAAGAGAGGAAGTTGCACCAATTTGTGGAAAAGGAAGCATCTTTGTTGATAGTAAGCATAAAATTAATGATGTTTATTATGTTAAAGGTCCAAGACATAACCTATTAAGTGTGATTCAAATGCGTATCAAAGGGTGTAAGGTCATATTTAATGGGAGTGGATGTAGAATTAAAAAGGGAAGCTCTAGAAGATTGGTTGTAGAAGGTGTAAAAACAAATGGCAATGTTTACTATATAAAGGACAATAATGGAGGTAATTGTTTACTATCACAAGTCTATAATCAGAATGAGGATGTAGCTATGACTGTGGCTACTCCTACTATTTTAATAAAGATGAGTATCTCAAAAGATAAAATTTGGGAAAAGATGGTAGATGAAGAACTAAATCAAATAGAGGAAAGCGGGACAATGGAACTAGTGCTTAACCCTGTTGACAAAAAACTGGTAGAAGATAACTAAGAGTTCAAACAGAATGAAACTAGTAGAGAAAAGGTCACGAATGAAGTTAGGAATCCTAGTAAAATTGTTTCCACTCATATCTAGAACAAATATGTGTCCAGGAGTTCTCATACTCAAATCAAGTACTCATCAATATTCAATGGTAATTATTTTTCATGCAATATGCTTGGACATAGAGCTAGTAAATGCAGAAATCAAATCAGATCTTAATTGTTTAATGGTTAGTGTTACATTTGTAATATAATTAGTCATAAGGATAATAAGTGCATAAGTGGAATAATGGGGAATTTAAATAGTATAAATGTTTATATTTTTTATGGACATTGTTATACTTGTAATAATTAGGCTCGTAAAGCCATTGAATGTAGAACATTTATAAAAAGAAGTGGAAGCATCAAAAGAGATAGAAATGTCAAAACAAATAGAAGTTCTTATCAGCAAAGTCTGGTATGTTACAATTGTAACAAAATTGGATATGTTGCTAAATTATGCAAAGGAAGAAATGGGAAGAATGGTCTGGTAAAGAAAATTGATGTCAATATAGAAAAGGAGAAGATGAAAAAGATGTGGGTAAAGGAATCATATGTAAAGGTGGAAGAGACATGTGAGGATGGGTCTAGACCCTCTGGTGGTGTTGACTCTTCTTCCAGTAATTAGACATTGTAGCGTCCTAAAATTGCGACACTTGCAATTTCGACTGCATTTGGGTCTTCACGATGGCGGCGCAACGTTGAACCTGAATGGAGACCCCGAAACCTGTTTGCGACATCAAAAATTGCATATTTCTGCACCTTGGCCTGATCCTCCTTGCACCCTGCTGTCCTGGGAGGTGGGACCATGGCGCCCAGCGCTCTGGTCCCTGGCCCTATTTTGGGCCCGGTCTCTTGTTGGGCATCGGGTCTTTAAGTTTGCAATTTGGAAAATAATGTTCTTGGGTTGGCCTAAGGTCGAAAAAATTAGTCTCTCAACCCTAATTGACAAGTATATAAACTACATTTCCCCTTCCAGAAAAAAAAGGAAAACATATGTGTGCAAGAGGCGGAAGTGATAGGCAAACATTCAAACATTCAAACATTCAAGCATTCCTTCAAGCAATTGAGCATTCTAAGTCTCCATTCAAGGCTAGGTGTTGCATTCAAGACAAGGATTCAACCATTGAAGAGGAGATCACCTACAACATACAACATACAACATCATTACACCTTCGCATGTAAGAATACAAACATTCTTACAACAAGGTATCAGTACTTGATTACATTACAAACATTTACATTTACAACATTTTCATTTCTTGGTTAATTCCAAAACCGGGGTTTGACCTAAAGGCAAACCCCTAATCCCTAACCCCCCAATCATCCTCTCTTTTCTATGTGTAGGTTGCAGGTACGCGGCTATAATTGAAGATCTAGAATCCTTGTGCAGAGACAAACAGATCCACCTTCATTTCGCGGATTTTTCGGAGGACCGTGTGCACTCCGGGCACCATCGTCCTGTCAACTTTCGCTCAAATTTGTAGGACAGCATCATCTCGACATTTTACTGCTAATTTCAGGTCTGTAGCTTCATCTTGTGTCCTTATCTCCGTCTACAAGCGAATCTTTCTTACTTGATTTATGTGACTACACTTACAAAAAGTGTTGATTTCTCTTATGATGCTTTCTTTGATTTTTCAAAAGGAGAGTAATTAGATTGGCTTTAAGAAGATCATACAAAATACTTTATTGTTTTGATGAGAAGTTATAAGAAGACATAGATGTATTAGATGATTGGGGTGGGGATGTTGACAAAGGAGGGGGTTGGAAACCTAAACCTTCTTTGGAAAAGTGTGATGTATATTTATCATTAGTCTCAAGACTTTTTTGTACATATCCTAAATCATGTCCATTGCATTCATGTTTAGAATCAAATAGAGGAGTTTAAATGTTTAGAGGAGAGAGTTCATTCTTAGTTTCAAGGTCCAAAGTCCCCTCATCATCATCAAGACATGTGGTGGAAGATGTTTGAACAAAAGAGGCTTGAATAAATGACACATAGGGTTCCTTCAAGTCTTCATACTTAGAGTGAGGGACCTTATATCCATTAAAGGAGGGTGTAAAGTCTAATGGTCCCCAATTATTTTCTAATGAAGTATCATTGATAAGAGATTTTGTTGTTGAATAAATCATAGTGTGGAAGAGAGATATGCATCTTACTTTATCTTGAAAAATGTCATAAGGAGTAGGATCAACATGGATTACGCTGACTTCATATTTTTGTTGAAATTTATTGTGTGGTGAAGAGTAGAAGGGACTTCTTTCATAGCTTAAATCCACGATCTACCTAGAAGAAGGTTATATTTGAGTTTATTGGGCATGACATGAATATGAGTGGGTAAAGTCACAGGTCCTACTTTGATAGGTAATATGACTACACCAAGTCACTCTCTAGGAACATTATCAAAGCCACAAATACAAAGATGATCATGTTTAATAGAAGAGTAATCCCAAAATATATTATCTAGCAAGTCAACATGACAAATGTTAAGCGCTTACCCATTATAAAACAAGGTATCTCTTATTCTTTTCTTATGAATGAAAGGAGTTATCATAGGGGGATAATTTCTATTTCCAACCTCTATAGAAGACAATTCATCTTGTGAGAATGTGATATCATTTAGTCTAGCAGAAGGATGAGGAACTAATTTTTGTAAGGATTCTTGGATCAACCCATGGTATGAAGGTGAAGTTTGAATCAATTCCCAAAGGGAAATCTTAGCTAAGATATCATGAATTTTCTCAACAATATTAGGTTCCTCATCAACATGTTTCTTAAGATGAAGGGGGGAGGAAGAGAAGTGAGAATAACATTGGGATCTTGCTTGTTGGTTATAGTGTTATAGATGTGAGGCACTTCAATACCATATTTTTGTGCGAGTTACCTTGCCATATTACTTGTTTCACATATATATTTTGAAACTCTTAAAATATACCCAAGAGGTCTCTTTGGTTTCTTGGCATCAATCATAGATTGACTTTGAGGTTGAATGACATGTTGGACAAATTTAGGCTTCGCATAACCAACAAGATGAATGAAATTGACTTGATCTTGATTAGTTTCATCTCTAAATGGAAGGTTATTGAAATTAAAATAAGGTATGGTATCACTAAGAAAGGTAATATCATCCTTTTGCACCAAATGGTCTTCATGGGAGAGGTTATTTTTAGGAGAAGAGTCATCATTTTTAAATGCTTCATCTCCAAAAGAGATATCATTGAAAACAATGATAATGGTATTCTCTTCTTGCACACAAACTTCTTCATGCATATGAGAGACTTTGGGAGATAGACAATTATGGCTCATTAGGGCCTCATCTCTAGAAGAGATGAATTTGGATTGAATAGACTGTAAAGTTTCATAAAGAGGATTGTCAACCATATTAACTTCTTGTATCACCAAATCTTCTTCATGAATAGAAGGTAAATCTTCACAAAGAGGATTATCAACCACATTATCTTCTTGTATCACCAAATATTCTTCATGAATAGAAGGTAAAGCTTCATAAAGTGTATTCGCATGCACAATGACGTCCTTATGAGTTTTTGGATATTTAGAGGATGATCTAGTAGAGGTGAAGTAATCAAGAGTTTCGTCCAACATATCACTATGGAATTTCATATGTATCATATTGATCAAATTTTGGCAAAAGTATAGTTTAGAAGTCACATACAGAGACTTAGGAAAGAGGAAATCATGAAGAGCCTTGTCATGTTCATCACTAGCATATGACTCGTCGAAGGTATAGTCATCATAATCGAATGGGTTATCAAAGGCACAAAATTATTGTACAAAGAAATTCAACATTGCTGAAAAGAAGTGCTAACTATTGCAATGAAATGAAATAATCTACTATAAAAAAGCATATAAATGTAAATCTAAACACACAATGTATAAAAAAAGAACTTTTTTTGTATTTTTCTTATTATTTGAAATAAAAATGAACACGAAAATCATAAGTGTAATGCAAGAATATAGGGCTCACTAAAATATCGATATGAAAATGGAGCAAGGTAGGATTAAGGCCAAGATCCACTTTCACACAACCATTGGAATACGAAGCCACAAAGATGTAATTGAATTTGATTAAATCTTGTCAAAGAGAGTCAAATGGTATCTTAGGGCTTTTATGCTTTTGCTGCTTTTGAAAGTGTATGGATTTGGGATAATGTTAAACTAAGATCTAGGTATGATACAAATGAAAACTTAAGGACTATAATAGATTGATGCACAAATATAAACTTTGAAATAGGTACAAATTTGAAAAGGAAATATAGAGGTGCACCTATGACTAAAAACTGAGGCTGAATTAATTGGACCATGTCACCCAAAGAAATTTGGTCTTTAGAATTTTGCATACAAAATCAATTGAAACCTTCTAAGACCATATACTCTACTCTCCTAAAATATGTTGCATGCTTTTGGGAACTAGGATTCCCAAAGTGTCCTAGTCTTCGACCGTGGCACTCAGAGCACCCCGATCTAGGGTTTTTTTGTCTTGATTTTAGGTACTATTCTATATCTATTTATTGATGGTCCTTTGTCTTCATGTCTTCATCAAAAACTTGTAGTTGCACACAAGAGGAGAAAAATGGTGTTTGGGAGGTTTGTGGAGGTTTGCCTAGGTCAAACCTTGGGTTTCAAATTAACCCTATTGAACACACCACAAGACTGAGACGGGAGTGAATTAGTATAGACCTTCAAACACTTAAATACTGATATTCAAACTTTAAATCACAATCATATAATCTCAACAATAACAAATTATGAAAGTATGAAGCACAACAAACACATGGACACCAGATTTAGGTGGAAATCCTAATCAAAGAAAAACCATGATGAGAATCATAATATGAATATAATCTATTACAATTTTGCCTCCAGTACACCCTACTCCTGAGAGGAATTTCATCTCACAACCTTAGGGCAAGATACAAATGACTTTCAAGACTAAATCTCACTATTTTTGGGCATGATATAGAAAGTTGCCAAGAGATTCACTGTCTTTTGATAGAGAAACAAAATTTTGAATTGGAATGAACAAGGTCTCCTAATCATGAAATTGATTTTTAACTACTATGTCAAGCGATCAATATAATAGAAAACTCTTCTACTTCCAAAATACAATTTCTAAACTCCATCACGCTGGAAATATCATCATCAAAGCTCTTCACAATAGTCTTTCACACATATCCAATACTAGATCTACTTGTAGGTCTTACAGACCTTTGAAAAATCAATTCACACCCATTTCACACACACTAATACATCAACACTTCTCTATATACAAGATTAATCATCAAAACCCTTAACTAGGTCGACCACAGATAAAATATACATTATTACATAAATTTAGCCACCTAGACCTAAGATATCAAATGTGGTCAACTATAGGAGATAGAGAGGACCCAAAAAAATTACAATATAAAATTTCCAAATTATTTCAATGAACTACACACAATAACACATACTCCAAGGTCAACATCAAATGAAATGTGTAGATGAACAATGAAGCACGCCAACTAGTTGGCATAAAAACATTCTCCAATGCATGAAAATCAATGCAAATCTACACATGCCATGGTGAGATCCAAAAAATTATCCATACACATCCTTTGAAGCAAAATTGGACCAAAATAATATGATCCAAGTAGGATACAATGTCACAATCAGTTAGAGACTAGAATAGCTGACACCCAAAACTTAGAACATCATTTCACTTGTTGATCAAGTTGCCACCTAAAAACTAATCTAGAACACTGTAAAGATCACACAAACAAATCCTCCAAAATGAAAAACCTGAATATACATATCTGGAAGCCATTAGGAAGACTCCATACCTGTTATGATAGACAACCTTACTATTAGAAGCAATAACAACTAACTCTTCCAACTGAGCAGTAGAGGGCCTACAAAACAGATAGTGCAATGTACACATAGTATAGACATCATAAGTAGAACCATAGCATGTAAAATTTACATGCTAGAGGAATGCAAGGCATTCTTCCATTGAGATATTAAATATTGTTTCCTACATATTGAGACTTCTATCGTAGGAGCCTTTCAGAAACACATCAACATATGCACCAGATAATTCAATAATACCAGAACACACATTTAGTCTTTCCTGCATATTGTAACTTCCATTACATCATCCTTACTTCATCATCATACTGGAATCAATAAGTATTATTTCTTGCATATTAGAACTTTCACTACATCATCCTTAGTTCAACATCTATGACAACTTGAGTTAGGTTGACATTAATGACAACACAAGACAAGTTGACATGAATGACAACACAACATCACAACTCAAGTTTCCAACATTCTCCCCCTTTGTCACTGAAGGCAACACATGTGTACCACCAATAGCAAAGGAAATTGAATTCAACCTATATATCTCTCCCCCTTTGACATCAAGGAAAAAAGGGCACCATACTAAATTTTCTCCCCCTTTGACACCAAGGACAACAAACAAAAATTTGAATATTTTTAAATAAAATTGAAACTCTTTCTCCCAATGAGTACAACACATCTGAACTATAGCAAGAGACAAAATTACTCCCCTTGATTGTGATATCATAAAAAAATCTCATCCTTATCTGCTCCCTTGAGAGAAGAAACAACACCAATCCAAAAAACAAAAGCAGAGCTAGACAACTCCCCCTGGATAGATACACCTTCCCTTTCTGCCATCAAAATTTCTAAATAATTATCTTTAGTCATTTATTCCTCTGTCATGCATGTAATCTTAGAGTTAACTTCTGGATCTACATCAACACAATAACTTCCAAGAGCCTAGATATAAACAAATTATTCATCTGTATATGCATGTTCCATCATTTGCATACTTCCAAATCCTCACCAGTGATGACCTAGACACCAAAATCTCTACCATGCTGAAAACATTTTCAACACCAATCTGCAAGGATGGGCATCTTAAGATCTTCATTTCAATCTCCCCCTTGGATACTGCAAACTATCTGTAAAGCAGAAAATTGAACCCTAGTTGCTCCCCCACTCCATGGAGAGAGAAAGGAGGTCACTAGGATTGACGATTTTCACTTAGGAGAGACTTTACATTTAAAAGAGGGGTTGAAATCCACAAGATCCAATCTCACACAATGCAAGACTGGATTCTAAATGAGTTTCAAGGGTTAAGACATCAAGGATACCCTCTTTTGTAAAGAATGTAGATAGAATGATTGAACTAGGAATGCATGTAAAGTAAGAAAGATTCGCTTGTAGACGGAGATAGGGACATAGGATGAAGCTACGAACCTGAAATTAGCAGTAAAATGTCGAGATGATGCTGTCCTGCAAATTTGAGTGAAATTTGACAGGACGATGGTGCCCGGAGTGCACACGGTCCTCCGAAAAATCCGCGAAATGAAGGTGGATCTGTTCGTCTCTGCACAAGGATTCCAGATCTTCAATTACAGCCACGTACCTGCAACCTACACACAGAAAAGAGAGGACGATTGGGGGGTTAGGGATTAGGGGTTTTCCTTTAGGTCAAACCCTAGTTTTGGAATTAACCAAGAAATGAAAATGTTGTAAATGTAAATATTTGTAATGTAATCAAGTACTGATACCTTGTTGTAAGAATGTTTGTATTCTTACATGTGAAGGTGTAATGATGTTGTATGTTGTAGGTGATCTCCTCTTCAATGGTTGAATCCTTGTCTTGAATGCAACACCTAGCCTTGAATGGAGACTTAGAATGCTCAATTGCTTGAAGGAATGCTTGAATGCTTGAATGTTTGAATGTTTGCCTATCGCTTCCGCCTCTTGCACACATATGTTTTCCTTTTTTTTTTCTGGAAGGGGAAATGTAGTTTATATACTTGTCAATTAGGGTTGAGAGACTGATTTTTCCGACCTTAGGCCGACCCAGGAACATTATTTTCCAAATTGAAAACTTAAAGACCCGATGCCCAACAAGAGACTGGGCCCAAAATAGGGCCAAGGACCAGAGCGCTAGGCGCCATGGTCCTAAGGGACCAAGGCGCTAGGCGCCATGGTCCTGAAGGACCAAGGCACTAGGTGCCATGGTCCCACCTCTCGGGATAGCAGGGTGCAAGGAGGATCAGGCCAAGGTGCAGAAATATGCAGTTTTTGATGTCGCAAACAGGTTTTGGGGTCTCCATTCAGGTTCAACATTGCGCCGCCATCGTGAAGACCCAAATGCAGTCGAAATTGCAAGTGTCACAATTTTAGGACGCTACATTTAGCCCCCACTTTAGCGGGAGTATAAGCGTATGCCCATACTTCCGGTAAAGTACAAGGAAACAACATTGAAAGACTTTCACCATGTCAAGGAGGCAAGATACACCAAGCCCCCAGTGGACTAAGGATCTTACGACTTCGATTGACAAAGTAAAAGGGGAGATCACGAGGGAGAACCATGACTGTCAGTAGTAAGGTTCCCTCACTATGAGTCATGCAAGAAAAATACCAAAAATTTTCAAGGCAAAGCTAAGTTCGCCAAGAAATTTTTAAGTATCTTGAAGAGATATGAACGGGGTGTATGCCCCCCTACGTTAAAGTGATCGCACATGCCTCATCGGGGGTGATTTCTTTAAGGTAGTGATACATATAAGAGATGAGAAGGGAAAGGAGCACGTTATCACAAGGATTTAGCCCCCAAGTGTGAGATAAGCCCAAGGATAATAGACACAAAACACAAAGCACAAGGTGACTTCGCTTTCCTTGGGGTCAGTATGCTGTATGATAATTCATGTATATCATATGTATGTATGCATAATTGTTCTTCATTCCCCAATCAAGGAAGGTCACCTAGAAGAAGGGAACACATGTGTCTTTTGAGTCAACATGAGAGAGACCAAAAGAGATCTCAATGATTTTCATCGTCCTCAAGTAGACAACACTAAGGACAACAAATAGAAGAATGAGAATAACACATAGAAGAAGTAACAAAAGAGATCAAGAGAGGAGGAGAGAGTCTGCTATGCTAATGAAACTAGTCCAGCACGTCATCCACCCCCCAATCTTGCTGATCAATATTTCAGGAAGGCAGGAAACACACTAGAGGAGGAACATCCAACATAGCAGATGGAGCTATCACAAGATCCAAACAAGGGCTATGTTCATGTTCCAAGCCACGTTGTTCTTGTCTAGGAGCTAGGATAAGTGCTTTAGAAAATTCGTTAGATAAATGGTTATCAACATCAACATATTCATATTCACTATCAGAGTGAAAAGAAGTAACATTTTCATCCTGAATAACATTTTCATCTATATCATCATCAAGATTTATAAAAATAGGATCTTTAACTCGCACAGGATCAAGACCATCATGCATCTTATGTTTAGGAGATTTTGGCTCAATTTTCGGCTGAGGAGAAAATGGAATAATACTAGCTGAAGGTGTTTTTGGGGATTGCAAAGTTTGAGAAGCAGCTGCCTGAGCTCTAAGACGACGCTTTCGTCGGCGTTCACATGCAGAATGATTTCATCTAGTCTTAGTAGGAAGTTGAGAAGATTGAGGAGGAGGAATGTTCTCATCCTTATCACTTGGGTGTTTAGGTTGTGGTCTCTTAGGTTGAATAATAGGAGAAGAGGAAGGTCTCTTCTCTCTATAAGAGGAAGGAGGAGGAACTACTCCATATAAGGGAGGAATATTTGGTTTAGGAAGGAGGCCAAGTCCATCATGACAAGGAGGTATAGGTCTACTTTTAGAAAGTTTATTAGACATAGACGTAGTCACATCCATGGGGATGGGTTGGGACTCTTCTTGAGGAAAGACATTAGTTTTATCTTTCAAAGGAAGAACTTCCTTCTCAAGAACGATAGGAATATTAAGTTTGGGTGTTCTAGGTTCACTTGAAGATAGGATCATATCTTTTTTCCACTTTTGATAAGATTTGAAAAGATGATCACTTCGCAGTGGAAGAGATTGAAATTGTTTAGGCCAAAAATAATCAATAGGAACGCTAGAAGTTCTTTCAGCTGGTTTAAAGAGACTATGATTGACAGTAACAATTTCACCATTATGGGGAAATTTCAAACACTTGTGAATAGGAGAAGCAATAGCTTTCATGGAAGATAGCCAAGGATAGCCTAGCTTCACACGAAATTGTTCAGATGATGGAATAATAGAAAAGCTCACATCAAGAGATTTGTTATGAACCCCAATAGGTAATGTAATAGAACCAATTGCAGGAGAAGAAAATGCATCAAATAACTTCACAACCACACTTGTTTTGTCATAGATCACTTGATTCAATTGCAAAGTAAAAAGAAATTCTTCAGTAATGACATTAACCATGCAAGAAGGATCAATAAGCACTCCACGACAAGGTGTATTCTTGACTTTTGCAACTATATATAGAGGACCAGTAGGTGCCCTGATAGTTTCACTGGAATCAAATGTGATGGAAGGTTCTTTAGGGATTTTCTGCTATTCCACAAAGTTAATCACATTCGGAGTCATAGACACAAGACTATCAGGTGAGAAAGAGGAATCATTAGTCTCAATCACATTAGAGGTATGAGAAGGTAATGGATCCGTAAAAATCTTAAGATTTTGGTTAGGAGGAGCTACAGATGTGTTGCCTTTATCATTCACACCAGAAACAAAGATAGTATTATTATCAATCAAATCTTGAATTTTACCCTTTAAAGCAAAACATTTTTCGGTATCATGCCCAGGTTGACGATGAAATTGACAAAAAGATTTGTTATCAAAATAGGGTGAATTAATCTTTGTAGGATCTATTTGCTTTATAGGAGGGAGAGTAAGCACATTTTGTTCCAATAACTTATTCATAATACTATGCAATGATTCATTCAAAGGAGTAAACTTTCTTTCTTTCTTGAAAAAACTTAGAAATAGGAGGCACACCTGATGCTGCATTCACATTGTTGTTGATGATGTTTTCATTGAACTTAATGACCTCTCTGTTCGGTTTAAACTTCCCAAATGGTTGTTGACTACTATCACCCTTATCACTCGTAGCCATAGGATTTGCTTGTTCCATTTGACTCACAGTCAGTTGATAATTGTGAAGAGTTGCGCACAACTGTTGGAAAGAAGTAAACTCAGAAAACAGAAGTTTTTCTCTAATATCTTTTTGTAAATTAGAAATAAAGATTCTTTGAATATCATTGTCAGGTACTGGAAAAGAAATTTGAGCACACAAATGCTTATATCTACCAATGAAATCAGTCACTTTCTCTTTAACACCTTGTTTACAATGCATTAAATCAATCAAAGTAACTTTAGGACTTATATTGTTTTGAAATTATTGAATAAAAGCATTTGCAAGTTGTTGGAAAGAAGTAATAGAATAGGAAGGCAACGAGCAATACCATTGTAGGGCTTTATCTCTTAATGTTCTAGTAAACAGTTTTGCAAGCAACCTTTGGTCATGAGAAAAATCGGTACATATTGTTTGAAAGGTCTTAACATGTGTTAGAGGATCACCCTTACCATTATAAAGCTCCAATTGTGGGATTTCAACATGTTTAGGGGGAATAGCTCGAACAATGTCAAGAGAAAGTGGGCTCGCAACATCAAATGTGGGCACACTAAACTTAGATTGATTCATAGAGGCAATCTGTTGCTGTAAAGAAGAGACAGTTTGTGCAAGATTGTTAATGGTCGCTTCAGTCGAAGAGTTCATATTAGACGTGTTAGATTGTGATGGAGGTATTATGTTATTGAAAGAAGGTATTGATTGAGAGTAAGGTGGCGGGACACTATGATAGTTAGTCATAGGAGATGATTGGAAAAAAGGAACACTACAAGGAGGAATGGAATGGTTAAATGAATTGCCCCCTTGCGTCATGTTCATTTGTGGAGATGCAACAGAAACACTCATTGAAGGAATGAGTGAAGAAGTTGGATTGAATGAAGGAAGAGGGTTGATTGAAGAAGAAGGATTGCCCCCATGATTGGTGATCATAGGTGGAATGTCTTGTATTGAAGTAGTCATTATGTTTGATGTAAAAGTAGGTATACTAGCAATAGAAGTTGTCAAAGGAATAGAATGATTGACTTGAGTAGGAGGTTGTGTATAACCTAAAGTTTCGGCACAACTCTTCATAGGCATCACATTTGAATCCACAATGTGTGCAATACTAGGCAAAATATCAATTCCATTCTTATCACTTTGAACCATACATTTTAGACCCTCAATTAATGAAAGAGCTTGACTATCAGGGTATTCTTGAGACATCCATTGTCGAAAATCATCAAATTGGTTATCCAATTTCGAAAGTTGTTCTACAGAAACCTCATGGAGAGCTTCTTCATCATTAAGAGGATTAGAGGAATTACCCATGTCCTCGTTAAAAAGGCCATTCAAATTAGGTTCCATCTCCTTAGTAATTAAACCTTGGAAAGACTTAATTCTAAGGCTTCGTCTAACGGGAATAGTGTAAGTAGGGCTTATTGTTGTAAAACTCATGCACTAAAGAGAGAGAGAAGATTTTGAATTTTAGAGGTAGCAAATTTCAATAAAATCAGCCAATCTCCTAGATTTAAGCTGTTAAATACAATCAGGACAATCTCCCAAAATTTCGAAAAAAATCTCAGGGACCGTGGCGAACGGAGTGCACACGGTCCTCGCAACTTTTTTCAAAATTTTCAGGGATGAAAGTTATGATGATTTTAAAGCTAATCTGAAAAAATTGAGTGATTTTACGATCTGTAGATAAGCCAAATTAAAGTTGCAATCTCAAAGTTGAACCCTACCAAGATTGTTGAAAAATGCAAAATTTGAATTTTGAAAAAGAGAGGGAAACTGAAATTTTGAATTTTATGATTTTAGAGGGAATACTGAAAGCAATGTAGGCTTTGAAATTTAAAAGTTGACTCAATTTCATGCAAAATTCACTTTTGAAAGTGGAAATCAAGGTTGTTACAATTAAACATTTAATTTCAAAAGTCACAAACTGCAAAAATTTAAATAAAGCACTGAAATTTCGAATGAATGCCAACACACTTTTCAGATTTAGGATTGTAAGAAACACAATTTTAACACAAATTTCAATTTCAACAATTTTTGAATGATTAAAAGATTTATCCAAGCAATCACTAGACCAACTTTGACTTTAATTTTGAAAGTGTTAGAATTGATAAAATCAGCCAAGATTCTAGATTTTAGCAGAAAAATACAGTAAGATCTAGCTCCCAAAATTTCAGAAAAAAATGTCGGGGACAATGGCGCTCGGGGTGCACACGGTCCTCGCAACTTTTTTCAAAATTTTCAGGGATGAGAGATATTGTGATTTTGTTGCGGAATCCAAAGTTATAGCCGATTTGGAGGTGTTTTGATCAGTGAAATCATTGGTTAAAGGTTGAATCAAGAAGGTTTTAAAAATTAGGGTTTTGACACTTAACCACTTAATTTTCAAAATTAAAGCACAAATATGAATTGACAATTTGCAATAGAAGGGTAGATTTGAAACAAGCATTAACAATTAAACATTTCACAAGCTCAATTACTAAAAAGAAAATTTTAGGGTTTTTATGCAATTAACCTCTAAAATTTGCAAAAGATCAAACATGGAAATGTAATTAAGGAAGCAAATTTTTTAGATCTAACCATGAATAATCAGAATTAGGATGTTCACGTCGGGTTCACCAAAATGTAAAGCGGAAAATCGAACCCTAGTTGTTCCCCCACTCCATGGAGAGAGAAAGGAGGTCGCTAGGATTGACGGTTTTCACTTAGGAGAGACTTTACATTCAAAAGAGGGGTTGAAACCCACAAGATCCAATCTCACACAATGCAAGACTGGATTCTAAATGAGTTTCAAGGGTTAAGACATCAAGGATACCCTCTTTTGTAAAGAATGTAGATAGAATGATTGAACTAGGAATGTATTTAATTAAATGAATATTTCCTATTTATTTGATTGAAAATCCACTAGCCATCAGTTAATTAAATTAATATTTAATTAATTCATCTTCAAACATTCTCCTATTAATTAAATAAATTATTCAATTTATTTTAAATAATTCATTATACCAAATTCAAATCAATTAAATGATAAAATCTATTTATTTCATTTAATTCCCTATTCCTCTTTTAAATAAATTAAATCAAACATTTATTTAAATCATTTATCCCCCCCCCCACTTGCATTTTCCTACAAGTACAACTTGCACACATTTATTGAAATAAATAAATTTTTATTTTAATAAAATCTTATTTCCCCTCACCCACCAAACCCACTTGCTAGCCTAAACCCCCTTCTAGATTCTTCTAACCCCTTCCTAATTAGTCTAATCCATCCCCTAATTATTGTCACATTCCTATGCAACTTTAAGTCACTTCTCAAAGACTCCAAAGTCTTTGAAAAGCATTTTTTGCTTTGTGTGTTCAACAATTTAACCTCCAAAGTCTTCCAAAACCACTAATGGCTCTTACATGACCATTAATGGCTCTTACATAACCATTTATGGTTATTTCAACTTGCACTCATGTGTCTCCTCAAGCATTTATTTCTTTGACCATGTTTATCCCTTTTTACCTTTGCACAAGAATTTATCCATTGGATAAAAGCTTTATTCTTTGAATAAAGAATTTATTCACTCAACCCAACCCTTGACCTTAACTCCCAAGTTAACCCTCAAGTTATGTCAAGCATTTAATGCTTATTCCTCTCCTCTCAACCTATCTCACATTGACACTTGTCATCCTGGGATTGGGTTGAAATCCCTCACATGGATCTCAAACCATTCAATCCTAACCCTTGTTGAGATTACTCAATCTCAACCATCCATTGCTCCATTTTTTCTATAAATAGAACCCATTTCTTCATAATCCAGATCTTGAAAATTTGTATGCATTTAAGCTATAGGCATTTTGAGAGAGCATTTTAGTGTAATCAACTAATATCTTGTCATTTTGGATAAAATAAATCATTTTAGTATCAATAGCTTAGTATTAGCTTCTTTATTTACATTTAGAGCAATACTTCAATCTCAAACCTCCATAAGCATCCATAGTGCAAAAAGCTACTGAGAGCTACACTACTTTGGAACTTGGAGAGGAGAGGAACAAAGGAGAAGAAACCAAGAGCATGTTAGGAGGCATTTGGAGATGCCTCATCATATTTATCTTCTTAGTTAGGTATTTTATCATGCTTTTGATGTCTCTTTTGATATGCTTGTGTAGGAATGTATTTTGTTTGTGATTTCTGACACTAACAGTTTGTCTTTTCTTCTTGTTTGTGTTTGGTTATCATTGACTAACCTTCCCTTTTTGCAGAGCATCATTTGGTGAACCCAACGTGAATCTAAACACCTAAAAAAAAAAATTTTTTTTGACAACTAACATGTTTGAATGTTGACCTTGACACATAGGTTGCGCTTTAGTGCTATTGATCACATTGTAGCACTATTGCAACTTGTTGTTCTAGCGCTATTGTTCTTACAATAACGCTATTGTACCAAGTTTAGCGCTATTGACATTGTTTGAGCGCTTGTGACCTTGTTTGGGCACTATTGGACATGTTTGAGTGCTTCTGCCTTCCCTATCTTTTTTCTTATTTTAGCGCGTTTGTGTTAAATAGCGCTTCTGTTTAAACACAGAGTAGTGCTATTGTAACAGAATGTTGTAAAAACGACCCTGTAACCGAAAAAGGAAAAATTCTTAGGCTTGTGGAAGCCCACCATAGGTTCGGTTTTTACTAACTATTTGTCTCTTGTGCAGGTCTAAAAACCAACCTCTTTAAAATTAAAAACTTCCTTTTGGTGTTTTAAAATTGAACAACACAAAATTTGCTTTCTTGCAAGCTTAGGATCAAAATTTGTGTTTGGTGCTCTAAAATTGAACAAAACAACTTTTGTTTATTGCAAGTTTAGGCTTAACTTTTCATTTGGTGCTTAAAATCAAAACAAATCCATTTCTAGCATCAAACTTAAGCAAAAATTTACAATCCACACTTTAATTTTTGGTGCAAATAAAACTTACAATCCACTTGTTTCAAAGTTTTGCAAATCGATTTTTCCTTCATACATGCTTCAAATTAAGTTGACCAGGATTTTCAAAGTTCTAGTTTACTTGAAATTTTGCATTTGAGGTTAAAAAGAACACCATGATTGTTGGAGCAACATCTCCAAATAGTTAGAACACATTGTGATGGCAAGTTAAAAAGAACAAGTGTTTTTCATGCTTGGCACACTTGTGCGAAAAAGTTGGTCGACTGGTCCTACTTCTAACACACACTATCCTCTCCCTTGGCTTTCGTGGTCCTAGGTGCAAGAGAAAAGTGTTAGTAACACTCAATTTTTTATCTTTTTAAGAGAGGCCTGCCAAGAGACACATCACTCTTGGGAATGACCTCTCGCGGTAAATCCTTCGAGCCACTGTAGAAATTAGGTGAGAGCGAAAGCTATAGCCTTGGGTATAGTTGTTCCTACAGTGTAACTTGTCGAAAGGACAAATGGGCCCCACCACAAGTTACAAGGCTCTTAAGTGAGTCACTGCAGAATGAACTTATGTCCAAAGACATCGAAAATGACTAAACACCTTTAAGTAGTAGCCCACCCATTCTATTGATTGAGAATATTTGAGATATAATTTAGTGTAAGAGCATAGATGGTTTTTCTCCCAAGATACTCACCATACATATTTCCTTGAGTAGAAACATAGCTTTTTGAAAAGTCACTTGTGGCTTGGTAAAAGTGGTGACTCCCCCATCATAGGAATCATCTATTTGTTATACTCGCGCAAGACTTAGTATATCACATCCTTACATGCCACGGCAGGATTCATAAGGTATGTAGTACCAAAGTCGAAGAAATATCAAGATGTGAGCTGAATTTATCACAACTGGCCATTTGAACTTAGGGATACAAAGTGTTTGAGGTGTCTTCATTTTAGTCAAGACCAAGTACAAATTGAGCCGACTTTAGGCTTTGGAAAGAAAACACCTAAAATACACTTAAAGGAAAGGGTCATAAAAAGTCCAAAGATTGGGTTGATCTAGACCCATACTCATTTGTGCCTTTTAAGGCAACATTCTTGTGTTTGTGTGCTTGCTTTGTTTTCTTGTCAAAGAAAAATTAAAAAAAATCAATTCCAAAACAAGTATTCATCCAACTAAACATCTTTCAAAAACCAACCAAAAATATCAAAAACAAAGTGCAAACAACAAAGTATCAAACTTTATGACCATTCTTCACATCTTGCGAAAAAAGAATCATCATCAAAACATCAACTTGAAAAGAAGACCATTGAGCTCAAAGGCTTTAATCAAAAGGAGGAAATTCTTCTATCTCAATAGACAAATATTTGTCTCTCATAGAGTTTTTCTACATCACATGCGTCTCTACCTTCAAGGCAAAACAAACGAATTTGATTTAGAATCATTAAACCGCAGAGCTTTTATGCAATATAGAGCTTTGAGTTATCACAAAAACCAAGGAGGCAAGATTAATCCCAACTTCTTCCCAAACGTTTGTATCACATACAACATAACTTGAGAAACGCCACCAACACCCGAAAGGGAAGAGGTAGAATTTGTTCCATTTGTGACACAAAACTTTTATTGAAGTTAAAACATTTCATCCATCATCTCACTCATAAATCATCACTTCATCATCAATCTGTTCCAACTCTCAAAACATTAAGAGGTTCTTGTCCTAAGTTCTCTTTTAGATATTGCTTGAATAAAACACATCACATCACTTTTTAGATTGTTTCTACAT
Organism: Cryptomeria japonica; assembly: GCF_030272615.1. Classification (NCBI taxonomy): domain Eukaryota; kingdom Viridiplantae; phylum Streptophyta; class Pinopsida; order Cupressales; family Cupressaceae; genus Cryptomeria; species Cryptomeria japonica. The sequence continues at coordinate 563,926,814 of NC_081410.1, read as the reverse complement.
CTAGGATAAGCTCATCCTAAGAAACACATCTACGCAGGTTAAAACTAGTTCATGAGTGAATCCTCTCATTACTAGGTAGTTAAATCTGTAACACATTTCAAATTTTTCTACACCTTATCACATCAAACCTTATCAAACAAAAAAGCAATTCAAAGAAAGAATTTCGGTCACATCTACCTTTAAAGTGCTAGAGACCTGCATGCAAAACAATTCACCAAACATCAATCTTTCATTTCATCAACAACTCATCATCATTTTCACTCAACTTCAACAAAAACTTGTAAACAAAATGGCTCACACCCGATCACACTCAAGGCAATGAGAAGCAGAAATTGAAGAAGAGGAGGAGCAAAATATCAATGAATTTCAAGAAGCACTTGGAGGAGATGCAAATGATGAAAACCCAAGTACTCCCACTCCAACAACAATAGAAAGGGCCCAACATAACCCTCTCTTTAACAGACTATTTGACGAAATACTCAGGAGCAATGCAGATGCTCACTTTTTAAATCTCACTCAAGAAGGAGCCAAACTCCCCTCTGACTTTTATCTTGTCTAATTAAGACAAGCATCAGAATGACAAAGTCGCCATGAAGAAGAAAGAGGTAGAGATCCCATCAGATATAACATTCCTCGAAGTAACCCACCACCTCCTCCTCCGAATGAAATGGAGATGTTGCAGCAACAAGTTGAAAATCTCGCCCAACAACTTCATAGTGGTATAAAGGCTAACCAATTCTCACTCAATGACATCTGTCCCTATCCCTTTGATAGGAATCTTTATATGCCACCCTTTCCACGAGGATTCAAAACACCCAAATTCGAAAAATATAGAGGAAAGGGGGATCCTTGCGATCATATCAGAGAATTTCATTCAGCTTGCCTCGAAGTGGCATATGAGGACACATACCTAATGCGACTTTTTCCCCAAAGCTTGGGAGGAACAACCACATCATGGTTTTCTCGGCTACCAGGTGGCATTAGGACCTTTGAAGAACTAATTCAAAAGTTCTTGGAACATTACTCTCATAACATTGAACACGACATCACCATGGTTGATCTGTGCAACACTAAACAAAAACCAGGTGAACTATTCTCAATATTCCTGCAACGATGGCGTCAAATGTCTAGCAGACGTTCTCTTCAGTTACCTAAATGAGAACTAGTGGAAATATTCATTTCCAACTTAAACGAAGAAATGGAATTCCACCTGGATGTCAAAGACACAGACTCCTTTAATGACATGATCACCAAGGGCTTGAAATATGAGCAGGCCCTCATCAAGAAAGGACTTATCAAAATCTACAATGAACCAAAGGATAGTCCTTGCCCACGCTTCAACAGTGACAAACCAAGCTTCTGGAACAAAAACAAGAATATCATCAATGATGGGGTTGTGGATGCTAGAACTATCAAAAGTGCACAACCTGTGGTTTGATTTGCAGGACAAAATCCTCCACCTCAGACTAACACAAATGTTTCTTCAAATCAAGGTCGCATCACATCTCACGATGAACCTAGACCTCATCAGCAAAAACAAAAATGAACATACACTCCCTTAGGGGAACCCATCGAAATAGTATTGCGACAACTAATTTCTCAAAATTTGGTCACTCTACCTAAAACATCAAACTATGAGCCTCAGGTCAAACCTGCATGGTGGAGAGATACTGAACATTGCGATTTCCACCAAGGGAGAGGACACAAGACAAGTAATTGTCATAGATTGAAAGATCTTATTCAGGATCTTATTGACCGAGGTGAAATTGAAATTGAAGGGCATGACCCAAAAACAACAAACAATGATCATCTGATGTTCAAAAATCCACTTCCATCACAAGATCAAAGGGGTCCTTCCACTTCTAGGAGAGGCACTGATACCACTGATTATATGCAGGCTGTGTATAATTATACTGTAAATCACTTGTATGATGCCAGTGAACAAGTTGCAACTATAACCATCAATAATCCCAGCTCAAATTACAATGTTGTTATACGTCGCGGCAAGGTTACAATAAAGGCAGCTCCACAAGGCACCACCTCCATACCAAAGTAGTACAATCTTATGGAGCAATTAGACAAAACGCCTGCACTTATATCTATTTTAGAGCTCTTGCGCCTATCTCCATCTCATAAAACAATCTTGGATCAAGCTCTCCAAGAGGCGTCAGTCCCTGCAAACCTGAATACAGACTGATTTCAAGCCATGGTTGGAATTCTAAAGTCATCCCCTTGTCTCACTTTTTCCGAAAGTGACAACTCTTCCTTCCAGCAACCTCATAACGCTTCACTACACATTGAAGGATTTATCAACCAGCATAGGATCAAGCGAGTCTTGATCGACAATGGAGCAGGCCTGAATATTTGTACATTGCAGTTGGTCACAACATTGGGATATGCCATAGAATTAGTGGATCCCCGTAAGAAGATCACAATCAAAGCCTATGATGATGCAGACCGTTCCTCCAAAGGAGCGGTGGTACTACCAATTCAAGTGGGCCCTGTGGTGAAGCATATCATCTGTTAGGTTCTAAACCTTCCTCTGCCATACAATCTATTGTTAGGAAGACCTTGGATACATGCCATGCAAGCCATACCATCTACCTACCATCAATGTATCAAGTTCCCACATAACGGTGTAGAGATCACAATCCTGGGCGATGCAAATCCCTTTGCATATTGTCATAATATCAGTCATCAACTAGAGATTACCATTCCTAACAATAGAGAAGCCATTTCCTCCACATCATATATAAGTCCAGCCTCTCTTACCGGTTCAAACACCCCTATACCCAAGTAAGAAAATCTTAAGATAAAAATAGCAGAGGAAGGTCCTGGGTAATACAACTTAAGTCAACTCTTTTGTGTGGGACAGATGCTCACTTCTCCTAGAACACATGGCAAACCACAACAGTTACTTTAGCAACCACTGATCACGCTAGCATGTGCTTTGATGCCTTTCATCCTTGGGAAGAGTCAAGAAGAAGAAACCAAAGATGAGGACTTAGTGGAATGGATCTATAAAGATCCCATCACCACTGATATACCGCAAGCTACACTTCCCACGGATCAATATGGCAAAGGCCTCCTCATTATGCAAAGGATGGGTTATGATGGTTAGAGTGCTTTGGGATCTTGCAAACAAGGAAGACATGAGCCATTGCTACCAGAATTAAAGCCCAAAGATAATATAGGCCTAGGCTTTGAAAAGGCGATCTTTCCTAAGCTCGGATTCAAAGGAAAACCCAGCAAACCGCTATATCAGCCTATTGCAAAAAGGACACCTTTCATTATCAAAGAAACATCAAACACCATCGCAACTACCCCACCGAGGCTCGAAATCCCAACACAACCATCTACAATGCCAATCATCCCACCAAACAAACTAGTAATCCCATCAGCAGTAGCAATAACATCAAAAGCACCATTAGCAGCAACAACTATATCAGAACCCGCAGCAGCATCCACAACACCAGCAGTTCCAATAGAAGCAACTGAGTCAACACTACCGATACTACCCATATCAGATTCTTTGATCCCCATCATCCTTCCTGCAGCACCGATCACACCTGCAGTATTTAACACAAAGGACATCCCAGTATGGTATAGTAATCGGATGCTAGAAAGTGATTCAGAGACCGACTCACATGAATGGGAATTTGATTCCATATAGCTTAACACTCCAGATGAGGAAGACACATCGATACCTCCACCCTGCAAAGACATCCCTGTTTACGGAGAAGCACAGATAAAGACTTCTTGGGTTCCTGAGCTAGAAACATCTTCCACAGACCCTACATCTCATCCAACACATGATTCTGACAGGGAGAGTACCATCAATGACCTTCACCATAGCGTCTTAACCCTCACTGATACGTCTAACGAACTTAAACTAATCGATGAAGTAATGCCCATTATCCATCCTGAACTCATCGAATGGAACCAACCAAATCCCCCATGTCTTGACCTCTTCCAAAATGATGAGGCCATCATTGACTTTTTGGAATTAAGGGATAACTTGCCAAGCGGGGATCACAAAGCTGGATTCGCCATAGAACTTAATAGCGCAACATACTTCGGGGTGGATGCCAAACCTTTTAGCTGCAAAAATATAACAATAAAACATGGATCTTCCAGTGAAAACCACACCGTGGCACTATTTGATTCAACAAAAGTAAAAAGAAAGAGTGTATCCAACGGTGAAAATCTCTCTGAGGCACCTGAGGATGAAAGGTTTGACATCCTTCCTTGCAGCACACAACGGGAACGATCAACAATTCTCATTGAAGAAACCAAAGAATACAATGTGGGGACTCCTGAAACTCCTCACCTCATACATCTGGCATCTCTTTTAACTCTAGAGGAACAACCCAAGTTTGTAGAGTTCTTTCAAAAGTGTCAGATCAACTTTGCATGGTCATATGCAGACATGCCTGGGCTTGATTTTGATTTAGTCATGCATCACCTCACCGTAGCAGAAGGAGCCAAACCTGTCAAGTAGAAGCTTCGCAAGATGCATCCTCAGATTGCAGTACTAGTCAAAACAGAACTCAAGAAACTCCTAGATGTTGGTTTCATTAGACCAATTGATTATGTAGACTGGATCTCCAACATTGTTCCTGTCGGCAAACCAAAAGGGGGCATCTGCATTTGTACTGACTTTAGAGATCTGAATAAGGCATGTCCTAAGGATGACTTTCCCCTACCAGACATCGACATCATAGTGGACCTAACAGCAGGACATGCCATGCTTTCACTCATGGATGGCTTTTCTAGATACAATCAGATAAAAATTGCACCAAAGGATCAACATAAGACAACCTTCACATGTCTATGGGGCACATACTATTGGAATGTAATGCCTTTCAGTCTCAAGAATGCAAGAGCGACCTATCAACGAGCAATGACCACAATCTTCCATGACATGATGCATACTATGATGGAAGATTATGTTGATGACTTACTAGCAAAATCACTCACCGAAGAAGGTCATCTTGACATATTAGATAAAATCTTTGATAGACTGGAACAATACCATGTTCGACTCAACCCAAAGAAATGTGTCTTTGGAGTAACCTCCGGGAAGCTTCTAGGATAAATTGTCTCAAGAAAAGGTATTGAGGTCGACCCAGCAAAGGTTAAAGAAATCATGGACATGCCACCACCAAAGAATATCAGTCAGCTAAGGACATTACAAGGATGGCTACAATCCATCCGAAGATTCATTGCACAACTGGCAGATAAGTGTCACCCCTTTACACATCTACTACACAAAAACATCCGCTTTCAATGGGATGCAAGATGCCAGCAAGCATTCCAGATGCTCAAAGACTATCTCATGAATACACCATTGCTGATCCCACCAGATCCAAGTTGGCCTCTACTACTCTATATATCAGCAACAAGTACAACATTGGGTGTACTATTGGCACAACATAATGCAGAAGGGAAAGAGTGCACTGTTTACTACATCTCTCGTACACTGGTGGGCTATGAACTCAATTACACACCTATTGAGCGAGCTTGCCTAGCGGTAATCTTGGTAGCCGCTAAACTAAGGCACTATCTGTTAACAAACAAGGTACAACTCATTGCAAAGATTGATCCATTCAAGTATTTACTCAGCAAAGCAACATTAACAGGCCACTTGGCCAAATGGGTAATGATTCTCAGTGAATTTGACATCGAGTATGTGGACCATGAAGCTATCAAAGGACAAGTCATTGTAGATCAGTTGGCCGATGCACCCCTCATAGGCGATCATCCCCTCATTTCCAATTTTCCAGATGAAGAGATATTCATGATCACAACAACACAACCATGGAAACTATACTTTGATGGTTCGTATACTAGGCATGGCTCAGGGGTAGGCATTCTGTTTATCACACCTCAAGGTGACAGCATCTTGAAGTCTTACAGGCTCACATTTCCATGGACAAACAACATAGCAGAATATGAGGCCTTGATCACATGACTCAGGCTATCCGTACAATGGAAATTACAAGAACTACAAGTATATGGCGACTCACAACTGGTCATTCGACAAGAAACTGATGAATATCAGACCAAGGATGATAGACTCATGCCATACAAGAAAATGGTAGACAGTCTAAAGGCATCATTTACTACAATTACCTTTGAGCAGATACCAAGAGATCAGAATTGAGCTGCTGACACTATGGCTACCATCGCATCTCTCCTAGATCTTCCGCATAATTCAACATGCTACAAGTTCTTGGTAGAAAAGCTTTGGATCCTTGCTTATGATATCCCTGAATCTGAGATGATATGTCACCTTGTCAGTTCTGAATCCCCATGGTACGGTGAGTTCTACACCTATCTTCGCGATCACACCCTTCCTCCTAACCAATCGAATAACCAACGTAAAACCTTCATTCGCCAAACTGCTCGATATACCATTATCGCTGAAACCCTATACCAACGTAGTCTTGATGGTACTCTCCTTCGATGTCTAGAACAAGATGAGATAACAAAGGCCTTGGAAGAGGTACATGAAAGAATTTGTGGAATGCATGCAAGCGGTCCGTCACTAGCCAAGAAACTCCTGCGCAATGGATACTATTGGCCATCTATGGAAAAAGACTCCTACTACTTTGTCAGGAAGTGCAAGAAATGCCAAGTTCATGGAGACCTAATACATGCACCAACATAGGAATTACAACCAATCACAACACCATGGCCTTTTTGTCAATGGGGCCTTGACCTTGTGGGTAAAATCCATCCATCTTCATCCAATGGCCATAAATTCATTATTACCGCCACCGAATACTTCACAAAGTGGATCGAAGCTGTTCCACTTACCCAAGTTACCGGCAAGCAGATCGCCTTGTTCATCCTCAATTACATCATCTGTCGGTATGGTGTACCCATGTCCATCATCACAGATAATGGTCTTCCTTTCAAAAGTCAGGATGTCTGTGAACTCTGTGAGAAATTTCACATCCAACACCCCTTTTCCACTCCCTATTACCCACAAGGCAATGGTCAGGTCGAAGCGTCAAACAAGAAGATATTAAGAATCCTAAAGAAGACAGTCAATGATGTCGGTCGTGATTGGCACATTCAATTGAATCTAGCACTATGGGCATATCGAACTAGTATTCGAACCCCTATAGGTGCAACTCCCTACTCATTGGTCTATGGTGCAGAAGCTATTTTACCTATTGAGGTCGAGATACCATCACTATGGGTTTCCTTACACAATCTCATAGATGATGAAGCATATAGAGTATCCCATCTCCAAGACTTAGAGATACTTGATGAGAAGCAATAAGCTGCATACAATCACCTCAAGGCCTATTAGCAGTGCATGAGCAAAAGCTATAATCATCGAGTTAGACCTCGTACATTCGAGGTAGGTGATCTTGTTCTTCGAGAAAATCCTCGTAACCAACCCAATAGAGAACATCAAGGAAAGTTTGAATCAAATTGGCTGGGTCCATATGTTATCATTGTTGTATTTGGGTCTGGGGCATATCAGTTGGCTACTTCAGAAGGAGAACCGCTAGCAGATCCAATCAACAACATGCACCTCAAATGGTTTTATACATGAGCTACACAGAGCATCAGGCTCCCATATATACTGGCAAAAATACCAAAAACATTCAGATAAATGTCCCGAAGAAAATACAAAAACATCAAAAGAGTAAGAGAAAAATCATGCATCCAAACAGTGAACAACCACTCCGGTGGCACCTTGGGTAAGTACGATGATGAAAACCTAGCAAACAGGTGCCACTTGTAAAAGCTATGGCTCCATTGTCTTTCAGGCTTGTTGCAATCACATTTCTTTCATACATACATCCATCCGTCCAAAACCATGGCTTGTTATTCATCTGCAATTAAGAAAGTACTCCATGCGTCTTGCATCCCGCTTTTTCATAGTCATGTCTAAACTAGGGGCAATGCCCTTAACCTATTGATGGAAGTGGATTCTACATTGTCTTATGATTCATTAAGTTCTTCATTCAAAACTATCTCATAAAATACCAAAAACATTGGAAAACTATCTCACAAAAACCAAAAACATTCAAAAACACTCATCACAAACTCCAAAAAACATCAGAAAATATCAAAAAATCAAAACAAAAACATGGTCGCACATTGTACATACTCATCCAAGTAGATACCAAGCAAACATTGGAAAATCCTCGCACAATGATCACTTCTCAAAATTGACCAAAACAATCGACATCAACAATCAAACTGTCTTCAACAAGGATGCATCCTTCCTTACCAAAACAAAGACAAAATGACATTTTCTTTGACAAGAAAATTGTGTTAAGCTATCAAATACTTGGTTGATTTGTGAGTAATTCATTCGTCTATCTGTATCAGGATCTTTTAGCATTGTTTGTGTATCATCTACGCATTATTCCGATGAAGTTCTGGGGCATGTACTAATGGTGTCTATGTGGGAAGTTCACTAAGCTGCATGATCTTATGCAAAATGCAATCATAGATCATTACGACTTGCTGACTATAGCATATACCTCGACCATATGAGCATGAACTATTACCAAGGATCCATATTCTTTATTCTTTATGTACATACTGTTTGCTTGCAGGTACAAATGCTCTTTCTTTTGTTCCTCCTACCTCATCCAAATTGGATAAAGGTTTTATCTCTTATTAACGTATGAACTTGTCTTAGGATATGATCAATTCAAGATCAAGGAGGACGATCCAAGTCATGCATGAACGGAGCTGATCTTTGTCTATTCTGCAAGAAATACTCTGGTCGACTTGACCCTTATATCAAGTTGCTTGTATTAACTTGCTATATTAAAATTCATGTAAGAACTACTCAGGTCATCTTGAATCATTATGTCAAGATGCTTGTATTCTCTTCCAACATTTTAAAGCTCAATGATGAAAATAGAGCACTATGGATCGTCATTTCATCTCATCTATTTATATGTTGCATTCCGTTGCATATCGCCCATCCATATCACCCATCCATTTGTATGATTTATATGCAAATATGAACATGGTTCATATGAACAAGTTATGTGAAAATTAAGCTGGTCTTGGATACAATCATGACCGAGTACTCTAATACATCATCAATGCATCATGCAAAGTCTAAAAACCCTTGCATTCATCATGATCATATCATCATTACATTGAGTTGCATTTTGCATTAAGTACATTCATGTCATTTTAATTAAATTGCATATAGTTCATTTAGTTTATTAACATTAGTCTTCATTAAAAATTTGCATCATTGCATAATCATGATGATTAGATTCATTCATATGATCAAATTGTCCTTGATTGTATTAACCATTTACTATGCATTCATCTAGTATCAGTTATCAGTTATCATTTTATCATCCTTTATTATTTATCATCACATACATTCATTTATCTATTCATTAGTTAAAAGGTGCATTCATTCATCCATTATTAAGTATCTTATTATGCTCATTTTAGGGTTCATTTGCATTGCATTCATTATCCTTTTTTAATTGCATTAAGGTGTCGTTATTAAAGCATAAGTTACATTACCATTCTCATTTTTACTTAATCATATTTAAAGCATTTAGAATCATAAACCCATTTGTTTCCAAAACATTGGTTCATACCATTTTTATATCCATTATACATATGCATTCATTTAGGCATTATCATATAAACATTTGTACTTTACATTTGTTTATCCATATTACATTCATCTAAAAAACATCTAGATGCATATCCATACATAGAATCATTCATTCAAACATTGCATTAACATCATTGCATATCATTATCTCATCATTATATCAAATAGGAAACAACAAAATATTGTTCATAAATCATCATGGCATTACATCAAAACATGCACACGTGTATAAACCTGCATTCATATGTTAGTATCGAACATCACAAATCATCATAAAACCATACATATAGGAATCATCTCATAAAATGCATACATGTACACATCTCCATCTAAGCATAAACTCATAAAACATAATCCTGCATAGCATCCATACATCACAATATGCATATAAATCAAAAACAAATGGGATCTCCTCATATATATCATCTCATGTATTAGAGTACAATGAAGTCTACAATATCGGCTACCAAGAGCCATCCAAGATACAATCCAAAAATAAAAATACATATATACAAAATGCTCTCTCAGATGCCACTCTGACCAAATGCTGTACCACCATCGCCACCTACTCCCCCACTGGTCCCCGCACCATCTGATCTATCTCTCCATGGAGGCCCCATCAATCCCCCATTAGCTCCTGCACCCCCTGACCTGTCTCTCCGTAGAGGACCCATCACTCCCCCATTGCTCTGCATCCTCTACGACCGCTCTGAACTGGTCCATCGCATCTGTGTATAGCTCAGTGCTCGCTGACTAGCTGGCACCACCTACTCATATAATCCCCACCAATACTCTTTCTCAGCCTGTGCCCATCCAAACTGTCTCATCACCTCCCCAAAAGGACCCTATGCTCCTACTCCAACCTGGACTCTCTCCTGTAGCTTTGCTAATCTCTCCACTGCACTATCCCTCTCCCACAACACTATAGTCAGCTCCGCCTCTCGTGCAAATAGCTGCACATCTCTAGTTGCCACCTCCGCCTCCAAATCCTCCACTCGTGTCTCAGATGCCTCAAGTCGAGACTGCAAATGTACTATCAGTCACTCCCGCACATCTCCACCTGATCCCTCTCATGTCTCCATGGTTTCCTCATCGGTATATCCCTCTCCCATAGCTCCCTCCCCTCTATCCATCGGTATCTCCCTCTCCATCCCTCTCCCGCCCAATCTAACTCCCTACATCAATGGTCCCTGCGATATCCATAGTGGCAATCTACCTCTCCCTCTCTGCTGGATCCGACTGCCCAACCCAACACCTAAACCACCACCTCCTCCACCACCTCCATCCCCCCCTCCTCCTCCACCCCCTCCTCCTCTATCTCCACCATCTCCTCTCCCTCGTCTAGCTACCATAGGTCCTCGTCCTCCTCTCCTCCTCCATCTTCTTCCCCTCTCATCCTCAAAATCGAGCACCGACTCTGCTGGATTAGATATCCGTAGAATCAGATGAGCCGCCAGGTACTGCGTGTACTCATCCGATACCCCTGCATCCACAACCCTCGGTCGTATATCCCAAGGTCTCGCCAACAACATCCAAAACTCTACCAGTGCCTGGTCATACGGAAGTACTGGCCCCCAGGCATATCTCTCTCGTATCACCCGAGCATACTTCTCTGATCCCCTAGGCAGTCCCTACTGTTGTCCAAACTGTCTCAACACTCTACTGGGCACCTGTCTCTCTACATGATACAAAGTCCTCCCAATGAGGAATCAGGTCATAAACACATATGGCAGTGCCTCAACATCATCATCCCAGGGCTCGCACTCTAGGTACGGTCTCCATATCACTGCATCAAGATCATCCAATGCCCGCGGCCACCACTTTAATTTCCCCAAGTGGGGCTGACTCATCATATCGCTATACATGAACATATACAGTTGATCCACTACTCGAAATCGAAGACTCACTGGTCGAGTCACTGGTAGGTGCTCCCATGCCCAAATATGTAGCAGCGTCACTCCCACTGCTAGTGAGCCCCTCCCACAGTATACCACCTCATGCAGCTCCTGATAAAGGTGCGCTAGCACGCACGGTCCCCAGGCAAATCGGGTCCCCTCTGTAATCATCTGCTCTATCACCTGTCCCCATCCAACGGTCAGACCATGAGAGCGCCTATCAAGACACAGTAGTCCTCCCACAATGTCGGACACAACTGCTGGTAACGGCTCGTATAAGGTAGCAATCTCCTCCCAAGCAATGAAACCATCATCAATGAAAACATCCTCATCAAAAAATCTATGTACTACTAAAGTCCCCCAGGATCTATCATATGTCACCATCTCCCCCTGAATCGGAATACGCAGGATGCACCACACATCCTCCAAGGTCACTGTCATCTCCCCCTACACAAGGTGAAAAGTGCACGTCTCGCTGTGTTAGTGCTCTACTAACGCGGTAATCAATCCGTGATTCATCCGAATCATGGGCATGTGCATCACATCATACAAACCGGTAGTTGCAATGCAATCGATCTCGGCCTCTGTCAATCGATCCCGCAACCCCTGTGTCACCGGATGTCTCTCGCATAACTGCAACACGCGTAGATCCTCCTACACACGAACATCAATCACTCCTCATCAGTTGTTTTATTTTCAAACTTTTTTAAAGTTTAAACCTAAGACTATCAATAGATACTTTAATCAAGTATCTCTAGGTCTCAACAGGTAAGCAATCATGGCACACCTAGACTTCAACAGGCATTTATCCTATATGACCTAAGTCTCATCAGGCTGCTATGGTTCAAAACAACTCCCACTCCGCCTCCCTATCCATCCATCTTTGGCATCGAGAGATTTTCACACAAATTGGGGCATTCCTTATCTTGCAAACAAAAGCGCTATTTTGCACAAAAAAGTGCTACTTCTCTACAATAGCGCTAAACCCCTAACAAAAGTGCTTAATCAGCTATCCAAAAGCACTAAAACTACAAACACGCTACAAAAACTCTACAATAGCACTGATTAACGGCAAAAACGCTCAATTAACCACTCAATATTGCTAATCAAACAATAGCACCTAAACAAGCCTACAATAGCGCTAAATTGTTCAGAAGCGCTTAAATAGCACCTCAATAGCGCCATTGCGGCACTATAGCGCTAGTTAATTGGACAATAGTGCCAAAACGTAGTTTCAGCACTATTGTCCCGACTCAACTTCGACTCAGCAAAAAACATGACAAAAATGCATAAAAATTAAAATTTCAAATTTGCGTATCGCTAGTCCGTAGTCGTCTAACCGCTGGAACTGACGGACTCACTCGAATCGGTGCTTTGCAACTTGTACCGACATCCTGACTACTGCTCGCTCCTCTCAAAAGTCAATCTCAAAGCTCTGGTTTCACGCTGGTCGTGGTAACAAATGATCCTGTTTTCACCCCTTTCTCCCCATATAAACCCTTTGCCATCACCATAACCTTTCCCCCGCCCACCGCCGTGGTCCTCGTAAACTTCCCGAGCCTCCCATTTCTCCATTTTATCGCCAATTTCTTCTATTTTTCACCCACGTTGCTAACTTCTCTTCTACCACTCTGTCAATTTTCATTCTTTTTCGAGAGATCGCCCGATTTTTCAAAAAAATTCGGCCCATCTCTCGAGGGGGCATACCACCCATTAAATTTACATTTTATGGGGCATTTCTTCACACCTATTTTTCTTTCTTTGAAACGACACGATAAACTGCACCATCTCAAAGAGGGGCAAATGTAGTCACATAAATCTGTCCAATTTAGTTAAATGAATATTTCTTATTTATTTGATTGAAAATCCACTAGCCATCAGTTAATTAAATTAATATTTAATTAATTCATCTTCAAACATTCTCCTATTAATTAAATAAATTATTCAATTTATTTTAAATAATTCATTATACCAAATTAAAATCAATTAAATGAATAAAATCTATTTATTTCATTTAATCCCCTATTCCTCTTTTAAATAAATTAAATCAAACATTTATTTAAATCATTTATCCCCCACCCCACTTGCATTTTCCTATAAATGCAACTTGCACACATTTATTGAAATAAATAAATTTTTATTTTAATAAAATTTTATTTTCCCTCACCCACCAAACCCACTTGCTAGCCTAAACCCCCTTCTAGATTCTTCTAACCCCTTCCTAATTAGCCTAATCCATCCCCTAATTATTGTCACATTCCTAAGCAACTTTAAGTCACTTCTCAAAGACTCCAAAGTCTTTGAAAAACATTTAATGTTTTGTGTGTTCAACAATTTAACCTCCAAAGTCTTCCAAAACCACTAATGGCTCTTACATGACCATTAATGGCTCTTACATAACCATTTATGGTTATTTCATCTTGCACTCATGTGTCTCCTCAAGCATTTATTTCTTTGACCATGTTTATCCCTTTTTACCTTTGCACAAGAATTTATCCATTGGATAAAAGCTTTATTCTTTGAATAAAGAATTTATTCACTCAACCCAACCCTTGACCTTAACTCCCAAGTTAACCCTCAAGTCATGTCAAGCATTTAATGTTTATTCCCTCTCCTCTCAACCTATCTCACATTGACACTTGTCATCCTAGGATTGGGTTGAAAGCCCTCACATGGATCTCAAACCATTCAATCCTAACCCTTGTTGAGATTACTCAATCTCAACCATCCATTGCTCCATTTTTTCTATAAATAGAACCCATTTCTTCATAATCCAGATCTTGAAAATTTGTATGCATTTAAGCTATAGGCATTTTGAGAGAGCATTTTAGTGTAATCAACTAATATCTTGTCATTTTGGATAAAATAAATCATTTTAGTATCAATAGCTTAGTATTAGCTTCTTTATTTACATTTAGAGCAACACTTCAATCTCAAACCTCCATAAGCATCCATAGTGCAAAAAGCTGCTGAGAGTTACACTATTTTGGAACTTGGAGAGGAGAGGAACAAAGGAGAAGAAACCAAAAGCATGTTAGGAGGCATTTGGAGATGCCTCATCATATTTATCTTCTTAGTTAGGTATTTTATCATGCTTTTGATATCTCTTTTGATATGTTTGTGTAGGAATGTATTTTGTTTGTGATTTCTGACACTAACAATTTGCCTTTTCTTCTTGTTTGTGTTTGGTTATCATTGACTAACCTTCCCTTTTTGCAGAGCATCAGTAAGCATCATCAAATCCATGGTCATTCCACCAATGAATATTATGGTATGATAGATAAAATTTGGTTCAACTTATTGTAACTAATACCATTCAAATACTAGATGAAAATGAGTGGGACTCTCATCCTCCTCCTTACACATAGAATTTAAGTTCCTATTACATTGCTCCTCACCATGTGACATTTTTAGCTTACCTATTAGGGGGCCATTGTCATTCATGGTGATACAATTTCAAGTGTAATCATACTTAGGTAACAACATAATATCATAGTTATTCTTGTCTCCACACTTGGGGGCAAGAATAGTTTCTCAGATATTCCTCTTTCTTAAGGGCCCATTTTCCCTTTGTTGATGTTGTGTCTTCTATGAGGATCTCTTCTTGATTATGGAGGTGCATATCCATGCTAAGGATTTCCTCCCTCTTATAAGAACACGTATCCCTGATGAAAATCTTATCCTTTGAAATTGTGTATCCTTGATTAGGATCTCTTCCTTAGTGTTGAAAGTCTATCAAATATTCCTCTTAAGGATTGAATTTTTCCTTTGTTGAGTTGCATCTTTCATAACTTGATCCTTCATGCAAGAACATGTGTGTTCCTTGGTTAGGACCTATCCTTCCTTGAAATGGTATGTGTTTTTATGAACAATACCTCCTAAGTGATAAAAAGTCTGCAATCCCTCACTAAGAATCCACTTGTCCTAGCAATAGAGGATGTGAATTCTTAGTCTCTTTCCCTTAAGGAGATGTTATCTTTGTTAAAGATCTCCTCTTTGAGGTATATGTCTTTATGCAAATATCTCTTCCTTGTTTGTCAATTATTCATCCCTGAAAAGGATCCCTTTATACTTGTTGCAAGATATCTCCTTTACAACTATCTCTTCCTTGCCTCAAAAGAGATATGCTCTCTTTAGCTTGGATTGCATGCACATTGTTGCTTAAAGGATATCTCCTTGGTGTTGAAGGTGATTATTCTTGTTTCTATCTACCTTAAGATTTCAACATTTTACTATGTTGACATATTAAGGGGGGCATATATGTGGCCTCCTAGTTGCATTTTCAATTATCGACTATCATATATGAGATTGTTGCATCC
The DNA here is from genome assembly GCF_030272615.1 of Cryptomeria japonica. Classification (NCBI taxonomy): domain Eukaryota; kingdom Viridiplantae; phylum Streptophyta; class Pinopsida; order Cupressales; family Cupressaceae; genus Cryptomeria; species Cryptomeria japonica. Next base: position 563,910,972 of record NC_081410.1, on the reverse strand, counting down.
TCATGTGTTTAATGCCCATTTTATCTTTCATTTATGGCATTGTTGCATCCTCATGTTTAATATCCAATTTATTTATCATTTATGGGATTATTGCATCTGCATGCTTCATTCCCAAACATGACACCTCCATGGATCACCTAGCATAACGCAATTTTCTAGCCCATGAAATTGATGTTCCTTTTTTCCCTTCCATGAACCCATATCATAACACACTTTGATAGCATTGGATCAGGATATTTTCCCCTCAATCAGTGTACATCCTTGTTCTTTCTCTAAGTCCACTTGTGCTCTTGCAATAACATGATGAGAATGATATCAGGGTTGGGATATTTTCACATCAAGTCCCTTCAACTAGTTGACTTGGATCTTTTTGTTTTAAGTACTAATGTTGTTTGATTTTATGTATGCCTGAAGGTTATTTGCATGGATTGTCTGGATTATATGCTTGGGGTCTTGATTACCAATCAAATTTAGTGATCTCCTATCTCTAGCTTGTCTTTCTCTTATATGCTCCATCTCTTCACTTCTATTTTACCATGAGTATGACTGTAAGATCATAATCTGCTAAAGTGAGGGATAAATGTAGCATCATAAATTGTACATGCCTTTAATTAAGGCATTCAATTTCACACTCTCCTAGCACCCATTTTAGTATTTCTCATTCATATATGCATTATAGGACCTTTATTGATTTAAATTAATATTTAATTCAATAATACAAGTCTTATTCCACTTTAACGCATCCTCACACTCTTATTTGTGGGCCCTTATTTCTAGGTGTGCCCATTATTTTTTATTATCTTGATTTATTATAAATCTTGTCTTATTTCAAATCTCAAGACATGTTTCCCTCACCTAAACATTATATATTTTCATACAATTCAATATTAAAGAACCATACTATCTCACAACCGAAAAAGTCAGGTTGAAATTGTCAAGACCAGTATGCCCATGTCCACTTGGTCAGATGCTTTTTTCCTTGAATTGTGGGAGGATAATAAGGCGGTCGTATCCTATTCAAATCTATCTCTACGCAAAAATATGATAATTCTAAGTCATCCTAAAGGTTATTTTATTATGAAATCCCTATATGAGGCACCTCTTTCAATTCATTTCAACACTATATCATTATGACATTCTTGCATCTACAAGTTTCATTCTAATAGCAACACTTCAAGAGCATATCTTATTCAAGGAGAAGAAAACTATATCAAGGCATCTTCAATTATGTTTTAATTATGATTTTATGTGATTTACCATGCTATTGTGATCAACACATGGATGACTTATCCTAAGGACATTGCTTCAACAATTGAAGGTATAATCAATTCAGTCAATCATTTCCAATTCAATTCAAGGGTTAATTCCAAACTCGGGGTTTGACCTAGGCAAACCCCCATAAACCATCCAAACACCATTTTTCTCCTCTTATGTGTAGCTATAGGTTTCCAATGGAGACAAGAAGACAAGATAGCCATTAGTAGACAGATATAGATTGATACCAAGAATCATGATAGAAAAACCTTGGACCGTGGCACTCTAAGCGCCTCGATCCAGGAGTGGGGTGCTTTGGGCATCCTAGTCCCTAGAAGTTTTCACCAAATTTTAGGAGAGCAGAGTACAAGGTCTCAAAATGTCTCAACTGAATTTGTGTGCAAAAGTCAAAAGAACAAAGCACTCTAGGCGAATCAATCCAGTGAATTCGGCTCTTATATTTGTTGTGGTTTACAAGGTTGTACGTTGGATGGCATGCACATTCATATATGATTGTCTATGTGTATGTGCATGTGCATGTGTGAGTATGTGCATGTGCATGTGTGTGTATGTGTATGTGTATGTGTATACATACACATGCATATACTTTTATTTCTCCATTTTGTTTAAATCTATCTTCTTTTGTTTTTATTGTCTATTCTTTTCAAAATTTCTTAATTTTTTGTCTATGCTTTTATTTACCTTCTTTGAACTTTATGCAACCCTTTCCTCCTCCACCCCTTTATTCTACTCCCACCTTTTCAACCTATTTTGGTCTACAGTTTCATCCACTTTTATTTCTACAACTCTCTCATCTTGATGATACATCATGGAGTATGATTGAAAACTTTGATGCAAATAACTCTTATGTAGTTTAGTCTAGAAGCATAACACACTAAACACTATGGGTTGTGGAAATCTAATGTCTTCGATTATATTTGATGTTATTCAATATCCTTCTATTGAGATCTTGTATTCATGTTTAGTTCCTCCTTAAGATATAACTAGTGATATAGATGCATGGTTATAAGTTTTTATATTGAATTAATGTTGAAAAAAAGAATTACAAAGAAGATGGGCAATACAAAGACTGCCAAATTAAAAGAAGCGACTATAAAAACCATACATAGAACAGAGTTTTCAACTATAGAACAAAGGCAACATAGAACTATAAAAAATCCAACCCTACAACTATTGTCCATGCAAAAGATAGCCATACTTAGGCCAACAAAACTACAAGCCATACATTAGCATAAATTTGTAGCTATACACTAAATTTAAAAAGTCTTTAAAGTTGCCTAGAGCAAGTGAAATCTTCTTTTTGATGTTGAAGAATTTGGAGCTTGATGTAGTCCAAGTAGTAACTAAATGTGTTGTTGTTCTTGGAGATCCCTTGTAGTCGACAACAAAGAGAGACAATTTGAAACAATATGTTAGAGTAAAACATTAAAATTTGAGTTAGACATCAAATGAATTTTGTTGTGTAAATAATGTATATTGATGTGAATATTATTAGGACCATCTTAGTAACATTGGACTTTTATCTTAATCGACTTTAAAAATTGTATTATATTTCTTTAAATCTAGTACTTTTATTTAAGATAGGTGGTCTTTGATGAATCATTTCAAAATTTACTACCGTGCAATCCTTGATTTTCTTGGACTTAATTGTTTGGTTATGACTATATTTTCTTGGATTCAATCTCTCAAGCCTATACCTACCTCATTTTTTTAGTTAGTACAATTCACCTAGTTTATAAGACATTAGTTAGGGACATCCTAAATGTGTTTCTAAAAGAAAGTATGACAATATAACCAAATTCAAATGTAAGATTATATTGAAGATTAATAAGAACTTATATTCATAAATCAATATACCATGTACTATTGATTCACTTAACTTAGATCGTCCTAATTTAATCAAATTAATGAAGTGTCTCAATTTAATATTAAATATTGCATTTAAATTATTATTGATGACTAAAATCTAGTTTGATTTTATTTTAGTTAAATTTCTTCAAATCTTATTCTATAATTCTAATTTGATGTCTTTTATTTATTAAGTAGGTTATTAATAAGGGTTAATTTGATTGTTATTTCATATATATGTAGATGTTCAAACTTCATTTTCTATCAATCATATTTGAAGCAAGGGTTGGCTCTGATTCAAAACATTGAATGAAATTGAATACTATATGTTGCGTCCGAGAACCGTTATGCGGAAAGGACACGTGGGCAATAAAAGACAAACCTGCATATCAGAAAGTACACGACATTATTAAAGTGAAAAGGCTGGACGTGAAATTATTTATAAACAAAATACTAAATGTCTTCACATCCATTGGAGATCAAATTTTTTGCTTAGTTAAAGGAAAGAGTGCAGGCTGCGAGGAAATAACATTGGAGAAATATATTTGAAGCTATTTTATTTTATTTTACGTGACAATAATTTTATTTACTATATAAGTAGATATATAAATTTTATTTTATCCATTTAAATTTATATTTTTATTCAATTTGTGTCTATCAATTTTTAATTATAATTAATAAATAAAAAATTAAAATATTAAAATATATTATTTGTTGATTCAGATTTTTTTGAAAAAATTGAAAATTAAATTTTTTAATTTGAACTTAAAAGGTTATATGTGTGTTTTTTTTACAAGCTATTTATTTTGGAAATATTATGTTTATTAGGGCTTCGGCCCTAGCTCACCCAGTCGTGGATCGCAACTTAAGGCATGGGTATGCTCCCCATGGTCTTGAGTTCAAGTCCCCGGCTGTGTGATAGTGAATATAAAAAAATATTATGTTTATTCTTAAATATTAATATTTTGACATAAATTACTATCAAAGTTAAAGTAAAAGGTAAAAGTTTTAGGGCTTCGGCGAGGACACCTCCAAATTCCATGATAGTGAATATAGAAAAAAAAAAGGTAAGAGTTTTTGTTAACATGTTCATGCAATTACACTTTACCCTTTGTTATCATTGTAGAATGCTTCAGGTAAGAGTTTTTGTTAACATGTTCATGCAATTACACTTTACCCTTTGTTATCATTGTAGAATGCTTCAGGTAAGAGTTTTTGTTAACATGTTCATGCAATTACACTTTACCCTTTGTTATCATTGTAGAATGCTATTACACTTTACCCTTTGTTATCATTGTAGAATGCTTCTTAGTATTAATAAAATATAATTTAATAAATAAAATGTAGATAATTGAGAAATCAAAATTTATGTGAGTTTTTAATCAATCTAGTGAATTGAAACCTAAAATTTATGTAAATTTGTAGTTAATATGACAAATTAAAACCTAAAACCTAAATTATTAGTAAATTTATGAGTGAGGTCGCAAAATAAAATGACAAAATGTAACTTGAAATTCTCAAGAAGTTATAGTCTGATGATAAATGGATATCAAATTTTCCTTAGTGATATAATTGAAGGGGTGAATGAGTGCCAAAATTTTCTTGTAACCATGACTAAGGTGGTGAAAAAATAGCAAAAAAATATGAGGGATTGTGTAAAGCTATGAAGGCTTTTATAAGGATCTCTAGGTGACTGAAGTTAGATTTCTTGCTTAATAGAGTATTGTTAGCACAAATGCCATTGTTCATATAGTCTAAAAACCCTAGTGGCCACACCAATGTTTGTCCAAACATATAGAGATGTTAGTTGCACCTTAAGAACCATTATTGTTAGTAGGTTTTAGATCTAACAAGAAAGTTTATATATATTCATCTACATACACCCCATCAACATAACTATTATACTTTTGTCTAATAAAGTGAAGTATACATGCCCAACTAGAGCCCACAAAAAAATAGTAACATAGAATTAGGTTATAAAAAACTTATTATTAAAGGTTTTAAATAGAATTGAAGCAATTTTAAATACACAAATTAGATACCTTTAAATAGTAAAAGTCCTCAACAAAAATGCCAATTAGCTAGTTGGAATAAGTTCCTTTGTAGAATTGGTCTTTCCTCCATATCCTCCATATCTAGAATGTCATATCTGAACATCTTTCTTAAAACTACCATTATTTAAGCTTTGGTCTCTTCATTGGAATGTTGTTCTATTCTTTTGGATTCCTCATTTTTGATAGTTAATATTGTAGACACCTAAAATTGTCTTAGCCTAATTAAATAAATATTTTATTTATTTAATTATTTTATCCTAAGCCTTCTATTATTTAAATAGATCTTTATTTATTTAATTAATTCACTAAGCATCTTCTAAACTTTCTCTATTTAAATAAATATGTTTATTTATTTATATTATCCTTTCCCTAGATTAAATAAATATTTTATTTATTTAATTGGTCTCACTTCTTCAATTAATTAAATAATTTTTTATTTATTTAATTAATACATTAGTCTTTTTCTTCCATGACACTTACACTCATTTATCTCTTGATTTTATCTTAACCACCTTTCTAATATTTTATCCTTTTGCCTACCTACCCTTTAATCCTAGCCGACCATTTATCCTTTCACCTCTTAATCTTATCCCTCAATTTCTAAGGTGTCTTCTATATAAGGGGATTCCTTCATCCTTTCAAAACCCTAATTAAGACTTTTATGCAATCATGCAATCAAGCATATTCACAACCACAATTCGTTCTTTGTTGAGCTCTTGTGCACAATCTAAAATCTGAGAGCAATCATATCAAACAAGATAAATGGAGATAGGAAACAATGGAGATCAAACCCTAACAAGCATTTGAATGGTATAATATTTCTATTTTGTTGTGATTTGTGTGTTTAAGGTTCTTCATTGGTGTATGATGGATTCTTATTTGTAGAACTAGGGTTTATGTGGTTGGATCTTTATGGTTTAGAAATAGTTTTAATCATTCCATTTTCATGTATACAACCATTAGAAGTTTTATCCTAAGGTTCTCATTTTCCAAGTATTGTTGAATCAACATTCACAATTTATTCTTCTTATAACATACCCATTTTATCGAAACAAAGCCAAACAAAAAGATGAATATTTTACCTAGTACTAGAAGTTGAGGTAACCTCTTCTTTTGTGAGTGTACACGAAGAACTTTGCACCTAAATTGGTTGGCCAAGACTTATAAGGGAACTTCATGAAGATCTTGTAGTAAATTACCATATCCCAGTTGTATATAACAAAAAACTTCCGCATCTACATTTTGTGGTAGCCCAAAAAATATATCATTTAAAACATAAAAAATGCTAGAGAATGACTACCAAGTAAAATGAAAAGTTAGAGATGGATATATTCATTTGAAGAACACAAGTGATCGTTGAGAGGGGGAGGGGGAGTGAATTAGTGATATTCTAAAATTTTAATACCAAAGAGTGTAAACGCTGATATTACAAATGGATTAAAAACACACACACACACAAAAGTGGATCACATAACACAAGTATTTACGAGGAAAACCCAATGTGGGAAAAACCTCAATGAGAATAGTTGTTGGAGTCTACTACTCCAATCTAGCCTCACAATAGATAATCTGATTACAATATGTTTTAGGGCACCAACCCAAGGAGCACCAACCCCTAGAAATTTTAGAGCACCAACTCAAGGAGCACCCACTCCTATTATCTTGAGCACCAACTCAAGAAGAAATACAATCAAAAAGTTTATACAAAGAATTATCTTGTCACAAGTGAGTCTTGTAACATAGTTTATTAATGCTATCCACACAATGTTGATATGATGGATAATCCTTTTGAAGTCTTCTAGATGCCCTCTACTCTTTGTATATCATCATTTTTCTCCTTTTATAACTTCTTATTATTTTATTGGATACCCTCTTTGATTTCTCTCTTTATCTTCACTCAATACCTCCCCTTTTTGCTTGCTCATGACAATATCTTCTCTCTCTGCTATCCTACAATTACTCTTCTTTTAAACTCAATCCCCTCACAACTTTGTACTCACTTCTTCTATTCTCTCTACCAATCCCTTCTCTTTTCTATCAATCCTTCACTACGTTCCCCTACTTCTTTCTTGCATGCACATATACACACACCTCTATCTCTACTTCACTCCACTTTTTACTTGTACACACAATTTTCATACCTTCAACTCTCACTCATCAACTACCCTTGTCAATTCAACTCAACTACTTCTTGTTGACCATATTCATATCCCCTATAGGGATGAATTTAAAAATTGTCCTCTTGTCCTCTGAGAAGTAGTCTTGTCTGCAAGAAGATTTTATCCTTTGTCTTGAAAGTGTTCTCAGATTGGCTGCCCATATTAAATACATCTTCCCTATCTCTTCATCATTCTTTGTACTCTGATTACTACATTTTGTAATCTGCATATGCCCATCAGATTTGATGTTGTCTCTGTCGATCATTTCAAGCCACACAACAGTTAACAACATGGCTGCTATTAATGAATTATCCATCCTTTCTCAACCTGGTTTGATTGGATTGACAAACAACTCATTTAAGTGTATCATCATCACCAACTCTTCCATATTTGAATTATCTTTTGACCACCTAGAAGATCACATGTCTTCATGTTTGTTGTGCAAATCGTCTGATCAAAATCAGTCAAATGCCACGTGGATCATTGTGTCAATCGGGCTTTCAACGTGTTGACAAAATCATCTCAAACAATCAAAACCCATAAGAAGGGTTTTATCGGCAAGATGAATTATTGTCTTGTCAAACTAAAACCCCTTTGTAGATATATCACAAAGGGTCGCCAGATTGAGCTCCAAGTCTTGTCAAAACCATTGTCTTATCGAAGAGAGATCCAAGGTTGCCAAGACATCATCTACATCACTCCGAAGATAGAACCTTTATCTACAAGAGGCACCCTTGTCCCACCTAAAGATGTTATCGCTATGTCTCAAGGGGGTTGACACAAAGTAAAAAGGGTTATACCGAAACCCTAAGTCTTGCTGAAACAAAGGGACTTCACCAAGACATAAAGGTCATCACATTGACATGAAGCACTTGGTCAATCGAACATTACTTAGTCACACCGAACAAAGGATTTCGATGTAGTTTAAAAGGGGTGCCCAAACAAGGAAAATATCTTACCGAAGAGACAGGTCTTGCTGATAAGGCACTTTTGTCGGCCCACCACAGCGGGGCCCACACAACGGGAGAAGAGAATTTGTGCCTGCCATATAGAATAATAGAGCATAAAGGAGAGGGGGCTCACACATTCATAGCCCTTCATGAAGGAGCCAAAAGGATGTTCCCATGTGGAAGCTTGCAAACGAACGTAGTGGGCCTGGCAAAGGCCCCACCAATGGGAGAACCATGTCGCTGACACAATGAAGGTTGCCAAAACACAAGGTGGATCTTGTCAAATGGGAAGGTCTCACCTATAAGACTTCTATGTCATCGAGACTTGAGACACATTACACCGAAACCACACACATGTCGCCAAGACCAAAGCCATATCTCACCAAAAAGAGATCCTTGTTGGTATAGCTTCCACATGTCGTTGAGATGAGGAGAAGATCTTAGCGATAGACCTAGTTATACCAAAAAGCCAAATGTCACGGAGACAGAGCAACCTCAAACCGAAACAAGGCCCAGTTCACTTAGACAAAAAGAGAGTCACACTAAAACTTACCAAACACATAGATTTTGACATTCTTTCACACTGTAACATGCTTGAAACAAACTTGATGGATCCAAGGTGTTATGAGGCCAATGTAGAATAATAATTCCAGGTCTAGGACACATGAACTCAACACATTTTCATATCATCACTTCATTCTTTCTACATATTTAAATTCTTTTGCAACCACATCTCTATCTAGTTGACATCAATGACAATCAATTTTCCAACATGTAGATTATGATTAAATTGGACGAGTTTTGTTTGGAGGACTCCCACATTAACATAAATAATGATGTTATTTGTATTATAAAAAAGTCATCCTTTGTGGAGACCTTGATTCCTATGTCATTATACTCGATTTCCTACACCACTTGCATTATAAATTTATAACCATTTGTTATAGACCAAAATTATAGACCAAAATTTTCAATGTTGCAAAGAAAGGGCTCTTGAAATCTTAGCACGAGAGGAAACAAACCTTATTGAGCTTAAAGGAGAAGTCTATCCATTTCTATTTAACCTAAAGAAATATGATTATAAACCCATCATTCATTAAGGATTGTGAATATTATATTATTGTGTTTTCAAGATTGATAAACTCACTGGGCCATGGGCATTTGATATGGATGCAAATACAACTAGAAAAACCATAATAATTAGGAAAGAACAATAATATTATTGATGGTTAATTATACACAAGATTAAAATAAAATATGAAAGACAATTATATATATTCTAATTTTTTTTTAAATGATTTTTGAGGTCTCATTTTTTATAGACACCCTTTGACTTTTATTCATGAATATTCACATTCTTTTACCTTTATTCTTGTTTATGTTGAAAATTTTAGTCTAAGAGCCTATTTGTAGCCACCTACTCGTCAAAGACACATATTGGAGATTTCTTTCAGATTTTTATCTCTCTTTCCCCTTGATGCATAATAGTAGTAGCTATTGTTTTTCTAGTGAAGTAAATGTTGGTTGGTAATTTTGAATTTTGAATGAGGGAATTGTTTGTAAGAAAATAACAAGAGACAAATAGAATGATTTTTGTTTGAATTGATAATTGGAATATTTTAAATAAAAGTTCTAAGTAAAGGAATGGTTGTGTAGTAGCAATAGAGAATAGAGGAGATCTGTACAACAATAGGTAGCTCCAAACATGTAGTAGAATAGGGAGTTCATATTAACTCTAGATTGGAAGTGATTGGTTGCAACTCTAGATTGTTGTAGATGAATTGTTTGTAGTCAATATTGTAATTTGAGTTTGAAATATTTTGTAATTGCCAATTTTATGATCGGTATAAAAGATTTGTTTGTCTCTAATCATCTCTTTTGTTTATTATGTTTATATTCCCAACTACTTGGGAATTGGAGCATTGGTCTTTTTGTTTTATTTGCGTTTTAATCCATCAAATTGGTATCAGATCCTTTTTCAAGTTGTTGTATTTTGGGTGTTTAACTCATACATTTGGTATTAGGGCTAGAAGGCTCTATGTATTAAGTGATTTGGGCATTTATTTTTTTGAGAATTGAATTTTTATTGAGTTGGAGAAGATAGTAAGAGTTGGCAGCAACCACCATCGTTTAATGGATAAAACTGTGATGTTTAGGCAAAGAAGATGAAAACCATTATGGTTTCAAATGATTTGTGGGATCTATTGGTTAGTGGGTCCACATATGTGATTGAACCAACTTAGTATGCAACCCTCACAAGCAACCAAACCAAAATACCTAGCTAAAGGAGAAAAGAAGAAAAGATAAAAAATCTCTCTTTGATAGAAGCAACCTTGAGAGAGGCAATAATTCAAACAATAGAAGTAGATAAATTTGCAAAAGAGGCATGCTAAACCCTTCAAACAAGTTACAAAGGGACTAATAAAGTCATATTGGTGAAGCTCCATATGCTTCAAAGAGATTTTTTGACTCTCCAAATGAAGGATAGCGAGTCTATTTTAGATTTCGACCAAGAGTCTTTGGTTTGATAAACTAATTGAAGACTAATGGTGAAACACTGGAAGATCAAAGGATTGTGGAGAAAATATGCACAAGTTTACCCTCAAATTTTGATGAAATAGTGATTGTCATGGACGAGGCAAAATACATTTCAACAATATTGGCGGATGAGTTGATGGGGTTACTTCAAACCCACAAGAAACGCCTAAATAGGTATGCAAATTATTCCCAAGAGAACTTTTAAAGATCGGGATAATGCAAGAGGCAAGGGGAGAGGTAGAAACAACTCTGGATGGAGCTTGAGACATAGAGGTAGAAGTAGCTCTAGATGAGGTAGTTTTAGAGTAGATAGCTCTAGATGAACATATCCAAGATGAAGCAAGAAACTCTTAGTCCATCTTTGGAGACAAGAAAAAAATTATAGCTCAAGTCAAAAGTATGACAAGAGCAATATAGAATGTTATAATTTCCATACATTTGTTCATTATTTAAGTGAGTTGTGAAAAAATTAACATGATCATTCGAAGCAAAGAACAAATATGGCTGATGAAAAATAGATGAAGGTGATCAATCAAAGGCCTTCATCATGTGAAACATTGGTGTACAAGGAATTGATGAAGTTTGGTATTTGTATAGTGGACGCAACAACCACACGAGTGGTAACGAAAGTGTATTTTTTTTATTGAAGAAAATATAAAGTCCATGATTAAAATGGGGAACAATGAAATAGTTCTAGTTGTGGGTAAAGGGATTGTTATGATCTACACCAAGTGAGGTGAGAAGAAGGATATAGAGAATGTCTATTTTGCCCCTAGTATCAAAGAACAGTCTCTTGAGTGTTAGGTAGCTAGTCCAAAGAGGTTACAAGGTGTTGATGGAGGAAGGTGGATGTGTCATCTTTGATGAAATGGGAGATAAAATATTGTTTTAATAGTGTAAATGACAAAAAATTAGGTGTTTCCCTTGAGGATACAAACATTTTTTTCAACTCAATCCATAGTTGCACCTCCCAAGCATATAAAATGTACAATAGTATAGTAGAAATAAATCTTCAAGGCTATCATTCAAGGCCCCTCTAGACTTTGGCATCTAAGGTCTGGAGATTTAGGCTATGTTGGTTTGTCCTAGTGGAATATGTGAAGCCTGCAGTTTAGGAAAGAAACATAGGCAACCCTCTTAATCAAGCAAATATAGAAAGGAAAGAGCACCATTGTACTTGGTGCACACTAATTTGTGTGGCCCTATGCAAACCATTTCTATTGTAAAGAGTCAATATTTTATGAAATTCATAGATGATTACAATAGTAGGATATGGGTGTATTTTTTGAAGCATAAATGTGAAGCATTTGAGAAGTTTAAGGTGTTTAATTCCTATATTGAGAAGGAGAGTGGACTATTTATCATGGTCCTAATTAGTTTGTGAGTTTTTGCAAGCATAATAACATTAAGAAGGAGTTAACAACTAACATTTCACAACAAAATGGAGTGGCTGAGAGGAAGAATATAACCATTGTTGAGATGGCAAAGAGTATGTTGAAAGCTAGGGGACTCCCAAATGAATATTGGGGTGAGGTTGTTGCATCAATAATATACTTGATAAATATAAGTTCCACAAAGTTATACGTGACAAGGTTCCACAAGAGGCATGGACAAAATGCAAGTGGATGGTTGAGCACTTGAGAATGTTTGAGTGTGTGGTATATGAATTTGTGCCAAAGGAGAAGAGACAAAAGTTGGATGGAAAGGGTGAGAAATATTGGAGTTGAGAAAATACAACACCATAGGAGCCCAAATAATCTCTGCAAGCTGAAAAACCTATTACAAGGAGAAGCAAGGAAGCAAATCACAAAAGAAAGAAATACACAGAAAATATGCTCAAAAAGAGAGAGCTCAATATTCTCAAAAAGTGTAATGTAATAATCCTTCTTCTTACAATGAATAGAAAGAACTCACCTTTAATAGGTCAAGAAACCCTAAAAGGGAAAACCTAGGTTTGCACATAATAATTAATAAAAGAATTAATTATTATGCACCTAAAGTTAGCTTAAGTGTAAAAGAGGTAAAGGGAATTTAAATAATTAAACAAATATTATTTAATTAATCAAGTAAATACCCAAATATTCTAACACAAATATTGTTTAATTAATCAAGTAAATACCCGAATACTTAGGGAGAAGCTAAAACCTAGAACAACTATAGAAAGAAGGAAAGATGGACCCCGACAACAAGGCCTAATCAGGTACCCAAATACAATGAAATCTCTATGAATTGGAGAAATAGAGAAAACCACGTGGGAAAAAACTCTACTCCAAAAAGAGATGGAAAAGAACACCACTGAAGCATGAAGAACCTGCAAATACTGTCGAAGAATAACTGCTGATCTGAAGAACCTCCACTGAAATAGAACATGATTAGGTAGAGAAGACTGTAATCTGTATGAGTGCCCTCAAATGACACTACTCGATTCAGATGGCAAACAAGGTAAACAACTAAAATCGAAGATACAAATGGCATGAAAATACCAAAGCCTGAAGAGCTGATTAATTGAACCAAGGAAACATTAGAACCAACATGAAAAACCTCCCCATAATGTTGAAGAGGGAGAGGGACAGGTACATTGAAAAGAATAGCCAACAACAACTGCATGACGAAGAATCAGGAACATCGAAAGTCCAGAGAAAGTACATGGTGTCATGGAAGGAACACTCACTTGACACACAACATGAGGCGAATGTTGTGGAAGGAACACTCACTTGACAAAGGTGGATGGCAAACAAGGCAAACATCAACCCCCTCATGGCACTTTAAAAGTAGTGCATGTACAATAAGACACAAGATGTGCAAGATCCCAAGTAAACAATGCATGATGGCACTTTATCTCAGTGTGTTTGCATAAATAAAATGCTACAATGATAATAAGACTAGAAGTAGAAAGGAGAACCAAAATAGAGACACCCTACTCAGAGAAGAGATCCCAGGACCTAAAACAACCAAGATATCCACCAGAGTGCTGAAAAGCAAAAAACTGAATAAAACATTATTGGAGAAGAATATGGAAAGAAAACTCATATGGCTAGAAATTACACAGTACAAGCTTTCCAACGATATAAAATTTTTGAAAAATGGAGTTCGGATACTCATTCTATGGCTCCCAGAGTGCAAAAACGAGACCCTACTTTGACTCGAAAAAAAACACAGTCAAACAGCAAAATTGGAAAAAATATACCAATATCACGAGGTCCTTCTTGGAACCAGCTTTCCGACGCCTATTCGTTTTCAAAAAAATGACTCCGTATGCCCAAGATATGGCAAAAAAACCAAACCCCCCTTCAAAACAAGAGGAAGGGGTAGTTTGGTGGCTGGGCGGGTGGAGGTGGCCAGTGGGTGGCGCTTTGGTGGTGGATGGGTGGAGCTCCGACAACCAGGTGGTGCCCCGGTGGCTGGGTGGTGGACCCAAGGTGATTGGTAGGCTGGGTGGTAGGAGAGAGCACTAGCGGCCGAGTAGAGGGTTTTTGATAGGGTGGCGACCAACAGGGAGTTGCGGGCGGCGGGGGCCAGAGTCGACTGGGGCTGCAGGGAGGCCAGCGGCGGCGGGGCGACCGGGGGTGCAACGACGGTGGTGGGGGCCAAGGCCGATGGGAGCTAGAGTCGGCGAGGGCCGAAAGGTGGTGCAGGGCCCAAGGCCTGGAAAAGTTTACGACAGTTGCAGGGGTCCCCACAGTACCCTGCGTACTGTGGGGTTGCCCCAAAAAAAACTTTTTTTGATTTTTTTGTTAAAAAAACAACCTTCGCCTTTTTAAAAGATTTTTTTTTTCTTTTTTTTTTTCACAAAATCAAAAATTCAGCCTGCATGCCATAAAAAGGCAAAAAATATTATTTTGAAATTTTTTCTCGAACTGCATGCTAGGGTCGTATGACCTAGTACTGGAGAAAAAAAACTCCTAGAGGCTCATGAACCAAAAAGGGTCATGTTTTGTATGACCATAAGGGTTTTTTGGCCTTCTAAGCACGATGGTGAGGTCCATTTAGGCCCAAAGTGCTCAGAAAAAATCCTATCCCTAGGTGCATAAAAAAACTTTCTGAAACCCCAAATCTGCTTCCAATGCAAAAATTATCAAAACAAGAACAGATAGCTACAGATCTGAAGCTTTGATACCATATTGGAGTTGAGAAAATACAACACCACAGGAGCCCAAATGATCTCTGCAAGCTGAAAAACTTGTTACAAGGAGAAGCAAGGAAGTGAATCACAGAAGAAAGAAATACACAAAAAATATGCTAAAAAAAAGAGCTCAATATTCACAAAAAGTGTAATGTAATAATCCTTCTTCTTACAATGAAAAGAAATAACTCAACCTTTAATAGGTCAAGAAACCCTAAAAGGGAAAACCTAGGTTTGCACATAATAATTAATAAAAGAATTTATTATTATGCACCTAAAGTTAGCTTAAGTGTAAAAAAGATAAAGAAAACTTAAATAATTAAACAAATATTATTTAATTAATCAAGTAAATACCCGAATACTCTAACAAGAAATGTATCTTCATGGGATATAATGAAGAATCTAAATCATATATAGGCTATATATCCTGGTCACCAATAAAATAGTGATCAACAAAGATGTCGAGTTCTTTGAAAATGAGTCATGATATGGATCAATGAACACCTCTTTTAATATCTTAGTTAAGGAACCTATTGGGGTGAACTCACAATACTGGTTCCCACTTTTTGGTTCATCCTGATTTTTGCTGAAATCATACATTTTTTAGAAAATAAAATGATTTAAGCTTTAAGAGGTCCCATTTGAAGTAACTAATTGAAGAGAGTTAGATCAATGGCTCTTAGATCAAAATTTCTTCGATAGAACCTCTCTACTTCTAAATCATACTTGCAATGGAGTCTCCTTTGCATCTATCAAATGGTGATCAAAAACCAATTTTACATTAGCTTTTGGGGGTTCAAATAAATTCATTTAGAAGTTTTATTTTTTTAACTATTTATTCCTTATTATAAGCTTTCCAAATAGTATAATTTTTAATATATTTTTGTTTTATTTCTTATGAATGTAGGTTTTTCACCAAACATGAACTTCTTTGTTCAATGCATTGGGAAAAATAGTAAATTGATTCAAAAAAATTCTGAAAAATATCTATGCTCTAGGTATTGATGTCTTGTTTCTAACAAAAAAAATAAAATTGAATTTTGATATATATAGAACAAGTTATGTGTTCAAATGTACACCTATATCCAAATTATAATTAGTCTGACTTCAAAACTAAATAAAATAAAAAATATTCAACATATCACTATCAAACCAACTGCATTCCCTAGGTATTGATGTTACAAATCAAAATTCAAAATAATTAAGTTTTTATCATTTATAGAAAAAAGATATGCATTTCAGGATTCACATCACTCTTAAAAAATGTTGTTTGAACTTGTAAAAAACTACTTTTCAAGGGAGATGGAAAAATCAATAAAATTTAATTCAAAAAAAATTGAAAAAAATATATTTAGAATCCACAAACAAGTTTTTACAAACATTAGTTTACATCATCTTCAAATTCTTAATGGTTTAAAAGTTATAGGTCTCAGAAAGTGAAGGTTTTTTTCAAAATGTTCATCTAAATGTCAAATTTGATCAAAAAGTGGGAACCAGTATTGTGAGTTCACCCATTGATGATGAAGATGAAGTGCATTAAGAGCACCAAGGTGGTCCTACAATAGGTATGGATCCCAATAGTTATCTCTAGAGAGCTCTAGATGTAGATAGATAGTTAAATAAATAACTACAAAGCTCAATTGCGCATAGTCCTCTAGACAACTCCATGTCGGTGCACAAACTACAAATATAGAGAATAGACAAATCTTGATATTTATACATAGAAAAGATATAATATTAGTGGGTTATTATACCTCACTCCTGCGTCCCTAATGCCAATAAAGACTAAGAGTCTAGAAGGGAGATTTACCAAACCAAAAGGTATGGGGATGAATTTGATGAAAATTTAGATTTTGCGTTATTTTCTCACAGTGATTTGATTTACTTTGAGGATGTTGTGAAGAAATAAAAAATGGTTTGAGGAAATGTATGAGGATATAGATGTCATAGAGAGGAGCATAACATGGGAGCTAATTGATTTGCTTCCTGATAAGCAAGTTATTGGTGTGAAATGGGTCTATAAGACCAAAATCAATGTTGATGGAAGGATAGAAAGGCATAAGGTAAGGTTATTTGTTAAGGGGTATAAATAGTATTTTGGTAGATATTATGATGCTCAGACATATGCTCCAACAACAAGGATGGAAACCATGTAGGTGGTCTTAGCTATAGTAGACCAACACAAGTGGAAGGTATTTCAAATGGATGTGAAGTCCACCTTCTTGTCTGGATTGTTGAAAGAGGAAGTTTATGTGGAACAACCACTTTGATATGAAGTTCTAGGACTAGAAAACAAAGTGTATAGGTTTAAGAAAGGTCTCTATGGCCTGAAGAAAGCACCATAGGCATGGTATAGTAGAATAGACTCATATTTGTTGAGCAATGGCTTTAGAAAAAGCGATGGTGAGTCAACTCTTTATATCAAGACAAATTATTGTAAGATTTTGATTATTGTCTTGTATGTAGATGATTTTGTTTTCATAGGGAATGATGATTTCCTGATTGTTGATTTTAAAGAGGCCATGAAGTGAGAGTTTGAGGTGATAGATTTAGGTCTCTTAAGATATTTTCTAGGAATATAAGTAAAGAAAATGAAGAATGGTCTTTTATCTCTCAAGAAAAACATGCATCAAATATTTTGAGGAGGTTTACAATGCAAGATAGTAAACCTACTCTGACACTAACAACTATAGGTCTAAAGTTGAGCAAGGAAGATTGCAACAACAATGTGAATCAAACTATGTATAAAAGTTTGGTTGGAAGTTTAATGTATTTGATGACAACTAGGTTTGATATAATGCATGCAGTAAGTCTTATTTCTTGATTTATGAAGACCTTAAAGGAGACATATTGGCAAGTGGGTAAGAGAATCCTAAGGTATGTGAGTGGAACCAAAGGATATGGTATTTTGTATACTGCAACAAATGAGTTCGGTTTGGTTTGATACATGGAATATTTGGGATCGAGATCTATCTCTTGGGTTACCAAGAAACAACCCATAGTTTCCCTTTCTATAGTTGAGGCTGAGTATATAGTAGTAAATGTAATAGCATGTCAAGGTATTTGGCTAAGGAGAATCATACTTGATTTAAAGGACGAATAAGTGGATGATAAAACTATGTTTTATGATAATATATCACCAATAAATTTGATGAAGAATCTAGTTTTTCATGGAAGAAGTAAGCATATAAAAAATAGGTATCATTTAATAAGGGAGTTGGCTGAAAATAGTGACATAAAAATAAGTTTTGTAGGTTCGAACAACAACTTGCAGATAGTTTTACAAATTCATTGAGAAAAGATAGCTTTGAGTGACTAAGAAGCAGCTTGTTAATTATTTATTTAGTTGTAGATTGACCATGGAAGTTGGCCTAGGACAAAGGGGGAGTGTTGGAAAATTTATTGTCTCTAAGCCTATCTGTAGCCACCTACTTGTCAAAGACACCAGTTGGAGATTTCTTTGGGATCCTAATTCCTCTTTCCCCTCGTACACATCAACAACAATTATAGTTTTGCCAATGAAGTAAATGTTGGTCGGTGATTTTGAATTTTGAATGTGGGTCAATTTCTTGTGAGAAGAAAACAAGAGACAAGTAGAAGGAACATTGTTGCAACAAGTAGTTGGAAGAGATTGTGATAACAATTTTCAGTAGAAGAAAGTTTGTACAACAACAACATAGAATGGAAGAGATCTATGCAACAATATGTAGCTCTAGATGTGTAGTAGAACATGGATTTTAGAAAAGCTCTAGATTAGAAGTGATTGGTTGCACCTTGAGATTATTGTAGATGAATTGTTTGTAATCAATATTGTGATTTGAGTTTGAAATATTTTGTAAATGTCAATTTTTATGATCAATAAAAAAGAGTAATTTGTCTCTAGTTGTCTGTGTTGTTTATTTTGTTTGTATTCTTAGCTACGTGGGAAACAAAACATTGGTCTCTATGTTTTTTATTTGTATTTCAATCTATCATATTGCTATAAGAGCATTTGTCTCTATGGTATTTTGGAAGTTTAGCTCCTACAATTTATTCATGGCATAGAAAGAGTATTTGTTGTGTATATCATGATTTTATAAGCAATTTAAATAAATTCATATTTTTTCTATGGATAGAAATATGTAACTTGTAGGTAAGCATTTTGTGAATGTTCTATCCTAGGAAACCAACTTCATTTGCATTAATACATAAACCAAAATACACATTTTTTCTCACATATAGTCACACAAATTTGTTTGTGTTTAAATGGCTTTGAACAACAACTTTGATTAAAAAAATTCAAGGTGATTAATAAATTGCAACTCCCAATAGACATTCATATATGTTTAAAAAAAAACTATATGTTTAGAGAAAATTAAAGTTTGCGAGAAAAGAAATTGAAAAAAACATCAACATAAATTTTGTCCACAATTTCTAAGCCACTAAATCCACTTATAAGATCCCAAATGTTTAAACCAATCATAATGTATACAAATATTTTTTCATAATTTATAAAGTAAAAAACTAAAAAATCTTCACTTTAGAAAATTCAAATTTATTTTGATGAAAAAAATGACTTTTGATTGATCCACACAAACATTTTAATGATAACACATTAGAGTTTCGATGGATGCAATAGTATTACCTTACAACAAGTACTAATAAGACTTCCATTTAAATTGTTAAAATTTAAGTTTAATTCCACATTCAAACAAATATTTTTTTATATAAATAACTAAGTTGTAATCATTTTTATATTTCCTTAATATTTAGAATATGGAAGTATGTCAATTT
Source organism: Cryptomeria japonica (assembly GCF_030272615.1). NCBI lineage: Eukaryota > Viridiplantae > Streptophyta > Pinopsida > Cupressales > Cupressaceae > Cryptomeria > Cryptomeria japonica. The sequence continues at coordinate 563,891,252 of NC_081410.1, read as the reverse complement.
CATGATCATGACATTATTATGTTCATAAGTTTAATATAAGGATTATTTATCATGACATTATTATGTTCATAAGTTTAATATAGAGATTATTTTCTTTAAGTTCCTTCTAAAAGTCTCTTAACTGTCTACTTATTGCAATCATTTTTTGCATTTTTCAATAAAACAAAAATACGTTAAATCTCTTTTAATAAAAATTAAAATATATTCATTTTATCAAATCATTGAAACATAATTATAATTACATTCTTTTAAAATGACACGAACCTTAACTTAACAAAATTAAATCTTCAATAATTTTTTTATAAATAAAAAAAATTACATTTCTTATTTATAAACTTAACTAAATGAAATAATTACCCTCAATATATCCATAGCTTGACCCTCATTTAATCATATGACATAGACAAGTAACATGTTTTTTCTTTAAACCATCCAATCCTTGTCTCATGTTTTTTCTTTAAACCATCCAATCCTTGTCTCAATCATTTTTAACAATGACTTTCAAACTTCTTTTCAGATTTAATATTTGTCTAGTCAACTCATGGGCTTATGAACACACAAACTTTGTACTTGTATAATTTGTGTTCCCAAAAAAATGTCCTCCAGTTTATTTAAGTTGGGTACCACAAAATGTGAAGTACACTTAAGAGACGACTAATCTTTTCTTGTATATTACTTTGCCACTCATTTAAGCTGTGTTTGTGTTTGTGTTTGTTTGGGGTAACACACCACCTACCCTCTACAATTGAAAAATTAAAAAATAATTCATATATTAAAACATGAGTTTGTAATGTTTTGTGGAAAATGAACACGTTGGAAGTTTTGCATCCACATAAAAAGAGAAATTAATTTGTTTTTACTGATTTACATTATATTGTCTATTATCGATGCACTCTCTATTATTTTTGGGCATTTACATGAATTAAAAGATGGTGTAATTGACGGTAGTGCAGGTTTTGTGTGGACATGTTTTCTTATTTTAAAATTATGTTTAAATTGTAGATTTTTTTTAATAGTTGTTTAAATTATTATTTATTTTATATGGGTATCATAGTTGGCGAAGGGTTTTGGGTTTTTTTCATATAGGTTCCAAGGTTGATTTTCGATGGCTAGATTAAATCGATGTGTGTGGTTTGTCGGTGACTGTGCATATCTTGAGGGGATTAGTCTCGCCTCCTCTTGCCCCTTTGGCACCCCAACTTGACAAAAAGTAAGCCCAAGGCAAGGTCTAGTGTGAAACGTTGGGATGAGTCGTGGGGATACCTATATGACAAACGAAAAAAAATAAAAAAATTATACATGTTTTGAAAAAATGGGTAGAGTAAGAGATTTTTCAAGGATTCATATGGATTTTGTTCATATAAATTTATATCATTAAAAAGAGAGTATATGTAATTGAGAAACAAAATGATAAGGGATTAGTTGTAATGGTGAGATGTGTGTAGTAATGAGATATGAATTATACAATAAAGCTTACAGTTAGTATAAATGTAGTATATATTATGGCATGAAGTATACATTTGACAAATGAAATGTCTTTGTGATGGGGTGTGTAAGGTGAACTTCAAGTTTAGGTTTGTTAGTCATAAAATTGGTAGAGAGAGAGAGAGAGAGAGAGAGAGAGAGAGAGAGAGAGAGAGAGAGAGAGAGAGAGAGAGAGAGAGAGAGAGAGAGAGAGAGAGAGAGAGAGAGAGAGAGAGAGAGAGAGAGAGAGAGAGGAACTCGCATCATGCTAAGATTGAAACATATCAAAAGTATCCACACATCAAAATAATGAAATCTATCATATAGATATATGTCTCATAATTCATGTCACAAATTAAAATAGTGCAAGTAAAATATATCATTGGTCAACCTAGTTGTCGTCTACATAGTCAACTTGCTAGATATGTCCTAATAACCATTCATTTTTATTTTTTAACAAGGATTCTTATAAGGAGGACATTAAAGTTTTTGTTTAAGGATCAATGCAAAGGAAGTCATGTAGATAGTATTTATCAAGGATTGAAACAAAATTAATCAATATTCAATGCATTTGAGACCATACAATTCAAAGATGCTATTGTAGATAAAGGTAACTATAATGAATAATTTTGTGTAAATGGCATGGAGAATGATAAAGAAGATGACGAGGAGGGTGAAATAAAAATAGAATATTGCTACTTAGAAGAAGGAGAAAGTTTGAGTGTTTATCATGAATATATAGGTCTACAAAGAAGGAAACTCTCTTGGAAAAGGACAAAGAGTGGATAAATGATGAAGAAAAGTGTTGTAACCTTTTAGTAGAGGTTGCATTGAGAGGAGAATACATGGGAGCATCCCACATGAGTCTAGACAAAGAAGATAAGTGGGGAAAGGGAGTCTAGCCATTGTAGAGCATCAATTTAATACAAATATTTTTGCAGAATACAAGATAAAGGAGTAAATAAAGACTTTATTGAAGAGAGTGGAGTTGAAGAATGTGAAGAATACCATTTAATCACATTTTGCAATAGTACAAAAAGTGGCTAGAATTATGTCAAACAAATTATAAGAGTAAAATAAGAAAGAGATGGACTGATGTTTAAATCTTGACTATTAAAATTGAGAAGATTGTAGGTGGAGGAATAGTTGAAGAAATTGCAAATGAGGAGAATGTAGGCAGAAGAGAACGAGAATGGTAATTAAGAAACGATTGTTGTTTCTAAACTTTTTTGTGGGAAGTGAAGAAGATAAAGTATAAGTTGAGATGATGGACTTTGAGGGTCTTATATTTGACAAAAAAATTGATGAAGATGAGAATAATCTTCTATTAAAAGTGAAGTTGGAAAAAATAAATAGGTTGCTAGAATGAGAATCCTTAGAAGAAGTGATTTATTACTTGGATTGAAGCCATGAAAATGCAGAGATTGAAGTCTTAGGAGAAGTGATTTATTACTTGGGAGGATAAGGATGTTGCATGCGTAGAAGAATAAATCATGAAGGTTGTTAAGATTATAGTACAACAAAGATTTGATGAGATTGTTGGCATGAAATATGAAGAGTGTAAAGAAGAAGAAATGGTGTGTAGATGACGAGATAATGGAAATATCTAATTTCCATAATATTAATTCTATTGAGATTAGTGCAAGTGTAGTGGTGAGTGAGAAATGGGAAGATTATTTTTGGTGGAGGAGGATGAATTATGGTGGATTAAATCTCACAAGAGAAGAGGAAAGAAACTATGTTGGTGGAGGTGGATGAACAATAGTGCAATACATTCCACAAAATAAGAGGAAGTAATATTTTGGTGGTGGGGAATGACCCATAATAAGAAAAAGAAAGAGGTTAATATTTTGGAAGATTGGACCATGGTCGAAATAGGTCCATAAACTAAGGAAAGATAGGTTAACAAATTTGGACAAGGAAGAGAGAATTTATCTCAACCAATTGCTCGAAAATGAGAAGAAATAAATTTTTCATGGTACCTATAACACTATTGGAGTATATTGTAGATTTTATACTTTCAAAAAGGTTGGTTTAACCATTCAACTTCTTATTGTGAGCCCATTCTCACAAAATTCTAACTTGACATGTCTGATGTAGGAGCATTTGGGTCCATAGGCAATCTTACACCTCCAAAAATATTTGGAACTTTTGTTTTTTAGTTTTGTTTGATTTTTTTGTTCTTTTGTTATTCATGAGTTGTTAGCTTTTGCACATCAACAAGTTCATCTAGTAAAAGGCATTACAAGGTTCTTATGTTTTAAATTTGGTTATGTGTGAGGGTCAACCCACATCAATGAGTCCCACTTTTTGGCAAAATAAGGACAATGAAATCAACATTTTTCACCAGATCTTCACTTTTGGATACATATAACATATAAACCATTAAGAATTCAAAGATGATGCAAACTAGTGATTTGTGAGATTTTGTGCAGATTCTAAATATATTTTTTATTAAAAAAAAAGAAATAAATTGTGAATCTTTTTATGTAAGTTTGAATAACTTGTTTCTTTATAGGAAACAACAATTTTAGAAAGTGACATTCATGCAAATTTTTTTTTAAAAAGGATAAAATTCTAATTTTCAAATTATAGATTTTTCATACCAATATCTAGTGCATGGATATGTTTTCATATTTTTTTGTTGCATATATGTATTTTTATTTAATTTTGGAAGTCAAAATAATTATAGTTTAGATAGAGGTGTATGTCATCTGACATAACCTTTTTTGTCTACATTTGAATCAACTTCTTATTTTTTTGTTGAAATAAGGACATCAATACCCAGGGAACATATATTTTTGGAATTTTTTCTCCATTTTTCATTTTTTTTGCATGTGTGAAACAAAGACCTTAATGTTTGGTGAAAAAAACTAAATTCACAAGATATTAAAAAAATAATAATCAAATAAAATATATTCAAAATTATACTTTTCAAAAGATTAGAAGAAGGGCTACATACTGTAATGTTGTAAATTATATTTCTTTTTTCGAGACTATGCCAATCATCACATAGTGTCGGATGCTTTTTGGCTAAATTTTTGGGAGAGTAATGTGTCGGCCTAAAAGTGAAATTACCTTGAGAAACCTATATAGGACATTATTCCTAATTTATTTCATCATCTCTTCATAAGAACCCTATATAGGACATCATTCCTAATTTATTTCATCATCTCTTCATAAGCTATCTTCACAATTTAAGATAAATTATTCTTCATTCAAGAGCAAATTTGAGTTTAAGGAGCATCAAGCTACAACAAGTAATCTTCAATTATGTTTTGATAATGGATTTTGTGATGATTTATCATGTTATTACATCAGCACTTGGAGGAATTTTCCTAAGAGAATTGCATCATTAATATCATTAGCCTTAAGATAATATTGTTTTAGTTTAATAAATTGCTCCAAATTTTTATTTCTTTCTTAATAATGATTGTTGTAGGGTTAATTCCAACCCGAGGTTTGACTGAGGCAATCCCCTATACCACTCAACATCATTTTCCTCTCCTTTTGTGAATTTATAGGCCCAGAAACAAGTTTCAAGTTTAGACTGAGGATACAAAAGCATAGTATAGACAAAGATAGAGGCAACAAAACCAAATTTAGCATAAGAGGAGGACTAGGGTGCCTAGCCATAATGTCTACAAAGTTTGAGCTTAGATTTTTGTGATAGGTTCCTTGAGCTGCATCCCCTTTTCAATTTTGTACCTCTTAGTTTATTTATAGATTTGCACTTGTCTATTTATGTTGTTTTTTGTTAATATTGCATCATTTAGTGTAGTTATTTGCATCTATCTTATCCAATCAATCAAACACAAAAGAGAACACTCAATTATAGTGCCTAGCTCTCCCAAGGGTTTGAAGTTTGGCCTATTGGTTGTTCTCTAATGTAATTGATGGGATTGGATTTAATTCCTAGTTTGCATGTTTAGACTAGTGAATCACATTTCCCTACATTACACATACTTACAAAACATAACTTCTAAATGAATTCATTTGAACCCCCCAAAAAATAAAGAAAAAGTGGTTTTATGTCAACATTTTGATAGGTGCATAGGAGATTTCATTGTAGGTATGATTTAAGATTAGAGGGGTTCTATACAACAAGTTTTCATATAAGCGGGTTTTATCTAACCATCTTTAATTAAAAAAATTTAAATGAAACCTCTTAAGGCTTAAATCATTATATTTTCTAAAAAATATGTGATTTTAGGCAAAAATTAGGATGTCCTAGAAGTGGGACAAAATATTGTGGGATCACCCTTAGGTTAAAATTGACTAAGTTATACAATTGTGGAACTTTGGTCTTCTACTAGATGTAGAACTCTAGTTTTCTATAGGATGTGGAACTTCAATCTACAAATGGATGCAAAATTATAGTCTACTATTGATTCTCATCTCTTTGATTAGTTGGCATATTCACTTAAATTTTTCTGAGGTATTTTAGTTCTACTTTTTTCTAAGTATGGTAGGCAAATATTAGTTTTTAGTGTAAAAAAACAATTGTGGGTTTTTGATGTTGAACCAAATATTATAAACTCCTTCTTCGTCATTTTTGGAAGATATAAATTCTTAGCAAGAGGAATGTTTTCAAGTTTTTAAAGGAAGCAAATATTGCAAATTCACTCTGCATCCTATTTACGATAACATTTCAATAGGAGGAGGGATTGAGAGTTTTCATCCTTGAATTAAAGGCATTTTGGCCTTTTCACCATTTGGTTCAATGAAAGTTTCTTGTACAGTATAAAGGGGATCAAATGGCTTAAGATAAAGTTGTGGAAATTCACTGTAGAATTGTAATATCTTGTATTAATCCTAATTTGTTGTCCTCCACCCCTTTCTAACAATATGCTAAAGACTTGGTTTTGTGAGGATCTTCTTAATTGTTAAATATTTTAAATGTTTTGAGCATCCTATTTTGATTTTATATGAAGATGAACTTAAAAAATTTCTTATTTCCTAGACCCATTTTACAATTCACAAAGGAGTGAAGGCTATATAGTGTTTTTGTTTTAAGTTTTGAATAGAGTTTCTTCAAAGTAGAGGACATTTATAATGTCTAATACTCAAATGAATCATTGCAAGAATGGAATAAACTAAACTATTTTAATTGTAACATATTTCAAAGAAACAATTGAGCTTGCATTGAATGATATCACTATAAATGGAAAGAAGATTGTTGTTCTTAATAAAAGGGAGATAGAGGACATAGAGATAGACAAATGACAAGGAGAAAGGGGTTCAAGAGAGAATCTAGAAAAAAGAGAGGTTGAGGATAAAGAGAAAGGGTCCAAGATAGTGAATCCAAAAAATAAGAGAAGAAACTATGTCATGAACATAGTGATTGATAATTATGACATAATTGTATATATTGCTACATTTTTTGGTAGCATGCACATTGATTAAGCATGTCTATCAAATGTATTCAAAACTACAGGGCATAGTAAAAAAAATTATTACTTCCTAATTTAGTGAGTATGTTGGCGATTATTTTGGTTGCAAGATCTAATAGGTTTTAATGAATTTCTTGGTTCCTATCTATGTCACCATCATATATAACTAATTTATAATTATTATAAATGGGTATCTACTGTTTTAGGTTTGTATAAATGTGGTTCTTCATCCTCCTTTAATCCATTTCATAAGTTAGAATTTTCCCAAATCTTTAAAAATACAAGCATGGGGTTTTTCTTTTCAATTTCTTAAGTTTTTGAACTTGTTGTTATACTTTTAAGCTTTTAAGGCTTCCCTTACTAGAATACCTTTTCCCTAGTACCTCCAAATCCCAAAACTTGAAACCTTAACTATTTATCTCAAAAAAATTTGTGCCAGAGTTTCAATCATGTATTTACTAGGGTACCATTTCCTTGGCATCTCTAAAATACAAACATCAAAGATTAGCACTTTGCACTTAAGTTCCTTCTTGTATTAGAGTTTTATAGTTTCCCTGTCCTAGGTACTTGGTATGAATTGTTCCTTATCTCAAAATCCTAAATATTTGACTTGATTTATTTCATGCACTACATTTTTAGATCTTTTATTTTTAGATTACCATTCTCATGTCATCCTCAAAATTTTGTGTTCCCATCATACATCTTTGTGAAATTAGAATTTCACTCATCCACTTACCCAACTGCCTCCTCTTAAGCATATTTGAACCCCACATTTTGATATAGCCTCCTCTTAAGCATATTTGAACCCCACATTTTGATAAAACCCTTTATATATGCTATCAGAGTTAGAGATGTAGACGTACCTTGAATACAGTACCAAGCATGACACTCTTAAACCTCAATACTTGAAACTTTGAAGCTCCTACACTTTTCATCATTTCTTCCCACTGACATCTCTACATGTCCTATGTCACCATCAATGACTTGATAAGCTATTGAAATTATCTAATTAGATTTCCTCACAGAGTAAAAATTATTCATCATCAAGGCACATATTCTCATATGTTTGTGGTGATGGGAAATAGGAAATGATGCCCAAAACATGATTAATGTGGCAGTTGAAGTTTGGCCGCTATTCTAATGGATGCCATAAGGCTTTTCTTAGATTTCACATCAAATCTACTAGTTCCATAAATAGATTTTTTTTTTAAATTAAATAAAATTTGCCCATTCTTTTATGATACATTTGGACATATTGTAGTGCATTTTTAAGTGCACCTGATTCATGGAATAAAACACTTAATAGGTGTGGATATTGTTTTTTGTGCATTGATAATGAGTTATGAAATTTATTACAAGTCTCATGGTGTTCTCTAGGTTATAAAGGATTGGAAGGAATTCATTTTCAATTTCGGGTATTACATAAAAATATCATCAAAATTGGATTGAGATTTCAATTTCTAGTTTCAGGTATTACATTTTTTAGATTGCATTAATGTGTGTTCACTCAAAATTTGTGATATTTTTTTTTTAAGAATTAACTTGTAATTGGTAGATCAAATGTTGTTTGAGTGTCTCTTGGAATATTTTATACATCTTTTGATTGTTTTCTTGACTAGTTGGTTAGTTGGGAGGTCATAAAATTATTTCAAAGCTTTTGTAATGTGTTTTCTCAAGACAAATAAAGGAATTTGAAAATTATTTTTTGCTAATTATGTCTAGACTCTTATAATTTTTTGTTAATTTTTTTATTTATCTATATGTATGTGTGAAATCTAGTTTATGTGTGCATCTAGATAAATATAGTCTTTCGGTATATCTTCATTAAGGTATCCCACTTGATTTTAGTGATTACATATTTTGTATAAAACCTAGACTTTGTGCCCAATTGGATGTAGGAACCCCTCTTTTATTTGGTCTAAACTCCATCATCTCAATATATTTATAATAAACTAAGAATTATAACCACTTTTAGCTTGTTTTGTTCATTTAATCTCCCATGTGTTTAAGTGATGCATATTTTTAAATGACTAATTAGGTAAGCATTTTATATGATGAAAAGGTGCATGATCTTGTATTTTTAAACTACAATATAGATACGTAGTGAAAACCTGTATAGGGGTATAATATGCAGTATGTATGTTTTTTAGTAAGGAAAATATTCATTCCATGTAAATTAATCTATGTCAACATCTTAGGGAAACCCCCACTAGCCTTGAAAAACTAGAAGTGAAAGATGTCATACCCACCTCAACAATTGGGCCAAATTTCCCCTATTTTGTCATAAGGTTGAAGGATTTATCCTAAGTTTCATACCCATGACACTTAGAAAGAGGCTCAATTTTAGAGATTTTGGAACCTATAAGAATGGTCACCACAAATTGGTGTCATTTCAAGAAAACTGTAACCCCGATGCATATCTTTAAGACCTTTGCAACATTGTGAGTTAAGTCGCTACTTTGTTTTGCAACTGTGCATTGTGTTTGGGTAATTGGCATCCCATCAACTTATGCCAATAAATCGATGTGATTGTCAAAGATAATTTTAACTCAACACCCAATTTCAAAACATTTGTCAATTATTGGTTATGTTGCAAATAGGAAAATAGGTCCTTGGATGATTCTTTCAAATTTTTTGCTGATATAAAAATCAATTTCTCCTGATTTGAGGGGTGGTGACTATATGAAGAAAAGACAAAAAAATTATTTACAAAGAAGAGAAGTTATAAATGGAGAGAAAAAAGTCCAAATAATAGGCAAAGTGTTGAGATAAAAATTTGGGTAAGCTACATATGCTTGATTCCCAAAGAACTAAATTAGTAGGTATTTTAGGTTAAGGAAGTGTATTAAGAGGTGAATATTAATACATATTAGATGAATTCATTTATAATAGGGGTATAATTCATAGAAAAATATCAAAAGTGATTATGCTGGGCCTAGGAATGAAATAAATGTTAATGCAAGAAGTAGAGTCACAACCCATAACTTGCATACTAAAGATGTACGCATGAATCTATGTATGGTTTTTGTTCTTGGTTTACCAAGGACTCAAAGGGGACATAATTCCATTTATGTGGTGGTAGATAGGTTCTCAAAGATAACACATTGCATTCCTTGTAAGAAGAATAATGATGTTGTTCATGTTGCAAAGTTATTTTTCATTGAGGTGGCAAGACTACATGGCCTACCAAAGAGAAAAGTTTTAGATCGAGATACCTAGTTTGTTGGGTATTTATAGAGGATATTGTGTAAGAATTTAAAGATAGATTTGAAGTTTAGTTTTGCACACCATCTGCGGATTAATGGATAAACATAAGTAGTGAATAGGAGTTTGGGTAACCTACTAAGATGCTTAGTAGGAGATAAGCCCAAGGGATGGGGCTTGACTTTTCCATAGGGAGAATTTTCTTACAACAATTTTGTAAATAGAAGCATCGATAAATCATCATTCTAGATTGTATATGGTAGTAACTTCCAAAAAATGCTTCAAAGTTAGGAAGATGGACAAACGAGAAAAGAAAAGTGTAGAAGCTAAAGACTTTGAAAAGCACTTGCAAAATTTGCATAAGTGAGGAAGCATATTAAATGGATGAATATTTAGTACAAGGATAAGACATATCAAAAGAGGAGATTTAAAGAATTTCATATTGGAGATGAATTCATAGTTCACCTAAGAAAAGAGAGGTTTCTAATAGGAGCATCTAATAAATTGAATATGAAGAAATTTGGGTCATGCAAAATTCTGAAGAAATATGATTTAGGAAATGCTTATGAGATAGAGTTTCCAAGTGGAATCAACATTTCACTTATGTTTAATATTTTAGATTCGATAGAGTATCGTGAAGGAGGAACTGAATACAAATTAACAGAAGCATAGTGGAATAATCTAGTACCTACGTCATAAAAGGAGGAGATAGAAGACATCTTGGATAGTTCTATGAGTTGAAGCACAATAAATAAATGATTTGAAGATTGTCTAGTTAAATGGAAATGAATACTTGTTCAAAATTCATCATGGCTATCTAAGGTAGAGGTTGTTCGTCTTCATTTTCCTTAGAACACCTAAGATGTGACAAGGTCACTTCTCAAATTACTGTGGGTCTCTCATGCTAGAGCATCCAAGGTGTAAGAGCAATCTTGCATCACCCAAAAATATTTTTTATTTTCAATAAGTCCTAAAATGGCAGAGTTACTATTTTTTAGTAAGTTTGCATTTGTGCATGTATGAACCTAAAAATTTGCCCCAAGGAGAAAACTAAAATATAAATTAAATGGTGAAAGAATCATCTCAATATCTTGTGGCATTCAAGAGATATTAGAATATTTATTTTGGGAAATTTTACCAATACAAATTCAAATACAATTTTGAGGGCCTTAGAAGCCTTAGATGGTCTCAAAAGTTAGGTAAATTTTGTAATAACATAATTTAATATTGTAGTTCTTTTCATGAGCTTTCCAATGATATATAATAATTAAAAATCCGATGATTAGATTGAAAGTTATGGCTCCTAGAAGTTGTAATACCAAAATTAAAATATCCAATTTTAATTAAAATATATTGTTGAGTGGAAAAATGAACGGTTAGACTTCTAGCACCCAAAATGGGAGTTACACTTTCTAGAACATTCTAGGGTAGTTACACGTTTTCTATAAAGAAGGAAAACATGAGGATAATATAGAGTTCATATTGTGGCTCTGACTTGACGATTCTTGTAATAAAAAAGCCCATGTGGTTGTAATCTATAATTTTATGAATATTGTAATTTCATTTCATCGAGATAATAGAAAGAAAATGTTTCTTTCTTGCATTTTCTATTTATTTCTTTGTTGTGTTGTTGTGTGTTGAGTTTGTAAGGGGAGTACCCTTCATCATATAATTTAACCTATGCAAATATTTCTTTCATCTTCATTTTTATTTTCTCCAACATCTCCACCATCTCTTTCTCTTATGGGATTACCACTCTATAGCTTTTCCATCTCCTTGCATGATTTTAATTTCACTAGCTTCTTGTGCAAGAATATCACTTCACTTAACTCCACCAACTCCTCCTATGGGACTACCACTCTCCAAATTCTAGTAGAACTATCATTCCAATAGCTTCTTTATAAGACTACCACTATCCTCCTTTGTTCCACCAACTCCTCCCCTTGCAATCTTACATGTTAGCTCTGATAACTCAATGATGAACGGATAGTACCAAACTGGTACTAAGAGGGGGGGTGAATCAGTACAGACAAAAACACAATCTTAAACTAGTTTGTCAGTAGACACTGCACATTGACAGACAAACAGTAACACCAGTCTTTAAACAAAGTACAACCGACAAAACTCAGAATAACTGAGACAAGCATAAACCGATTGACACTTATCTTCTCATACAATCTAACACTTTATTTCCATTTCACCCTAATGCATGAACATGTAATCTAACATCAAAGATATATATATATATATATATATATATATGTAAACAACTAGATCAACATGATTCACCGCTTGATAGAAAACAACATAGCATCACATGAAGAAGACACCACATATGACACACATATTTTTCATGTGGAAACCCAACTGGGAAAAACCATGGTGGGGATGAATACCTACAAGCTTGTTTTTGAACTCTTTAAAAGTCCGCTTTGTTAGGAGCCTTGTCCAATTAAAGACTGATACAATAGGTTCTGTTAGGAACCGATCCTATTAGGGATCACCCGATTAAGGGATGGCTAGAGTACCTGGTTAAGGGTTAAACCCTGCTAAAGGTTACCTTGTTAGAGGATTTCAAGAACTCAATGGTTTTGAGTCACCCTATTAAAGGATTTACAACAAGCTGGTTAAAGCTACCCTGTTAAGGGATTTCCCAACTGTTGAGGTGGTTAGAGATCAACAGGTATTACAATGATCTGGTAACAACACTCAATGCCAATGCAGATCTGCTTTATCTCCTCTTCACCTTTTGCACTTACACTCTACAGGTATCACTTCTCTCCTCTGGTCTGGCAAGAATCATGTATCTCTTCTCTTGGATACACACACACAACTTTTGCCAACAAAACCAGAAAGAAACACAACATCGACCTTATAGGAAACAGATAGGTCGGTAGCATAAACCCTAAACCCTAAACCTGTTAGGTTAAGGAATTCAAACGGTTCAATCCTAACCGTTGAGCACATTGCATTAAATGCAACAGTCTTGATCCAATCTCAAGACATTCTCTATCGTTCGTTTTCCATGGATTTCATGGCAGTTGATAACCCATCACACGTTATCACCGTTTACAGACTTCGCACATTCCCAAGGTAGATAGAAACAATCGCCTTCATGCATGATCCTTCACGCACACAAGGCTTACGTGGCAACACAGTCTGTTCTGCTTTGCAATGCTAACTCATCACACAAAGTCATCGATTGAGTCACACAAGCTTGAAGCTCATCAACCGGAAACCCTGAGACTACCAACTGGTAGTCACACAAAGGTTCCATGTACCGATTCGTATAACAACATGCCGGTTCACCTTGAATAAACATACCGCTTCACTTTGGCACATATACCAGTTCACAATGTTATACCGGTTCTCACATATACCGGTTCATTACCGGTTCATTCTTCTTCAGCATATTTGACATCAATGACAACATATAATGTCATTATGTCCTCATACCAGTTCACATAATGCCAACAATCTCCCCCTTTGGCATTGATGGCAATATATAAAGATATCTCTCTGCTTCACATCTTCTCATATCAATTTCTGTAGATATCTTCTCCACTTCATATAAAGATATCTCTCCACTTCACATCTTCTCCCCCTTTGACAACAATGCCAAAGTGGAGGCACAAGCTTTCCTGTTCCATTATGTTGCTCCCCCTGAGGAGTAGCATCCTTCAACACATCAATCCACACAAAAAAAATTGACTATGCAATACCTGACTGATGTGGAGCATATACCTTTAGTTTACCTTCTGAAGGGGCAGTACCCCTAATTCACTTCTTAAGTACATAAATGTAGCCTTTGGGAGAGGCTTGGTGAATATATCTGCTAACTGCTCCTTATTGGAAACATGTTCCAGTGCAATCTCTTTATTCTGAACCTTTTCTCTCAAGAAATGATACTTCAGTTCAAAATGCTTGGATCTAGAATGTAAAACCGAATTCTTTGAAATATTGATAGCACTTGTGTTATCATAGAATATACTTACCGGTTCAGATATAGGAACTTTGAAGCCATTTAATACATGCTTCATCCAGATTGTCTGAGTGCAGTTCATGAAAGTTGCAACATACTCCGCTTCCGCTGTAGACTGAGAGATACAACTCTGCTTCTTACTCATCCATGAGACCAGTCTACCACTGAGAAAGAATGCACCACCGGTTGTGCTCTTCTGGTCATCCACATTACCTGCCCAATCAACATCTGTGAATAATTTTAAGTTGAAATCATTGCTATATAGATACCATAATCCATAGTCAACTATTCCCTTCAGATACCTAAGAATCCGCTTGACTGCAACCAAGTGGGATTCTCTTGGACTTTTCTAGAACCTTGCAGTAATGCCAACTGCATGTGCAATATCTGGTTTGCTATGCACTACATAATGCAAATTACCAATCATTGATCGGTATTCCTTCTCATCAACCAATGTTGAGTCGTCCTCTTTGGATAGTTTACAACCGGTCACCATCGGTGTACCAACCGGTTTGCTGTCTTCCATTCCAAAGGTCTTCAACACCTCTTTGACATACTTGGATGGAGTGATAAAGATTCCATCTTTCATCTGCTGAATCTGCAGTCCAATGAAGAATTTAATCTCCCCTATGAGTGACATCTCAAACTCTTTCTTCATCTCATCTGTAAACTCATGACTCATCTTGTCATCTCCACCAAAGATAATGTCATCAACAAATACCTCATAGATCAGGATCTGATCTCCTTTAGATTTCAAGTAGATATTGCTATCTTCACTTGTTCTCTCAAATCCAATCTTCACAAGATGGGAATGCAGGCATTCATACCATGCTCTAGGTGCCTGCTTTAGACCATATAAGGCTTTATGTAGCCTACATACCATGTCACTATCTTCAGATAGGACAAACCCATCTGGTTGCTCTATATACACCTCCTCTTCAAGTACAACATTTAGGAATGTAGATTTTACATCCATTTGATATACTTTGAATCCTTTAAAAGCTGCATATGCAAGAAGCATACGAACTCCTTCCAAGCTAGCTCCAGGAGCAAAGGTTTCTCCATAGTTTGTCCTTCTTCTTGGGCATATCCTTTGCACACCAATCTGGCTTTGTTCCTAATCACCATGCCAATCTCATTCAACTTATTTCTGAAAACCCATTTGGTGCCAATGACATTTTTATGCTCTGGTCTGGGTACCAAGGACCATGTACCATTTTTCTCTATTTGGTCAAGTTCCTCTTCCATTGCCTTGATCCAATCTTCATCTTTATGTGCCTCTTTGACTGATTTAGGCTCAAATTCAGAGATCATACATGAGTTTTCTCTGACCTTTCTTCTTGTAAGGATTCCTGCATCCTTGTCTCCTATGATTTGCTTAGGATCATGATTTAGCTTGACATACCGAGGAATGGTCCTGATAGATTCCTCTTGCTTTTCTTCTTCATCCTCATCTCCATCAGTATCAACATCTACATCTACTAGTGTAGGAACACTGTTACTGGTACTCAGTTGACTGACAATCGGTTCCCAGAAGGTTACAACCGGTTCATTCACCGCTTGCTCACTACCGGTTTCCTCAGTTTTCTTAGAGGTTTCATCAACTCTTACATTGATGCTTTCCATAATTCTCTGAGTCCTATTATTGAAACACTTGAGAGCTTTGCTCTTGGTGGAATACCCTAGGAATATTCCTTCGTCACATTTTGCATCAAATTTGCTCTGGTGTTCGCTCCTCTTGATGTAACATTTGCTACCAAACACTCTAAAGTAGCTAACCACAGGTGTCTTACCGGTCTAATACTCATAAGGAGTTTTATCCTTACCTTTCTTGATGAGTACCTGGTTCATTGTGTAGACTGCAGTGCTCACCGCTTCTCTCCAAAAGGTGTGAGCTACCTTTCATTGAATCAACATAGTTCTAGCTGCTGCAACCACAGTCCGATTATTCCTCTCTGCTAGGCCATTCTGCTGTGGAGTCCGGGGGGCAGACAATTGTCTCTTGATGCCATGTTCTTCACAATACTTGTTGAATTCACCAGAAGTGAATTCCCCTCCTTGATTAGTTCTCAGTCACTTGATCCTTTTACCGCTTTCCTTCTCCACTAATGTTCTAAAAGCTTTGAACTTTACAAAAGCTTCAGACTTATCTTTCAAGAATGTGGCCCATATCATTCTTGAGCAGTCATTAGTGAGAATCATGAAGTACCTATCACCCTGCATACTCCTAGTATTCATAGGACCACACAAATCAGTATGCACAAGATCAAGCAAATTGTCAGTAGTGAAAGATTTACCTTTAAAGGTTGAGGAAGACATTTTCCCCAATTGACACTCTCTACACAAGGTATTATCCGGTTTGCTTAGCACTGACAACCATCTAATTGTCTTGATCTTACTAGCCTTCACAATGTTATCAAAGTTTACATGGCAGAGTCTCCTATGCCATATCTAGCTATCATCAAATTTAGCCATAAGACATGTACTTATATTTGCATTCAGATAAAATAGGTTACCTTTGGTTTGGATGCCAGTGGCCACCAATTCACCATTCTTTCCTTTGATTCTGCACACTCCATTCTTGAATTCCAGAGTGAGACCACTGTCATTCAGCTGGGCAACACTCAGAAGGTTGTGTCTGAGACCATCAACCCAATACACATTGTCAACACTACTCTTTCCATTCAGAGAGATGGACCCTCTGCCTTTGACCATGCATGGTGCATCATTACCAAAGCAAACCACACCACCATCATACTCTTCCAAGGATAGAAACTTTCTCTAGTCACCAATCATATGGTGAGAACAACCACTGTCAATAATCCACTCATTGGAGTTATCAAACCGGGAGACAAGAGCCTTCTTGTCTGACACATCTTCCTTGACAGCAACAAACACAATATCTTCATTCTCTTCATCTTTTGATTCTTCATCTATGACACCTTCATCAACTGCTACAAAATAATTTCTCCGGTTTCCTCCTTTGAATTTCTTGAACCTTTCTAGTTTGTCCTTGTTGTTGCCATTAGGACAGTTTACAACAATATGTCCTATCCGGTTACAAGAAAAGTATTTCAAAGGAAGCTTACCTTTGTATTTGCTGGTTCCCTTAGGAAGTTTCTTGGCAAGAAGATCTTCAAATGGCATCAGAATCTCCATATCATCCATTTCTCTGCTCTGTTTTGGTTCACCACTAGTGCTAGCTTCTTTTCCTTTTCTGGATGGTACAACAGAAGCTTTAAAAGCTGATTTAGTCTTTTGAACACTGCTATCAAAACCATTTAGCTCATAGGCTGTCAACTTTGCAATGATGGATTTTAGGGATACCTTAGTCTTGTCTATTGATCTCAGCTCCTGAATAGCAGCAACCCTTATTGCATAAACCGGTAATAAGGATCTCAAGACTTTTCTTACCACAGTGGAATCTTCCATTTTACCACCTGCACTCTTGATATCTCCAACAACGATTTTGATTCTTATTCCATACTGCTGAATGGTCTCACCTTCAACCATCCACATGTCTTCAAACTTCCCTCTAAGGCTTTCTTCCTTAGCTTGTTTTACATGCTCATCACCGCCATAGATATTTTCAAGAGTATCCCATACCTCTTTGGGATTTTCCTTATCTTGGACATCAATAAACTCAATGTCAGATAAACTACTAATTAGGGCTTCCATGACTTGCCCATTCTCCTGCATCTCTCTCTTTTGGTCATCGGTGAGAGTACCGGTAGGGGCAATATAGGCATTCTCAACATAGCTCCAATGTTGAGCACCCATGCTTCTGATGTATATCTTCATTCTGTCTTTCCATAGACTGAAGTTTTTTCTATTAAACTTTGGACCTTCCCTCTTCATCATTAGACTGGGATCTTTACCTAAAGCGGTTAAGCTTATAGCACAGAGGACCTGGAGGACGCTCTGATACCAATTGATAACTCAATGATGAATAGATAGTACCAAACCGATACTGAGAGGGGGGGGGGGGTGAATCGGTATAGACAAAAACACAATCTTAAACCGGTTTGTCAGCAGACACTGCGCATTGACAGACAAACAGTAACACCGGTCTTTAAACAGAGTACAACTGGCAAAACTCAGAATAACCAAGACAAGCATAAACCGGTTGACACTTATCTTTTCATACAATCTAACACTTTATTTCCATTTCACCCTAATGCATGAACATGTAATCTAACATCAAAGATATATATATAAACAACTAGATCAACATGATTCACCGCTTGACAGAAAACAACATAGCATCACATGAAGAAGACATCACATATGACACACATATTTTTCACGTGGAAACCCAGCTAGGAAAAACCATGGTGGGGATGAATACCCACAAGATTGTTTTTGAACTCTTTAGAAGTCCACTCTGTTAGGAGCCTTGTCCAGTTAAAGACTGATACAATAGGTTCTGTTAGGAACCGATCCTGTTAGGGATCACCCAGTTAAGGGATTGCTAGAATACCCGGTTAAGGGTTAAACCCTGTTAAAGGTTACCTTGTTAGAGGATTTCAAAAACTCAATGGTTTTGAGTCACCCTGTTAAAGGATTTACAACAAGCCGGTTAAAGCTACCCTGTTAAGGGATTTCCCAACTGTTGAGGTGGTTAGAGATCAATAGGTATTACAATGATCTGGTAACAACACTCAATGCCAATGTAGATCCGCTTTATCTCCTCTTCACCTTCTGCACTTACACTCTGCAGGTATCACTTCTCTCCTTTGGTCTGGAAAGAATCACGTATCTCTTCTCTTGGATACACACACACAACTTTTGCCAACAAAACCAGAAAGAAACACAACATCGACCTTATAGGAAACAGATAGGTCGGTAGCATAAACCCTAAACCCTAAATCTGTTAGGTTAAGGAATTCAAACGGTTCAATCCTAACCATTGAGCACACTGCATTAAATGCAATAGTCTTGATCCAATCTCAAGACATTCTCTATCGTTCATTTTCTACTGATTTCATGGCGGTTGATAACCCATCACACGTTATCACCGTTTACAGACTTCACACATTTTCGAGGTAGATAGGAACAATCTCCTTCATGCACGATCCTTCACGTACACAAGGCTTACATGGCAACACAGTCTGTTCTTCTTTGCAATGCTAACTCATCACACAAAGTCATTGGTTGAGTCACACAAGCTTGAAGCTCATCAACCGGAAACCCTGAGACTACCAACCGGTAGTCACACAAAGGTTCCATGTACCGGTTCCCATAACAACATGCTGGTTCACCTTGAACAAACATACCACTGCACTTTAGCACATATACCGGTTCACAATGTTATACCGATTCTCACATATACCGGTTCATTACCGGTTCATTCTTCTTCATCATATTTGACATCAATGACAACATACAATGTCATTATGTCCTCATACCGGCTCACATAATGCCAACAAGCTCCACTACACCTCTAACTCCTTCTCCATCTATACTCCTCCATATCCTTCAACAAGCCTACAATTCTTTATTCTCACCTCCATCTCTCTCTTGTGTTCCTCCAATATTAGTGTGCTTCACTAGTGTCATGTGTAGGTCTATTGCTCTACTTTCAAACTGAAGTGTGATTGCCACTTCAACACAACCATTGGTGCTAAGATCCATGGTATGAAAAAACTCATTTCCCCCATGATCAAATTATACAATTCCCTACCAATTGATTACAACCCCTTTGAATAATTTTGATCATCATTATTGAAGAGTCATTGGAGAGGAAATTATCCTTCACATATAGTATCAAACTTAAATTGCATTAGACATTAACAAATTCACATTCATTCTCCATTTTTATCTCTATTTCTAAAAATATTCAAATGTTCAAACTCCCCTTTGTACACGGTAGGCTCTCAACAACACTCTTTAGCACCACACTCTTTTCTTGACACAAATATACATATAGGTAAAAAAGTTAGATACCAAATTAAAAAGTCAAA
The DNA here is from genome assembly GCF_030272615.1 of Cryptomeria japonica. Lineage (NCBI taxonomy): Eukaryota > Viridiplantae > Streptophyta > Pinopsida > Cupressales > Cupressaceae > Cryptomeria > Cryptomeria japonica. Next base: position 563,871,246 of record NC_081410.1, on the reverse strand, counting down.
CTTTGAAAAAATTATGTCACCTAAACAAAATAACACCCATTGAAATATATTTCTTCATGTTCATGTCCCAAATGAAAGATTCATATAATTCATTTTTATTTAGTCTCTAATCCTATTTTTAATTTTCAACTTTAAAAATCAATTCTTTACTGTACTATCTTAATATCAAAATTATTATTGACACATTTTAATAAATTAAAAGCTATATCTTCATGTTGATTTTGAGTTCTTATCATAACATCTCAAAATCTTGTTTATATTAACTATTACAATCATCATATGTATAATTTCAATTTAAAAATTCTCAATATTTTTGGGTAAGTCATAAGCTAGGCTTGTTATGGCCAAATGATTATTTCCTTCAACTTATGATGTAACCATTAGTTTATTTCGAGGGTTAGTGAATGGATTGACAAAAGGAAAATGACTAGTTGAAGTATTACTAGAATGAGCATTTTTAGATGGAGGTTTTCCTTTTTCAACTCTAGTTTTTGTATATTAAGACATAATAGGTCTAAAAATAAGTTAGCCTCAATAAAATTTGATTTAATAAAAATTATTCTAGGTTACAACTCAACTATCAAAACTATGGATTTTAGATAATGCACTATGATTAATCCCCAAATTGTTTGTGTTTTTTGAAACTTTATCCTACATGGGTAGAAATATATTCCACCTGTCTTGGAAGGGGATAAATATCCCCAATACATCTTTCAACCAAACTTGGCAAATATTGTTAACCTAAAAACTGTGTTTTTACTATTTTAATCAAATGAATATTTTGAAAACAAAGAGAAAGTGAGACAAAGTCTTATCAGAAATGGACATAAATATAGATCTAAATCAAAATATTCTAAATTTTAGAGCATATCACAAGTTGAATCTTATGAATAATCGCAACTGGTATCTCACTTCACATGAGCCGTAGTTGGCATCAAACTTAAATTAGTTTAAATAGGCATTAAACTCATTAATATGATATTGAACATGCAAATTTTCTCAATTACCCTCTATTATTTTTTTAGATTATTTAGTGAGAGTTTGTTATGGGACTCTCACTCCTTACATTAGTGGGAATACTACTTTTAATTATCACTCTATTGGTAGGATACCACTTGCCTTATAATTATGCTAGTAGGGATTTCACTTTCTTATAATTTAAACTATGGGAATATTGCTCTCATCTCCTTTTTATTTTTTCCAACATCTCCACTAGCTCTTCCTCTTGTGGGACGACCACTTTAGATCTCCATTTCCCTGCATGATTTCAAGTCCACTAGCCTCTCTTGTAAGAATATTGTTTCACTTAACTCCATCAAATCCTCCTATGGGACTACCACTCTCCAACTTCTTTTCGAACTATCATTCGCCTACCTTCACTTATAGGACTACCACTTTGTTGAATTAAAGATTAAGCTCTAATACCATGTTGAATTTTGTAACACAATCCTGCAAGATCAAATAAAAAGCTAGAACACCTTCCACAAATGAGAGTAGCAATAAAAATATGCTATATTCCTCAAAATCAAATATTACAGGATTAATTACAATGGATAATGATATGCTTACATAGAGAGCACAAGGATGCCCTAATCCAAAAATATGAGAACTAAAGTGCAAGCATGAGGAGCATAAAAAGATCAACTCTAACTAAAATAGATGTAAAAAAGCTAAATTAGATGCACAACTAAAGCAACTAGAAGTACAAAAGCACAACTAAGTTCAGACTTAAGCAAAAAAAGCATAACTAGTTGTTAAAATTCTCTAACACACTCCCCTCCTTTGTTTCACTAGCTTTTGCTTTTGCAATCTTTTTAGCTCCACTACACCTCTAGCTCCTTCTCCACCTATACTCCACCTCCTTCAACAAGCTTTCAATTATTTATTCTCTCCACCATCTCTCTCTTGTATTCCTTTGACATGTGTGCCTCGCTAGTGTCACATGTAGGACTATTGCTCTACTTTCAACTAATATGAGACTACCACTTCAACATGCATATTGGTGGTAAGATCAATGGTATGAAAAAAGAAAAAACTAACACCCCCATGACCAAATTATATAATTCCCTACCACTTGATTATAACCCCTTTGAAAAAATTCGATCTTCATTATTGAAGAATCATTAGAAAGGAAATTATACATCACATCTAGTATCAAACTCAATTTGCATTAGACATTAGTAAATTCACATTCATTCTCCACTTTTATCTCCATTTCTAAAAATAGTCAAATTTTCAAACTCCCCTTTGTATAGAGTAGACTATCAACAATGCTTTTTAGTACCACAAGTTCTTTTCTTGACATAAATATACATTTGGGTACAAAATTTAGATACCAAATAAAAACTTGAACATTGAAAAAAATTCTGTCATCTAAACTAAATAACACCCATTGACCTAGATTGCTACATGATCATATCTCAATGAAAGATTCATACAATTCTAATTCATTTGTCTCAAGTCTCTAATCCAATATTTAATTCTAACCTTTAGATATCAATTCTTTGTTGCAATATCTCAATATCAAATTCATTATCAATACATTTTTAATATAAACTAATCCTTCGTATATTTTTTATATCTCAAATCTAATTTCATTAGATTCTAATTACTTCACTTCATTTATATCCCTTCAATTCATTTATTATCCCTGTTAGACTTTCTAAATAAATTGCAAACTCTATTTTATTCTTAAAATAATATATAAAATAAACATATTAAAATAATATATAAAACATACATAAATTAAATATCTAAAATAATAATAGTATACCCCTTTAAATTTTCAACCCCATTTTATATTTTGATGTTTTAGATGATGGGGAGATGTTAGAACACTAGAAGATTGGGATAGATCATGACACGCCAACATAAGTTGGTGTTCTTTCGTTAAATTGAGGAGTTAAGCAATCATAACATTTATTTAATTGGCCTATTGTGATATATATTAATGAATACATGGAAAATATTTCGTTAGTATTTTTATATTTTAAGCGAATGTCCATACTTAATGTTCTAAACTTCCTTTTCACATTTTTTTAATGTCTATAACCGATTTAAGTAATATTAATAAAACACACGGGCTTATTTTCAATGAAGTGCATGTTACACATTTGGTAAGAAATATGTATTAAATAAATTAGATAGATACACCCAACCTATGGGGTGGTTGAGGAAGGGAAGGGGACTTATAATGTTCTTAATCGTCACTCGAATGCTACACTCTAGCAAAATAGATTTTGATTTATGAACCATACCAATGCTTGCATTCACTCTTTCCTTGGGTTTAGGTATCATTCCAATCCAGTCTCCAGTATGGTGGCATATGGTGGCATTTCATGGTATTAACTAAATTTAATGTAGCATTATTTTTTATTTTTTTGATAGTCGTTTCAAAGATATGTGATTGGTGATGTTAGCATGATATTTTTTCCGATTCTATGTGAAATGTTTTTGATTTGGAGTTATGAATCGATGAGGTCACAAATGGAAGACCTCATCTCCATATAACAATGATGAGGCTCAAACCCGTGAGCACATTTGATCAATGAAGGCACAATGGCCCAACAACGGTTTGAAGCTTGGTGATCACAACAACAACTCTACCGCTTAACCAACACACTATGGGAAGAACCCCAACAATTGAGACATCTTAATTAAAGTTAATAATATTCATAATTTTTCGGTTGGAAATGTTGTGAATACAAATTAAGGGAAAGAGCTCATCACATCAAAAATTGAGTAGCACATAATCAAACACGTGAATTATTAGAGATAATTTGAGAGCTTCCTCGATTAGAAATTTATGGTGTAATTATAAAATTTCATAATGTGTTATCAAACTATATATTCAAATATGTGATGAGAGAGAAAGGAACTCTAAATGGATAATAACCTTCCTTATTTTTTAAAACTAATTTAGATGAATAATTAATTAAACAAATCTTATCCAAATTAGTATAAAATGCCTCGAGGTTGATACATGATAAGTAAAGGTGTAATTGAAATAAGAGGATAAATGGATTGAGCTCCTCAAGGGGTTATAATGTAAAATTCTTGAGCAATGCTAATAAAATTACATTTCTATAATTGGAATATACGTGCAATCTTCAAATTCTGTAAAATTGATTTCCCACTAAACTCTATAAATAAAATATATGTAATTACAATAGAAATTCTATCTAATATTAATGTAGTATTTTACTTATGTCACTTTTTCACCTTAGGGTTTAATCCCTCTTGAACCTACACTAAGTGTCAAGGCAATGCTTATCAACATTATTAAGGAGACTACTATGCTAGGTTATGGAAGTGTCCTAACTTTTTCGCCTTAGTCAAATCTCAACAATGTAAAAGAGAGATGTCACTATGGTAGTAGCAATGGTAAATGGTAAATGGTAATGGAGTATGCTGAGCACTATGAGTGAAAAGAAAGCAAGAATGGTGTTGTAGAATGTCAGAAGAGTGATAGAAAATGAGAGTGTTAAATGAATATTCAAAAGTGGATTTGGAGGTAAAATGAAATGATTTAAGTAATAGCTAGCGACCCTCAATGTTGGTTCAAGTTTGTAGAGGTGTTATACTACCAAAATACAACAAGTATAATGTCCCAATGACTAACATAGTCATAGATATTCATGGGATGTTGTCATGACACATAGACATCTACATGATGCACATACATCTGTGTGCAATCTAGACCTCACTATCGAGGAATCAGGCACACAAGGTTGCAAAGTATGTTTTAAATTATGATTAAGGGCAAAACATATAATTGTCTTGATTGTAACCATAGTAAAGGGTTATGTAATGTGAAATTGCATAGGGTACAATTAATGATATTAAATTTTGCCCCCACTTTAGCGAGCATAACTATTCGAAAGAGAATGCAAGCTAAAGTTGAGAGTGTCATACCTAGGATACAAAGAGAAAGAAAAGTCTTTTATCTATGTAGAGTTGCACCCAAAGAAGAGACCTGAGTCGTTCCCACATAAAGATTGTTAATATGTATTATCGTAAACATGTTAGCTACAAACAAACGCACTAGATGAAAAGCTAAAATTAGACACAAAGAATTAAATAGACATGAGATGACACTCATACATATGGGTAGCAAGTTGTGTTATGCTAGAGACCATATGACAATCGAATCAACCTATGACCACTACAAATTGCTTTGTAGGATAACAAAAAGAAGACATAGATGCTCATGAAGACAAAGTCTAGTGAGTTACCCCCATGATAGATGATGGATACGATAGCTATATGCATACATATTTCAAAAGGAATCACAAGGTAAGAAAGCTATAATATGAATATAATAGCCCCTCCTTAGAATGACTTGTGCTACGCAAAGAGGAGCACAAGTTATTCTAAAGAGAATAGATGTGTCATTGAAACATAATGAGATGTATGGATGGAATGCTACCTTGCAACAAATAACACATATAACCTAGAACATCAACAAAAAAATAAAGAGACATGGGGATCCAATTATTCGGGGTCAGTAGGATTCATATGAGTAGCATCTATATATAATTGCGTATGAATCGCCATCAGTCTTGAATTTTTTGGATCATCAAGAAAGAGCACATGAAAATGAATGAAAATAAAAATTTGGGTCAACATGGAAGAAGGCCTAAATGCTCCCAACAGTATGCATTGTCCTCGAATGTCTAAAATCAATGTACAATAAAGAGAAGAATGATGATATAAATAGAGGAAGTGCATGACAAATTTTATCCTCTATAACTAAGTACCTATGCGAGTATCTTAGTTCTTTTAGGAGACAACACAAACATATGCAAGCAAGTATGAGGGAACAAAAATAAACAAGAAAGCACTAATCTAAAGACATGAAGAGGCATGACTCTAGTCAATCACCTTCAACAAATAGTCCTCCTCACAATCTTAATCATAGGGAGGTTGATCTTGTAATGATAACAACTAACGTAGTGTCAAACATCTCACATGCAACAAGAGCTAAGGATGAGACTACCTAAACATTCCCATCCAATAACTCCTATAAGTCAATTGTCAATGATCTCATAAAGATTCTAGTCCACAACGCTGAGATTTCCTCAAAAGATTCAAACATACACTTCTTCAAAGAGGAGTGAGGCGAATCAACTACAAGTTGTAAAACAAGAGCCACATAGCCAAACTTTGAAAGAGAGGTGAACTCTAGAGAAGGCGGGGTCTTCTCAACTACTAGAATATAAGAAGAAAGAGAAGCTGAAGGAGTTGAATTCTTATGATAGAAATTAGGAATGGGTACCTACTCAAACTTGCACTTAATAAATTAAAATGAATCTTCACATCAACCACGGTAGGTTGAAGGACCCAAGGAAAGTTAGGATGAAGATGTAGAGACGAAGCAGGATAAGCAGACTAGTCGTGCTAGGCTCAAACTTTGTATGAAGCATGTTTATGGTCTACACAAATGAAAGAACGTCAGGGAGAGAGGCGGTGTGAGGTGGCTCTTGGGAGGGAGAAATGACCCCTTGCATCCTTTTGGGGTGAGATTCATCAACATATCTTGAACAAACCGGAAGCAAGATAGGAGCAAAAATAGAAATAGACAATAGGGACATCAAACACTAGAACATGAATAGAAGAAGACTCAAGAGATAAAATAGAAGACTTGTCCTTAGTCTTAAATTTAACATCACATTTTTTATCCATCACCCATCGATGATGCTTATACTTACATGCAAGCTAGTTTTGATGTAGATGTTAATTGAGAACAAAATGTTGAGAGGACTCTGTATCATTCTGCATTATATGAAGATATATCTTTGTATGGACATCACTAGTAGAAGAGAATCCTCCACACATGAAATTTAAAGGTGTCATAGCTAGAGGGACCTTAGCCTTAGTTTTGGTAGCTTTCCTCTTTTTTCTTTAGTAGTAGGCAAAGGAATAGGAGGATCCCTCAAAGGCCCTAAGATGTAGGTGTTGTACATGAAGGACTGACACATGGAAAATTCTTAACCTATGGGAAGAACATGGAGAAAAGGAAGCTTAAAAATATGGGATTTCGACTCTGACAACATAGGTGCCTTTCCTTTTCCTATGCTAGGCATAGTTAAAGAAATGAGAGGCACTACTAGAGATTGTGAGGTATTAGAAGAATGAGGGGCTATACTCGAGGGAGTGATTTTATCTTTAACCCCCAATGAAGAAGGAGTAGAAGATGACGCATGTTTCTAGACGTGAGTAGACTAAGGAGTGATAAAAGGAGGAGCTAGAGAAGAAGCGGGTTGAACCAATGGTAATGCTAACTCTCTAGTCTTATTTTTATAATAAAATAATATTGTAGTGTCATAAATTGTATCTGCATACAATTTTTTCCTCACCTAAACCTCACCTTAGTGCTTCATCTTTTGATGCCCGATGCCTACTTTGATTCTACTCACACCCTTCACAAAACTATATTTTCACCTTCTATCCTATCTTTGTGCCAAATCTAAGTCTTGATTCATCCTAGCTCAGGACCATGGCACCACATCACCCCGATCCTCTCAATCAAGACCCAAATTTGGTTGTCACAATGGTCACATCAAGTGAGAATGAAATTAGATCCCGTGTCAGCCTACTTTCAAAAATTCAAATAGTTTTCGGGCAATCAGGTATAAAAGGAGGTCTATCCCTCTCATTTGAAACCTAAGCAATATAATTATCTCAATTGCACTCTAGCAAATTCAATTAAAGTGCATCAAGTATTGGAGAAGAATGTTTAGTCAAGTTCAAGCATTCAAGATGACATCCACGATCAACCTTCTAGGAAAAGGTTCTCCAAGACATCCTAATAAACTTATGTGAGGATTCAATCAAGCTTCATCAAGGTATACATTTCAATTACAAGCATTTAATTTAAAATCTAGCCTTTCCCTCAAAAGGAAAGCATCTTGCTGCAATTTACATTACACTTATCATTTCAATTTTAAGGTTAATTCCTAAACTGGGGTTTGAACCAAGGCAAACCCCCATCCACAACCTATTTCCTCTCTTTTTGTGTGTAGGGAATTGACTTAGGAGTTGTAATTAGAGATTTTGACAGAGTTGACAGTGACGAACATGTTCAAATTTTGATGAAGCAAAAAGTGGAGGACCAGGGTGACACACCTTCTTAGTCCTATTTTTTTTGCCTAAGCTTCTAATAGTGAATCCAATGCATCTCCTTGATCCAGAATAGATCCTACTTGTCTACCTTAGAGTTAAAGAACTAGGGCAACCCACCTTCTCGATCTCAAAAAATCAGCCCAAACTTTCAAGAATAGGTTCTGATTCTCCTCTTTTATTCAGATCCCTACCCGTGGCTTTGTCCGATACCTGTAGCAGTTTGTTATTATCGTTTCATCTCAATTGTCCATTTCTTCATCCCAAATCATATAATTTAAATCCAAATTTTAACTCAAAAGAGGGTGGCAAACAAACAAGCGAATCTAATCAAAATTTCAACCCTTTTCCTAATTGAATTGTTGCTAGATCTATTGGATTCACCTCTCTTTCAATGTATTGGTCCCCTACATAAGATTAGTGGTTTTATTATCTTTACTAGTGAAACCCTAACTTTCCTCACCAATACATTTTGGTGAAATACATTTTGGTGAACTTGAAATTTGCTTCATGCTTATTTCTAATTTATTGTCTCAGATTTTACTTGTATGCACTTAAAGATTATTATTTGCACACATAGATCTTATTTAACATTGAATTATATAAATATAGAGGTCTCATTTGTAAAAACCCTAATTTATTATTCTAAGATTGATTTGTGTGTTGCATAATTTTTCAGTTGTGTTTTTAGATTTGATTGTTATGACATGTTATGTTCAGATTTAGATGCATCTAATATTCAATATCATAATTCAAATTGTTTAATTTATTGGATAATCAATTATTTTACAAAGAAATTGTATTATTTATGTAGACACCTAAAATTGTCTTGTCTAATTAAATAAATAAATATATTTATTTATTTAATTATTTTATCCTAAGTCTTCTATTAATTAAATAAATATTTTAATTATTTAATTGATCCCACTTCCTCTATTAATTAAATAAATCTTTACTTATTTAATTAATTTATTAGCCTTTTCTACCCATGACACATGCCATTTATCTTTTAATTCTTCTCTTACCTACCCCCTTTATCATTTAATTATTTTCTTTACCTACCCTTTAATCCTAACCGACTATTTATCCTCTTCACCTTTTAATCTCATCCCTCCATTTCCTAAAGTGTCTTCTATATAAGAAGATATTCTCCTTCATTATCAACACTAATGCTTGTGTTAATCAAACCTTCTTGCGATGAAACTATCAACCACAATTCGTTCTTTGTTGAGCTCTTGTGCACACATAAAACCTAAGAGCAAATATATCAAACAAGATCAATGGAGATTGAAATCCAACCTGATATGTGAATGGCAATATTGTTTTATTTTGTTGATTTGCATGATCTTAGGTATCTCTATTGGTATTGGTGAATGTTTCATTGTAGGACTTAGATTGATTTTGGTTGGATCTTTATGGTTTTACAATAGTTTATCATCATCACTTTTCACCATACACATTTTGGAATGTCCTATGGGACATGGATTTTTGTTAGATCTATGTTTTTTTTTGCAGGTTTTTCTAACCCTATATTGTTGTTTTGTAAAACAATTTGGAGAATAACCTTGTGCAGCTAGGGTTTTGGACACAAGATTAAGATTTTGAAGAGATTTGATAAGATCTTACAAACAAATTTGAATTTTTGCACCAATTTTTTTTTTCACGTTGGGGACAATATCAGGAGTGTTCAATCCAAAATTCAAATTTTTTGGAGCATATTTGAATTTTCTATGAATTTTTTATTATTTTTCATAAAAAAATAATTTTGGGAGAAAATTAGCGAGATTTTTATATTTTCTTACATTTATGGAAAGGTCTCAGAATTATACAAAGGTTCTATTTTTTATGATTTTAATTTTGAAGCAAAATAATTCATGAAAAATCAGATCTTTAAAAGTTAGGGTTTTGCAATGATTTGATCACATCTCACAAATGGCTTCGAATTTTTGCACAATTTTTTTTGTTCAGGTTGGGAATAGTATCAGGAGTGGTTAGTATAAAATGTAGATTTGTTGGAGCATAATTGTATTTTTTATGCTTTTTTCATAAAAAAATAATTTTTGAAGCAAACTAGAGATTTTCTCGGATTTTCTTACCTTTCTGAAAATTTATTATAATTCTATAGGAGTTTTGTTATTTATGAATTTAATTTCGATACAAAATAATTTGTGAAAAATCAGATCTTTAAAAATTAGGGTTTTGCAATGTTTTGATCATATCTCACAAACTGCTTGGAAGTTTTGCATCAAATTATTTTTTGCAGGTTGAGAATAGCATGGGGAGTTTCCAGTACAAAATTTAGATTTTTTTGGATCAATTTTAAATTTTTTTATGATTTTTCATAAAAAAATAATTTTTCGGAGCAAATTAGCAATTTTTTTGGATTTTCTTACAAATCTGGAAATGTCTTGAAATTATATAGGTGGTTTGTTCTTTATGAATTTAATTTCGATGCAAAAGAAATCATGGAAAATCAGATCTTTGGATTTGTCAAAAAATGTATTGTCGAAGGCCCCTATTTCACAAAGTCATTTGGGGTTTCTAAAAAAATACCTAACTTGTGTGCTTGGAGGAGGGGTATTATTTTACAACTACTAACAAGTTTGGTGCAGGACCTTTTGGAAAGATTTGATTTTAAAATTGTTTGCTTTGTCTTCTTTAGTTTAGCAAACACTTCAATTGGTTCTCTAAAATTAACAAGTGTCTTTTGTGTCTTTAGCAACAGGCTCTTTTTGTTTTACCTTTTAGAGGGCCTGCCTCTTGAGTAGCACAGAAGGCCAAGTGAGAGGGAACAAACCAAGTGGTAATGGGATAAAGCCAAGCTCTTCCAAGCCACTATAAATAAAAGTGTTTGTGATGAAAGTTGCAAGCAAGAGGTGATACATGCTGCTATAACAATGTTATGACTCCCCATAAATCCTATAGAGCGTAACCTCTATAGGCGGGGAGGCCTTCCATTTAACAGAGTGTAACATGCCGCTGATTGTAGCCACCTGAATGGATGCCTTTACTAGACACCTTTTGTGTTAGAAGCCCAAACCCTTCTAGTTGTTGGCGCAGGAGGTTGAACCTCTGAAGCGACTCACATTCTTACGATTCTTAGTAGAGATACAAAGTTCACGATGGGGATCTTTTGTGGGGACTGGTGCTTGGCTACCCCAGAGAAGTGAGTGCCGAGGGTGGAGCCAGTGTGGTCAAGCATCTAAGTATCCACTCTGAATTGCGTAGCTCGGGGTAACCCCCCAAATGAGATTCAACAACTATTGTCCCGACCAACCCTAGGATTTGTGCTTGCATGATCAAAACACTCAAACATTTTCAAGCAAAACAAAGAAACATTATGTCTACTGTGTCTTCCAAGTGTATGCAAAACAAACAATGACCTTTTACAATCACACTTGAAATTGAAACACTATCATTTTTGGACAAAAACACCTTCACACATTGGGTCTTCACTATTTTGATGTGTTTCCTTGCCACTAAAAGTCAAAACATTGAGATTTTGTCACATTCAACAACTTCATAATTGGATAAAATTGTAAAACATTTTCAGAATCACGTCTGTGTTAGTTTAAAATGCGTATGTGCAGAGAAAAATCATGTCTGGTTATCAGAAAAGTATACAGTCACATTTGCCTGAGAACACTTTAAAGTCACGTCTGTGTCAGTTCAAACCGCGTTTGTGTTGAGAAATCACATCTGTGCAAAGTAGAATTGCGTCTCTGACTTTCAAGCTAAAATTGTCATTATCATAAGAAAATTGCATCTGCATTTACTTAAACCGCGTCTGTGTTCAGAACTAACAAATTGCAAAAGATTTGTCAAGAGAAAAAGGACTTAAGTTTTCAGATTCAAAGAGCTTCTAAGGCTGCTTCCTATAGGGCTTCATTATTCAGTTAACTTGTCTTGGTCACACATAGTCAATCATTTTCCTACATACATATTTTCTAAATTTGAGTCAAAAGGTTACTTTGCTTGTCCTCATCAAACTTTGCAAACATACTACAACACAACACTAGGTGATTCCCGTATCAAGATCTATTTGAGGGTCTCATTTGGTCTTCTTGAATCAAGGTCAACTTACCTCATCAAGAGATCCGTCATCTCTTTGGAAGCCACACCTTACTCTAAAAACATACATACTTTGGTATTACACTCTTGGACATTGCAAGTTTACCCTAGATTCATCTACACTTCATACACCTCTTGGTCTTCCATAGTCTTTGTAATTTCGTCCAACCTTTCATTTTGGTCAAGACTTTAGTCCATGGTTGAAACCCGTTCACAAAGGTCTAGAAGGGAAGCCAAAGAATCTCTAAGGTCTTTAAACATAAGTACTTATGAGTTTGATGGAGATGAATTTTACAATCCATTTGACAATCACAGTAATATACCAGACCATGACAATGACAACAACAATGGAAATGATAATGACAATGTATTTGTCGATTCTTTGGAAGTTGATGAAACTATCATGGATCCCCATTTTAACAAATTGGTTCAAGCAATCATGAAGAGGGATAGACAATATTTCCTACAAGTCATGGCACAAAGTGGGACAAGATTACCCCATGATTTTGATTTGTCATTAATTTTGGAGGATGATACAAATCAAATAAATCAAGTTAATACAAGACAAAGGAGGCCTGATAATGGTGGTAATAGAAGATAGTGTCTTGTGCTTGAGTCACCTTCCTCCCTATTTCAAAAACCTGAGATTCCAAACAGACACTCATTCTCATTCCAGTTATGATAGAACCTCTCATGAACAACCCCACAGTCGTCCATTCCCATGGAGAAGAACTACCACCACACATGCTCATGATGATACCCAAGATCATAACAATGCATACAATTATAGACAAACAAATATTCAAAATCATGACACGAGGAGAGCCCGTATCAGATTTGGGGGCAATACTCAAGATCACTCTTATGATACCTCCCATCTTCATGGTCATGACATGTATCAACCTAGACCTAGTGCTCCTCATTACAACACCATAACAAGTGGTCCATATACAAGCTATAACTATGTTCCTCCTCCATATGAACACATCTATGATCAATACCATCCATACATGCATTATATCCCTCCTCCTCCGCTCAGTGGCTCATGCATGGGACTAGGTCAAAGAGAAAAGACACCTCCCAAGAATGACTTGTAACAACAAATCAAGGATTTGCAAAAGCAAATGGGAGACATGAATACATCAAAGCAACAATACACAATGAAGGACATATGTCCTTACCCATTTGATAGAAGAATTCCAATGCCTCCATTCCCTCCACATTTTGTGACACCAAAATTTGATAAGTACAAAGGTAAAGGGGATCCCAAGGCACACATAAGACATTTATACACAACATTGAGGTAGTAGGAGAAGAAACACATTTGATGAGATTGCTTCCATAAAGCTTAGGTGAACAAGAATTGGAATGGTTCTCTCAATTTCCACCTGGAATTAAGTCATGGAGTGATCTAGCAGAGGATTTTATACAAAACTTCTCATACAACATTGAAATAGATGTGTCAGTAGCTACCTTGTGCAATACTAAGCAAAAAAATGGGGAATCATTCTCTTCATTCTTACAGCGATGGAGAGGTCTTGCTAGTCGATGTTCTTGTGATATCCCACAAAAACAAATGGTAGAAATGTTCACTCAAAACGTCAACAAGGATATTGGATATGAGCTAATAAAATATTGTTTGTCTACCTTCAAGGAGGTTATTGAGAAAGGAATGGCAATAGAAAAAGTCCTTATTGAACAAGGTGTCATAAAATTTTTCAAAGAGAACAAAGACGAATGAAATGGGAAAGACAAACCCCATTTTTGGAACAAGAATAAGAATACTATCAATGATGGGGTAGTAGATGCAAATTTTGTGAAACCTAAGATTACTTTCCCCGGTGCAAGCTCTTCTAATACGAACAATCAAGTGAACAATCAAAGGCAATAAAAAACTCAAAGGAAATACACTCCATTGGGTGAACCGATTGAAAAAATATTTAAGAAGCTACAGGAAAACAAGCTCATAACACTACCAGATAATCCACCATATGAGCCTAAAGTAAAACCAAATTGGTGGAATGATGAATACTGTGAATATCATAGGAGCAAAGGGCATTTAACTAGTAATTATTACAGATTGAAGAATATAATACAAGATCTAATTGACAGAGGTGACATAGAAGTTGATGGTCACACCTCCAATGAAGAATATGCGATGTTCAAGGAGCCATTTCCTAAACATGACAAAGGAAAATCCAAATCTATAGATAATCAAGCTAATTATACCAAGACGCCCTATGATTATGACTCTACTATTAATCACATTTAAATGGACAATCATGTTTTAACCATCATCATAAAGGACAAAGCTCCTGAGAGTTCTACCCAAAGGAGTAAAGTTGTTTTGAAAGGCATTTGACTATCTTCCTCATCCTCTAAAAACAAAACCTCCAAATGTAATTTCACAACTCGTTGAGGTAATGTCACCTTGCAAGGTGTTACATATAAGACCACAACCTCATAATCTACCAAGAATGACTAGGACCTTGTAGATCAGTTAGGGAAGACACCCACCCTCATCTCGATCCTTGAGCTATTATGTATATCTCCTTCACACAAAGCTATTCTTGACAAAATTTTGAGAGAAACTTCCATACCCATTGATCTAAACATGGAATAGTTTCAAGCCATGGTGGGATACCTTTCCATTCCGCATAGCCTCATATTCACAAAAGCTGATGATGCATCCATAACCCAGCCTCATAATGCACCTCTACATATTGAAGCCTTTCTCCATAAAAACCAAATAAAATGAGTCTTGACAGATGGAGGAGCAAGTCTGAATATTTGTACATTGAACACTATTAAACAATTGGGATATTTTGAAAAGGCTATGAATCCTACACATGCAATTACCATTAAGGCATATGATGACGAAGAGTGCTCATCCAAGGGCACAGTCACCTTAGCTCTCAGAGTTGGGTCAGTTACAAAGGATGTGGTATGTCAAGTCCTTCATTTAGAGCTCACATACAATATACTCTTGGGATGCCCATGGATTCATGAAATGAGAGTTGTTCCTTCTACATATCATCAATCTATTAAGTTCCCACACAATGTAGTTGAAGTGACTGTTAATGGTGATCTGAATCCATTCATATACTGCAACAACCTGTGGACAAAAATGGAGACAATAATACCAATCAATAGAGAAGCAACTCCATCATTAGCATATGTTGATCTTGAATCATTAAAACCTTCTACATCAAAACTTGTAGAGTTAAATGAAAAATTCAAGGTTAAAGACATGAGATGTGGTGAGTATATCTTTCATGTTGATCAACTCCCACTATCTCCTAGGACATTTAGTCGACAAAAACAACCTACAAACAATTTGCAATATCAACAAATTGGGTATGAACCACCTAGTGTTGTGGCTACTAAGTCTGAATGCAAATCTCCTCTAGTGGTGCAAGTAACTCTTGATATCAATATTCCTAAGGGTGGTTCCAATAAAGAATTTATTGAATATATCACCAACCATCTTGGGAACTACTATAGCCTCACCATTTCATCCACTCATTCCATTTCCACTCTGCTTCTAGGCTTGGATCAACAAGAATCACAAAAGCCCTTACTCATTGGGGATGAAAAATCAAGCTTTGAAAAGAAAAATCTAAAAGTCAAAAATAAAAAAAATTCCTTTAGTCCAAATCAAAATCAAAAGCTATTGGACTCTGCAAAAATCAAAGTCAAAGATAAAAATCCTATGAAGAAAAAAGATCAAGTGTTGATCTCCCCTAATATCAAAATAACTGGGGGAAAATGTTCTAAATTTCAAGTAAAAAAGAATACTTGTTGATCCGAAGTCTCTATCATGTCATCCTACTTTCACTTCTTTTCACAATCATGTCTTCATTCCTCATCCTCTTGTTCCACACATCCATCCTTTTTTGGTGATACATCACATCAATGGACCTTTAATGAAACTTCCTCGAATGACTTTGTTGTCAGGGATGCCCAAATTACTTTAGGTGACATGCATATGGGCCTACGTAGTTCACACATTAGTAATTCTACCTTAGTTCCTTCATCAAGGAAGACAATCAAGAGAGAAACATATCATTCAGTCAAAGAATGTCAAAGCTACAATCATAAGGTAAAGCCTCACACATTTGAGGTGGGTGATTTAGTTCTCAGAGAAAATCCTAAGAATCAGCAAGAGAGAGAGAAGTAAGGCAAGTTTGAACCAAATTGGCTTGGTCCTTACGTCATCACAACAATATATGGATTGGGTGCATATTAGCTCTCAACACCAGATGGAGAACCTTTGGCGGATCCTATCAACAACATGCACCTTCGTAAGTTTTACACATAGTTTTTCAGAATATCCCATTAAAAAAATACAAAAAAATCATAAAAGTAAAAAAGTCGTTACTTGGTGAAAACCTGGCAAACAGGTGCCTTGTGACACAAAAAATAAAAAAATAAAAAAAAGTAAAAAGAAATAAATCTGTCCAACAGTGAAAACCACTTCGATGGTGCCCTGGGCAAGTACCATGGTGAAAATCGGGTTACCGACATCATGTGTAGAGACATTTCTCCTCCCTCCTTCAGGATTCAATCTCATCCTTTCACTTTGCACACACTCACAGCCTATCCATCCATAACAAATTTACTCATTCCCATCATGGCTTGTTATTGATCTACTTAAGATTGGTTAGCTATTCATAATAAACCTTCCTTTCTCCCTTTCCTTCCATTATAAATCAAGTCCAATTTATAACTGAGGCAAAAATCCTAAATCTAGTGATGGAAGTGGTACCCTGAGCATCACATGTTTTGAGGAGTATCAGCTTTTCATTCCTCCTCCTTTTCATGCACAATATGTAATAAAGGTCACTTGTATCACCAATCTGCAATAAAAGATCACTTGCATCATCAATCTGCAATAAATTTGCACTCTTCTTCACAATAAAGTATCATTTTCATAGATTCAGTCAGTTTCAAATGAGACGTAATCAGTAGTGGACTGTCAACAAATCAAATCTTTCAACAGACTTTGGCAACAAGATGGTTTTCAGCATTATCTGTCCTTTATCAGGATAACAACATTGTGATCAAATCAAACACATTAACATATGTGGCAAGGAACACAAATAAATTGAAGATTTCATTGTGTGTTGGTGTCAAGTCTTGGTTTTCTTTTGATTTCATCTTTTTGGTGACATTTCTTTTAGCTTTTTCAAGATGTCTCTGACTAGAGATTATATCTTCAGGATGTCTTTGACTAGAAAGGCGAGGATGAGGTATGTTCACCTATTTTTTGTTGTTTGTGGATTGTCTCTTAGTAATGCTATGACTTGTCCAAGGATATGAGGACACTGTGAGTCTAGTGTGAACTCGGGCATTCCTTGTTTGTGACTATCTGATCTCCATGCAAACGAGTACAATGACTTTCTAAGTCGAACCTATACCTAGATTGTCATAACCTATTTGCCATAATAAAGCTCAATGATGATAAAGCACAAGAAGCTCTTTCACTTCCATATCTTCTCTCTTCCATTCTCCTTTCGTGATTGACCTCCATTGTCCTTCCTGAGTCCGTGTAGCTTATTATCACATGACTGAGTATAATGACACACCAAAAATATCTGCATTTCATGTAGTTTGCACTTGAATTACCACATATTAGCATTTCATGCATACATATAGATATTATAGTAGCATCACATCCTGCATGTATCATTGATTAGCATTTGCATTCTCATATAAAATATAAAAAGACAAATAATAATAATAATATATGTATCATGTATCTCATCATGTAAATAAATCATAAGCAGACATCCATTTGCATTTTACATTTGCATCATATACAACATACATACATATATATTGCATTCCATCATGTATATATCCATCACATTAAGAATCATAAGCATCATCGCATTTGTAATAAAACATGTAACATGCATCATCATATAAGATCAAAAGCATCATATCACGTCATCATAAAGCATATAGAACATCACATAGGAACACATGCATATATCTACCACAAGGAATGAGTCATATCATAGATATATCAAAAATAAATGTGTCATAATACAATGATGTCAATATCTTATAAGGATACAAAATCACCCGTAGGTGTCTACATCATCATACAAAATACTAATACAAAAACTGGATCTAAGAGAGCTATGATGAATTCCCTCCCTCATATCCAGCTGGCCTCGAAGGAATCTGAGCTCTCAAAGTACTTGCTCCAAGATCACCTCCTTTGTCTTCTCTTCCTGGTGGTGCAGGTGGACCCATAACCTTGTCACTGGATGTCTGTCATCCATATCTCCCCCTATCGTACTTGTCCTAGAAGCTCTCTTGAAGCTCCTAGCCCTCAGCTCTGGGGGAACAACTACGTAGTACATATCTCTCTAATAGGCTATGTCCTTTCCTGTCTGTAGGGCATATGCATATATAGCCCCTGTATCCTGAACTTCTTTCTTGCCTGCCCTCAGTGCCTCCTTAGCCTCATTGTACCTCTAGATGGCCTGATCCCTCTCCCTCTGCAACTCTGCTAATTATCACCTCAATCAAATCAGGTCTCTCTCTCTTGAGATCTTTGATCTCATTGGCCTGTTCTACTACAATCTCTCACAGGGCTAGTAACTCATCCTACTCCTCACCTCCATCCTAAGCACCCTCCTCCTGCCTGGCCTATCCCTGTGCCTGTCCACCAACCTATAATACCTATCCTCCTCTACCCCTCGGTGGTCTCAGTGGCCTCCCTCCCTTTGAATCCCGTCTCTCCTAAACCCTCTCTCCAGCATCCCTCTCTCCACCCTTGCCCCTCACCCTCCTCCTCACTGGTCCCCTCCTCCATCTCCCTCCACCCCTATCATCATCATCCTTTGCTATGACAGGCTCATCTAGATATATCAACCTCGGTACTGGATTTGCTACAAAATAGGCATCATACTTTGCATTTGTACCTACATGAACCACATCCCATAGTAGATCCCATGGCATAGGAACCATCTACTCAAACTGCGTAACTACAACATCATAGGAAAAAAATGGCCCCCAGTGATCCTGATCTCACACTGTTCGTGCAAACTCTCCCGATCCTCGAGGCATCCTCTGTTGCCACCCAAACTGCTTGTGTACCCTATCAACGAGATGTTTGTCCAGTATATAGGGTGTCCGCTTGATCAAGTACCTGCTCCTGAAAATATATGGTAGTTCTGTGGCATCCTCCTCCCAATCCTCATAGTCAAGATAGGGTCTCCATATGACACTATCTATATCATCTATCACCCGTCTCTAATAGTCCACCTTCCCAATCCATGACTAGGAAGTGATCATACTATATAAGTGTGTGTAGGACTGTCCATGCCCTCTCCCTCTAAAGTGAACCGGTCTAGTAACTACAATATGCTCATATGACCACACCTGTAATAAATTCACCCTGCACCCTAACTCGCAGCCACCGAGATACACAAAATGATGCAACTCATGATATAAATGTGCTAATACACATAGACCCCATGCACACCTAGTGTGTTGTGTCACCAATGTCTCTAGAGTCCTCCCATAGTCAACAACCATACCTTGTGTCGCCCTATCTGGAAAAAGGTAACCACTAATCACTCCTCCAACTACTACTAGTAGTCTGCGTCCAGTAGCTGGCATAACAGCTTGGTTGACATAACCCGATCTCATCTCCAGCTTTGGGTCACCAAAGACTCATCTTAGTGCATCCCTGTCACACTCTTTGTCATACGACACCAATGCACCATGGATCGGTATCCTCAGAATCCTATAAACATCCTCTAAAGTGACCGACATCTCGCCAGTTGGCAAATGAAATGAACAAGTCTCAAAATGCCATCTCTTTGCTAGAACAGTCAGTAATCCTCTGTTCACCTGAATCTCAGGCTGATGCATGATGTGTCTCAATCCCATACCCTTGACAGCTACCCACTCCTCAAAGGTCAACTCTGGTCGTAACCTATGTGTCACAGAGAATCTCTCTCATGACTCTATTTGGGGCAAGTACTTCCTCATCTAAGAAAAACAATCATGTCAATCCTAGTAGTACTCATGTCTATCACATATTGCTACTTTTATCCTAGTGCTTATGTTTATTGCATGGCATTGCATCCCAATGTATATGTTCATCACATTGCATTTGATCCTATTTAGAGGCCCTGCTTGAGTGTATCCTCTTAGTAAATTATCCAATTGACAACGTTTGTTCATCACAAAATTATCAATTCTAGCCCATCTCTCAGTTCATCTCCCTAGGGAACCTGCTTGCTTATATCCTCTCAACAACTTATCCAATCGACATCGTATGTTCATCACATAACTGCCGATTTGAGCCCACTTAGACACAGACACGTTTTTTTCAACACAGACATGGTTTTCATCAACCTAGACGTGCTTGCTTGTCCTAGACACACCTGCATATCATAGACACACTTGTCTTCATAAATGCGTCTTTATGACACAGACGTGCATTCTACACATAGACACGTCCCTATCAAACTTAGATGTGATTACATTCTCATACGTGACCAAACCTAACCTAGACAGACCTATCCTACCTAGACGTGCCTGGCACTAACCTAGATGCGTTTGTAGTGCTAAACTCCGGTTTCACATTTTTGGTAATCTACCCTAAAATTCATTAATGGTAACAATAAATGCAAAAATGTACAAAGAGGCTTCAAGGTACTTACCGGCTCACCCATGTTGTCTAGTCTCTGATATCGGCAGACTCAATCAAACATGTGAACTCTTTTCATCATCGCTGGCTGCTCTGACTACTCTAAGCTCTTTCTCTGCACTTTGATCTCTTAGGTGTGTGGATGCAAATGAGGATGGTTTCCTTGTGGCCCTATCTTATAGGCTACTTAACCCTAGTCTTTCATGTCAATTTTTCTTCCTCGTGTTAGTCTTTTTCCTGGGTGACCTTGTCACCCTAGCTTGTCAATCTTTTCTAGCCTTTATTTCTTATCGAGAGATTGTCTGCAACCCCTTTCAGTTTTCCCATCCAATCTCTCGAGGGGGCATATCATTCCTGTCATGGGGCAACTTTGTATCGGTTTATCTTCTTTGAGCCAACACGACAAGCTGCATTATCTGAAAGAGGGGCAAAATGTAGACACCTAAAATTGTCATGTCTAATTAAATAAATATTATTTATTTATTTAATTATTTTATCCTGTCTTCTATTAATTAAATAAATTCTTATTTATTTAATTAATTCATTAATCCTCTTCTAATCCTTTTCTCATTTAAATAAATACTTTTATTTATTTAAATTGTCCTTTTCTTAAATTAAATAAATATTTTATTTATTTAATTGATCCCATTTCCTCTATTAATTAAATAAATATTTATTTATATAATTAATTCATTAGCCTTTTCTACCCATGACACATGTCATTTATCTCTTAATTCTTTTCTTACCTACCCCCTTTATGATTTAATTATCTCCTTTACCTACCCTTTAATCCTAGCCAACCATTTATCCTCTTCACCTTTTAAGCTTATCCCTTCGTTTCCTAAAGTGTCTTATATATAAGAGGATATTCTACTTCATTATCAACTCTAATTATTGCATTAATCAAACCTTCTTGCAATCAAACTATCAACCACAATCCGTTCTTTGTCGAGCTCTTGTGCACACATAAAATCTGAGAGCAAATATATCATATAAGATCCATGGAGATAGGAGAGAATGGAGATTTAAACCGTACTTGACATGTGAATAGTAATATTATTTTATTTTGTTGATTTGCATGATCTTAGGTATCTCTATTGGTATTGGTGAATGTCTCATTGTAGGACTTAGATTGTTTGTGGTTGGATCTTTATAGTTTTACAATAGTTTATCATCATCACTTTTCACCATACACATTTTAATCATATTTTTCAATATTTGCCTTCAATTTTCCTCCCTTGTGCATGATTTTTTTTACCCTTAGTCCTACATACAATATTATAGTGAGAATAAGTTATAGACTTAGGGCTTCCTAAGGTTTAATTATCGAGGATTTGGAGCCTCGGTTGGATAAATTATTCCATGTGAATGCTGGTGGTTCCTTTAATCCAATAAATGATATCACATATCCCCACTAGCCTCATACTTCTCATGATGTGGATGAATCACTAAGTAGGGTTACTATTGACCAATTGGGGAAGATTGATTATGAGTATGAAAATCTTCAAAAATGGACGAGTCAACAATTCTCGGATATATGTGTGTGTGTATATATGTTCCATCAATGACAAAACATAAAGTTATCCAATACAAAAATAATCATCAAGCCAACATGAATAAGTGTGTAGCTCCTAATCAAAACCTCCAAATTTTTACCAAACCATTGCCTTCTCATTCTACTAATGTTGGTGAGCCCGAGCCTCTTGCTTTTTCTCCTAATGACCTTGGTATAGAATCTGGTAATGTTGTGAACCTTGTTGACAAACATCAACCTACAAAAGACCTATACATTACTTTTGATTCTAGTGAAACTATTATTGCACCTGATGGCCCATTATATATTACTGTGAAGATAAAAAGAAACTCTCATAAGGGGTGCTGGTTGATTTGGTATGTATGGTGAATTTGACCACTGAAAAACATATTTTTTATCAATAATTACACCGAGTAACATATGATAAATTTGATGTTATGGTTAAGGTATATGATGGTTTATCTTTCCCTACTATTGGTTCTATTACTCTTCCTGTTGAGGTTGGTGCTAAGTGCTTAGATGTTACCTTTTCTATTATTTCTACATTGGATCAATTCCATGTGAAGTTGGGAAATCCTTGGCTCTCTTCCATGAAAGCTATCCCTTATATAATTCATAAATGTTTAAAATTCCCTCATAATGGCACTATTATAACTAATCATAGCCTCTACCAAACCACAACACAGCAGAGAAAGTTCCCTATTGATTACTTTTGGCCTAAACAACTTGAGCCTTTAAAGCCTCAAACTGAAATCCTTTTCTTATCTTATCAAAAAGGAAAAATGAGATTCTAGTGGCCTTTAGTAAACCTAGAGACCCTATACCCATGGATATTTCTCCTCCTCATAATGGACTTGGTATCCTTCCTACCCCTTCTATTCCTCCTATCAATGCCTCAGTCCTGCCTCCTATGTCCTACAAAGGAAAGCGCTTGGAATCTTCTATTTCTCAACCTATTGGGGTTTATTTCATTCATTCTCTTACAAGGGAAGAAAATAAGCCTATGTCAATTGATTCTCAACATCACAAGTCTTGACTAAAATGAAAATGTATCATTGTGTTAGCATCATGTTATATGTTATCATTAATGCCAAATTCTATGGTCTCGATGTGCCATATTGAACAATAATGGAAGATTGATATGTATGTGATGTCAATGATCATTTGATGATTTCCTAAAAGATTTGATTTCCCAGAAGGTGTGTTGCTGATGTTACTCAATGCTATTTTTGGGTCCAACTTGATCTGAAATCTGAGGTTGATGTATAACGCATGGATAATGTTTTGGGTCCAACATTGGTGATGTATGTAACATGTTGATGTGTTCGATGAAGAGCATTGTAATGTGATCTACTTCTCATTGCTTCCCACCATCATAATGTTTAGTAGTGACCTATTTTAGATCTTTGTCTTGGTCAACTTGGAAGATTATGTTTTTCTATAGATAGTATATGTATGTGTATGATTTGAATGAGTTAGTGTGTCATTCTTGTGAATGGAAAATTATGCAGAAGATATGCAAGATTGAAAGAATCCAATTGTTGTAAAGTGTGTTGCAGAGTAGTTTCGACAGTATAGATTGTGTTTCAGTGGTGGATTTTATTTTCTATCTATCTTTCTTCGACAGTGAGCCTTTCTGGGTAGTGAACATTTCTAGGCAGTGAACCCTCCTACAATGAGCATTTTGGCAGTGAACCATCCTTTGTAAAAAACACCTTAATTGGTGTCACCTTAACCGATGTATTCATATTGAGAATTAGCATTCTCCATGGTTTTTCCCTTCTTGGTTTTTCCACATAAATTCTGGTGTTCATTGTGTTTGACTCATGTGCATGTGCTGTGATGGTTTACTTGATTAATTTTGCTAATTATTCTAGATCTGTAAATTAAGTTTAAAGAAGATTATAATTTTCAATTGATTCAACGCCCCTCTCAGTTGCCTGAATATTGAACAATTGGTATTCGATCTTTGGTTCCTTGGTATGGAGCTTAACCACTTGAGGTAGATCCTGATCCGATGACATATTATTATTCATTCCTATCTTTAAAGGATCTAATTATAGATTTTGGAAAGTAAAGATGAGAGGTAATCTAGTTTCTTTGGGTTACAACACTTGGAAGGTGGTGGAGACTAAGCATATACAACCAACAAATGATCTTACAACTCTGGATGAGATTCAAGCTTATGAAGAAAATGAAAAGGCAAGGTATGCTATCTTTAGTGCATTATCAAAAATTGAATTGACAAAAGTTATTTCCTTCAATACTGCTTATGAGGTTTGGCAGAAGCTAAAAGAAATCTATGAAGGGAATGATAGAGTAAAGTTGACAAAGAGGTTGACAGCTAAGTGAAGGTATGAAAACTTGAAGATGGAAGAAGAAGAAGATATAGTAAGCTGTTTTGAGAAGCTTGTTAGGGTAGTGAATGAAATTAGAGAGCTCAGAGGCACTTTTAATGATGAAGATGTAATTGACAAAATCTCGATGACTCTATCGATGAGCTACAATGATAAGATCTCGGCTATCAAAGAAAGCTATGATCCAAAGAAGTTCACTAAAGAGCAACTATTTGGTGCCCTGACTACTTTTGAGCTGAGAAAGTTTGGAAAAGACAAAGACAAATAAGAGATAGCATTCAATGTAACCGAAGATGGTTTGGATGACGATGATAGTCCAAATGAGATGGAAGCAAACTTTGTGAGGAAATTGAAGAAAGGCACCGACAAGTACAAATGTATGTTACCCTTTAAATATTTTAGATGTGGAAATATTGGTCACGTTGGTTTCCAAATAAACAGATCATAAGCCCTAGAGGGTTAGCGACTTTCTCATCAATAGGCTTATGATAGGACTTGGCCAATGAACAAGATTCAGTTTCAAAACTGAAATCTTTTGCACTTTTGGCTCTACTGAACCAAGGCGGGTGTACCTTGAAACAATGTCTTGGGAAACTATTCTGATACATTCATGGAAATTGTCATATATAGTAGATATCCCAATGAAAATATACCAAGGAAAGCTTCAATACTCTAGACTTTGGCTACTATTTTGGTTTTCCACTTTCACTCAACTATTGGGATTGGTTCTATATTATAGCTAATGCTACTCCTAATCCTACCAACAAAAATGAAAATATATTAGATAATGGATAATCCCGAGACAACTCAAGAAGATGAGACCAATGCTTGTCCTATGCTGGATAGAGTCAAATATATAGATAAATTATAACTTGTTACAATGTATCATCATTTCATTACATCCAAACATATTTTGACTTGCATACTATGTTCATCAAAACCATAACAAATTGAAATACATTTCAATGTGCACACATTGCAGTAATCTTAAAATAAAATTTAACCCTTTCCTTAAAAGAGACTCATACTCAAGACTACACATTCCTACTTGAAGAAGATAAATTGACGTGCCATTAACAAAAAAATTCATATAATCGGCACACATAAAATGAGATAATCGGCAAATGATTTTTCTCTATTGATCCTTCAAAAAACTAATACAATATGATAGGAATTTACAACATCTATAGAAAGAAAATGTTCTATCTTTATTAATCAAACTATCTCCTAATACATTCTACTTCTCAAAATCCCAAAATCCCTTCTTAGTGGCCTTGATTTTCGTTTTGTAAGACAACGGAGCAAAACAAGCTTCAGGCCAAGTAAGAAAAATAGGAAACTACAAAATGAATGTGGTAGACCACAAAAAATGGGAAAGAAAAAGACTACTCTTCTTCTTTAGGCTGGTCTTCTTCAAGTGAGCAGTATTTTTTATGCCATCTATCTATCTCATCTATAGGCCAAGCAAAGGTTCTCAGATTCTACAGCTTGTTCATAGGTTCCTTTGTCTTATTGGTGGGCATAGTGGTAGCTTCCACAACAAATTTGTTATACAAAGAATCAATATCAATAATTCTTTCAATAATTAAATGATATGTATCCTTTTGAGTGGGGTCCCCAAGCAATGAATTCAAAACTACATCAATTGATTCCTTGAAATCAAGCCTCCACTTGTCCAAATCTTTAATCTTCCCATCTTCAATCAAAATAGTAGGAATATCCCACTTTTGAAGACCTCTAAATGATTTAATTTTTTCTCTTAAAACTTTCCATTCCTCTTCCACACATGAGAGCTCCTTTATTAGAAGATTATAATTTTTCCATGTCATCCCCATAATTTGGGGTGCATTGGGCACATTTTTTATTGCTACAAGAATTTATTTTAACATTATGGCCTTAGGGAAGCACGTGGTCCTTAGAGGTTGAAAAAATGAAATCCCAATATTTATTTTTTGCTTCTTCTTTCATCTTCTACAAACCTTCCTTCATTTTATGCAACTCCTCAGGTTTAGGCATTGTTAGAGATGTTGAATCCCTCTTTGCCAACTCTTTTTTCAACCTAATATTCTCAATATACAAAACATTGTGGTCTGATTAGAGAGAAACATGTTTCTTCTTTAGTTCCTCATGCCTTTTTTTTCTTCTTCCGCAGCTACCTTTGCGAAATGAGCAACATAGAATGACAATGTGGCCGTTTCTAAGGTTTTAACAATTGCTTCCCCTACTCTCTACTCTACACCATGTAGAAATATTGGTTTGTATGTGTTGGGAGCCCTCACCCAATGTGAAAAATCCTTTATGCTTGGATTGAACCCTGAGCCATGCTTGCCAAATTCTTTGGCATAAATTGGGTCCTTTTTCCTCATTAACTGGTCTAAAATTAATATTTTCTTCATGTCCTAGCTAGGTATTATCATCATACCACTAGCCTTTATCATATCTCTAGCCTCTTGTGGTGTGAAATCAACATTTTTTTTGGTCAAAATTGGCAAGCTCCTCATTTGACATGCCTTTAATTTTTTCTTGCAACCAAAAGGCTTCGAGTTCTGGTGTTTTAATAAAATCATCACCAGACAAAAAATGTGAAACCACCATAATTCTCTCATCTTGGGCCTCATCCTTTGGAATAAAACTTGGGACAATTGATCTACCCAAGTCCATTAATACTTCTACAACTTCATCATCTTTAAATTTCTCCCTTGGAAGAGAAGGCAGTGGGACATTTGCATCCACTCCTTCATCTACAACCTCTACAAAATTTGAGATGGTAACCTTCCCCTTGTCCACCTTTCTAATTGACCCCGCAATTGGCTGAGCTTGTGGAATATGTTGTGGAGCTTTCTGAGAAGGGGTGGCTTGGGAAGACCCCTTTACCAAAAATTTCTTTCCCTTCATATTATAGACTGTTGGGGAGTCATCTATAGGCCTCTCCTCAACTCTTTCTGCCGGTTGCTCTACTTCAACCCTTGCCAATTCATTGGTGACAATGACTTCAGAATTACTCATCTTATTTAACATTCTTGCAAAATCATTCTTTAAATTTGAACAAAATCCCTAAAAGTCAGGGTCCTTTTCCCTCCTTTCCCTTTCCAGCTTCTTTAGGTACTCCCATTTTAATCCTCCTTTGAACAACATCACTTGCGCCATAGTTTCTTCTCAAATATTCATATTCATCATGCTGGTGGGAGAAGCCTTTTACCTTATTCTTCTATGTTCTTAGCTCATTAACGTATCCCTCTGGATCAAAATCTTGAGTTTTTCCTACCTGGAGGCAATAGGTATTCACCACTAAGTCGTGTACCTTCTCAAGTGTTTCACTTTCCACATTGAAATCCTAATATATTGTGAGTCGAGGAAGGTGTGTTCCTTTCTTCTCAGTTTGAACTAAATTATTATCCATCCTCATAAGCTGCCGCATGAATTCCATGAAAGAAAGCCTTGGAGAGATAGTGATTGTCAAAATGTGGGGTGGTTGAGGGCACACATATACCCTAATTATTGTGTAGTTTGAATAGAAGAAAAAATCACCAAAATTATGAGCAAATGCACCCTCTAGAAATTCAACATCTTTGGGCCTAGCATTTCTCACTCTTAGGACCTTAATGATATGTTTTGGGAGCCTTGGAAGCTGAATTGTACACATTCCTAAGTGATGGCATTGTGTTGTCATTGATATCAACTTGTATGTGATGACTATCGACATGAGAGGTGTATGTGCAACACTGTTATGAAGGAGTACAAGATGTGATATCTCCTCGTGTTGCAAAACACTAGTAAGGTAAGGAAAAGTGATCACTGGTGACACCGGTACACAAGTTAGTGCCTAAATTTTGTGGATGAAATGGTACCAACATAGTGTATCACTGGAAAGGAAAGGATGTCAATTGATAAGTGTTGTGTTGACAATCTGCGATTACCAAGGATGGGCAAGCAGGAAGGGTAGGATGCTTGGATGGTGTTTGTGATGAAGAGGAAGAATGTTACCTAAATCACATCAACATTGGAGGAGAAAAATGAACATGTATTATGTTGTAAGGTTGTAGGATAGCAGGACTCCCACCTGATGAAGATGTAGTCACCATATGAAGAGATGACTGATAGGGAATGTGCCCACACCAGATCACATGTGCCTGTTTGAAGAAATGCTGCACAAATAGGAAAGTCACTCCACTGGCAAGTGAAACTTATCTCTAGGTATGCAGGGTGTGTATTATGATTCTTTGAGATAAAAGAGAAGAGGTAAGGCATGTTGAAATGCAGGTACATAAGGAATGCGATGTGTTAGTCATCTTGACAAACCAATTGTAATATGATCCTAGTTGATCAAGGAGAAGGAAAGTCTGAGAAGATGCAAACAAAGGAATGTGGCCTAATTGAAGGAAGAGTCTGATGAAGGTTGATGACCTGTTCCATGAAGAGGTTTTACTGATATGAATGTTCACCAGTACTATGAGCAAGGTCTCTTTTGTAGATGACTCCCCAACTTGTGGGAATGAGAACCCTTTGGATATACATGTCTGGAGACTAGTGTAGGTGTTCCACCAATAGTTCAACAAAGAGAAGACATGAGGAGTTAACCGGTAGAATGTGAGATACCGGTAGGGTTAGAAAACCAACAAGAAAGAGGATCCGGTAGAGTGTTTGGTTGGTGATCCCATCTAAACTGACATGGAGTGTCAAGCTGGCAGATGGTCGACATGGATGCCACATGGACTCAAGGTGGCGAACTTGCATCTGATGAAGATGTAATATACACCGATGGTGTAGTTGCAGAGTTGGTCGACATTAATGGTAGATCCCACAAATCATGGGACATGTTGCAGAGCTATTGGAGAGGTTTGTGGCTCGAGGTCTAGAAGACAATTGAGATCCAACTAAAGGTGGTTGAGGAGATCAAGGCGATGAAGGAAACAACATGACTGATCTTGGTGGTTGACCAAGAGATCAGTTGATAGGGTAAAAAGAAGATCACCAAAGATAGAAGGCATGATCAAGAAGGCTCACTAATGGCTGAGATGTACAGTTGGCCACTAGGAAGATTAGATCTAGCAAGATCTGATTGGATTTGGTTTGCCTTGAGGTTGATGAGGAAACCCTAAACACCTAGAATTTGAAAAGGCTTTTGGTGGGAAAACCAGTCTATAAATATGAAGGCCAAAGACATAGACATAGTTAAGCTGCTGCTGAAGAGAAGAATATTATTGTGCTATTGTGAAGTGACTAAGTATTAATTCTACATGTGAGAGCAATTAATCCAAGTTCTTAGAGAGTATCTGAAACAAGAGGGAGAGTGAAGAGCAGAACCGATAGTGGTTATACCGGCAGAGCAAAAGGGAAGAGTGCCGAAGAGAGGGCTGACAATGAACCGGTAGAGTTTAGCACTGGTAAAGTGCAAAATAGTGAGGAGGAGGTACTGTAGAGAAGAAGAGTAGAAGAAGTGTACCGCTAGGGATTACTGACAGAGAAGCAGTAGGTGTGAGCAGCAAGAGAAGTGAGTCGGTGTTGCAGAGAAGGTATCTCATCGACAGAGTAAGGTATATGAAATGGTTGAAAGATTCACTTGTAACAAGATAATTAATTATTGTATTTGATGTCTACTTTAAGAACATTGAGTTGCAACTCGGTGCAAGGGTTGGTGCTCCTTGGGTAGGCTCCCTAAAGTCAGGGGTTGGTGCTCCTTGGGTTGGTGCCCTAAACTTTGTAACAATGTTTTTATTGTGAGGCTAGATTGGAGAAGTAGTCTCCAACAAAATTGCTCACCGAGGTTTTTTCCATCTTGTGTTTTCCTTGTATATATTGGTGTTATGTGATGTCCCTTGTGTGATTGCTATTGTGTAGGTCTCTCTACTAACTGGTAAGTCTACATAGAGTTAGATCCATTAACTGGTATGCTCACAAAGGACAACAAAGAGAGAAAATTTTGAGAACCACTGATTCAAGCCCCCTCTCAGTGGTGCATTGTGTCTAACAATTGGTATCAAAGCGTAGGTTCCCAGTTGGAAGAGTGTTCTCCAACTTGGGTAGATTCCGGCCTAAGGACACAATGGTTTGTCTAGTGTCAATCTCTCCTCTTGTATTTGATGGTTCAAACTTTTCTATTTGGAGTTGTAGAATGGAAGTCTTCCTATCCTCTTTAGGGTTTGATGTATGGATGTTAGTAGTTGATGGTCTCCCCAGAAAGGTCAGTCTTCCTACCAGATCTGTAGAAGAAAGAAGAAAACAATGCAATGAAGAAGCCATGAAGGCTATATTCAGTGGAGTCACCAATGATGTCTCCTCATAGGTGGATAGATGCAGAACAACAAAGAGCTTATGGGTAAGATTGAAGAGGCTCTATGGAAATGAGCCCACTATTGTAGAACCAACATGTGAAGGAAATGTGAGAAATATCTCATGTTTGTAAGGATGATGAAGATAGATATGCTAGCAGTAGCAAAAGTAGTGAAGAAGGAACCCACCTCTTCATGGCTCAAGAATCTGAGGAAGAGGTGCACACATCTGAGAGTGATAGGGAAAATAGATCCCAACGATAAAATGTGTTTGGAAGTGATGAGGAAGGGGAAGAAGAGGATGAAGAAGAAGTTGATCTTGAAGGAGAGCTTGTGAATGTACTTGAAGAACTCAACAGAGTTAGAAGTGAATACAAGCTATTCAAGAATGCTGCTATAGTAGAGCACAACCTACTAACAAAATGCCTTGAAGATACTGAGAAATGCTTCTTAGAGTTGAAGTCTCAGGCAAAGAACAAAAAGGTGTGCTAGTGTGAAGATCTAGCCTCTCAACTAGAGATAAAAGATAAAGAACATTAGAAGCTACTCAGAGAAATAGAGGTCCTCCAAAATGACCTTGAGAAATGTAAAGCTGAGCTCAAGGTGAGAATCTGGGCTGATGGCAATAGTGATGCCTTGGACAAAATACTGAAGAAGCAAAGGCATGTCAAGAATACTGAGGGACCAGAAAGTGGTTCTAGTGAATGCTCCACCAACAATAATTCCCCCCACAATGACATTCTATTTATCTCCTCAAATGGTGGAAACAAAGACCAGACCTTCCCAGTTAGAAATGCTCCTTGAATGAAGGTTGACCTAACCACAACTGGTGAGGACTTGCAGACTAGGGTGAAGAATAGTTCTGTAAAAAGGAAGAACAATGCAAATCCCAAAGGTGAAGGGAAAATGTGAGAAGATAGCTTCACCAGAAGTAGTAAGATTAGGAAGAAACAAAGAAGACCCTCTACTGAAAGAAGACAAAAAAATGCTACCACCCATAGGGGGAAGAAAGTGTGGTAGAAGAAGAGATCAGATGGAAGAGCTGCAGAGAATGGGCAACCAAGGATTCAATCTCAAAGAAGAAGAAATGGAGATGGAATACCGGTAAGATCTCCTCATGCATGGCAAAATAAATTTGTAAGTCATATGCCATCATTTACCAGTTACTACTTTGCATGTAATGCTTATGGCCATAGGGAAGAAAAATATATAAAGAGATCTAGAAGGAATGATCTGGGATCTCATATAAATCATGCTTATGAAAAAAATGCATCTAGGAGTAGATACATGCATGTCCCCTCTCCCGGTTATGAATATTTTGTTTGTCATAACTGCAATGGTTCTGGCCATAAAGAGTCTAAGTGCTGGAAGAGGAACCTGCAGTCACATGGTGGCCGGTATAACTATGATCTGTAGAAAAGTACATATAGAGCATATGGATGTCTGAGACCTGCATGGAACCAAAGGAGAAATGTCCCTGCAGGAGAAAGAGGTCCACCGGTTTTGGTTGCCAGTCTCAGCAACATGACTAGAAGAAGTTGGTCAAACCAGTATGTCAAGAGATTCCCCAAACATGAAGTTGGGATGGATGTTGTGTTCTACTATAGCACTACTTCTGGTAGTAATGGAGAATCGGGAAATGAAAGGACCCATCAGCAGAAGAAGGAAAGACCTTCTCCCAGGTCTGAAAAAGGAGAGGAAGAATGAGACCAAGCAGGTATGAACGAAGAAGACCATGGACCACCACTATGCACTCACTGCACAAGTGATGTCTCCTAAGGCCTCAAGGAGATGCAAGACCTCAGGGGGATTAGTACATTGAATTTATCATTCACCCCCTCAGTGATGAAGACAACATGGAAGGACATGTTGCTGGTATGACGAATGAGAATGAAAAGATAAGTATGTGTAGAGGATTCCTTGACTACACACCTACAAATGAATGCTGGATTACTACTAATGTATCTGTGCATGACAAGTTAACAATTGGAATCAGATACATGGTGACACAAGATGTCAAGAGTCACAAGAAGGTGCTCTGGTAGTGATAATGGATCAGTACAAGAAAGCTGCTATGTGCAAATTGGTACTGGTATGATTGCTAACAGGTACTTGCAGGTTATGTAAGACAATGAGGTTGGAGATCATTGTAATAGCCTCGGTACTATGAAGTGAAGTTATGTCTCAGGTGGTGTTGATGAAGACCTAAATGACATGAGTGGGCCCAATTGTTGATCATGGAGGATTGCATATATTATGGCAAGATGATGTCATTGTATGGCATTGTGTGAATTCAAGATCATGTCATAAGCTGTGGTGGATACAATGGAAGTGAAGATTCATTAGATGATCATATATGCACAGGTCAATTGGTATATGGTGAATATTGGAGTCCCAGTATTGGACCTGACCGGTGATGAGAATCTGACATGTGTGACTCAGGGGGAGTTCAAGTTCTCATGATGCAGAGTCGACATGCTTGAACTGATAAGGATATTGACTGCCTAAACTACAAATGATGAAAATTGTAGTAGGGAAACCCAGGAGAATTTCATTGTATGGGGTATCTACCTATCCTCTGGTTGGTTGTATTGGTAGTACAATCACATTTGATTCCTAAAGAAATTTGAATCAAATAGGAGGTGATGCAGGTTGACTGGCAGGTGAGAAGTGTTCACTGACATATCCCTCTACAAATTGAGTGTTTTAATAAATGGTACAGAATTTACATGCTCAATTGGTGTCAGTTGATGATTGAATCGTCCATCTCAAATGTTATGACTTGAGAAAATGTAATAGAATGTAACAATTGGTATCAAAGGAAGAGGAACAACTGGTAAAGAAAAAGGGGAGAAAGAATTCTATCAGTACTTGGTAAATTCAAGGAGAAATGATCTCTTGATAGTGCCCTTTGTCATTATTGTCAAAGAGGGAGAAGAATGACTATAATATACTGCATACTACATGTGTGAGAATCCATGGATCACAGTAAGGGGGAGAATGATTATGTAGTATGCCAGATACTACAAGAGTTGACATCAATGCCAAAGGGGAAGATTATTAGCATTGTGTTGTCATTGATGTGAACTGGTATGGGATGACTGCCAACATGAGAGGTGTATGTGCAACACTATTATGAAGGAATACATGATGTGATATCTTGGATATCACCTTGTGTTGCAGAACACCAGTAAGGTAAGGAAAAGTGATCACTGGTGACACCGGTACACAAGTTAGTGCCTAACTTGTGTGGATGAAATGGTACCGACACAGTGTATCACCAACAAAGAAAGGATGTCAACTGATAAGTATTGTGTTGAAAATTTGTGGTTACCAAGGATGGGAAAGTAGGAAGGCTAGGATGCTTGGATGATGTTTGTGATGAAGAGGCAAAATGTTACCCGAATCACATCAACACTGGAGGAGAAGAATGAACAGGTATTATGCTGTAAGGTTGCAGGACAACAAGACTCCCACTTGATGAAGATGCAGTCACCATATGAAGAGATGACTGACAGGGAATGTGCCCACACCGGATCACATGTGCCTATTTGAAGAAATGCTACAAAAACAAGAAAGTTAGATGAGAACACTGCAAGATGCAGAAGACAAGATGCCACTCCACCGATAAGTGGAACTTATCTCTAGGTATGCATGGTGTGCATCGTGATTCTTTGAGATAAGAGACAAGAGGTAAAGGCATGCTAAAATATTGGTACAGAAAGAATGTGATGTGTTTGTCATCTGACAAATTGGTTGTGATATGATCCTTGCTGATCAAGGAGAAGGCAAGTCTGAGCAGATGCAAACAAAGGAATGTGGCTTGACTAAAGGAAGAGTCTGATTACGGTTGACGACCTGTGCCATCAAGAGGTTTTACCTGTATGAATGTTCACAGTACTACGAGAAAGGTGTAGATGCAGATGACTCCCCACCTTGTGGGAATGAGCACCCTTTGGATATACATGTCTCGAGACTGGTTTAGGTGTTCCACCAAAAGTTCAACAAAGAGTAGACATGAGGACTTAACTGGTAGAATGTGAGATACCAACAGGGTTAGAAAACCAACAAGAAAGAGGAACCGCTACAGTGTTTGGTCAGTGATCCCATCTGGATCGACATGGAGTGTCAAGTTGGCAGATGGTCAACATGGATGCCACATAGAGTCAAGGTGGCGAACCTGCATCTGATGAAGATGGAATGTACACCGATGGGGTAGTTGTAGAGTTGATCGACATTAATGGTAGATCTCACAAATCATAGGTTGTGTTGTAGAGCTGTTGTAGAGGTTTGCAACTCGAGGTCTGGAAGACAACTAAGATCCAGCTAAGGGTGATTGAGGAGATTTAGGTGATGAAGGAAAAAAAATGACCGATCTTGGTGGTTGACCAAGAGATCAGTCGATAGGGTAAAAAGCAGATCGCCAAAGATAGAAGGCAGGATCAAGAAGGCTCACTAATGGCAGATATGTATAGTTGGCCGCAAGGAAGATCAGATCTAGTAAGATCTTATTGGAGTTGGTTTGCCTCAAGGATGATGAGGAAACCCTAATTGCCTAGAATTTGAAAAGGCTTTTGGCGGGAAAAACAGTCTATGAATATGAAGGCCAAAGACATAGTTAAGCTACTGCTAAAGAGAAGAATATTATTGTGCTATTGCGAAGTGACTAATTATTACTTCTGCATGTGAGAGAAAATCAGCCAAGTTCTTAGAGAGTATCTAAAACAAGAGGGAGAGTGAAGAGCAGAACCGATAGTGGTTATACCAACAGAGCAAAATGGAAGAGTGCCATAGAGAAGGTTGACAGTGAACTGATAGAGTTTAGCACTGGTAAAGTGCACAAGAGTGAGGAGGAGGTATTACAGAGAAGAAGAGTAGAAGAAGTGTACTGGTAGGGCTTACCGATAGAGAAGCAGTAGGTGTGAGCAGCAAGAGAAGTGAGTCGGTGTTGCAGAGAAGGTATCTCATTGACAAAGTAAGGTATATGAAATGGTTGAAAGATTCACTTGTAACAAGATAATTACTTCTTGTATTTAAGGTTTACTTTAAGAACACTAAGTTGCAGCTCGGTGCAGGGGTTGGTGCTCCTTGGTTAGGGGCCCTAAAGTCAGGGGTTGGTGCTCCTTGGATTGGTGCCCTAAACTTTGTAACAATGTTTTTATTGTGAGGCTAGATTGGAGAAGTAGTCTCCAACAACATTTCTCACCGAGGTTTTTCCCATCTTGGGTTTTCCTCCTATATATTGGTGTTATGTGATGTCCCTTGTGTGATTGCTCTTGTGTAGGTCTCTCTACTAATTGGCAAGTCTTCATAGAGTTAGATCCATTAACCGGTATGCTCACAGAGGACAACAAAGAGAGAAAAGTTTGAGAACCGTTGATTCACCCCCCTCTCAGTTGTGCATTGTGTCTAACACTAAGACCTTAACCAGAAAATGATCAAAGAATGCTCTGTAGTTTTTATATCCAGACCCCTTGTCCCATACTTGGGTCCATCTTTGGATTGGCCACTTGTTTTCTATATGTGGATCAAATTTTGTCATCTTTAGTGCCTTATTCCAATCTGTCCTATTCTGAAAAATAATCAGATGGCACAATAAAGAATATTATTAGAGTCCAATTTGACTTTCTCATCTTTTTCTTTTATTAACCCCTCACGTATCTTGTCCTATATGTATGTAGAAAAATCATATAATTCATTAGAATGAGAGTGTTGAATCTTTATTTCCATCATGATAAAATCCATTGGCATGTGTGTTCTCCCACAATCTTCTCCAAAAATTGGCGTAGGTTATAATAGATCTTCATAAAATAATGTTCAAATGACACTAAGTCAAAAGTCT
Organism: Cryptomeria japonica; assembly: GCF_030272615.1. NCBI lineage: Eukaryota > Viridiplantae > Streptophyta > Pinopsida > Cupressales > Cupressaceae > Cryptomeria > Cryptomeria japonica. Next base: position 563,834,375 of record NC_081410.1, on the reverse strand, counting down.
CCTTTTGAATACTTAGAATATAATTCCTCCCCAATTGATACATCATTTTGGTATAGTGTGGGCTCTCTCTTTCTCTATAAAATTTCTTTTTTAGGGCATACTTTGTCCCCAACCTCTTCATGTCAATGGTCTTTAGGGCACTTCTATCCAAATCAAAACATTGAATTATAGCCTTCTTTGCTACATCAACCAAAATATGACCATTTGCCATCCTTACTAGCATGCTTTCGAGATGATAGTGCTTGCCAAGATCCCTTATCAACAAAGGTTCACCAAACACATTTGGGACCACTAACTTGGCTAGATTGAGGTTCTAGGGGTTAGAAACTGGTGCTACTTTATCCTTATTTCCATAGAAATAGTAGAAAATATCTCACCCCCTATCTATGGTTATGCAATCTCTGTAGTTGGAACTCCTATAATTGAATGCATTTTTGAAGGTTTCCTAGATAGTGGACCCCTTATATAATCCCAAAATATCCTGGCGTAGACCCCATGTGTCTCTCTTCTTCTTTTTTTCCATTTCCTCCAGTTTCTTCTCTACTTCTTCTGAAACTTCATCAACACTTTTAGCTAGAATTGATGTAACAAGGAACTATGAGGGTTTCTGTTGCTGAGTTGGTGGAGGTTTTTTGGTGGTAGGAAGGTTTTCCTCCATAATTGGAGCTTGCTCGACAAATGAGGAGACAACCTTCTTAGCAAGAGCTTATATTTTGTTCAGCGTTGGAGCCTCTTCTTGGGGATCCAGTTCAACAACATGTGGATCTTGTGTAGAAGATGAGGTAGCGACCTTCTTGGTGGGAGCTATCCTCCTTTCGGTTGCTAGAGTTTCAGTTTGAGGGGAAGGATTGTGCTCACTAGTAGCTAGTTCGCCATCAAAAACTATGGTGGCAGCCTTTCTTGGTGCTATTTTCCTCTTAGGCTTAGAGGATTCCTCCTGGGATGACTGGCCTAACTCGACATTAGGAGGGGTTTGTGAAACAATAGGGGGGTTTGGTTTGTTGGTCGGCTCATTTGAAAATGTCAGGGCTAGGTGGACAACAAAAAGGAAGGTGGCACGGGTGATTTCAGGCATGACAAAATTTCCTCCCCTCTTAGGAGTTTTCTCAGCAGTAGGAGGGTTGGTTTCCTTCATTAGAGAGGCCATAGCTATAATTATAGGGCTGAAATTATGCTTTTACTTCAAAAAAAGTCCCTACAAAACTCCTAATTTTTAGAGAACACGTAGAGAAAGAGGGCTGAAATACTACTTACTTGAATTTTGGAAACTCTTGGACACAATTTTCAGCTCTGATGGTCACCTTTCCTCGCTCTTCAATTGCTCTCTGGTTACTCTTTGAATGTAGGGTATGCAAATAAGCTTTGAAATTTTCTTTTATCGATCATAGAGAGGGTGTCATTAATGCCTACATGTGAGTTCAACGAGATGGTGGTGTCGAAATTCAAATTTTATCATTAATCTAGGCATGGACAATTGAGATCACATCGGTGACCTGTATGACCACTGACAAGGCGCATTACAATTCCTTTTCCAACACCTCTGATTTTTCATTATGCTCTAAAGTTATGTATTCAATGAATTCTCACCACCTTTATGTTAGACAAAATGCACCTTTGAGAGGGGGGTGAATCAATGGTTCTCAAACTTTTCCCTTTAACTATCCCTATGAAAGTATACCAATTAACATATCTAGTGCAATGTAGACTTACCGGTTAGCGAGGAGACTAAACATAAATGCATTCACATAAAGGGACATCACATAGCACCAATATGTATGAGGAAAACCCAAGATGGGAAAAACCTTGGTGAGAAATGTTGATGGAGTCTACTACTCCAATCCAGCCTCACAATAAAATCTGTTACAATGTTTAGGGCACCAACCCAAGGAGGTACAACCCCTAATTTAGGGCACCAACCCAAGGAGCACCAACCCCGAACTTGTTTATGGGCTACAATCCAAAGGAGCTACAACCCCTACACCGAGCTACAACTCATTGTTCTCAATGATAATTTCAAATACAAAATTAGTCATATTGTTACAAGTGAATCTTGTAACCATTTCATATACCTCACTCAGGAGATGAGCCACCTTCTCTGCTACACTGGTTCACTCTTCTGCTTCTCTCATCTGCTGCTGCATTGCTGATAAAATCTACTGGTTCACCTCTGCTCTTCTTTTGCTCTGCTGGATATCCTCCTCATTGCTCTGCTCTTCAGTCCTCTCAACTATCTTCCTGTCGGTACAAGCACCTACTGGTTATCTCCTTAGATGCACTCTAGCTGCTACACCGGTTGCTCAAACCATACCGGTTAACCCTTTGTTAAACCCTATCATTGGTTTAACCTTCACTCCCTCAACCACTATTATCTTCAACTATTTTTACTCTGACGGATCTAACTCTTTCATGCAGCACTCAATTACTTCACAACAACTCTATTTTCTCCTATCCAATAGCTCTATCTTCTCCTATCCAACAACTCTATCTTCTCTGATCCAACAACTCTATCTTCTCCTATCCAACAACTCTATCTTCTCCTATGTAACAACTCTATCTTCTCCTATCCAACAACTCCGTCTTCTCCTATCCAACAACTCTATCTTCTCCTATCCAAGAACACTTAACAATATCTTTGGCTTCCTTATTTATAACCTGATTTTCTTGCCAAAATCCAATTCAAATCTCAAGTGGTTAGGGTTTCCTCATCAGCATCGAGGAAAACCAAATCCAATTAGATCTTATCCAATTTGATCTCCCAAACATCCAACAGATCTATCTTCTCCTATCTAGAAAAACTTAACAATATCTTTGGCTTCCTTATTTATAACCTGGTTTTCCTACCAAAATCCAATTCAAATCTCAGGCGGTTAGGGTTTCCTCATCAGCCTCGAGGAAAACCAAATCCAATCAGTTCTTATCTGATCTGATTGCCCATAAATCTATTTAGACATCACTACTATTTTTGTGCCTTCCAGAATACGCTTTCTATGTTTGGCATTTTGCATTTAATATGTCGGTTCATCCCTTGGTCAAATGCCATAAATGGCTTAGTTATTTCCTTCACCAACCTGACCTGCATAATCAATCTATCCTGGATCTCAAGCTGCAAACCTCTGCCGTGAATCCTTGAGCTTCACAGTCACCATTAATGCTGAACCGATTGCCAACTACCTCATCATCACTCTACATCAACCTATGCAAGTTCACCACTTCACCTCCACATGGCATCACTATCGGTATCCACCTCGGCTAAGTCATCTACATCAGTTTAGACAAGATCACAGACCATCATGCACTACCAGTGCACATCTACTGGTTCACCAAACCCACCGATATAATAACCATGCCGATATATCATACTTTATCGGTTGACCTTCATGCGATCACCTTTTCTATCCCGTCGGTGTATACCTTTGTTTATTTTTAGAGCAACATCATGCACATATTCTCATGATCGACAACATATCCTTTCCTTCATGCCAGTGAAACCGTTATGTCTGTACTTCATTGCTCTACCGATGAAACACCTTAACCGGTCACCAGACATGTCTATCTATAACATGCTCATTCTCATCAAGTGGGAAGTATTCTGCATCTGCATCTTGTCCATATTACCGGTGGACTTACATATTGGTAAACATTCCTGATGATACTATGTCATCAACCTTCACCAAAATCCATCTTCAATCTAACCATTTTCGTCTATCTGCATCTGCTCACCTTTTCCTTCTTCCTAATCATTTCAGACCATATCTCAACTGGTTTGTCAAAGTGACAAGCTTATCACACTTCATCTGTTCTAGCATCTCAACATGCCTTCTCTGTTGGTCTAGTGCATATCCCTGATTTCATGCACTTGAGGTATTCCTTTGATTCACCAGTAGATTCAGTGTTAACCTTCAAGCATTTGCCTTTACCTCTTCTTCCTTATCTCATAGAACTATGATGCACACTATGCATAATAGGAGATAATCTCCACTTACCGGTGGAGTGACACCTTATCATTTGCATCCTGCAATGCACTCATATGACTTCCCTGTTCATGCAACACATCATCAAACATGCACATGTGATTTGATGTGGGCACATTCACTATCAGTCATCTCTTCACCTAGTGACTGCATCTTTATCTGGTGGAAGTCCTGCTGTTCTGCAACCTCACAACATACCGGTGACCTGTTTATTCTTCCCCTTTGGTATTGATGTGATTTAGGTAACATTTTGCCTCTTCATCACAAACAACATCCAAGCATCCTGCCCATTGTCAACACTTCACTTGCCAGTTGACATACTCTCCTTACTAGTGATACACTATTCCGGTATCGGTAACCTTACCATTTCATCCACACAAGTTAGACACTAACTTGTGTACCAGTGACACCAATGGTCATTACTTTGAATGACATACTCTTCTTTACCTGACCAGTGTTCTGCAACACAGGGTGATATCAAAGATATCTTGTTCTATACTCCTTCATGACAGTGTGGCACATACATCTCTCATATAGGTAGTCATCCCATACCGGTTGACATCAATGACAACCCAATTCTAATAATCTCCCCGTTTGGCATTGATGTCAACTCATTTAGTATCCAACGTACTACATAATCTCTCTCCCTTTGTATGATCCAATGGATTCTCACACATGTAGTATACAGTATACTACAAATCCCCCCCCCTTTGACAATAATGGCAAAGGGAACTCTCAGGATTATCATTCCTCCTTGTATTTACTGGTCACTGACATAATTCTTTCTCCCCCTTTATCGTCATTGGATGCATCTCCTCCTTTGATACCACTTTTTTATATTTTCTCAAGTCACAACACTTAAGATGGAGGACCAAACCATCAACTAACACCAATTGAGTACGCAAATTTGATAACATTTGTTAAAACACTCAACTATAGAAGGATGTGTCAGTGACTACTACTTACCTGCCGGTTAAACTGCATCACCTCCCATTTGATCCAAAATTTCTTTAGAATCAAATGTGATTGTACTATGAATACAACTAACCAAATGACAAGCAAATACCCATAACCATAAAATTCTCCTGGGTATACCTACTGCAATTTCAAGCATCTGCAGTTTGGGTAGTCAGTAACCTTACAAGTTCAAGTATGCCGACTTAGAAACATAAGCACTTGAAATCCCCCTAAGTCATACATCTCAGGTCCTCATCTCCGGTCAGGTCCAAAAATGGGGCTCCAAGCATCTCCATATACTGGTTGAGCTATGCAACTATGATCATCTGATGATCTTTTAGCTCCATTATTTCACCACAACCTATGACATGGTCCTGGATGTACACAATGCCATACAATGACATCATCATGCCATAAATTGAACCGATTAGCTCAAAAACATGTGAGCACGCATGATCAACCTCTGGGCCAACATATGTCATTCAAGTCTTCATCAACACCACCTAAGACATAACTTCACATTCCATGCTACCAGGGCTATTGCAATGATCTCCAACCTCATTGTCTTACATAACTTGCAAGTACCTGTTAGTAATCATGCCGGTAACATCCTGCACATACTAGTTTCTTGTACCGGTCCACTATCACTATTGGAGAACCTTCCTATGACTCCTAACATTTTGTGTCACCTTGTATCTGATTCCAATTGTTATCTTGTCATACATTGACACATGCAGTAGTGATCCAACTCTGATCTGTAGGTGTGTAGCCAAGTTAGACTCTACACACACTTATCATCTCATATCCATCCATCATACCGGCAACATCTTTTTATTCCATGTGTCTTCTTCTAGTGAGGGGGTGAATGATAAGTTCAGTGTATTACTCCCCCTAAGATCCTACATCTCTTTTAAGCTTTAGGAGATATTGCTTGTGCATTGAATGCATAGTTTCGGTCCATGGTCTTCTTCCTCCATACCTGCTTGAACTCATTCTTCTCCCTATTTTTAGACTTGGGAGCAGGTCTTACCACCTTCTGCTGATGGGTCCTTTCATTTCTAAATTCTGAATCACAATTGGAAGTAGTGCTATAGTAGCACACAACATCCATCCCAGCTTCATGATTGGGGAATCTCTTGACATACCAGTTTTACCATCTTCTTTTGGTCATGTTGCTGTGACTAACAATAGTAACCGGTGGACCTCTTGCTCCTGCATGGACATTTCTTCTTTGGTTCCATGTAGGTCTCTTACTTTTATATGCTCTATACCCACTTTTCTGTAGAGCATAGTTGCTATATCGACCTCCATTTGACTGCAATTTCCTCTTCCTGCAATCAAGCACTCTATAGCCGATTCCATTGCAGTTATGCCAAACAATATTTGCATAACTGAGGGAGGGGACATGCATGTATCTACTCTTGGATACATTTTACTCATATACATGATGTCTATGATGTCTCTTCTTTGCCCACACTTTCTTTTTCCTATGGGTGGTAGCATTCCTTTGTCCTTTGCCGGTAGGAGGTCTTCTTTGTTGTCTTCTCATGTTCCTACTTCTAGTGAATCTATCTTCTCCCATCTTCCCTTTTCCTTTGGGATCTACATCTTTCCTCCTTCTTGTAGCACCGATCTTCATTCTTGTCTGCAAGTCTTCACCAGTTGTATTTAGGTCAACCTTCTTCCAGGGAGCATTTCTAATAGTGAAGGCCTACCTCTTGTTCTCTCCTTTTGAGGAAACAAACAAAATGTCATTGTGAAGGACATTCTTGTTGGTGGAGCATTCACCGACACCACTTCCTAATCCACTAGTATCCTTGGCATGCTTTTGCTTATTCAACATCTTGTCCAAGGCATCACTGCTGCTGTCAAACTAGATTCTTACCTTGAGCTCATCTTGACACTTCTCAAGGTCATTTCAAAGAACCTCCATTTCTCCAAGCAGCTGCAGATATTCTTTATCTTTAACTTCTAGCTCAGATGCTAGATCATTACACCGTGACTCCTTGGTGCCTTCTTCTCGAGTCTTCAACTCTAAGATGCATTTCTTAGAATCTTCAAGGCATTTGATCAACCTGTTCTATTCCACCATTGCAGCATTCTTGAATAGCTTATATTACTTTCTTATTCTTCTAAGTTCTTCTAGTACATTTACAAGCTCTCCTTCAAGATCAATTTTTGCCTCATCTTCTTCTTCACCTTCACTATCAAATAGATCTTGCTAGCTAGATCTATCTGTCTTATCTCCTTGTTCTTCATCTTCTTCATTATCACTGCCAAACACATCATAACAGTGGGATCTATATCCATTAACCTCTTTTGATGTGTGATTCTCAAAATCTATCTTATGAGCCATGAAACAATGGGTCTCCTCATCACCATTACTACTACAACAACCTGATCTACCTCTATCATCCGAACATGTGTCTACTGCATTGATCTTCTCACTCTCACAAACTTATCCAGTGGTGCAGGGTTCATTTCCATAAAGCCTCTTTAGTCTATCCCATAGACTCTTTGCCGATCTACATTTATCCACCTGTGAGGGAACATCATCGGTTAGTCCATGGAAAATAGCCTTCATGGCTTCATTATTACACTTGTGTCTTCTATATTCTTTAGAGTCGGTGGGAGGACAGACATTCCTAGGGAGACCATTAACAACTGACATCCATACATCAAACCCTAGAGAGGACAAGTAGACTTCCATTCTACAACTCCAAATAGAATAGTTTGAACCATCAAACACTGGTGTAGGGATTGACACTAAATAGACCATTATGTCCTTAAGCCAAAATCTACCCAAGCGAGAGAAAGCTTGATAAATAGGGTACCTAGGCTATGATACCAATTGTTAGACACAATGCACCACTGAGAGGGGGGTGAATTAGTGGTTCTCAAACTTTTCCCTTTAACTATCCCTATGAAAGTATACTAATTAATAGATCTAGCTGAATGTAGACTTACCGATTAGTGAGGAGACTAAACACAAATGCATTCACACAAAGGGACATCACATAACACCCATATGTACGAGGAAAACCCAAGATGGGAAAAACCTCGGTGAGCAATGCCATTGGAGTCTACTGCTCCAATCCAGCCTCACAATAAAATCTGTTACAATGTTTAGGGCACCAACCCAAGGAGCTAAAACCCCTGATTTAGGGCACCAACCCAAGGAGCACCAACCCCTAACTTGTTTATGGGATAAAACCCAAAGGAGCTACAACCCCTGCACTGAGCTACAACTCAATGTTCTCAATGATAACTTCAAATACAAAATCAGTCATACTATTACAAGTGAATCTTGTAACCATTTCATATACCTCACTCAGTTGATGAGACACCTTCTCTGCTACACCAATTCACTCTTCTGCTGCTCTCATCTGATGTTGCATTGTTGGTAAACTCTACCGGTTCACCTCTACTCATCTTCTGCTCTGTTGGATCTCCTCCTCACCACTCTTCTCTTTAGTCCTCTCAACTATCTTCTTGCCGGTACAAGCACCTACTGGTTATCTCCTTAGATGCACTCTAGCTGCTACACTGGTTTCTCAAACTATATCGGTTAACCCTCTGTTAAACCCTATCACTAGTTTAACCTTCACTCCCTCACCCACTGTTATCTTCAGCTATTTTTACTATGATGGATCTAAGTCTTTCATGCAACTCTCGCTTACTTCACAACAACTTTATCTTCTCCTATCCAACAACTCTATCTTCTCCTATTCAGCAAGACTTAACAATATCTTTGGCTTCCTTATTTATAACCTGGTTTTCTCACCAAAATCCAATTCAAATCTCAGGTGGTTAGGGCTTCCTAATCAACCTTGAGGAAAACCAAATCCAATCAAATCTTATCTGATTTGATCACCTAGACACCTATCTACACATCACCGCCATTTTCGTGCCTTTTAGAACACGCTTTCTATGTTTGGCATTCTGCATTCAATCCGTTGGTTCATCCCTTGGTCAAACACCATAAATGGCTTAGTTATTTCCTTTGCCAACCTGACCTGCACAATCAATCTATCCTGGATCTCAAGCCGCAAACCTCTGCCGTGAATCCTTGAGCTTCGTAGTCATCATTAATTCTGAACCAACTGCCAACTACCTCATCATCACTCTACACTGACCTGTGCAAGTTCACCACTTCACCTCCACATGGCATCACTGTCAATATCTACCTCGATTGAGTCATCTGCGTCGGTTCAGACAAGATCATCGACCATCATGCACTACTAGTGCACATCTATCTGTTCACCAAACCCGCCGGTATAATAACCCTGCCGGTATATTATACTTTACCGACTGACCTTCATGCCATCACCTTTTCTATCCTGTCAGCATATAGCTTTGTCCATTTTTGTAGTAGCATCATGCAAATCTTCTCCTGATTGACAACATATCCTTTCCTTCATGCCGGTGAAACTTTTATGTCTGTACTTCACTGCTTTGTCAGTGAAACACCTTAACCGGTCGCCAGACATGTCTATCCATAACATGCTCATTCTCATCAAGTGGGAATCCTTTTGCATTTTCACCTTGTCCATATTACCGGTAGACTTACATATTGGTAAAAATTCTTGATGATACTATGTCATCAACCTTCACTAGACTCCATCTTCAATCCGACCATTTTCCTCTGTCTGCATCTGCTCATCCTTGCCTTCTTCTTGATCAACTCGGACCATATCTCAACCGGTTTGTCAAAGTGACAAGCTCATCACACTTCATATTTTCTAGCATCTCAACATGCTTTCTCTATTGGTCTAGTTCATATCCATGATTTCATGTACTTGAGGTATTCCTTTGATTCACCGGTAGATCCAATGTCAACCTTCAAGCATCTGCCTTTACCTCTTCTTCCTGATCTCATAGAACTATGATGCATACTATGCATAATAGGAGATAAGCTCCACTTACCAGTGGAGTGACACCTTGTCATCTACATCCAATAATGCACTCATGTGACTTCCTTGTCCATGTAGAACATCATCAAACATGCACATGTGATCCAGTGTGGGCACATTCACTGTCAGTCATCTCTTCACCTGGTGACTGCATATTCATCTGGTGGGAGTCCTGCTGTTCTGTAACCTCACAACATACCGGTGATCTGTTCATTCTTCTCCTCCAGTGTTGATGTGATTTAGGTAACATTCTTCCTCTTCATCACAAACAACATCCAAGCATCTTACCCATTGTGAACACTTCACTTTCTAGTTGACATACTCTCCTTACTTGTGATACACTGTTCTGATATCGGTGACCTTACCATTTCATCCACACAAGTCAGACACTAACTTGTGTACCAGTGACACTAGTGGTCATTACTTTGAATGACATACTCTTCTTTACCTTACCGGTGTTCTACAACAAAGGGTGATATCAAAGATATCTCATTCTGTACTCCTTCATGACAGTGTTGCACATACATCTCTCATACCGGTAGTGATCCCATACTGGTTGACATCAATGACAACACAATGCCAACACTTTACTCATTATTTTATCCCTCATGGGACAATGGGGCTATGCATTTCATTTCATTTAGCTAACCTGCGTGGTCATATTTCTATCGCTTTCCATATTGTGAGGCAGTGGAGCCACAACCTTGTTTGTCACCTTCCTCATCCTGCTGCCCCGTGACATCATCATCTCCCTTGTATCCAACTTGCAGTGTACTGGGGTGACTTCTCCATTTGTTTCTTTATGTTGCCCCTATTTTCACTCATGCGGGGTAACAGGGCCTTTTTTCTCTTCATATTCTTTCTTCTTGCTAGCCCGTGGGATAACCTACATGCTATCTTTCTTCTCGTGGGGTAGTGGGATGACTTTTCTTTTGTCGCTCTTCATTACCTCTCAGCATCATTGTCTTCTTTATTTTTGGTTCACAGGATAGTAGGGAAACCACATTGCATTCACCCCACTATCCCTCTTCACTTGTCCGTACATCATTTTACCCCCATGGGGTGACATTTATTTTGGCCTTGAGAATTCCCTGCCAACCCACATCTCATTCCTTTACGCTTTTTGACAGCCACAGGATAAGATTTTTCAAGTATCTTTATGTGTCCTGCTATCCCGCAAGATAGTTCCTTCTTGATTTCTTCATTATCCCACAACAATTTTCTTCAATGTCCCATGACCCTTGCAAGGTTGATTTACTATTAACCTTCTAGTATACCCCGCTATCCCACAACACAAATTGATTTGAGAAAAATCCACGTGAGGTAAGGCTCACTTCTTGTCAACACACATCCCACCAGCCCACAACAATAATTTTATTCTTTAAACCTATCGATACAGGGTTTCAGGGTCACCTTTAAGCTGTATCATGCCTTCATCCCACTAGCCCATGGGATAAACCTACTTATCAGATAGGCCATGTGGGGTAATTCTTTTCTTCACCTAGCATGCATCCTGCTAGTCCATAGGATAAAATTTCATAACAAAGGGGAAACACGGGGTAAAATTCCTCACCAATGCACATCTCACCATCCCGTGACACTCTGGTGAGTGTAAGATGGTCCTTGTGGGGTAAGAAGAAAATACATTAAACCAAGACCCTGCCATCTCGCCGAACTAGGACCGAGCTAGGCTGACACTTAAGTGATGAAATTTGCATGTGGTATCTATTTAAGGGTAATGGGGTCATAAGAATTAGATGTGCTAGGGGATCACTTAGGACTTAGGAAAAGTTTGGAACCTACCCCTTATACAAAATGCGTCTGGCCCAAAAATAAAGACTTAGCACATGGGGACAATCAAAACATGATAAGAACCCTTTCTGATGATGATTAAAAAGAAGGTAACCCGCTACATCTAGTAAGGGGACAATCAAAACATGAGAAGAAACCTTTCCAACCCTTTTGATAAACCTTAAACCCATGGAGCTGAAGTGATAAAAGAGAAAAATTTAGCCACTCCTAATGGGTCACATATCTACTAGATGTTTGAAAAAGGGAGCAAGGCAAAAGTTTAGAGAAAACAAAGGAAAGTTCAATAAGAAATCCTATTATGTTAAAGATGATTCTAGTATTTCAAACGATGAATCAGATTATGAAGAAGGAGATTGTTTATTTTTGGTAGAAACAGATGCACCTAGGTTTGATATTTCTAAAACTGTTGCTACTACATTTAATGCTAGAAGAGATAAGAATGAATGGTTGATTTATAGTGGATGCTCAAATCATATGATTGGTGATAAGAGTAAGTTCATTAAACTTGAAAAATATGATGGAGGTTTTGTTAGGTTTGAAGATGATCGGACAACACAAATTGTTGGGATTGGTTCAATTACTTTTGATGGAAAGAATAACACTAACAATGTCTACTATGTGAAGGGTTTTCATCATAATCTTTTGAGTGTTGGAAAGGTGCATAGAAATGGATATAATGTTGTCTTTCAGGATAATGGATGTGAGATCTAGAAGGAGTGTTGAACGATTGTTGCAGATGAAAGAAGGATAAATGGAAATATGTATCAGTTGGAAGGAGCTACAAGACACTATTTGTTATCTCAAGTTGATGACAATTGGCTATGATGTTGGCACTATACACTCAGATGAGAATAGTTGATGTTGTCATTGATGGCAACCAATTGGTAACATGTTTCATAGGTTACACCAGCAATAGAAATCATCTACCAGCACCAACAGACACAACAAGGTTATTCTCAGTGGAATCCATTCTACACCAACATAAGATCTTACTGGCACTCCCAGCCGACATTAAAATTATATTGTTTTGTATTGTAATTATATTGTATAGCTGACATGATGTATTCTAAAGACTCATATATGTATGAGATCTTATAGGTCATTTTGTATGCAAGTGAAGTGTGTATAGGTAATGAATATAAGTGGTATATAAGAGTGAATAAGAGCAGAGAAGAGAGAAGCAAGGTTTATGGCAGAGCTTAAACCGGTATTGAATCCAGCATTGCAGATGCTATTTTGAGCAGTACATTGTCATTGGATTTAATCATCCAATTGTGTAGTTAGTGTGACTCTATTTTTGTGATTGAGCAGTGAGCTCTAGGCTGTTGGCCTTCCTGCATGTGCAAGCCCCTATTGTATAAGTAATATTTATTCATATTGGTCAGTGAGTAAATATTGTGGGTCACAAATCCCACCGAGTTTTTCCCCTACCGGGTTTCCTCACCAAAAATATTTGTGTTATGGTGTGCATATATGGTTATACTATTATTTCTCTTTATTTGATTATTACTTTTTTATCGATATATTAATTTGGGTTATAAAGTTGCAAACAAGTTTAAATCTTTTGTTAATCAGTTAGACACTGATTCACCCCCCCCTCTTAGTGTCTTTGGGACAGATCAAGTATCTAACATATGACATCGGAGGATGTGCCATATCAAGTTTGATAATTTGGTGCAGATCAATTCAAAGAGTGTAGTGAGAGATTTATCAAGTTTGACCAAACTAGACAACAACATTCACAAGGAATGTCAAGTAGAAAAGTAGACAAAGAGCACATTTAGAGGCAAGGAGTATTCATCCACTAGATTACTATATTTGGTACACACAGATCTATGTGGTTTGACCAGAACAAGGAGCTTGTAGGGTGAGAGGTAGTTCATGTTATTGATTTATGATTATTCTAGAATGACTTGGTTGCATTTTTAAGAGAAAAGTCTGAAGCATTAGAGAAATTCAAGATATTCAAGGAAAAGATTGAGAATAAGGTTGATAGGAAAATTAAATGTTTAAAGTCTGATAGAGGAGGAGAATTTATTTTTGACGAGTTTAACGATATCTATGAGAAACATGCATTATAAGATAGTGATATGCCCCTCGGATACCACAATAGAATGGTGAAGTGGAAAGAATGAACATAATTATACAAGAGGCCCGCCTAGCTAGAACTATGATGAAAGGAGTAGAACTACCGAATTTACTAGAGAGAAGCAATTCACACATCAACCTACACTCTTAACAAAATTATATATTGGAAGAAATATGGGAAGAAATCCTATGAACTTTGGCATGGTAGAACTTTGATAGTAAAATATTTCAAAGTATTTGGAAGAAAGTACTATATTTGGAGAGATGAGGATAATCTTGGAAAATTATACAATAGAGAAGATGAAGGTATATTCTTAGGATACTCAACAAGGAGCAAGGCATACTAGTGTTACAAAAAGAGGCCGAATAAGATCGTTAAAAGTGCAAATGTGAAAGTTGATGAAAGTACTTCGAAAGACTTAGAGATATTGGTAGGATATGAATTTGATGGGTCCGGTGAAAGGAAGAAGAAAGAGAAAACCAGAAGAGAAGAAAAGAATGTTCAAGATGCTTTGACATCTACATCCAAGACCCCATGTATGTTTAGAAGAATAATTCAGAAGATTAGATCATTGGAGATAAGAGTAAAGGTCTCATAACAAGAAGCAAAGTAGCTCAAGAACAAGTTTTTCTATGTTTACTATCCAAAGCTAAGCCAAAGACAGTAGAAGAAGCTTGTAGTGATAAAAATTGGATAAAGGCAATAAAGAAAGAGCTGGATAAGATTGAGAAAAATTAGACATGGGAATTAGTTAACAGACCAAAAGACAAAAATGTGATTGGAACTAAATGGGTATTCCAGAAGAAATTGGATGAGGATGGAAAGGTTATAAGTAACTGTTGGACATTGCTGCTGCTAGGATATGTTGTTGTCATTGATGTCAACATATTCCTGCTTTGGTGATTTCTGATTGGTTTATTGGGATCTTGGTTTGGTGTATGGAGTATTTATATTATCATTATATTCTTTTGTATTGGTCTTGGTGATTTGGGAAGCTTAATTGATCATATCATATGATCTGATTTTCTGATTAGTTCTTTGCTAAGTTAAGTATTTCCTCTAGTATATTCTGGTGTGATTAGCTCAAGATCTGATTTTTTGGGATATTGTTTTAGATGATCCTATGTATCTTCATTTCAGATGGATCATGATTTGGTGCTCTACAAGTTATCTTTCTTTGTGACAGTTGTTGTTTGGTTGTGTTCTTGATTTTCAGATGTTGATTGATGAAGATTTGATAAGTGGTATTGGCGCAACTATTTCTCAATGATTCTAACATGCTTGTTGGTGTTTCCTAATCATGTACTATTTATCCTAATGATCTACATTGATCATTGTGCAAATTATTAGTATTTTCATGATCCGGTGATGATTTTTTGTGTTATGCGGCATTTCTGGTGGTGCAGCGTGTTGCAGTTGATCTTGGTGTAATTTCTGGTGGTTTTAAGAATTTGGATATTTGATTTAGGTCCATTTTATGTCATGTATATCATTATATTGGTCCGGTGATCAATATTTGTATTATTTGATGTAATTTTGTAATTATGAGTTGAGGGTTTAGCCAACCTTGTTATCAAGGTTGATGAATTGTATAAATTGGTGATATTGTCATGTAATTTTGGGTATCAAGGCCTATCTGCATTATCAGAAGGTAGTATATGTGTGAAAAATGATTCATCTTTTAATGTGATGTATTGAGAAGAGTTTGGTGTTGCAGAGCAGATAACTGTGCTTAATCGGAACTGTCATCAGACATTTGGAGATGCTATTCTTTCAGTTCATTCATTTTAGATTGTAGTTTGAATCTTGTTGTAAGTCAATGTGACTTCCTTGAGGGTTGTAGCCTTTCGGGTCATTATATTTTGAGCAATGAGATCTAGGTAGTGAACCCAAATGCATGTGTATTCCCCATTGTAATATTTCACATACTACTATAGAGTATGATCTTATTGTGGGTAGGTTCCCATCGTGGTTTTTCCCTTAACCGGGTTTTCCATGTCAAAATCTTGGTTTTGTGTGTTGTGCTTTCAATTCTCTTATCTTGGTTATTGCTGCAGTTTATCAAATCTATTTTTGTGGTCCAATTTTCCTTCATTGATATTGCCAACAATTGGTATCAGAGCTAGATCGTTTGGAAGAAGCTTAACTGCTTGAGGAGATTCGGGATGGCAAGTGTTATGTTTAAGGAGAGTCTGGGATTTGATGTTAGTAATTATTCTATATGGAAGAACTAGATGCAAGTGCACTTGAGATGTCTTGGAGAATACTACTAAGAATGCCTATTCTATTCCTCAGAATGGACTGGTTATACCTGATGAGATCAAGGAAGCTGAAAATAACATTAGAAAAAGGAAGCATTGCCGAGTGCCATGACTGATTCAGGAATGAAAAATGTAATGGGATTTCAGATCGCACATGAGATCTAGGAGAAGCTTGAGACCCTGTATGAAGGAAACAAACAAACCAATGTTGCTAAGTTGCAGATTTTGAAAGGGAAATATGAGTTGCTGAAGATGGGAGAAGATGAGAACATAAACACTTTCATGGCTAAGGTGAATAATCTTGTCCTAGGTATCAGATGTGCTGGTGGAATCCTTGAAGAAGATGAAATTGTTGCTAAGGTGTTGATATCTTTGCCTCTTGCTTACAAACATAAGGTAGCTACTATTGATGAGATCCAGAGTGTGACTACTGTAACAAGAGATATGTTGGTTGGAAAGATTGTTGCATTTGAGTTGAGCGAATTTGGTGAATCACATGGAAAATCTGAGACAAAATTTAGAGTGTTTGTATCCAGAAAGTATAAGTATGAACTTGAAGAATGCAGAATATACAAATATGAAAGAGAAAGGAGTGACATGGAAGAGGAAGAAAGATAACTGGATGAGCTTGAACCATTGATTTCCCAAAGTTTTCATAATGGAGCCAATAAATATGATGGAAAATTGCCCTTGAAATGTTTCTCTTGCAATAAGGTAGAACATTTTCCTTCTAGGTGTCCGGAGAGAATGGCCAAGTATGATAGGCATGATAAGTTTGATAAGTATGATAGAAATGATAGATATGAGAAGCATGAGAAGTATGATAAGCCTTACAAGTTTAACCAGAAGTATAGGAATTAGAAGTACTACTATTATGCTGCTATTGAAGGTGTTATAGATGAAGAATCAAAAGACCTGAGGTTGTGTTTCTTGCCATTAAAGAAGATGGACTTGTACTTGTTGATTCCACTAGTTGCACTATTGAGGAGAAAGCTTTAGCTGCTAAAGTTGAAGAAAAAGATGAATGGGTGATTGGCAGCGGTAGTTCACATCATATGACTGGTGATAAAATAAAATTTGTATGGAAAAATATGATGATGGTGGAATAATGAGATTTGGAGATGACAAAGCTTGTGTGATCCATGGTAGAGGCTCTATTTTATTTAATGGTAAGCATAATACTAATGATGTCTTGTATGTTTAAGGTTTGAAGCATAATATTTTGAGTGTTGGATAGATGGTTGACAAAGGTTATGACTTACAATTCAAGAATTGTAAATGCAAGATCTTAAATGTCTCCAGTATAGAGATTGCATCTGGAACTAAGACTAAAGGCAATATCTTTCATTTGAATGCTAGTGAGAAAAGTTGTTTGATTTCCTGGATTGATAAAATTTTTTTGTGGCATAGGAGAATGTGTCATGTTAACTTTGATTATTTGATTAAGATCTATTCTATTCAACTGTTAGAGATCTACCTAAGATTGTTAAGCTTGCTAATCCGGAGGTATGTAAGGAATGTCAATTGGGTAAGCAAACAAGAATTTGTTTCAACAACAAACAATATACATCTAATGGATTGCTAGATCTTGTACATACTGAACTCTGCGGACTTACAAATATTAGAAGTGTGCAGGGAGATAGATATTTTATGTTGCTAATTGATGATTATTCTAGGATAATATGGTTTATCTTTTTGGAGGAGAAATATGAAGCATTAGACACATTCAATATATTCAAAGAAAAGGGTGAGACTGAGTCAGGATTGAAGGTGAAATGTCTGAGATCTGACAGTGGTGGATAATTTTGTTTCGATGAGTATAATTCATTATGTGAGAAGCTTGCGATTAGAAGACAATTATCTGCTGCTAGATCCCCTCAACATAATGGAGTTGTTGAAATAAATAACAAGACTATTTTGGATGCTGCAAGGACTATGCTGATTGAAGGAAATGTTCCGAAGATCTATTGGAGAGAAGCTATTAGCTTTGTTGTTTACACATTCAACCAAGTTCATATTAAAGGTGATACCGATAAGACTCCTTATGAGTTATGGTTTGGTCATGTTCCTACTATGAGATACTCCAGATTATTTGGTAGCAAATTTTATATCAAGAGTGATGAGGATATAGGAAAGTTTGATGCAAGAAGTGATGAAGGAATTTTCTTGGGTTATTCTACAAAGAGAAAATCCTACCGGTGCTACAATAAGAGACAGAGAAAGATAGTGGAAAGTGCAAATGTGAAGGTTGATGAAGATCATAGAAAAGAGATCAGAGATTGCAGATATGATGATGTACAACATGTTCTAGCTCCTATTCAGACTAACTCTTATTTAGATTGAAGAATTGAAGCAGAATGATCTGGTAGAGACTGTTGATCCAGATGTAATTTTGGTGGAGAGATGCAAGAACCTAAAAAATCAGAACAATCAAAAGACTCCAAGGTAGGTAAGATTGAATCATTTAGAAAATCAGATTATCGGTGATAAAAATAAAGGTATGATGACTAGAAGAAGGTTAGCTTCTGAAGAGGTATGTTTGATCTCAAAAATTGAATGCAAAGATGTTGTTGAGGCTTGTACAGATGAAAATTGGATGAGAGCTATGGAAGAAAAAATAGATCAGATTGAGAAGAATAAAACTATGGGAGTTTGTACCTAAACCTAAAGATAAGAATGTGACTGGTACTAAATGGGTATTTAGGAATAAATTGAATGAAGCCAGTGAAGTTGTCAGGAATAAAGAAAGACTGGTGTGCAAAATATATTCAGAGAAAGAAGGAATTGATTATGAGGAGACTTTTTCTTCGGTGGCCTGACTTGAAGCTATTAGACTATTGATTGCATATGTTGGCAATAAAGATTTCAAAGTATATTAGATGGATGCCAAATCTGCCTTTTTGAATGGTGATCTTGAGGAAGAAGTCTACATTGAGGCAACCTGATGGATTTTCATTATTAGATGATGGTGACATGGTATGTAAACTGAAGAAATCTCTTTATGGATTGAAACAAGCCCCTAGAGCCTGGTATGCTAGATTGGATAAGTATTTTTTGAAATGAGATTTAATAAAGGGATTGCTGATAGTAATCTGTATTTTAAGATTGAAAATGATAATATCTTAATTTTTAAGTCTTTTCTGATGATATTATCTTTGGAGGTGATGATAATTTAAGCATGAAGTTTTTCAGTGATACACAGAAAGAATTTGAGATGTCTATGATAGGTGAGATGAAAATTTTCTTAGGTTTGCAGATTTCATAGACTGGAAAAGGTATTTTTATATCTCAAACTAAATATGTGAAGGAATTGCTAAAGAAGTTTGGGTTAGATGACTCCAAACCGGTTGGGATGCCTATGGTGACTAGTTGCAAATTGTCTAAGAATGATGAATCTTCGAAAGATAATCAGAGCTTGTACAGATCTATGGTTGGTGGACTGATATATCTTACTCAGACTAGGATGAACATTATACATGCTGTGTGCATGGCTGAAAGATATCAAGCTGATCTAAAAGAGAGTACCTTCCGCGGTGCTTTCTTCTTGGGTAATAAATTGGTTTCATGGGCTAGCAAGAAACATGATTCGACATCCTTATCTATTGCTGAAGCTAAGTAAATTGCTGCTGTTGTTAGCTACACTCAGGTAGTTTGGATGAAGCAAATGTTGAAAGATATTAGAGTTATTTATGATGAGCCTACTACCATATATTGTGATAATTCTAGTGCTATTAATATGTCAAAGAATCCGGTGCAACATTCAAAGACTAAACATCTGTCAATCAAATATCATTTCCTGAAAGAAAAAAGTTAGTGAAGAGGAATTGAAGTTAGAGTATGTATCTACAAAGCAAGAGATTGCCAATATTTTCACTAAGCCTTTGCCTACATATACATTTGTCTATTTGAGAGACAATTTAGGGGTATCGACCCCTCCTAATGAGAACTAGATGCATTGAGTTGCATCAATCTAGTGGATTTCAGAGCCTTATATTTCTATCTAGATTGATGAGTTGATGCTGCTAGTCAGCTAGAGTAGTTAGTATGTGTTTTAGTTGATCAGTTGTGATTCTATCCTGAGGGGGAGATTGTCCTTCTTAGAGGATGTGTTTTGGGGAGAGAAGCATAATCTGTACTTTGTCTTTGGCATTGCTTTCAAAGGGGGAGAGAAGTATGTGAAAAACTGTTTTATTTGTCTAATCTTAGGGGGAGTTTGTTTGAGATGTTTTCTTTCTTTTCATTGATTGTTTTTCACATTCATATGTTGCCATCAATGCCAAAGGGGGAGATTCTTGGACATTGTTATTGCTAGGATATGTTGTTGTCATTGATGCCAACATATTCCTGCTCCGATGATTGTCGATTGCTTTATTGAGATCTTGGTTTGGTTTATGGAGTATTTTTAGTATCATTATATTCTTTTTTATTGGTCTTGGTGATCCGAGAAGCTTAATTGATCATATCATATGATCTGGTTTTGTAGTTTGTTTATCTGATTAGTGCTTTGCACAGTTCAGCATTTCCTCCGGTATATTCTGGTGTGATCAACTAAAGATCCGAGTTTTTGGGATATTGTTTTAGATTATCCCATCTATCTTCATTTTAGATGGATCATGATTTGGTGCTCCACAAGTTATCTTTCTTTGTGATAGTTGCTGATTGGTTGTGTTCTTGAGTTTCAGATGTTGATCGATGAAGATTTGATAAGTGGTGTTGGCACGTTTGTTGTTGATGATTATAACATGCTTGTTGGTGTTTCCTATTCATGTCTTATTTATCGTGATGATCCACATTGATTGTTGTGTGAATTATTAATGTTTTTTATGATCCGGTGATGATTTTCGTGTTATGCGGTATTTTTGGTGGTGCAGCGTGTTGTGGTTGATCTTGGCATAATTTTTGGTGGTGTTGAGTGTTTGGATATTTGATTTAGGTCCATGTTATGTCATGCATATAATTATATTGGTTTGGTGGTCGATCTTTGTATTGTGTGATGTAATTTGGTAATTATGAGTTGAGGGTTTTGCTGACCTTGTTATCAAGGTTGATGAATTGTATAAATAGGTGATATTGTCATAAAATTTTACGTATCAAGGTTGTATCCACATTATCAGAAGGTAGTATATGTTAGAAAAAGGATTCATCTTTCAGTGTGATGTATTGAGCAGAGTTTGGTGTTGTAGAGCAGACAATTGTGATCTCTTATATATAAGAGTCATTTTACAACTTTCCAAGTCGGCTTACAATGATTTTACAATAATTAACAAAATATATTACAAACAAAATTCCTGTTAGCTTCTGTGCCGATATGCTTCCTTTTCCTGTCGGTGGTCTCTATGCCGGTGTAGAGTCTGTCTTTGCCGGTGTCATAGGATTGTAAGGTTGCCATCAATGATAAAACCTTCAATCACCTACAATATCTCATTGGAGTGTGCATTTTCCAACAATCTCCCCCTTTGGCATTGATGGCAACACTCATGAGAAAAATCCAAAAATTGTTATCCAAAAAGAATCTGCTAGAATTACCAAAATTGTGTACTAAAAGAGTATGTGCTCCCCCTGAGTTGATGAGTCATTTACTAATTATTTTTCTCATTCCACTACTCCCCCTTTGGCATCAATGACAAAGGTTGTCATAGTGTCAATTGAGTGTGGTTTCTAGTTTCACCCTTGTAACCGGTTGGTTACAATCTGAAAAAGATCTGCCAAAACTAGATTCAGGCTTTCAATGAACTTTTTGTTGTCCTTTATTGCAGCCTCTATCCTCTGAATTGTACCGGTGAGGTGTTGCATTTTCTCTTCCGGTGTTTTCTATCCTTGAATCAAAAGCATCAGATATTTATTTTCTTAAGGAGGCTAGGTAGTCCAATTTTGGACTAAGTCTCCATTTTAGATCTTTAGCCTTTCCTTTTATTCTTTCCTTCTCTCTTTCCAACTTTAGTAGTTCTTCCTCAAAACCTGTTATTTTCTGCTCAAAGACTGATAATGAATCAGACGAATTAATGAAGTTATCAGCTAGTTGATTTATTTCCTCCTATATCTTGCTGATCTTCTTATCTATATCAACTGTCAGAAAGTTAGTTTTACATGTATCCTGGTACAAAGTTTTAAATTCCTTCAATGTTCTGCACAATTTCTGTAAAAGTGTGTCAAATTGCCTTGTACACTTCTTTATTTCCTCCTCAAAGAATTTGTGTTTTTCCTTCTCTAATCTCTCCTTGAATGCTTCCTCTTTTATTTGTTCAACTATCATAGTATTGTCAATAATATACTTAGACAAAGTGTCAACTTGACTCAAAGAATCTTTATTATCTACATTAGATTTAGGTGCTATCATTTTCAAAATTGGAATGGTATCATCTATTGCCTTGTATGCTTTTGAGCTACAATCTGTTATCTTCTTAATGGAATCCAAAAGAACTTCTGTTACATTATTTCATGAGAAAATAGATGCAAGTCAGTACAGGTCAATGATTGGATGACTATTATATTTAACTGCTACCAGGCCAGATATCATGTATGTAGTATATTTGGCAGCCATATTTCAACAAGAGCCAAAAGAATCACATGTAGTGGTAGTAAAAAGAATTTTCCAATATTTGAAATGCATAAAAGAATTTGGTTTGTTGTATCCTACGAACTCATATTTTACCTTGACAAATTATATAGATGTAGACTGGGCCAAAAGTGTTGATGATAGGAAAAGTACAAGTGAAAAAGCATTCTTTCTTGGCTCTCGGTTAGTTGCTTGTTTGAGTAAGAAGCAAGAATCTATGTCTCTATATATAGATGAAGAAGAATACATTGCGACATCTTCATGTTGCACACAAATTTTATGGATGAAGCAGACTCTAAAGGACATTGGTGTGAAGTTTGATGAACCTATCTCAATCATGTGTAACAATACTAGTGCAATAAATATTTCAAGGAATCCGGTACAACATTTTAGAACAAAGCACATATCCATTCAGTACCATTTTTTGAGAGAAAAAGTGTTGGATAATGAAGTAAGACTTGAATATGTAGCTACAAAGGAGAAGATTGTGGATATCTTCACTAAGGCACTATGTCAAGATAATTTTGAGAATCTCCTAGACAAGTTAGGGGCATTACCCCTTTCCAGTTTGATCTAATAAGTATTTGGATGCAAATTGGCCCAGTGAGAAGATTGCATATTCTTTTTCTGGATTGATGATCAAGTTCTTCCTTTTAGGGGAAGCATGAGTGATTTTCATAGGGGGTTTTTTACCCACCTTTGTAATTGTTGTCAAAGGGGGGGGATAGAGAGTATGATGTGTCTTAATATGCTTATTCATCTTGATGGATGTTACCATCAATGAAAAATTGGGAGATTGTTAGCATCATGTTGTATGTTGTCATTGATGTCAAATCTCGTGGTCGGGCATGAGTAGTGAGCCCTCCTACAGTGAGGCACCCTTTGTAAAAAACACCTT
Source organism: Cryptomeria japonica (assembly GCF_030272615.1). NCBI lineage: Eukaryota > Viridiplantae > Streptophyta > Pinopsida > Cupressales > Cupressaceae > Cryptomeria > Cryptomeria japonica. The sequence continues at coordinate 563,810,918 of NC_081410.1, read as the reverse complement.
AACCGATGTTTTCATATTGAGAATTAACATTCTCCATGGTTTTTCCCTTCTTGGGTTTTCCACATAAATCTTGGTGTTCATTGTGTCTGATTCATGTGCACGTGCTATGATGGTTTACTTGATTAATTCTTCCAATTATTTTGGATCTGTGAATTAAGTTTAAAGAAGATTTTAATTGTCAACTGACTCACCCCCCTCAGTTGCCTAGATATTCAACACATTGTTCTAGAGAATGTCAATGAAGACATCATGCTAAGGCTCATGAGATTGCTTCCTAAATGATTTCCTCCCCTAAGACCCCAAATGTTAACTTGGTCCCATTTTTCCAACCTTCACCTAACCCTAGGGAGGAAGTTCACCTCAAATCACCTAAATTAAAAATGCTTAAGAAAAATTATGGTTCAACTTCTTTTTGTGTTAAGGATCCTATTTTTATTAATTTAGATAATGATAATGTTGTTCATGCTACCAATTTGTTGATTGTAATGATTCTGATTATATGTATGAGCTTGTTGACATTAATCATGATTTATCTTCACATTTTTTGAAAGTATTTACCCTAGCTCCTAGTGAAAACAAAGTGAATAATCATTAGAGCATGGTCCTTGTTTGGAGCTTGTAGTAGCTCCATCTACCATACTTGATGCGGCTCTTGTTGCATCTTGTCCACCATCCCTAGATGATGTTAAAGAAGGTTGGGAGATAGATGATTTGCTTGACTAGTTTCCTTCATGTAATATATTCTTTCATGTGTTTGCTTGCTTATAATGTGCTTCCCCCATGATGTGTTGCTTGATATGTTTTTGTGTGATGGCAGTTTCTCTTTGGATGAACCTTGTTACTCTGTTGGTCCAAGGCATTAAATAGGCTAAATCCATTGTTACATTTCTCTATTTGTATCTTAATTCTTCTATATGTCATACATGTGCTATTATTTGTAAATGTGCTCTTGTGTTGTCTACTTGGGGATGATGCAAAGCATTGAGATCTCTTTATGGTCTCTTCCATGTTGACTCAAAAAGACATATGTTTGTTCTATCTTGTTCTCTTCTTCCATTGTGTTCGTAGTTCCACTAGTTTGGGGGATGAGGTCAATTCAATACAGTTATTCTTGATATACATTATTTATCATGAATGGACATTGACCCCAGAGTTAGTGGATCCCTTATGTGCCGTTTCCTATATGTTTTATAGCCATTATCCTTTGATCTGTCCTCTGTTGGGGGCATCTCATTATGGTAACATGATTGTCTTTTGGATGAATGCTACCTTAAAGCTATTTCTCCCAATAAGGCATATGCAATTGCTTTAACATGGGGGCATACACTCCACTCAATGTTAAACTTTATGCAAACAACATGACATGTTTGCAATACTCAAGTTACTTTGCAAACTGATCCTTTTGCTTTGTAATTTAGTATTTTCTTTTTCATGACTCATAGTAAGAAAATATTACTAGGATAGTATAGCCATGATCTCTCTTTTCTTTTCTTGTGTTGTCCCTTTATCTCAATATTAGAGTAGTAAGATCCTAAAGTTCTTGGGGGGATTGGCATGTCTTGTCTCTTAGATACCTTGGTGAAAGTTTTTGAATGGGACTTTTTACTTTAGCATGAGTATGGGTTTAGTCTCATACTCCCGCTAAAGTGTGGGCTAAATGTAGCATCATAAATTATATCTACATACAATTTTTTCCTCTCCTAGACCTCACCTTAGTGCTTCATCTTTCAATGCTTGATATCTACTTTGATTCTTCTCACACCCTTGAGAAACCTATATTTTGAACTTCTCTCATGTCTCTTCCCCAAAGCTGAGTCTCGATTCTCAAGATCAGGGCTCTAGGGTTCCCTAGTCCTAACTTATGACCATGGAACCATAGCACCCTAATCCTCTTAATTAGTCCACCCAAATTTGGTCCTCACAAGGATCACATCAAGTGAGCAATAAATTAGATCATGTGTCAGCCTACTCAAAAAATTCAAATAATTTTTGGGCAGTCAGGTATAAAAGGAGGTCTACCCCTCTCATTTGAAACCTAATCCATCTGATATCAATTTCACTAGAAAATTCAATTCATGTGAGCAAGAAATAAATAATTGGAGAAGAAAGTTTAGTCAAGTTCAAGCATTCAAGATGGCATCTATGATCAAAATTCTATGAAGACATTCTACAAGTCATCCTAAAACCCTTGCATGAGGATTCAAGAAAGCTTCATCAAGGTATACATTTAAATTACAAGAATTTAATTTAAGATCCAGCCTTTCCCTACAAAGGAAAGCATCTTTCTGCAATTTCCATTAAAATTATCATTTCAATTTCAAGGTTAATACCTAAATAGGGGTTTGACCCAAGGGAAACCTGTATCCACAAACTCTTTCACTCTCTTTTTGTGTGCAAGAAATTGACTCAAGAGCTGTAATTAGAGATTCTGACAGAGTTGAGGATGATGAATAGGTTCATATTTGGACATAGTGAAAAGTGGAGTACCAGGTTGACACACCTTCTCGATCCCAAAAATTCTACTTGAGCTTTTGACAATAAATCTAGTGCATCTCCCTAATCTAGAATAGGTCCTACTTGTCTATATTAGAGTTAAAGGAATAGGATGACCCACCTTCGTGGTCTAAAAAATTTAGCCAAAATTTTTAGGAATAGGTTTTTTTTCTCTTCTTCTGCTCAAATTCCTATTTGTGGCTTTGTCTGATAACTGTAACAGTCTATTAACTATTTCATCTCAATTGTCCATTGCTTCATCCCAAAGCATATAATTTAAATCCAAATTTTAACTCAAAAGAGGGTGGCAAACAAACAAGTGAATCTAATCAGAAGTTCAACCCTTTTCCTAATTGAATTGAGACTAGATCTATTGGATTCACCGCTCTTTCAGTTTATTAGTCCCCTAGCTAAGATAGTGGTTTTATTATCTTAATTGGTGAGACCCTAACTTTTACTCACCAATACAAATATAAAAAATCACCATAGGGTAGCATAGGTCTAATAAAAGAAAGACATTAATAATCTAGAGAAAAACCCCCAGGCAAATCAAGTGCCTTATATCTAGTGTTCTGGATAGTCTAGATAGTGCCATCACAAGGAAAATTTTGACACCTGTGGATAAATGAGGAAAGAACATCCATTAAAACTGGTCAATGGATGCCTAACTTCACTTTTAATAAGTTGGAATCTAGAATCATGACAAATGTTATAAAAATATCCCACAAATAACCTTAGGTCCTACAAGTATTGATAAATAAATAGGCCGAAAAGAAGAAAGAGAAAGACCATCATGTGTATGGATAGTAGTCTTCGACTCATCATAGCTCACCTTGTTCAACCCATTAATAAAAGGGCCTCATGATCACATTGACTTTATACAAATGATAGACCATAATGCCAATAATAACATTATCATTGATTTGATGAGGAATGTATCAAGGAGAAGGCTCTCCATAGAATGATAAGTCATTAGGTGTGAAAGATATGTTAGATAAGTCAACCTTTTGAATTACAGGGGAGATCAGAGTGATAGTCACCATGTCCACATATGCAAAATCACTAGGTGGAGCTAAAGAAGATGTTGAAATGAAGTTATAAGAATGAGGAGGAAATGGATCTATGTATATCTACAACTCACTATTAGCATTAGCAATAGATTTATTAGAATTAAATTTATTATCACCAATATGGATGGGACCACAATCTATGTGGTCTTCGAATACATGTCTCAATTGCACACAACGTTTAGCTTCATGCCCAAGCACTCAATAGTGCTGACAAAATTTGCAAGGATTATACCAACTAGTGTAAGGATTTTTATTAGAGAGAGGTCTAATCTTTGAAAGGGTAATCAAATTATCTTTTAGTAGTTTTTGAATTACACTTAAATAAGAATTGGACAAGTTCATAAAGAATCGATATGTTGTGATCCAAGTGTACTCTTCTCTTGTTTATGAGAATAGTGGTTACATTAGAAATTGGTTTATTTATCTTAGACCCTCCAAAAAAAGATGCAGTTCAAAAATTATCATGATGTGAGGATGAATCAAAATCCCTAAAATGAAGCAACATATGTTGATAATCTTGAAGTGTATTACACAAATTTGCGAAGGAAAGATATATCAACAAATAAATTCGTTCCTTGAATTCCGATTATACTTCCCATGAAAATCCTCTAAATTTCATGGTTAGGGAAGGTCTAGGAAACCTAGGAAAATATATACTAATTATGAGAAATGAAATTAGTTATCTACTCATTAGGTTGCTAATTGCAATGGACTATGTTAGCTATAATGACCTTGCAACTAGTACTCACCTAAAACCTTTGCAGGAACTGATTTAAGAGATGATAAAAGTAATGGACAAAGTAATTAGGCAATTGGAAGAAACAATCCAATATGGTCTCCTTGAGGGACTGCGGGAATAGTTTAGCTTACAAATTTCCTAATGGTAAGTCACTAGAAAGTGTAGTAAATGATTTAGCATGCATCTATGGATCACCCTTACCATTTAAATTTTCAAATTTTGGAATCTCGATCCATTGGGGGTATGGGTGCATTCATAATATCCAAGAAAAGAGGGATACAATGAAAGTAGAGACTAAGTGAGGATTGTGTAGCCATATTGGTCAAATTGGGAAGATAAGATAGTATTTGGCCCATATTCTACAATAGGGTGTTTAGAGTAGGATTTCCTAGTGGGGGAGGGGGAGGTAGATTACCCATAGCAGCATAAACATTACCCATGGATGCACTAACTATGGAAGAATGAATTGTAGAAGTTTGATTTACAGAAACCATGGAAGTAGGAATGGTATACACCAATGGATTCTATAATACATTAATTCTCAAAGTAAGAGGATTATCATACACAGTATTCATGTTGCTAATAAGAAATTAAGGAGGAGGAGTAGGATCTATATTGATCATATGAATCGACACTCAGGAATTGGGGCATTCAATTGGGGACTGATGATATCAAAATGAGTGTGCCTTTAGAGTGAGGCAAAACATATGCATAATAAGGAACATGTGTCTCAACAATATGAGTCAATATCCAAAGAAAATCAAGGCCCTTATGATCTAATATGACTAGGTCTCTCAAACTATTGATAATAGGCGAGACTTGAGGTACCTGGTTTTCATGATTAAGAAAGCCTTTGAAATCCCTCAAGATCTCCATTATGGAATTTTAGTATCATAAATTGTAACCGGTCCAGTTTACACCTTAGGTTTGTGCTCCCACTTTAGTGCATCCTATCTCCCTCTCCTCTCTAGGTCTATTTTGGATCCTTTTCCAACCCCTGATGTCATGAAAACTATTGAGTGGGCCCCATCTTGGAGGTCCCTTCCCTATTTGTTGATTGGCAGGTCCTATTTGCTGGAGGACCAAGGCATGGAGCACCTTGGTCTAGACTGTTGGAAATTAACACTCAATTGGTTGCTTTCAATATGTTGTCATTGAAGGCAACATGGAAAGTTTGTCCAACTTCATATTTTGGTTTATTTGTGTATCGGTAGGCACTCCACAGACACCGACACTGACACTAGCAAGTTGGAAGGATTTCTTTGGATACCGACAATGTAGACCGACATGGTTCACATTCAGGTTATCGATATTGGAGGCCGACATCTTTTGGATCCAGCATCAGTAATTGTTTTTGATATTCATGTATTTATGTTATTGAGCCGACATATATATTCATATTGTAATTATCTTTGTAAGCCGACATAAGGCATGATGAGTTGTAAAGGGTATATAGGTCAGTTGGTTAGATCATTTTGATACATCACGAGAATATGTATTTAGAAGAAAATAATGAAGGAGATGCGAAATATATGAGAGAAATTATGTATGTGAGGATATTTTTGTAAAGGGTTATTTTGGTATAGGGTTAGGGGTTTCAGACCGAAACAGACAAAGCTTAACCAAAACTATATTTTAGCCATAGAAGATGCTGTCTTTGCAGTTCAATCTTCTCTCCGGATTGTAGTTTGGATTTGTATGTAGTCAGTGAGGCTCCTTTTGTGATTGAGCAGTGTGCTCTAGGCTGTAAGCCTTCTTGCGAGTGCAGGCCCCCTATACTTTGTAATATCTTTTCATATGGCCCATGGATTGATATTGTGGGTCACAAATCCCACCATGGTTTTTCCTCTTTGAGGTTTTCAACATATAATTCTATGTGTGATGGTATTCATTTATGTGATTGGCTTATTGGTTTCTTTACTTCTTTCAATTCTATATGTACTAGTATACAAGTTAGTGCATGCATGTTTTAATAAGGTTAAAATTGATCATTCCGGTTGAACACTGATTCACCCCCCCTCTCAGTGTTCTTGGATTCCAACAATTGGTATCCGAGTCTTGTGCCTCAGAGGAAGTTTAACAACTTGAGGATGATCCTAAATCTAGAATCCATGGATATGAGTTTGGAGAAGCAACGTGAGTGGCACATGAAGATTATGATGCTAAAAGGATGAAGAACTTGAAGCTACAAGATGAGTTGAACTCTGCTCAGGACTTCATTCTTGTCCTACAAGAGAGACTATCATTTGTTCAAGCTAGGAGGAAGGAACTTCTGCAGAATAAGGATAATGATGAGAAAGATGCACTTAATGAGAGATGTCTAAAGATGAGTCAGGAAAACATGGTTATGAGGAATGAAATGCAAGCTATAGCTATGAGAATGTCTAAAGAGATTGAGGACCAGAAGAAAAAGGAAGGAAATCTTGTTGTATCTCTAAAGAACAAATTTGAAGAATGTGGTAGGTTGGTTCATGAGAATGGCATGTTGAGAACTGATTTAGTATAATCCATGAGTAATGAACAAGAGCTTAAGAGACAAATGATAATTGTGAGAGATGATTTGACTATTGCAAGTGAGTATTAAAAAAAATTCAAGATTAGTTCAACACAACTAGATGAGTTATTGAAGAGACAAAGGTAGAATGGAGATTCCAGTGGACTTGGATTTGAACAAGGACGGAGTTCCGGTAGTGCAAATGAAGATCAAAATCATAAGGAACCAGTAAGGCAGTTTAATGCTTATAAATTTAATAGTGTATGCTTTGTTTGTAATAAATTTGGTCACATGGCTAGGCAATGTAGAAATAGAGCAAATCAGAACCTTGATTCTGCTCTTGGTCAATGTTTTAAATGTAATAAGTATGGTCATAAGACCTAATATTGCAGAATGAATGTTAAGTGTTATGCATGTGGAAAATTTGGACATATGGCTAATCAGTGTAGGTCAAGCAATTACACCGGTTTTAGGAAAGCAATTCAAAAGAACAATGTTACATGTTATGCATGTAATTAGGTTGGTCATATTTCTAAATTCTGTAGAAGCAGAAATCCACCAGTTGGTAATGGAGGATCAAATGAGAAAGGAAAAGAGAAGGTTAATGAAATCCGACAAGATCATACCCAGAGATGGGTCTGGAAGATAGAAGAACAATCAACAGATGGTAATGCATCAATTACTCAACCGACAGAGGAGGTTGCTCCTACACCAACAAGATGCTCATCCGGTAACTAAGGCAGATGCCTCAGGGGTAGGCAAAATTCATAAAGATGTTGCATATGCCCTGGGAAGAGATTCTAGAAGATGTTCTAGATATTGGAGATACTTATCTAGCATGGAGTTGTTTGATCGATATCTGGTATATTCCACCAGAAGTCATTGATGTCAATGAAGGATTGGGGTTTCTTGGAGGATAAAAGGTTGAATTCACTTCATTTTTGATCACTTTGCATTCAGAGCAATTCAGAGGAAGTCTAAGGTGAATCAATGTGATCAATATCATCTTGAGCGATTTCACCAGCGATTGGAAGTGTTCTTTAGGGTCTATCACCGACAGTGATTCACAGGTATTTATCTTCAATCATGGAAGCAAGATCATCATCTATACCTATATTTGTTGCAAATATGACTGTAGTTGAGGTCAAGGACCATCCTAGGCTGATTTTCAAGTGATATCCACATGTTGCTACCCGAGACAATTCGGTTGGAGCTTTTTCCCATATCCTGGAAGGAGTCATGTATGTAGAAGATGTAAGATAATGTACATGAATGAGCTAATGGGAGATTCTAGAGAGATTAAGCCCAAATACTAGCATATTATGGATTTAGGGTTTACCGACATTCTAGATATCTAGAATTTGAAGATGAGATTATTAGGTATGATTTAAGCAGAGTGCATGGAGAGTTTATCTGGTTGGATAGACCATATAAGATTACGAAGGAGGCCATCAGGGAAATCACCGGTTTATCGCAGGTTGGACAATGTCCAAAGAAGAAATTTTCAAATGATCAGGTCAACAAGATTACCGATGCAACATCAGACAAGCGGTCAATGAGGATCAGTACTATCATCGACATAGACATCAAATTCGGAAGCATGGTCATCGGTTACAAGGTAACACAATCAAACCGACTGAATTCTATTTCTAGCTCCTGCATTTATGTAGCTCATAAAATGATGAGGGAGAATGAGAAGTTGGATCTATGTGGTTGGATGTTGGATGAATTGTTGATAAACCTAGGAAAGATTAAAGGAGAAAAGAAAGGAACTTTCTGGTATGGTAACGTAATTGTTTGTTTAATGCTATTTTTCATCAATGAGACTCCTGGTTTTGGGAAGAGAAAATGGGCATTCAATATCCCCGTAGGGAGGCACCTAAAACAATCCATTTCTACATTGGGTAGTCAAAGAGATGACAAAGTGTGGGGTTACTTCAAAGCATTTCAAGAGGCTATGAATTCTAGGATGAGGGTTCCCAAGCACATTGTTGAGAAGTACTTAGCCGACATATGCTTTATGGTCAAGAAAGATGAAATTTTGATGGAAGTTGTAAGGGCCCAAAAGATTTGGATTGAGGAAATGGGTTATGAAGTAGATGCTCAGATTCTTGATGCTTATGCAAAAATTCTAATTGATGCACTGATAGATGAAACTGTAAAAACCTTTGGCATTGCTAAGCAAAAGATACAAGAGGTTGAAACCAAGTTCAATCGAAAGAAGAGAGAAAAGCAGGAAGGTAAGGCTAGTAAGTTTGAGGAAAAGGTTTCACAGGACATCAAAGCATTGATTGATGTTGTCCCAAAGAAAGGCAGGAAGAGGAAAGAACTAGAAATATTCATTGAGCCCATTGCAATAGATTCTGGATCTGAGGATGACACACCCCTGGCATTCAAAAGGGTATTGAGGAAGAAAACTGAAGAGACCAAGGTAGAGGATAAGAAACAACAAGTTAGAAAAGTCACTATCAGGGCACCGACACAAAGAAGGGCACCAAAATAAACACCTTCAACCCTATCCGGTATTGGAAGGAGAAAGAAGAAGGATGATAGTGAATCTGGTAATGTAACTATCATTCCAAAAAAGACTTGTGCAGAGTTAGTTGATGAAATTACTAAATATGGTAATGTTAAAGAATGTACGTTTTTATTATGAACATTTAGATAATGATGAACAAAGAGAGGTAGAGGAATCAGTTTTGTTCTATTTGGATATTTATAAGAAAGCCTTGATAGAAATTAAAAACCAAATACCAGCCCAGTTGTATGATATTTTAGATTCTAGAAGACTATCAATAATGCAAGAGGACAAGCATATAAAGATACAAGAGTTGTTATCTGTTTGTGTTTCTATTGCTCCAGAGGACATGGACAAGACACTTGAGGTTGCAGATAGGAAAATCTTTAATAGCAAGCATAGAATAATCAGTCTTATGTTAGGTAGAGTAAATGAGATAATCAAGGAGACACACAAGGCATGGGTTAAGTTCTTTTAAGAGAACCTTGGTTTTTATACTTCACCAGAACCGAAGATAGATACTGTAGACATCCCGGTTGAAGGGAAAGGTAAGGCTATTATGGGTACTTTGTTGGAATCTACATGAAGATTGCATTGATGAACTATTTTGTTGTCATTGATGTCAATCATAATTGGTAATGATGTTGTTAAGATGATTTTTTTTGCAACCGGTGGGTGAGCTAGTGAAGGAAACCGATATTACTTAAGAAGCCGTGAGTTCAACTGGTAACCCTACCTGTTGATGTGCTAAACCCTAACCGATGGAGCTTGTTGAATCAGTTATATTGGTTTATGATGAAATGATGAATGATAATGATTATGCCACATATGCATGTTGTATGTGAAGAGTTTCAAATGGTTTTGGCATCCAGAGATAACGGTTTTATCTTGGGAATGAGCGAGTATAGTGCATGTAGTAGAAACCGCATGATGAGTTATAGGAATAGGTGAAGCAGTGATCAAGGAGCGGTCGAGGTTGTCTTGAATGATGTACAATGATTATTATGTAATCCAAGGTCATACTTGAACCAATTTGTTTGTAATCTCTATGAGATCTTAGGTTTGTGATGTGTTACCGACCTATTGTTTTGCCTATAAGGTTGATGAATTGTTTTGTTATAGTGTTGGCCACTTTGGTTAAGTGTAAGTATGATTGGTTGCCGAACTAGAAGGTGTATCTGCAGTATGTGTGAAGGCAGATAGGAGCATGAAAACGATTTGATCAAGCATAGTAGTGCTATTCACCAGATCAAAAAACTCCTATTGTTCTCTAACAACTACAACAGTCAAATCCCTTATCCGAGTAAGATTTAACAGGCTTAGTGCTATCTAAATCCTCTAACCAGGTGATCCTTTAGCTTGGATTTGAAATCCTCTACTGAGGTTACTCCTAACAAGGTATTGCTTCTAATAGGGCACTATAGTCAATCCCTTAACCGGGTGGTCCCTAACAGGATCTATTCTTAACAAGACTTATGTATTCCTTTTAATAGGACATTATAGTCAAGCATTATAGTTCATCCCCACCATGGTTTTTCCCATTTGGGTTTCCACTTCAACATCATTATGCTAAGTGGTGAATGTTTTTATGGTTGTGTTTGCTATGGTTAATTTGCTTAACTGCTAAATCCACTTTGATATGATAAGATGACCGACAGTAATTTGAAATGAGCTTTTACTATTGTTAGTAAAGTATTTGAATGTTTTGTTAAAAGGTTTTGAGAGTTTCAGAGTTGTTATACTTCTATACTGCTATGACAGTCAACCGGTATACTTGATAGTGATATTGCAATTTGTAGTTCAATGCTTGAACCAGTTAGTTATGAGATTGACTTGTGAGATTGTTATTGAGGTTGGTGAAAGTTTCTTTAGTTTTCTTTCTACTGATTCATCCCCCCCTCTCAATAGTTGTCTAGATCCTTATTGATTCATCATACCATCATACTTCACCCTCAATTTTGAAAAACATTAAGATAGTGGATATTGAGCCCACGATAGATACAAATGTGAGGGCAAATGTTGAGATACTCGTAGATACAAAGAGTGTAAAGGTTGATAATGTACATGTTTCTAATGTTGAGGATAGTAGTCCTCCGGATACAAATGTACAAGATGAGGTTACTGTTCCTAGGGAGGAACCAACACTTACTAAGACTGCACCAAGTGGCAAAGCCACCGGTGCAAGTGAGGAAGCTATAAAGGTTAAATCTTCAGAGGAGAAGAAAGGGGAATCCGACAGGGAACCGGTAGTTAGTCCACCATTGTCAATTGACACCTCGCAGGTTGAAAAGAAAAGCATAACCGAGATGAGTTCTATTCAACCCATGATGATGGCTACATAGAAAATGTTGAAGGAGGGATCTATGGATAAAGGGATTATTGACCAGTATATCACTATTTTGCATAGACTGTTGGCATTTGTCATAACTAATGTAGTTGAAGCTGGAAGACTGCACCGGTAAAGGATAAAAGTCTATTTGTGATGAAGAGATTGAGATTCTATGAATCAATGACATGATCAATTATTTATCTTGTCATTGATGAAAACCTATGTCAATTAATGTTTGATGATGGTTACAGATAAAATTTGATGTCTGGTAACTGATTTGGTCTACCGGATTTAGAATTTGTAAGTATGATAGGGTTTACCGGTAGGACTGAGAATTAGGACTTGAACCGGTAAAAGAAAAGATTTTGATTGAATCGGTAAATCGGTGATGGTTGTAGACTTGTGGTATGAGACATAAGATTTTATGATGGAATAGTTTATGTGACCAGAACCACATCCTATGTTGATTACTAGAAGGCATGCTTTGAATTTATGATGGAGTTGTGCTAGGGTTTTAGTAGGGTTTTAGGACCAGTGGTGAATTCACTCAACCGGTAATGATTTTTGATATGACAATGATTGGCGACAAGTCTACATAAAGTTTGTAACATGACACAACCCGCATGAAAGATTTAATTGTTGTTTTGGCATGATTCAAGGAATATTTTATTGGGAATCAGTGAAACGCTTAGTAGAGTGTTTTGAGGATACATATTGGATTTTTCTGTTGGCATATGTACAGAGTTTGATGACATGCTAGGATTGTATGTTGTCATTGATGTTAATATGCTGAAGTATGAAATGGTATATTGAAGTACGCAAACTGGCAAGTGAATCGGTATGATGGTATGAACCGGTATATGCAAAAAGTGAACCGGTATGTTGGAGTGTGAACCGGTATATGGAATGTTTGTATCAGGGTTTCATTTGATATGACTACCGGTTAGTAGTCTCAACTTCAGGGTTTCTGGTTGATGCATTCCAAGTCTATGTAATTCGACCGACGACATCCTGTGATGAGTTAGTATTGAAATGAAGATTAGATCATGTTGCCACGTTAACCTTGTGCGCGTGAAGGATCTTCTTGAGGATCTTACATTAAGAAGATTGATTCTATCCACCTCGAGAATGAGCAAAATCTTAGCAAATGGTGGAGAGCACATGATGGGTTATCAACTTCCAGAAGCGGTGAAGAACGAACAATGGAGAACGTCTTGAGATTTGTTCAAGATTATTTTACCCTATGTAATATGTTTAAACGGGCAGGATTGGACCAACTGTATTGTTAACCTAGATGCTTAGGGTTTTAGGTTTTGGCTACCGATTGAATTGTTGTCTAGAAGGTTGATGATGATTTTTATTTGAAGTTGTTGGCAAATGATTGTATGTGAGGTGATTCTTTCCAGACTAGAAGTGAGTAGATACCTACAGAGTGTAATTGTAGATGTAAAGGAACTAAAGTGGATCTGCCTTGGCATTAAGTGCTGTTATCAGATCAATGTATTACCTGTTGACTTCTAACCATTGCAGCAGATGGAAAATCCCTTTACCGGGTAGCTTTAACAGGCTTTTTGTAAATCCTTTAACATGGTGACTCAAAATCATTGAGTTCTTAAAATCCTCTTACAAGGTAACCTTTAATAGGGTTTAACCTCTAACCAGGTATTTAGCCATCCCTTAACCAGGTGATCCCTAGCAGGATCAGTTCCTAGCAAAACCTGTTGTAAAGTTTTTAACCGGACTAGGCTCCTAACAAAGCGAACTTCAGAAGAGTTCAAGAACAACTTGTGGGTATTCATCCCCACCGTGGTTTTTCCAAGTTGGGTTTCCACATGAAAAATCAGTGTGTTATGTGTGATGCCTTTTCATGTGATGTTTTAGTGTTTTCTGTTAAGTGGTAATGCAAGCTGATCCAATGGTCATTGTATTTTTGATGTATTACTTGCTTAAGCATATGGGTGAAGTTGAGATGAGATAATAGGTTTTGAGAAGATCTAAATGTTACCGGTTTATTTCTTTTACAGTCATACAGTGTTTTACTGGTAGTGCCTTGATTTAGATCGGTGATATTGTTTACTAGTTAGTGCAGTCTTTGCAGTTTAAGTTGTTGAAGAAGTTTTTGTCCATACTGATTCACCCCCCCCTCTCAGTATCTGTTGGGTATTTACTGTTCATCATTATTCATCATTTTCACAATGAATTAGGATCAACCAACTATTGATATTGCATTGTAATTTGTTGTAATGATCTGTATAACGATCTATGATGATCTCTTGTGATATAATTGTAAATACATGATGTAATTAGGTTTTGTGGCCGACCTAGTTGAGATGGCTACTTAGGTTGACATAGCTAATGTTTATCATGTCAGTGGCATTAGGAGAATGAGTTAAGCCGTCCTAGAGAATATAAAGATCTACCTAAGTGTTGCATACTGTGAAACATAACTAGATTTGATTTAGCAAGATGAGAGTGCAAATTAACAGATCATTTTTCACTGTTGTTCCCTAACAGTTACAACAACATAAATCCCTTAACCGGGTAGGTCCTAATAGGCCTTTTCCATCTAAGTCACCTAATAGGGTAGCTCACAAAAGAGTGTTTAAATCCTCTAACCAGGTTGATCCTAACAGATCATTAATCTCCTAGATGTAGTGATAGGTAAATCCCTTAACTGGGTGACTCCTAATAGGGTCTGCTCCTAACCGGGTGTATTGTAAGCTCCTAACAGGGCATACTTCAAAAGAGTACAAATTATTATGGGTTCCAATCCCTCACTGTGGTTTTTCCCATTTGGGTTTCCACGTCAAAAATATTCATGTTCATGCATGGAATGTCTTTTGATAGTGTTTATAATATTATGCATTATTTGTGATTACCTGTTATGATATGTTTATTGTTGTTTATTAAAAATGTGTAAGTGGTTACCGGTAATGTTAATGAATTGATAGATGAAGTATTCTGATATGATAATAAGTCAGTATGAGTATGCGTTGATCATATATCTAGTTGGTGAATATTCTGATTAATAAGATTGTACAAGTGGGTAACAAGTATATGAGATCTGATAAAGGAATAGATTCATGCATTAAATGATTTAATATCTATTTTAAATGGTATATTTATTTAAAGTTAGAAATGTGTTAATACTGATTCACCCCCCTCTCAGTATTAACCAGATCCTCATAAGATTAACATAGACTAGTCTCAGAGTGCAAGTTTGATAGAGAAGCAAGCCCATTCGACAATCTTAAGACAATCACATATCACATTTCAAAGGATTTTTAATCCTTGCAGTAGATATCAAACCAACAAGCACTGGAGAGGTCCACATAGGAAAAAAAGAGCTACATTTGATCAAGTGATTGAGTCTAAGAGGAAGAATATTAATGAAAAGTTGAAATTGGTAGATAATGCATTGAGGTAGTGTACTAATATCTATAGAGTATGTTGTAATACAAGTTCGCTGACAACTGAGATAGATAAAAAGATTAAGGATATTCAAGAGGAGATTGCAGGTATAGCCAGTTCTTTTGATGGATTGAATTCATTAACTACATCAATAGATGGTTAGATTTTGGTTTTGGAAGCCTAAGTTTTTTCTCCTGAGAAAGAAAAAGATAAAATCATAAGGAGAGCCAAAAGTCTTAGAGGTTTGGTGAGTCCCCAATTGGATTCACTAAGTGTACATAAGAAGGAGTGTATAGATCTGGTTGGTAAGCCCACACCGGCATAGCTTAATGAGAAAGAGTCATTTGCCCATATGCTAAATGGACTTGTATCTATTTTTGACACTTTAAAATCAGGTTGGGATAGTTATTTTGACATTTTGGAGAAGGCTTATCCATATATTTTCAAATACATTCAGCTCCAGTAAGATATTTTGGGACATATTCATTGCATAGTCTTTCATTCTTCATCCCAGTTTTTGGCTTTTTTGGTATATTTGATGGCATTGATGTCAAAGGGGGAGTGATATTGATGTGAAAAAGAAAAAGGGAGTTGTATATATTAGGGGGAGTATAGGTTAAGAAAATTATGGAGGTATGGATTATTTTGTATTGATGGATATTCAGCTAAGGGGGAGTAGGCTCAGGATGAAACCGATAGTTGGAAACCATGAGCATTTTTCACATGAGTGTTCACATCAATGCCAAAGGGGGAGATCATTGGCAGTTGGCACTCAATTGGTTGGTTTCAACATGTTGTCATTGATGGCAACATGGCAACTTCTCCTGGCTTCATATTTGGTTTTAGTTGTGTACCGATAGACACTACACCGACACTGGTAGGTTGGAAGGATTTATTTGGATATTGGCAATGCAGACCGACATGGTTCACATTTAGGTTATTGGTATTGGAGGCCATCATCTTTTGGATCCGACATCAGAAATTGTTTTTGATATTCATGTATTTATGTTATTGAGCCGACATATATATTCATATTGTAATTATCTTTTTAAGCTGACATAAGGCATGATGAATTGTAAAGGGTATAGAGGTCAGTTGGTTAGATGATTTTGATACATCATGAGAATATGTATTGGGAAGGAAATAATGAAGGAGATGCAAAATATATGAAAGAGATTATGTATGTGAGGATATTTTTGTAAAGGGTTATTCTGGTATAAGGTTAATGGTTTCAGACCGGAACAAACAAAGCTTAACCAAAACTGTATTCAGGCATAGAAGATGCTATATTTGTAGTTCAATCTTTTGTTTGGATTGTAGTTTGGATTTGTATGTAGTCAGTGAGGCTCCTTTTGTGATTGAGCAACGTGCTCTAGGCTGTAAGCCTTCCTGCAAGTGCAAGCCTCCATACTTTGTAATATATTTTCATATGGCTTGTGGATTGATATTGTGGGTCACAAATCCCACCGTGGTTTTTCCTCTTTGAGGTTTTCAATGTATAATTCCATGTGTTATGGTATTCATTTATGTGATTGGCTTATTGGTTGCTTTACTTCTTTTAATTTTATATGTACCGGTATACCAGTTGGTGTATGCATGTTTTAATAAGGTTAAAATTGATCATTCCTACAAATTCATTTTAGGTATAAGTCTCCAAATCTATATCATTCATGCATCTGTGAAGCATTCATCATCAAGCATTTTGATAAGTTCAAGATTTCATTTCATCCTTCAAACATTATGGAGCAAACTTACATCAATCTTCACGCAAGCATGTGCATGTGATTAGGTTTTTCATGTTCATATGTTTGTCATGCCATTACATTCAACATTTGTGATTACATTCAAAGAGAATTGTATCATCAATCCTTCTATCA
The DNA here is from genome assembly GCF_030272615.1 of Cryptomeria japonica. Classification (NCBI taxonomy): domain Eukaryota; kingdom Viridiplantae; phylum Streptophyta; class Pinopsida; order Cupressales; family Cupressaceae; genus Cryptomeria; species Cryptomeria japonica. The sequence goes on along the minus strand of NC_081410.1, from coordinate 563,793,987 downwards.
AGAATTATAGATCTGAGGTATATCTCCTTAGCATTTATTTTAGTATTTCCATTATTTCATTCAAGGTTAATTCCTAAACTGGGGCTTGACCCAAGGAAAACCTCTATCCATAATCCTATTTCCTTTCTTTCTATGTGTAGGGATCAGGCTTAGGAGTTGTACTCCAAGATTTTGGTAGAGTCGACAATGACAAATAGGTTCACTTTCAACGAAGTAAAATTTAGAGGACCAGGGAAAATCTGTTCTACTTGGTCTTGAAAAATCAGGTTGAACTTTTTAAATATTTTATTTTTATTAGATCTCAGTATGTGTATTCTTGGGATATCTGTAACAACTTGTTTCTGATAGTTGACTTGAATTATCCCTTGTTTTAGTCTAATTTAAGAATTATCATCCAATTTCAACTAAGGAAGGAGACCCATGAATTGATAAATACGATCAATATTGTCAACCCATTTTACAATTAAATTGTGGCTAGATCTATTATATTTACCGCCTTCTTTCGATGTATTACTAATTCGGTTAGTTAGTGGATTTATTTGTTGAAACCCTAATTCCAAATTTACACTATTACATTTTGGTGAACCTAACTCCTTCGATGCTTATTTCTGATTTATGATCTTAGATATGATTTGTAGGAATTTAAATAATAATTTTTGCCCTCATAGATCATAAATACATAAATTTAGTGGTTAATTTCATAAAAACCCTAATTTATTCTTATAACATCGACTCGTGGTTTGCATATAATATTTCACTTCTGTTTTTTAGATTTGATTTATTTCATAATGGGATTTACTAAATTTGATTTATTTTCTATTTCACATATGATTATGTTGCTTTTTAGTTACATTTATCACAATCATGTGTTAGATAATGGCTTCTTTAATTTATATTACTTCTTTTTATTCATAGTGTAGCATCCTAAGTTGTACTCCCCTTACAATTTAGTCCACATTTTTGGCCCTCACCTTAGTGTGCATCTCCCAATGCTTAACTAAGGCTTGACTATGCTTGTACTATGCAAATTTGGCCTTTTCTTCACTTTATACATTGCTTAACCCCTTGTCCTAGCCCCAGATTAGGGTAGGACCTGAGTGTGGTGCTTTGGTCCTCATTGTCGCTTTGGTCCCCCTTAATTGGGCCCCTCTTTGAACCCCTCTTGTATCTTAAAAAATGAGCGGGAAATCCCTCTCAATGTTGGCCTGTATCGAACAATCAACATGTTTTTCAATGAGCAAGTATATAATGAGGATTTCCCCTCTGATTTGCATAACAAGACATCATAAGAGAAGGGCAAAATTATAATTATCAAGTATTCAAGCATTGAAGCATTCATCATCAAGCATTTCTACAGGTCTTCAAGGTTGCATTCTTCATTCATCAATTATGGAGCAACATTACATCATTCATTTGCAAGCATGTGTGTGTGATTAGGGTTTTATCACATTCATGCCATTTCATATAACATATGTGATTACATTCAAGAAGCAAAGCATAATTATCAGTCATTGTAGATCTGAGGTATATCTTTCTATTATTTATTTCAATATTTGCAATATTTCAATCAAGGTTAATTCCTTAACCAGGGTTTGACTTAGGAAACCCCCTATTCCCATCCTATTTTCCTTTCTTTTTGTGTGCAAGAAACAAGTACGGAGTTGCGATCTTTGGAATATGCATTATTTACATAGATGAATAAACCCTTTTTGGTGTGTGAAAAGTTGTGAGGACCAGAGCGACGGGCGCTTTGGTCTTGATATTTTTGTAGCTTTTATGGGGATGAGGTCCAAATCTGCATATACTACTCAAATCCAAGTGTGTGCCTCAATTTGTGACTATAGCTCACCATTTCTGCATTTTTGCCTTCATTTTCAACACTTTTCCCCAATTTAAGAATTTCAACTCACAAAGGAGGGAAAATCAACACACCTCCTTAAATCCAATCAGTATTTTTAGTCCTTATCATTATTGGTTTGTGACTAAATCTATTGGATTCAACCCTCTTTTGAATGTAATGGTAAATTAGCGGTTTTCATACCCCTCATGGTGGAAACCCTATTTTTCCATCCATTATACATAATACTTTTTCATATTGAATCTTTAGTGTTTCTAAGATATTTCCTAATTTTAAATCATCTCTCAAATATTTTTATACATGTTATATGTTGTTTCATGATGAAAATTGTAAGAACATGCATTACATGTGTAGATCAAACAAAAGCTTTCATAGACAATGATAATCCTAGAAATAAAATTGAGAAATCTAACACTTGTACCTTTCCTAGGCAATTAATTGTGAATGAGGAACAAAACAATGTCAATTATCTTTCCAATGGAGAGAAAGCATTGAAGAGCAACATAACACCATCCTCTTCTAATGTGCATATTCTAGTGCAAGGGGGGCAAGATACAAATTTTGGTTTATGAATGTTTTTAAATCCTCCTTATTCTCCTAGAGCTTATCTTAATAATCAACATATTTGTAGAGAAAATAATCTTATGCATTTCATTCATGACCTATAACTTCACATAACATTAACTGAAGATGAATCCCTAGATGATAAGGACACTCCTTCCCTATTACATTAGTTGTATTTTGGTTGATAATGCGAATTGATACTCTACAATGGAAAATAAATATCTTGTTCTCATCTATGCAACAAATAAGTTAAGGCATTTATTTCTTCATATAGAATTCGAGTGATTGTTAAAAAGGACCTTGTAAAACATCTCTTTTGTAGGACTGATGTTTTTGAAAGATTACCAAAATGAATTAAGTTTCTTTTGAGTTTGACCTTAAGTTTGTAACTCAAAAATCAACCAAAGGTCAAGCTATCATTGATTAGTTTGTAGAATCTCCCTCACCTAAATCATTTCCTTATTTAGACTTGTTCCCAAATAAAAATTTCTTTATAATAAACTATGAACCTATATGGGAAATGTACTTTGATGGATCATGATATCAAACTAGTTTTAAATTAGATATGGTCTTAATCTCACCTAAAGGACAACCTGCTCCTCTGTACATTAGACTTGAATTTCATTGTACAAACAATATCACTGAATACACAATCCTTATTGTCAACTTAGGTGTCATAATTTCTTTTGAGTGTTACACATATTCATATTCATGATGATTCTGAGCTCATTGTAAATCAAATCATGAGAGCATATTGGGCTAAACAATCTAAGACATCTCAGTATTGAGATTAATCTTTGAATTTGCTTAGTCATTTCTCTTCTTATACTATTGACAATATCTTTAGGAGAGAGAATAATTATGCAGATGCAATGGGAAGTGCTACTTCCCTTGTATGCTTTGACTTTAGTGTAGACAAGTATCAATTTGTGATACAAGTTAATTGTTTATCTTGCTATTTGTGACAAATGTAAATTCCATAGTATTATGTGTTCCCACATAGACTTGAAGGAATAGTTTTCTCTCATATACAACTATCTAAAGCTTGGAATTTTTCTTGATGACGCTAGTAAGAATACTCATGTCTAGATCTAATTTTTTTCATCTCTCTATATTATCCTTTCTAATTTTCTTTACTACAAAGATTACAATGGTCTTAATATTGAAATACTTCTCGCCCTTAAAAAAGCTCATTCAGGCTCTAAGGGTGAACACTTTGGTGGAAAATCCTTAGTACATAAGTTGATTCATATGGGATGCTATTATAAAATGATGGAACAAGATTCCTTTGCCTTTGTCAAGAAATATCCTCAATGTCAACAACATATCAATCTCATTTTAGCTCCTACACATGAACTTTGTACTCAAGCTTCCCCTTGGCCATTTCGAACTTGGGGTCTTGATAGCATTGAAAAGATATCTCCAACTTCTTCAAAAGGGAATACCTTCATCATAACTGTTACTAATTATTTCATGAAGTGGGTTAAGGCTATTCCACTAAGTTCCACTATGATTGAAACAATCTATAGCTTTCTTCAGAACAATATAATTTCTCATTTTGGACTATCTTCTACCCTTTCTTTTGATAATGGTACATTATTTAAGAATAAGGAGGTGAAATAGTTTCTCAAAACACTATTTTTCTACACCTTACTAGCCTCAATCCAATGGTTAATTCAAGGATTCAAGTAAGACCATTGAATATATCATACGAAAGATAGTGATCAATAAGTATGGTAGATATCGACATATTTAATTGACCTATGTATTATGGGCTCAACACACAGATGTTTGTATCAATATTGGTACGAACCAATACAACCTCATGTATGGGGCTGATGCTATCATGCCATTAGATCTAAAAATCCTTCACTGTGAGTTTCCTTTAAAGGTTTGATTCATGATGACACTATACGAACCATCTTAATGATGGATTGGTACTTGGGATAGACTAGCCTAGTCTATGCTCTTGGATCACCTGGTGTTCTCCTCACACCCTAGGGTCTCTAGGACTTTCTTTTCTTGAGAAATCCCCTGACCTTTCCCAATCCACCCACCAAAGAGTTGCTATGCTGCTCCTAAGGTCTCACTTACTCATGAGATTCAAAACCCCTTACTATGGCTAATAAGGGCTATGCTTGTTCTACACCTTCCAAGGTCTTAGCAAGGTTATAACAGGTCTATTTCATGGTCTTCTCACCCATTCATGTGCCCCCAAGAGGTTTCAAGCCTTCAACCCCTTACCGATTTCACCATTTAGTGTTTTTGCCTTCAAATAGGGCTACAAGGATTAGGACCAATTAGGCCTCCTACCCGGTCTTTTAGGGCTCCCTCTTACAAATGATGCACAAACAACCCTAACTCCCAAATTGGACTACCATTCATTTGGCAAGGAGTCAAGGATTTTCTAGGTTTTAGGCCTCCAAGTGTCCGTACACTGTCCTAAGTGGATTTTAAGGTTTTCAAGGGTTTTTGTGAGGGTTTTTGGGGTCTACCTGGGTCACAGTGAAGGTTTTGTGTTTTAGCCACCTCTACACCTCCTCCAAAGGGTGCACTCTCCTCTAACCAACCTTGCTCTCCAAGACCTCTCCTAACCGGGCACTGTCCAGTCTCTCCTAGGAGTGGGTCTTTACTTGGACTTCCTACATTTTTAAGGGCCCTTCTTGCATGGGACTATAGTATAGGGTCTTCACTTCCATTCCCCATGGTTTCATGGTGATTCCATAATGGGGAATGGAGTTATGACTTCATTTGCACAACCAGTCCAAAACTGGATAGTGAGACTGCAAATTACAAACTATTTACAAACACACTCAACCGGTAAACAAAAACCTAAGCTAATCACTCACAATGAAAGTATTTACACCATAGAAGATATTTCACACAGTTTTGCATGCTATTCAATCCATTTACTTGCTCAGTAACTTCATTCAATCTGACTGGTAACCAACAAACAGTCACGGTCAAGCTCTTCTTGCTTGGGCCGTACAATCTTTGTCATCCAACCCATTCATTTAGAGTTTGAAAATACTTATACCACCTTGGCCTTGGTCTGTGTTCCCATATTAGGGTTGTCCACACCAAACTAAGGATTTTGACCTCCTGGTGGAAAATTTGCTTGACAACTTTTAAAAGCTGTCATGCAACTTTTGCAACTTTTGAGCAACTTTCTCAATGTTGCTTTTCATGACTCCTACACCCACATTGGGCCAACCTAAGGAAACCACCATGTTATAAAGGACCCCTAAACACCAAAAAGACACACATACCCTCCATTTTCAAGAAAATCACAATCTTGACTTATGACCCGTAAGATCTCCACTAGGACCCTAACTAGGACCTATGAGCACATGGCTCATTATTTTATGTACAATGGCTTCATAAGAAGCATAACACCAACAAAACAAGAAGGAGGGAGAGCTTGAAAGGGTTCTCCTGCACCACTTAATCAACTTGAGTTGCTTGATGAGTGTTGATTAGAGGCCCTGGAGAATCTCCAAGCATTTCATAAATCTTTATCAAGATAGTATAATCAAAATTTTATCTCTCATATTTTCAATATAGGTGACCTCATTGTCTATGAGAATTTGAGGAATGCAAATGCACCACTTGACCAAAAGGGTAAGTTAGATTCTAATTGGTTACGTCCTTACATAGTTATCTCTATTTATGGTTCCAATGCTTACTGTCCAACTAAGATAGATGATATATCGCTGAAGGAACCTGTAAATGTCATGCACCAACATTAATAATATTAGCATTAAATGATGTTCATGTTGATGATATGGAGAAGTAAGAAGGTCTACGATGCAATTTTGTTGTGCTTCTATTGATTATAAGTAATTTAGTTATTTTATCTCTTTCTGATGTTTTTATAGGGGTCTATATCTAGGGACTTCACAGTTTATGGGTGTTATTTCTTTGCATGCACAATTTTCATGTGTAGTTTTCTGGCTGTTAAGAGCCTTTTTTGATCATGTTTTGTAATTTGTAATCTTTATTGTATATATATTTTGTAGGGGAAAAAGTGAGACTAAGTATGGAAACCCTAATCCCACTCTCATACACACTCATGAAATATGAAAGAGCCTAGGGAGGTAACACACTTCCGCTACTTCTTGTGAGGAAGAGAGAGTCAAGGATTATCTCTTAGGGTTCCTATTCCCTTGCTACAAATAAGAGAGAGGAATGATTCAAAATGCAATCTAACCTAAAGTGCAAGCAAGCAAGAAAACCCTAACATGGAAATGTAGAACAAAAAATAACTGATAAACTATCAAAGAGTAGAGATTAGGAGACAAAATCAAAGGCGCACCTGTGTCTAAAATATGAGCTGAAATGTCTGGGACCAGGGTGCCATGCCACTGTCTAGATTTTGCAAGTCTGAAGCTACAACTGACAGGATGAGATCTATACATTGCAAACTGCTGTACTGCCAAATCCAACTGAAAACAGGTAGGATCAGGGTGCCATGCCCCTGTCTTGGGTAGGACCAGGGCGCCACGCCCCTGTCCTAGGTGTTTTTGCTGAGATATGATCCCTAGGACAGTGTTTGTGTGCTCTGGCAGTCCTAAAACTTCCAGCGATGCTCGGATTCAAACTTGTACCCGTAGCTAAAAAAGAGGGTTTGAGGTGGTTATATAGGGTTTTACCTTAGTCAAACCCTTGTTTTGGTGATTTTCAACTCAACAAATAGCCGATAATGTATTGAAAATGTATGTGCTAGAACCTTGTGCGTGTGCAAGATCCTAAAATGAAAGCAAACAATCTAGAGCAACCCTAAAGAGTAAACCCTAATTGCTTATAATTGACAAAGTAAATTCTCTAAATCTATGATGCAAAGTGATCTAAAGCATGAATTTGAATCAAAATGAAGCTCATACAAGGACATAGAAACAACATGAAACCATACCCAACGCAAAGGGAGAGGTACAAGCCAATCTTCAGTCGGTGATCTCCTATTATTCTCTTACATCTTCAAAACCCCCCCAATTGATGAAATGATGCTTGATGAATGTTTGATGGATGAATCTTGAATGTTGTTGAAGACTTCAAAGATCTACTCTTTCACTGCAAAGAAGTCTCTTTATGCTCTAAAAACCTGCTCTTAGATTCTTAGAAGAAGACCCCTTCAAATTAAGAAAGAGAGCTCTTAAGTATCAAACCCTAGATCTTAATTTCATGTTTAGGCCGACCTATAATTTGAATTTCCTACCAATCTTTTGGGGTTAAACATTATTATATCATAGGATTATGCTCCCAAAATTTTGAGAAAAAGCAGAGGACCATGTACACTTTCAACATGGTCCGACCAACTTTTCACCAAATTTTTGGGGTCGTTAGATATAATGATAATAGAGCGAATGCAAAAGTTACAAGTGATTCAAGGTGTTTTGATATGCGAAATTGGGCCTCAAAGGTCAAAATAGGACATAATTAGGGTTTAGGATTAAATAATTTATTGAAAGAATAAAATGACAAGGGGCACACTTAAGGTAAAGGGCCCATCTTTATAACATGTGAAGTGATGAGTTATGATTTTAGATTTAATTAAATTGATTAATTAAATACTTAAAATAGATTAGAAATGCAAGATGCAAAACACACTAAGGTAGGTGCTAACCAAGTGTGTAAGTTCATTATGTTATGACATTCATCCATCCACAAATTATTCTCTTTTATTGTTTTATGATGTGTGCATGTATGCTTAATTTCTCTAATTTAGGAATTAGGTGTGTATGTGTGATATTTCCATGCATAGTATCTATTTTTGTCATGTGAATCATTCATTCGTTAGCATGTCCATTCATTATATTTGATGCATGTTCTTGAATTAGATTAAGTACATTTTATCTATATCATCAAATCATATTAGATCATCATCACATTTAATTAAGTATGTGCATTGCATATGTTCAATTAAATCATGATATCATCTAATCTAGCCATACATAATAAAACATCCATAACATACATGAAATAAAAAGCATTTACCAAGATAATAAGTGATGGTTGAATCAAAATATCATCTATATACTAGTATATGAGTATCTATGTACATGTTTCCCATCACTACAAAAACAAATGATGTCATTATATGTGTATATAGCTATATAAAACAAAAGAATTTAATACATCATTAGACCTGCAAAAATATGTCTATAAAAAAATCCTATATGAAAAATGTCTATACAATGGATTCAGACCCTTTTAGTGCATGTGTGTTTAAACCTACAAGTGCTGGGGGGATCTTAATCTAGACATAATGACTCCTTGACTAATATAAATTAATATGGAGTACTTGAGGCACTCTATGTACAGAGTCCTTTCATCTCTCCTCATCTCTACAATGGTCTCCCTCTATGCAACTATTAGTGTCCTCTCAGCCTTTAGCTCCACTCGAAGGGTATTTTCTCACTGTCTAGCCACTATCAAATGCTTTGGAAGTTGATGCACTTTAAGGCGATGAAGATTACTTGTGGAGCCACTCCACACAACATTGACCTACCTCAGGAGGTCCTCAACTTGGCTCTATAAGGTGTTACGTGCTCTCTTGACACTGTTTTCTTGTGTCACTACCTAGTCTCTCTCCAGAAGGATAGTTCAAAGTTCACTAGCTCCTTGGGCCCTTTGGCCTATCGTTATGCTCAACTGGGATTCCCTCTACAGTAGGTAAAATCAAGACTCCTCATGGCTAAATTGAGCTATCCTACTAGCTCAAACAACTAGATGTGTCTCCTCGATGACTATCAAGGTCACTAGGCATCTTAGATTAGGCCTTGTTTCTAGATAACTAAGATGATCTTTGTTAGTGCTCAGATGATAATGCTAATCTGCTTTGCTACATGTACTACAAGTACATAGAGGAGATTGGTATCAGTATCTACATTATCATCATAATAGTGCATATACGTCTATATCAAATGAAATAAATCTACATCATAATCAAAATCGCTAGCATACTTGGATCACCCATTTTCTAATCAAGATTTATAGTTTTGCTTGTCTAATCAAAGCCCCTAGTGTTTCTTGTGGTGTGAATTGGGGTGCTTCTGTATGAGGATCATGTGGTGGTGATATTGATGGAAGCATAGGAGAACGATCTCCTAATGGTGATACTATAGAAATAATTGACAATGCCATAAAAAATGGTACTCTCCTTTGCTGGCGAGGCCACATTTTTGACTTTGTCTCCTCACTTTTATTGGTTGCCTAGTGGGTACATTATCAATCCACCTCTCCAAAAATATGTGTATGCTAGGGTCACCTCTAGGGCTCACAAGTGGGAAGGTGGCATTGGATTGATAGCTTTCCACCACCTTGGGAACATATATGTGATACTAATATCATCAATGTCTAGTATGGGAGGGATATCATCAACATCATTATTGCAACTATCACTATGCTCTACATCATCAATGGTGGGGCACAATTAATCTTGTGGCCTCATTGGAATCCTAACTGAGGGGATGTAGTTAGGGACAACCACTGGTAAAGTCTAAACCTAGCCAAACTACTACATGTATCATCAACAATTGTATGGGAGCACGATGGAGGCATGCTATCTAATGAGGAGCTAATCATGCTATATGTGCGGAAGCTATCATCAATCTATGGTCCATGTAGCCATTCTTTGCTATGGAAGCCAAATCACATCACTAATACCAAGGCAATCTATTATTGATCTAAAAAATACTAAGTCCCTGAATCTACAGTCTTGACACACTAGTGAATATGTGTGCATTCGGGGCTCATCTCCATAAATATCATATAGAAACCCTATTGCTCTAGTGCAGGTGATGTGCTCCAAAATGAAAACCTATAGTAGTTTATAGGTAGTGATGTATAGCTCAAAGTGGACTTAACACTTGAGGTCGTGGTATAAGTGTTCAAGCATGCTTCCACCCTAGGTGTATATTGTCCCTCTCTCCTCCATCACCCTGATACATCAAACGATGCCTGCTTGTAGGTGAGAGCCTTGCTCATGCACTATTACCCTCAAGCCCATGATGACAATCATGATGTGTCAAATCAAAGGGATGACAAATTTCCCTTGCTCTAACTATTGAAATTTGCATGAATATTGCATTAATGAAATGTTATATTGTCATTGATGTCAATTAACCAGTAATGATATTATTGTAATGTTGTTTTGTAATTGGTAGGAAGATCTAGTGAAGGGAACTGCAACCGGTAGGTGAGTTTGTGGAGGAAACCAATATTGCTATGTAATGGAGAGGTGAACCGGTAAACCCTACCTCTTGATATGATAAACCCTAACCGATGAAGTTTGGTGAATTGGTTGTATTGGTTTATGATCTGATGATGAGCGGTAATGATTATGACACATATGCATGTTGTATGAGAAGAGTTTCAAATGATTTTTGATGTGTAGAGATAATGGTTTTTATCTTGGGAATGAGCAAGTTAATTGCATGTAATGTAAACTGCATGATGAGTTACAGTGTTCGATGAAGAGGTGATCAAGGAGTGGTCAAGAACATCTTGAATGATGTGCAATGATTGTTATGTAATCCAATGGTCTTGCTTGAACTGATTTGTTTGTAATCTCTATGAGAGAATTAGGTTTGTGATGTGTTATTGACCTATTGTTTTGTTTATAAGGTCAATGAGTTGTTTTGTTGAAGAGTTGGAAATTTGTAGTTGAGAGTGAGAGTGTGGTTGCCGAACCAGATGATGTATCTGCAGTTTGTGTAAAGGAAAATAGGAGCATGAAAAGGATCTGAACAAGCAAGTGTAGTGCTATTCAAATAGATCAACAAACCCCTTTTGTTTTCTAACAATTACAACAATTAAATCCCCTAACCGGGTAAGCTCTAACAAGCTTAGTGTTATTCAAATCCTCTACCGAGGTTACTCCTTACAGGGTATTGCTTCTAATAGGGCATTATAGTCAATCCCTTAATCGGGTGGTCCCTAATAGTATCTGTTCTTAACAGGACTTATTGTAAAGCTTCAATAGGCTTGGCTCCTAATAGGGTGAACTTTAGAAGAGTTCAGAATACTTGTGGGTATTCATCCCCATCGTGGTTTTTCCCATTTGGGTTTCCACATCAAAAATATTGTGTCAAGTGGTGAATTTTTTTATGGTTATGTTGACTATGGTTGAACTGCTTAACTGCTAAATCCACTTTGATATGTTATGTTAACCGACAATAATCTGAATGAGGTTTTACTTATGTTAGTTAAGTATTTGAATGATTCGGTTAAATGGTTTGAGATTTTCAGAGATGTTTTACTGTTAGTCTGTTATAACAATCAACCGGTTTACTTATTGCATTTGAAGTTCAGTGTTTAAACTTGTCAGTTTAGAGTTTGCATTGAGAGGTTGATTTTGAGATTGGTGAAAGTTTATGTCAGTTTTCTATCTGCTAATTCACCCCCCCTCCTCAGTAGTTGACCAAATCCTTATTATTTCATCATACCATCACTAAATATTTGAGAATAATATGTCTTGTGGTCATTGATGGGATGGTTTGGTTGACACAATATAACTGTCTATCCTGAATTTCTTGTGTAGATATGGGCTCATCAACCAAAACCATCTCCCCAAATAGGAAGATGTAGGACATGATAAACATCTATAAGTGTAGACATCATCTACCTTGTAGAGAGATGAAATGACATGGTGTTTGCATCCCAATGCTCCATCAGTTCTATGATCACGAGTTGATGGAAGTGCAACTTAGGTAATTGGTAGACCTATAACATAGCTGTTTGCGCTCCACTATTGTCACATCTCCTTCATGATTGAATAGGAGTGGCAATAGATGGCTGACCATATGCTCTTAAGACTCTAGAACAACTTGCAAAAATGATAACTACATCATATTAAATTTCTATTCTAATTATTCTATTCTACTCTTCTTTAATGTTTTTGGCACAATGGGCCCTTGGATGCATGAGCATCTTTTGGATTCCAGCATGCATTATAGATTATAGCATTGATCTAGGATGCCAACACGTCTCTTAGATGCATGAACACCTTAAGGATGCCACCATACCTTCATGACAACGGTGCAATTTTCTTGTCCAAGACAATGTGTGGCCCATGGATGGGCATCCATATTCTAGACAAATGTACAACTAAAGTTTTTCCTATTGAAATTAAATGGAGAAATTGAAAGAGAAACACAAAAAAATTGGCCTACCTCGTCTAGCGGCTCATCCTCCTCTATGGTGGCATGTAGCTCCTTGACTCTGATAGGGTGCAAGTTTAATCGGTAAGGCATTTTTTTGTGGCTCTATATAAATCACAATGTAAATCCTCATGATGGATAGTGAAAATGACTCTTCTAGGGCCCACCCCTTGAGTATATAGCCAAAATTTTGGAAAATTTTTGTGGTGGTTTTGGATCATCCTCCTTCCTATTTTTTCCCACTTGGTTGGGGGAAAAAAACATGAGGGGGCATATACTCACACTTCATCAACTTTTTTTTTTCTAAATCATTGACATTTTCATAACCATTATTTTCACTAAAGTAGTTTCTTCCAATTTTGGTGCTAACAAAATTTTCATTTTGCAATTCTATGGTTTTATGTCAAATGCTGTATTTTTTTGTTGAGCAAGTTCGGGGAATCACTTGTATTCACTTTGTTGACCTCTACAACCTCTACAGTATCCTTTTTCATGGTAATTAATATATTTAATGCACTTTATTTATTGAATGTTTATCTTTATAAGCTACTTGAATGTAGATGATTCCTTGGGACGATCAACTCACTAAAGTGAGGGTAAAATATGTTGTCGCAAATTGCACCCTGTGCATTTATGACACTTATGCATTGATTCTAGTGTATTTATGACAAAATTCATGGTCAATATTTTATGATTTTGACTTCTTGGATTGCAATATGAAGAGTTACCAACCTATGGTTCAAATTTGGGATCAATTTGGTTAGACGAGAGTGTGGCGTACAAACGTTTTCTTAGTCCATAAACATCTTGAAAAAATTCTAGATTCAAATAGGTATATTCTATATCCGAATCCTTTCAATGCATGTCTCTTCACACAAATAAATCTAAAATGACTATTCTAAATTGTTCCAAGCAACAAAACCCACTTTTATCCGTTTTCACTATCTTTTCATTCGATCTCTAAAGCTCTCCTACTTTCTCTCTCACATAGAAAAGCACTATCAATATTTTAAGGAAGAAGCTATAGCTATGCAATCCTCTCTTATTTATCTCTAATCTATTCAAATCTCATTTATTAATATCTTATGTATCTAACCATCTATTTGCATTTGATCTTTTATCATTTGATCTTTTAGTAATAGTTGTTTTCCTCTATAGAGGAGATTGTTTCTATTACACAATCTTTTTGTCTAATCTATTATCAGGTTGTGCATGGAGATGGAAACATGGAAATGGGGGTTTAACTAAGCCAAACCCCTATACAACCCTAACATTTTTTTCCATCTTAGTGTTTATAGGTGACAAATAGGTACAAGGAGCATAAAGACACTTTTAGGCACACTTTTTGGAGTTTTCTAACTTCTGTTTGTATAGACAACAATGTGGTGCATAGACATCCCCATGATGTGCTGATGTTTGAGGCTGAGGCCTTCTCCCTTTAATGGTAAAAACTTCATACTGTAAACCTTTTTCTGCTGTAATCAAAATATTTTAATCTCATAATATATTATATTTATTTGACATTTTTAGTTTATCAACATAGTTTAGTATAGTTTAAATTTCCTTTCTTGCTAGTTTAATAATGTAGCTAAAAGATTTTTGTTCTCACAAACTTCATTGTCTTGGGAATAAAAAATCCCTCCTCTACAATATCATCTCATGGAATGAAACATTGTAGAGCTAGAAAAGGGAGGAAACCCATAATGGATACCATATAAGGGCGAGGAAAAGAAAAATGAAGAATGATTCAAGGTTGTGGTTACATCATGAGTAAATATTACTGAATGTAAATAAAAGGTTAAATAGTTGTAATAACAATCAAGGGATGTAAATCATCAACACTGTAAAGCTTTCAAATAACAAGATTCCAAGCTATGATAGGTCTCGACCCTATACTAAAGCTTTAAGTCTATAATAAGCATGCATAATAAAATTCATTACAAGTGTTTCTCTAATAGAAATTGTAGTGTCATAAATTGTATCCCTATACAATTTCATCCTTGCATAGCCCTCACCTTCGTGTTCTGGCCTCCAATGCTCAATGAATACCTTAATGTTTCTCTTGTCATCTTGAAATCCTGTATTTTCAACTTGTAATTCAGCCACTGTCCCATTTCAATTCTTCCAACTCTAATTAGTGGCTTTATCCATTAAGGTGGCAGAACCCTAATTTTCAACACCAAACAACAATGTATTAAAGAAGGGACAAGCAATGAGGTTTATAGATATTTGTTGTATATGATTATCTCAATAATAAATATTGGGTAAACTTGTTCAAACTTGAAGTCACATCCTTAGTTTTCAAACAGTTCTTCAAGACAAATTAACTGGTTATTGATATATCGACAAATATGATAGCTACCTTATCATCAAATCATAAATGAGAAGATTGTGCCATGGAGTATCAGATCACACAAAAATCTCTATCCCTCCTTTTACTTGACACAAAGAGACCTTGGTAGACATGTGAATCATACATTATTCCTATGAATTTCTTGCCTCCATTAACATGTTTGCTAGTCTTAAAAACATATCCCGTGCAAGTGGTATAAAAATATCTCTTTGAGAAGACAAATACATGCACATTGTAATGTTGTCCCTGCATTTCGGCCTTGGCCTCTATCCTCCCTTTTCACTGCCATGTTTTTTCTCTTTAATGCTACTCCTTATACGTTGAGAGAGAAGGTGTATTTCAGTTACCATTTATACAAGAAAATAAATTTTTAAAATAAACTTCCACTACCTTACTATTTTCAGCCTTAATGAATAATGGCTCCACATGTCAAGACATCATTTTGGAATTTCTATTTCATGGGTAATAATAGTTTCTTAAAATAAATGAAATGTTAAATAGGAAATAGAGCAATAATTAAATCTAATAGAAATGATCACATTAATATTTTATCTTAAAATAGTTGATTTAAATATATAATTTAATTATTACATTTTCTAAATCAATATTTGTTATTAAATAGTAAAGAGCGAGGATTAAGGTTGACATAATACTTCATTTCACCTTTGTCTTATTATTAATGTATTCTTTTCTTTTTTAAAAAGGAAGAGAGCATTTAGTTTTATGTGTAAGTAAATATAACACCACTAATTTTGAGCTTAGTTTATAACCATACATGATCATCAATTTACTTATATTTATATTGCATTTAATTTATAGCTTTCTTAAATCCTTATATGGACTACATTGTCTAGTATCACCCATTTTCCAACTTTGTTTTTACATACATATGGAAGGGAATAAAATTATTTTATAAATATATGATTAAATTTAGTTCCACACCTTAATATCTTTATTTTCAAGCTATATAGTTTATGTTGCAAGCATAAAAGAAAATTATGTTATTATTCCACTCTGTTTTGAATGAAATACCACAACTTACATTTACAACTAGGAAGAAATTAACTTTGTAATACCCATTAAAGGTGCCTATCATAAACCTATTTTTTTTCTTTCATTTTCATTTATTGAGATTGACTCATTTAATTATTTTTGCATAAGGTGGTTGATATTGAATTACACTAGTTTTCCAACCACATGAATTACACATAAGTTCTCAAAAGACTTTACAATTTGATTTGAATAATGTGGAAATAAAAAACACTATAATAATAGTGCAGAGTACTCCTCCTCGTTGTCTTTCAAACTTTCATATTAAGTTATGTTGACAAGATGACCAATGAAAGTGCTTACCTCCCAACCATATGACCTTCTTAAAGACCCATCCTTAATCTAGGAGACCCCTTTTTAGAACTAGGTTCACAACTAACACAGGGACAATAAAATCCTCGATTTCAAACTCTTAAGTGTACACATATACTCTTACCCATAGCTTCACATATATATTGAGTCTCACTTAATAGTCAAGATATATGGAAGTGAGATGATAAATTTCACCAAGATTGGGATAGGGGTATTTTATGTAATTATTGAATGCACTACCTTTTCAAGGAGGTACACCTCAATACTTAGAGGCTTCCTCCATTCACACATATCCCACACAAATTCTATTCTTGACTATCAAATACACAAAGAAAAACCAACCATAAAAGCATAAATATACACTCCAATTAAAGATTCATTAGATCATAGATCACTAATTACAATTACCATAACATTTATGAGGAAATATCTTACCTCCACAAGCTTTCTATGGAAGGGATAATTGTAGTGTCCGAAATTATGCCTAGTGCATTTATGACACTTATGCATTACATTTGGTGCATTTATGACAAAGTTCATGATCAATATTTCACTACTTTGACATCACGAGCTCAAAAGACAAATTGTTCCCAATTGCCCTTAAAGCTCATTTGGGACTATCTTGGTATGGACGACAGTGCGAGGCACATACATCTGTGCTCCACATTAAAATCTTGTTAGATTCCCAAACCTAGAATCACATATCTTGTATTACGCTTTTTTGACGTGTGTCCCTTTTCTTGAACACATCTGTAACGACTATTCCCACCTATTCTTTGTATTAAAATGCTATAATTTTGTTCATGACAACTCTCTAGACACTATTTGCGAAGAAAGTATCTAAGAAAAATACTCTCTCATGCTCTTGACTCTTGGCTCTTACACTTTGAATTTGATTGTGATCTCTAGGCTACCATCTTACAATAACAAGGCTACTTTGAGATTCATCACACTACTATCTCAAGGGAGGGGTTTGGCTAGAACATTTTGCCTTGTCTTATCTTTTATCTTGTATCTCTAACATTGCATGCTTTGCATTGTTGCATCTTTGAATGTATCTATTGTCTAGGTGCATTTAACGTATCATTCTATCTTATATCTTTCAATAGGGGTTTTACTCCATTAAGCGAGGCTTGTTTCTATTGCATTTATCAATTATCATTAAATTACATGTAGTAGGGGTTTTCCTCCATTAAGCGGGGTTAGTTTTTATTACATTTATCATTTTTATCCAATCTATCTATTTGGCTACTTGTGGCAGTGGAAACACCAAAGTGGGGGTTTGACTAAGACAAACTCCTATATAGCCCCAATATTTTCTCCCATTTTTGTGTGTGCAGGTTGTGAATAGGTTCCGTTTGGCTAAGGATGGATTTTGGAACATTTTTGGTGCATTTGTAGGTCTTTTTCTAAACGGACAATAGTGTGGTTCATAGACATCCCCACACTGTGCTATCATCCAGAACCTGAGACCGAGTGGGTTCTCTAGTATAATTGATTGTCTATTTGCACATTTCCATAATAGTTAAAATTTTCTTGTTCTATGTATGTTTCAATATTATGTAATTTTTATAGTTTAATCTAGTGGTTATTTTATCATCATATTTTTATCACTTGGCTTACCCTTAGTGCCAGTTTAAGTGAGGTAGCGATGGATAGTTTTTTCTCTGAGATTCATCATCTTAGCGATGACAAATTCCCTCTATATTTTGGTGAACCCGATGTGAATACCTCATGTTAGATCTCTGTCTTTATAATTTTATGTGTTTGATAAGGCATTCTCTAAGGATGACTTTGATATGTTAGATGAGGTCTTAGATGACTTCTTGGAAGCATCTCCTTATAGTAACAGGGATGTAAAATATGACACGTATTCGAATCTCTCTTCATAAAAAAATGAAAAATCTGTGAATGCCATTGTTGTCTTTGCAACTCCATGAAAGCGTAACAAACCATGCATTTATGTGACTGCAACTAGTCCTTCTCCTAAGAAAGTCAAAACCATTGGTAGGAAACCATTCAAGGTAGATGCTCCTGATTTGTATACTAAGTTTATACAATCTAAACAACCTTCCTATAATACCATTGCTCAAAAATATAATGCCAGAAGAAATAAACATCTTGATCAACCATAACCTTCTTTACCACCTTCTCAACCTAGTCTTCCTCAAGAACCTCTTCCCGTGGTCAAGCATCCTAGTGACTATGATCTTATAGTGAAACTTAAAGTTAACATCCCTAAGATCTCACTATGGGATTTGCTTCTGACTGCCTCGATGTATTAGGGTATACTACAAGAAGCCTTGCAAATGATTTTTTTACCTTCTTCTACAAGACTGGTAGATGTAAATGGGTTGATGGATCATATTCATGTGGATACACCAAATATTACATTATATTCCCCTGAATTCCCGCCTTTAGAAGTGAGAAACTTGGCTAATCCGTTCTTGTTAATGGATTTGGCATTAGATGAACCCTTGTTGATATAGCTTCCACAGTTAATGTGTGTAGCCTAGATCTATTTTTGAAGATTAAGGTTGATCTGAACGCCCTAGAAATGTCTTCTTTGCTCATCTGAGGTTTTGATAACAAGAGAAAGACTAATTTGGGAATGATTATCTCAAGTATTTGAAGGTGGGATTGATCACCATTCCAACTCTTGTTTATGTGATGTTGGGTCCATTATCTTACAATATTCTCTTGGGTAGACCGTGACGTCATGCTTTGGGAGATGTTTTTTCCATACTTCATAGTTCAGTGAAGTTTGTGGCAAATAATCAAGCCTAACCCTGATGCTATGCATTTATATCAAATAGCGGTAGTAGGTTAGGCTTCAGTTATGCCCTCATTTTAAAATTATAATCCAAAATTATCCTCCATAGTGACAACTTCTACTTCTATCGTGTCTCCTAAAAAGGAAGGTTAGAAGAGTGAAGAAGTCCTAAAGGAGGAATCATCAAAGAAGCAAGATTATTTGAAAGAATATCCTCCTAAAAAAGACCTCCTAGAAGCACAAAATTTTGAGTCTACCTTAGTTAAACAATCTTCTATTGAATCACTTTCTCCATCTAAGGTGAATGCATGTTCAAGTGACAATTGTGGTTCCTTGAATTTCACTGATTCTTGTGTTGGTGAATACAAAGTTGACCCTATCCACTTGAGATTTCCTAAGATCTTGTTCACATTGACTATGAAAGATGATTATGCATCCATAAAGCTAGGCAATACTTATCATTTTGATCATCTTTTCTATACCAAACCTCTGACTTTTAATGAATTATGTGATATTTAAGGTCCAAGGTATAATCTTGATCAAATCTTAGTTATGATGGTAAAGGTTGTAGACCTAATGAACAAGGTATTCAGATTGCTTTGGAAATTGAACCTTGTCATCATAACACTAAACTAGGACATCGATCTACATCTCACAAGGCTAAACCATGGTTGACTGTCAACATGGTTTATACCAAACCTCTTCCTCTTAAGTTTGTACATCCTCAATACATTGATACTGCAACATCATCTAACGAAGTTCATTTGGACCTTTTTCCTTTGAAAGAGGGATTAACAGAATTGTTAGGTGTGTTTATTGAGTTGCCTTCTTACCATCACAAATATCAATTCCCATATTATTTAAATTATTAAGCATATTTTGGGGATTTCAAACATTGTTCTAGTTGGAAAACGTGATGTTCAATAGTAAGTGTTATATCAATCTCACTTGAAGGAAAACTAGTCTCTCTTTCTTTTCGTTTAGAATTACATTGCACTAATAACATCATTGAAAATGAAGCCCTTATTGTTGGCTTACATGCCATAATTACAATGGAAGTAAACCATATTCCTATTCATGGAGACTCTAAAGTTATTATAAATCAAGGCACAAGAACATATCGTGTCAAGAAGCTGAAATTATCTTAGTATAAGGATCTAGTCATTGCCATACTTAAATATTTCACCACTTACACTATTGATAGCATATCTCAGAGAGAAAATCGTCATGTGGATGCAATGGCAAATGTCACTTCCCTTGTAGGCTTGGAATATGGTCAGAATGAGTATCATTTCATGGTACAAGTTCTTCACTCTCCTATTGTGTCTCATTTGCCTGAATTTGATAATTTTATGTCTGCTCATGTAGACTTGAAAGAGTTGTTTGAACATATCTATAATTATCTTAAGACTGACAGTTTTCTTGATGATGCTAGTATGAGTACACATGTCTAGATTTCAAAGCTTGCTACTCGGTATATTATCTTATCTAACATGTTCTTTATTGAAGGTCATACAATGGTCTTCTTCTCCATTGTTTGACTGAAGCTAAGATACTGCTCACCCTTTAGGAAGCCCATTTAGGCTCAGGAGGTGGGAACTTCAGAGGTAAATTTTTGGTTCATATGTTAATCCACATGGGGTATTATTGGAAAATGATGGAATGATATTCCTTTGCCTTTGTCAAAAAGTGCCCTCAATATCAACAACATAGTGACCTTATTTGAGATCCCACATAGGAGCTCCAAGCTCAAGCCTCTCCATGGTCATTTCAAACTTAGGGGCTAGATATTATTGGTAAGATATCTCCCCCTTCTTCTAAAGGTCATACCTTCATCATTACTGCTATAGATTACCTCACAAACTGGGTTGAAGCTATACCACTAAGGTCCACCACTACTGATGTAATTTGTAGGTTTCTTTTAGATATTATCATCTATCACTTTGGTTTTCCTACTACCCTTGTGTTTGATAATGGTATGCCATTTAAGAACAAGGAGGTGAAGCAGTTTCTGAAAAAAAAAATATTCAACATCGTTTTTCTACACCATATTATCCTCAATCTAACGGTCCGATGGAAGCCTCTAATAAAACTATTGAATGAATTTTACGTAAAACCGTTTGTAAACATGGTAAAGATTGACATACTCAATTGATCTATGCATAATGGGCCTATCACACAAGTGTACATATGGATACAAGAACAATGCCTTAAATCTTGTGTATGGTGCTGATGCAATCATGCCATTAGAGTTGGAAATTCCTTCATTGCAGATTTCTCTTAAAGGGCTTATTGATGATGATTCTTATCATACCCTTCACATTAACCATCTTGAGTTGTTAGATGAGCACTGTCTAAAATCCTTTCAACATCTCCAAGCCTATCAAAAATCTTTATCCAAACAGTATAACCAAAGTGTCCTTCCTCAAAATTTCAAAATAGGTGACCTTTTTCTTTATGAGAATCAGAAGAAAGTTAATGCAGTACTCAACCAACGAGGGAAATTTAGCCCAAGTTGGTTAGGTCCATACATAATCACCTCTATTTATGGATTTGTTGCTTATAGTTTGTCTCATATGGAAGGCACAACTCTTAAAGAGTCTGTGAATGCTCTGCGCCTATGCTGATACTATGCATAGAAATACTTTATATGTCATGAGCATGATGCTTAGTTCTCTAAGGTTGTTTTTCTATGATATTTCTTCATCAATACAATTATATATATGTTTGTGTAATGAAGTGAGTATGCATGTGTGTGTGGGTGTGTATATGTATGTCATACTTGAATCCTCTATATCGCAAAGGCATGTGTACAAAGATTATCATAGGGTTTAATTACACATGTGCAAAACATATGTAAATTAAATCATAATATACATCTAATCTAACCATCCATCATATGAGTATACATAATAAGCATGGTTTAGAAAAGCATCCATATATGATAGCACAAGGCATGGTTGAATCAAGGAATCATACATGGTGCCAATAGATGTGGCTATGAAACTATAACTGTACATCTATATATCAAAATAATGCTATACATTATTGTCAAAAATATGAATCTGTACAATATCAAAATTGTGCTCAGGACCCTCCAAGGGTATGATTCCTTGAGCTCGCTATTGCTGGTGGATCCTGATATCAATGTGATGGTTGACGAACAGATGTGGTATGTAATCTTGTGGCTATGGTTCTCCATGAGCAGAGTCCTCTCAGCTCTCCTCACAACTTTGCAATGATCACCAACTACACCCTGTTGTGCCACCGCTACCTATTAACAAAGGTCATTGACCTAGCTCAATTTGGCATCGTGTTCCCTCTCAACATTCTCAACATGTGTCGTGACCTGGTCTCTCTCTGATGACGGTGTACAGTTCCAGTAGGCCTGTTCCCTCTGTCTTATCACTATTACCAGCCAAGATGCTCCTTGCACCATCTCTACCTGACCCTCCTCATATGTTGTCATAAGTCGTGCTATAGGGTCGAATAGGTGTGCATGTCCCCCCACTGACTAGAGTGGCCGATATGAATCCAGGGTAGGACCCCAGATCTGAATAGTTGGGACGATATCTAAGAGTGGCCAGTGGATGAAACTTAGCCACTTAGCGATGCCCTCTGCAATAAAAAGTGATATATAAATGTCAGCATCTAGATCATATGATGTATATATTACATATAAATCAAAAGAAGAAAGTTATATCATACACACTAAATTACAAAACATATCGGGATCACTTCCCTCCTAGTCTAGATCTTGTGGAGGCACCCTACTAGAGGATGCCCCACGGTCCTTGTTGCGGTTCTTGATGGTGGTGCTAGAGGTGCAACAAGTGATGGTGGTAGCCCCCTAGGTGGCGAGCCTCATGTAGCTCTCACTTGGCTTCGACTGGCTACTTTCAGCCTCGATGTTGGTCTCTTGCCCTCACTTCTTGAAGATGACCCCTCCTCGATGACTCCTCCTAACGCACTGGCATCTCCCCCTCAACATCTATTCGAAATATGGGAGCAGGACTAGCTGTACTCCACGACTCGTTAAATTTCTAAGTCACCCCGACATCATCAATATCCAACTGGGGTGTTATGTCATCATTGTCTCTACCCTCTAGATTGTCCTGCACATCGCTGATGGTAGGCTGAGATAGGTCTTATGATCGTATAATGCTCCTCGCTTACTGAATGTAGGTAGGAGCGACAAGAGAAATTATCTATACCTACCCAAAATATCTCATGCACTGACGCCAGTAGTAGGGGACAACTATGTGATCCTACCACCCGAGTAGGAACCTATCTTGCTACATCCAAGGAAGTTATGTCTAGTCTATCACCCAGACCAGCATATCCTAAAACGGTTGCCAGACTACGTCCCTTATATTGAGTTGGTCGATCGTGATCCTCCACTATGTGAGATCATTGGTCCTCCAAATGGCCTGTTAGAGTGGATAAGCGTGTGCTCACGATATATCCATGTACGAGCATCAAACATGTTAATACCATAGGCCTCGTATAGGTGATATTCTCAAACATCCACACCTGTAGTAGTGTGCATGTTTTGAGGCTCTAGAACTCATGGTGGACATAGTGTGATAACTCATATTAGATATGTGCAAGAATTCTCTGTCCCCATGCAAACACGGTACCCTCCTCCTCCATCTCCCAAAATAATAGCATGAAGATCGCTGCTAGCTCTAAGCCTCATCCATCTATGAGCACCTGTAGCGCTAGTGTCAAATCAGAGGAATCGACGTCCATCCCTAGCTGATTGCTCAGAGGTATATGTGGTTGGTCGTGTCTATAACTTAAACTAGGTCCCACTCTTGAAGCGTCCGTAACTCTCGTGTAGATGAAATGGATAGTGATACTCATCGATTGCGAGTGAGTGATCTCATGATGCGATAAACATCTATCAATGTCACATTAATCTCCCTTGTGGTAGGCTAAATGAGATAGTATCTACATCCCACCTCTCCATCAGGGTTCTTAGCATCGATGCATGAAAGAAAAACTCTAGCATGCAATATACCCACTAGAGTCCCACTCTCTGAAGTCACTATCGATCTGCTGTAGGAAGCTCATCCGCTCTCTCACATAGTAAGCTGAAGAGATGTCCATATGTATCCTCCTAGACCTTTGACAACACTTACATCCAAAAAAAGATATCGATTAATCTCCTATGCACTCATATGGACGCTAGCATGCCATGCAGACCCCAATGCATATAATGGATGCCCGCACATTTGGTGGATCCCAGTGCGTCCACCAGATGACAACACAGAGACGTCCACAGGATGAACATGCCAGTCTGAGACCCAAGCACATCTCGAGGATGCCTGTGCTGCTTTGAAAACTAAATCCACAATAAAATATGCAAAAGAAACTAAAAAAATGTGATTCAAGACTCACCTACTTTGGCTGCTCACCATGCTCCATTAAAATGCATAGCTCCTCACTCTTGCTTGCTCTGTACTCTCATCTGAATGGCATTTTCGCTGAGTATATAGAAATCTCAAAGAAAATGCTCGTGATGAATAGTGCTAATGACCCTTCTGGGGGCTCACCCGTTGAGTATATAGCCGAATTGTCTCGACCCCCTTTTGTGGTAGAATTTTGGCTTGTCTTCCTTCTTGTTTTTCCTGCCTTGCTGGGGGAAAAAAATTTGGGGGCATATACTTTCCTTCATCAAATTTTTCATTTCCCATCTGTACTAACACCTCTTAAGCATTCTTCTCACCACAATAGTTTCCTCTATTTTTTGTAGTAACCAAATCTTGATCTTTGCAGTGCTTGAACTTCCATGATAAACACTGTGGTTTTCCGCAGAGTACTAGGGGCATTTCTCATGTCTACCTGACTGACCTTTGTGGCCTCTTCAATGTCCATTTTGTTAGGTATTTACTGCATTTAATGCACTGCATGGATTTAATGAATTTATCTTTGTTGCATGGGTTTAATGAATTTATCTTTGTAAACTACTTTAGTGCACTTGATGCCTTGAGTTGATCAATTCAGTAAAGTGGGGACAAAATGTAGTATCCTAAATTATGCCTTGTGCATTTATGACACTTATACATTACATCTGGTGCATTTATGACAAAGTTCATGATCAAGATTTTACTACTTTGACATCATGAGCTCAAAAGACAAAGTGTACCCAATTTCCCTTAAAGCTCATTTTTTGACTTTTAGAAAATTACATGATATTTATGGTCCAGGGTATAGTCTTGTATGCAAGCTTGGTTATGATGGTAAAGGTTGTGGACCTAATGAACGAGGTATTCAGATTCCTTTGGAACTTGAACCTTTTCATCATAACACTAGACTAGGATATTGAACTACATCTCGCAAAGCTAAACCATGGTTGACTGTCAACATGGTTTGTATCGAACCTCTTCCTCTTAAGCTTGTACATCTTGAATATATTGATACTACAAAACCATTTTCCAAAGTTCATTTGGACTTTTTCCCTTCAAAAGAGGCTTTAAACAAATTCTTAGGTGTGTTTGTTTAGTTACCTTCTTACCATCACAAACATCATTTCCCATATTGTTTAAATGCTCAAGCATACTTTGGGGAATCTGTCATGAGTGTTAATAAAGAAGCTTACTTATCCTATGACGAGGAAAGCATATATTTATCTCATCCAAAGGACCGTAGTACCCTTCTAAAAGGAGAAACTATTGATGTTGCCATATATGACAAGGCTCTTGATAAAGTTATCATAGTTGGAAAGTGTTTATCTTCAGAGGAATATAAGGAATATTCAGATATCCTACACCAGTTTCTTAGATATTTTTGCTTGGTCATATGAGGAAATGCCAGGAATTTATGAATCAATTATGGTTGACAATATTTTGCTAAACCTTGATGCCAAGACTGTAAAGAAAAAGATATGAAAAATGAACCCCAAGGTAGCCTTGTTAGTCAAGACGGAGATATAAACACTTTTAAAGGCTAAGTTTTATCTATCCTATCGACTACTCTCCTTGGATTTAAAACATTATTCTAGTTGGAAAACCTGATGGTCGAATCCAAATCTATATTTTTCAGGATTTGAATAAAGCTTCCCTCAAGGATGAATTCTCACTCCTAAATATTGATATAATCGTAGATTCAACTGCAAGTTCCACTTTTCTCTCTTTCGTGGATGCCTTCTCGAGTTATAATCAAATTCACATTAACCTAGAAGATTAATTGAAGACTTAATTTACAACTCCTTGGGGTACCTTTTGTTATGTCGTCATGCTGTTTGGGTTAAATAATGCGGGGAAACCTACCAATGAGCCACGACTCTCATATTTCATGACCTCATTCACAAGATTTTAGAAGATTTTGTTGATGATATCTGAGCGAATTCAATTATCTGCCAATATTATGTCAAGAATATTTTTTTGATATTTGAAAGGATTTGATTGTATAAAAAGAGACTAAACCCTCTCAAGTGTGTTTTTGGCATCGACGTTGGCAATTTTTTAGGGTTATTGTCTCTTGTCAAGGAATCGAGATCGATAGAAACAAAATTGATGTGATTGTCAACATGCCTCCACTAAAGAACATCTCTTAACTTCGTAGTTTGCAAGGAGAGATTCAGGGCATTCATAGGTTCGTAGATCAATTGGTTGATTGTACACTTCCATTCACACACTTGTTGAAGAAAGATGTAAACTTCAAGTAGAATTAATAGTGTCAGAAATCCTTCGATTCTATCAAGAATTATTTGGATAATCAGCCTTTCTTAATGTTGTCTATGTCGTTTAGACCTTTCTTTTCATATATCTTTTCCTCATCTAATTCTCTAGTGGCCTTGCTAACCCCGACATGATGATGATGGTTGAGAAAGGACGATATATTACATCAGCCATGTTCTCATTGAATAGGAAGCTCAATATTTTGCAATGGAAAAAACAATGTTTGGCTCTTGTCTTTGCAACACAGAAGCTAAGGCATTATATTATTCATGCAAAAACATGAGTGATCGTTAAAAATGATCTTCTAAAATATCTCTTTTCAAAGTCCAACCTCTCAGGTAGGCTAGCTAAGTGGGTAATGTTTCTTTCTGAGTTTGACTTACAATTCGGTACTCAAAAGTCAATCAAAGGGCAGGCTATTGCCGACCAGTTAGCTCAAGCCCCTTCTCTCAAATCATTTCCTACTTTGGACCTCTTCCCTTATGAGTATTTATTAATAATTAGTCAAGAGCCAATATGGGATATGTACTTTGATGGATTGAGATGTCAGACTAGTTCAGGAGAAAGTGTTGTATTAATCTCACTTGAAGGTAAACTGATCCCTCTTTCTTTTCGTTTGGAATTCCATTGCACTAATAACATTGTTGACTATGAAGTCCTTATCACTAGCTTACATGCCACTATTGAAATGGAAGTAAAGCATATTCATATTCATGGAGACTCTAAACTTATTGTAATTCAAGTCACATGAACATATCGTGTCAAGCAACTGAAATTATCTCAGTATAAGGATCTAGTCATGATCATACTTAAATATTTAACCACTTACACTATCGATAGCATATCTTAGAGAGAAAATAATCATGCGAATGCAATGGCAAGTTCTGCTTCCCTTGTAGGTCTAGAATATGGTCAGGACACAAGTATCATTTCGTGGTACAAGTTCTCCACTATCCCAGTGTATCTGATCAACTTGAATTTTATAGTTTTATGTGTGCTCATGTAGACTCGGAAGAGTGGTTTGCACATATATATAGCTATCTTAAGACTGGCAGTTTTCCTGATGACCATAGTAAGAGTACGTGTGTCTAGATTTGAAAGCTTGCTACTCCATAATTATCTTATCTATGTTCTTTATCGAAGGTTATACTATGGTCTTCATCTTCGTTGTTTGACTAAAGATGAGATACCCCTCATCCTTCAAGAATCCCATTCAAGTATTGGAGGTGGGCACTTTGGAGGTAAATCTTTGGTTTATAAGTTAATCCACATGGGATATTATTAGCAAATGATGGAACAAGATTCCTTCACCTTTGTCAAAAAGTGCCGTCAATGTCAGCAACATAGTAACCTTAATCTAGATCCCGCACAAGAGCTTCGAGCTCAAGCCTCTCCTAGGCCATTTCAAACTTGGGGGCTAGATATTATTGTTGGCATTGTGTTGTCATTTATGTCAACCGGTATAGGAGTACCGACCAACATGAGAGATGTATGTGCAACACTATCAACAAGGAGTACAGGTTGAGATATCTTGGATATCACCTTGTGTTGCAGAACACCGGTAAGGTAAGGAAGATGGCCCTGAGAGTCACCGGTACACGAGTTAGTGCCTGACTTGTGTAGATGAGATGGTAAGGTGATCAATACCGGTACACTATATCACTGGTAAGGAAATGATGTCAACTGGTAAGTGATGTGTTGACATAGGGAAGTCAGATCAACCAAGTGAGTAGTTGTCAGCCTACAAAGGTCATGACTAGTGTACATGAAGGATGGTCAAGATGTTTGAGCAGTTGTTTGTGATGAAGAAGAAGAATGTTACCTGAATCACATCAACATTGGAGGAGAAGAATGAACAGATCACTGAATCACATGTGCCTATTTGAAGAAATGTTGCACAAACAAGGAAGTCACATGAGTACACTTTAGGATACAGAAGACAAGGTGCAAATCCACCAATAAATGGAACTTATGTCCAGCTGATCAAGGACAAGGCAAGGCTGAGCAGATGCAAACAC
The DNA here is from genome assembly GCF_030272615.1 of Cryptomeria japonica. NCBI lineage: Eukaryota > Viridiplantae > Streptophyta > Pinopsida > Cupressales > Cupressaceae > Cryptomeria > Cryptomeria japonica. The sequence goes on along the minus strand of NC_081410.1, from coordinate 563,765,214 downwards.
AGGAAGTGGCCTAACTGAAGATGGTGTCTGGTGAAGGTTGATGAAAAAGTGTCATCAATAAGGTTTATCAGTATGTAAGTCTATCGGTAATATGTGCAAGGTACAGATGTAGATATCTTCCCACCTTGTGGGAATGAGCATTCTCAAGATAGACATGTCTGATGACCGGTCAAGGTGTCCCACCTGTAGCTAAGCAAAATGTAGACATGATGAGTAGGGTTTGTATACCGATAGAGAAGAGAAACTGGTAAAAGTGTTTGGTCGGTGATCCTATCTGGACTGACATGAAGAGTCAATCTAGCAGTTGGTCGACATGGATGCCACTTGGAGTCAAGGTGGCAAACCTACATTTGGATAAAGATGGAATGTACACCGATAAGGTTGTTGCATGGTTGGTCGATATTAATGGAAGGTCCCACAAATCATGGGACATGTTGCAGAAGTATTGTAGGGGTTTGTGGATTGAGGTATGAAGGACAACTACGAGCCAACTAAGAGTGATTGAGGAGATCAAGGCTGATGAAGATAACAACAAAACTAAATCTTGGTGTTTGACCAAGAGACTAGCTAATAGGGTAAAATCATATCACCAGAGATGGAAGGCATGATATAAGAGGCGCGTAAATGGTAGAGTTGTGCAGCTAGCAATTTGGAAGATCAGATCGGATAGGATCTGATTGGATCTGGTTGCCTCAAGGATGGTGAAGAAACCCTAACTATCTAGAAGTTGAATTGGCTTTTGGTGGGAAAAACCAGTCTAAAAATATGAAGGCAAAAGACATTGTTAAGAGATTCTACTGAAGAGAAGAAATATATTGTGCTATTATGAAGTGTTGCTTTTGCATGTGAGAGCAAATCATCCAAGTGCTCAGAGAGTATCTGAGATAAGAGGGAGAGTGAAGAGAAGAACTGGTAGTGGTTATGCTGGCAGAGAAAAAGTGAAGAGAGCTGCATAGAAGGCAGACAGTGGATCGACAAAGTTTAGCATTGGTAAAGTGCAGGGTAGTGAGGAGGAGATCCTGTAGAGAAGAAGAGTAGAAGAGGTGTACTGGCAAGGCTTACCGACAGAGAAGAAACAAGAGAAGTGAGTCGGTGTTGCAGTGAAGGTATCTCACCGACAGAGTACTGTATATGAAATGGTTGCAAGATTTACTTGTAACAAGATAACTACTTTGTATTTGAAGTTTACTTTAAGAACATTGAGTTGTAGCTCAGTGCAGGGGTTGTAGCTCATAAAGTCAGGGGTTGGTGATCCTTGGGTAGGTGCCCTAAAGTCAGGGATTTTAGATCCTTTGGGTTGTAGCCCATAAAGTCAGGGGTTGGTGCTCCTTGGGTTGGTGCCCTAAACTTTGTAATAGTGTTTTCATTGTGAGGCTAGATTGGAGCAGTAGACTCCAACAACATTGCTCACCGAGTTTTTTCCCATCTTGGATTTTCCTCATACATACTAGTGTTATGTGATGCCTCATGTGTGTGATTGCATCTGTGTTGGTCTCCCCACTAACTGGTAAGTCTGCCTTGAGTTAGAACTATTAACCAGTATGCTCACATAGGATTGCTAAAGGGAAAAGTTTGAGAACCACTGATTCACCCCCTCCCCCTCTCAGTGGTGCATTGTGTCTAACAAATATCGATAAGATGTCTCCCCCTTCTTCTAAAGGTCATACCTTCATCATTAATGCTATAGATGACTTCACAAAGTGGGTCGAAGCTATACCACTAAGGTCCAAGTGTAGGTTTCTTTTAGATAATATAATCTCTCACTTCGGTTTTCTTGCTATCCTTGTGTCTAATAATGGTATGCACCATTTAAGAACAAGGAGGTAAAATAGTTTTTGGAAAAATTACATATTCAACATCATTTTTCTACACCATATTATCCTCAGTCTAACAGTTAGGTAGAAGCCTCTAACAAAACTATTGAACAAATCTTACGTAAAATTATTAATAAACTCGGTATAGATTGGAATACTCAATTGATCTATGCAATATGGGACTATCACAAAAGTGTACGTATGACTACAGGAACAACACCTTATAATATTGTGTATGGAATTGAGGTAATTATGCCATTAGAGTTGGAAATTCCTTCATTGTGGATTTCCCTTAAAGGGCTTATTGATAATGATTCTTATCGCACCCTTAGCCTTAACAATCTTGAGTTGTTAGATGAGCGCCATATAAAGGCCCTTCAAAATATCTTAGCCTATCAAAAATCTTTATTCAAACATTATAACTAGAGTGTCCTTCCTTGAACTTTCAAAATAGGTGACTTGCTTCTTTATGAGAATCAGAAGAAATATAATGTGCCACCCGACCAAAGAGGTAAATTTAGCCCAAATTGGTTAGGTGCATACATAATCACCTCTATTAATGGCTTTGGTGCTTACATTTTATCTCATTTGGATGACACACCTCTTAAAGAGCATATGAATGCTTTCCATCTATGTCGATACTATGCGTAGAAAGACTTTATGTGTCATGAGGATGATGCTTAGTTCTCTAAGGTTGTTTTTCTATGACATTTATTCATCAACATAATTCTATATATGTTTGTGTTATGGAGTGACTATGCATGTGCATGTGGGTGTGTATATGTGTGTCATGCATGAATCCTCTATATCTCAAAGTCATGTGTACAAAGATTATCATAGGTTTTAATTATGCATGTGCATAACATATGTAAATTAAATCATGATATACCTCTAATATAACCATCCATCACATGAGTATACATAGTGAGCATGAAATAGAAAAACATCCATCCATGATAACACAAGACATGGTCAAATCAAAATAATGCTATACATTATTGTCAAAAATACAAATCTATACAATATCAAAACTAGGGGCATTGCTGGTCTTCCTAATTGACCTCTCTTGCCTCTACAATATCCTTTTTGTTAAATATTTATTGCATTTTTCATTTCATGGGTTAAACGAATTTATCTTTCTTAGCTACTTTAGTGCACCTAATCTCTCGAGTCAATCAACTCACTAAAGTGTGGGCAAAATGTAGTGTCCTAAATTATGCCCTATGTATTTATGACGCTTATGCATTACATTCTGTGCATTTATGAAAAAGTTCATGATCAATATTTCACTACTTTGACATCATGAGCTCAAAAGACAAAGTTTCCACAATTGCCCTTAAAGCTCATTTGGGACTATCTTGGTATGGACAACAGTGCGACACATAGACTTTTGCGTATTGTGCTAAAGTCGTGATAAATTCTCGAACCTAGAATCGCATATCCCGCATCACACTTCTTTGATGCATGTCCCTTCACTTGAACACACCTATAATGGCTATTCCCACCTATTCTTTGCATTAAAATGCTATCATTTTTCTCATGACAACACTCTAGACATTATTTACAAAGAAACTATCTAAGAAAACTACTCTCTAATGCTCTTGACTCTTGGCTCTTACACTTTGGCTTTGATTGTGATCTCTAGGCTACCATCTTACAACAACAAGGCTACTTTGAGCTTCATCACACTCCTATCTTAAGAGAGGGGTTTGGCTGGAATGCTTTGTCTTCTCTCTTATCTTTTATCTTGTATCTCTAACATTGCATGCTTTGCATTGTTGCATCTTTGAATGTTCCTATTGTCTAGGTGCATTTATTCTATCATTCCATCTTATATCTTGCAATAGGGGTTTTCCTCCATTAAGTGAGGATTGTTTCTATTGCATTTATCAATTATCATTTATCATTAAATTACATGTATTAGGGGTTTTCCTCCATAAAGTGGGGTTAATTTCTATTACATTTACCATTTCTATCCAATTTATCTATTTGGTTATTTCTGGCAATGTATACATGAAAGCGAAGGTTTGGTTGAGGCAAACCCCTATACAAACCCAATATGTTTCCCCATCTCTATCTGCATAGGTGGCAAATAGGTTCAGTGTGGCTAAGGACAAATTCTAGAACGTTTATGGTGCATTTGTAGGTCTTTTTACGTATGGATGACAATGCAGTACATAGACATCCACACGACACACTATTGTCTAGAACCTGAGACCGAGTGGGTTCTTTAGTATAAATGTTTTTCCATCTGCACATTTCCATAATAGTTAAAATTTCCTTGTTCTATTGTATGTCTTAATATTCTGTAATTTTTATAGTTTAATCTAGTGGTTATTTTATCATTGTATTTTTATCCCCTGGCTCACCCTCAGCACCAATTTAAGTGAGGTAGCGGTAGATAGTTTATTCTTTGAGAATCATCATCTTAGAGGTAACAAATTCTCTCCTCTAAAATAATGTTTTTTATTAGGGTAAAAATAGGTTTTGAAGGGACCCCGAAACCCTTTACAAAAGGACCTTACAAGATAAAAGCATTAAGCAACCAGGAGGAACAAACCCAAGAAAAGCCAGTAAAATAACTAGAGAAAACCAGTTAAAGCCCCAAAAAAACCAGAAAAATCCGGCCAGACCCGACAAAAGGAACTAATTAATATTTTTCCGGGCATTAGCCAAGTTATTTCTAATCCCATATAGGTCTTTGATATTTTCCCTAAGATTAGGGATCTCCTTAGAAGACGCAACAACAACTTTCTTGACACTCACTCTGGTTCTCTTTCCAACTCCACCCTGTGTAGCTTCACCACTTCCAATCTTGATAGCATCTTCATCCATGGCTAGGTCCACCACCAGTTTGGGAGAGCTGGAATTATCAAGGACCTTCGAAATATCCTCAAGGTTTTTTGTGATAGCAGACAAGATATTCGGGATAATACCCAACAGGTTTTTCATCGCCACTTTCCCTTCTTCCAACAAGTTAATCTGAGTAGCCATTTTATTAACTTTCTCCTCCATTTCCTTCTTCCACTGCATCTGATCCCTATCATCTTCCTTCCTTTTGTCATCCATCTGTTTCCTATTTTTCTCCAGGTTCTTCAAAAGTTCATAAGTCCATCTGTCATAACCCAATCTGGCCTCAGTGAGTATTTTAAGGTTATCCAAGAATAACCCATCTCCAACACTTTCCTTTTCCTCACTTAAGCTATCCTTTTCCATATCCTTCTCAGGTTCCTTGTTCTTCTCCCTCTCAGAATTCAAATCTTTTTCCTCATTATCCTCTACAATAATGTTAATGAAACTTCTTCAATCTATTCAATTTTCTTTCACAAGCCCTTTTTCAAGTTACCCCCAAAAAAATAACAACCTCCAACAACAAGGAAGTGTTGGAATACCCCACACCATTGAGAGGGGTGGGAGTGAATCAGTGGTCTATTAAAAAATCAATTCACTCGTAATATAAAACTGAACAATCAATGAAACAGTCACATATCTCAGTTCATAGCAAAAAGCTTAATAGCATAAACACACAAGTTAATCTATAGAAAAGTATAACAATATGTGTACATCAGATAACACAAATATATGAGTGGAAAACCCTTGAAGGGTAAAAAACCACTCTGAAAATAAACTCCATTAAGCCTCATTGACAACCTCATTGGTTACAAAAATGCCTCACGAGCAACCTTTTTGGTTACATTCAGAGCACCAACCCCTCACACAATGAGGGAACCAACCTTAGGAGCACCAACCCCTTATAGAATAAGGGCACCAGTCCTAGGAACACCAACCCCTTACATTTAGGAGCACTAACTCTAAGGAGCACCAACCCCTTTATAAGAAATGAATTTTTTTACAGATGGTTACTCTGTTTCATCACATAACACTATTGTTAATTTATAATAGTAAATAAAACAATCTAATTATACATTCACTGGTAACAGAAAACACAACTCAATGATTTAGACTCTTATCATGTCAGACTATCCTTCAACCAAACTTTTAAATCAAGACCATTGAAACCATTATTGAATCCTTCTTCTCCATCTAGTAAATAAATTCCACACAATCTTTTCTTTTAGTGATGCCATTTGCATTCTTAGAACAAATATTTCTCTTATCGATGCAAGCACTATGAACATCATTAAACGCCTAGTTAATTCCTTATCTCTGCAACCAAAACTATACATTGTACATTCTACAGTTTTAGAACAATAACATGCTATTAAACATTTATATCATCTACAAAAGAACTATTCTCTCTTTCAACGCATATTCCAAAAACCCTGGGGTAATATTTAATCACTTTATATACTTCATCGACCAGTTGTAACAATTTGGTAATCATGGAACTGAATCGACAACCACCCATTTGCTTTTGTCTTAGCAACTAGTCATTAATATTTGAAAATTTAAAAACTTGAACAACATGTCCACAAATATTTGAGAATAAAGTATCAACCTTTAGAATCACCATGATGATTATATCAATAATATTCAACATTCCATTTTAATTCAAAAAATAAAATTCCTCTTCCTCTGTTTCCATAAATATGAGGTTCTGCTACAAGTTCCTATTGCCATGGTGACAAGATACAAAAATTTACATTGCAAGCCTTTTGCTACAAACTTAAACTGAAATGTCTAGACTAAGACATCAAGAGATCATAATATTGAAGTATGCAATGCATCCTAACAAACACCAACCCATTTTTAAATGACATGTATAGTTTCAACTTTGTTGTTCATTAAACATGAACTCAACTTGGTTCAGTTGAATAACCTCTTATGTACTTGACAACTTTGTACAAATCCAATGCTCAAACATGTTTCTACATTTAAGTGCATTAAAATCAAAGTCACCTTCCTTCATGAACACATACAACACTAATCTTGTACTTGTATCTTAAAGATTCCACTAGAAGTGTCCTATCCACACCATCTTAGTTATATCTAATATTTGACATAGTCTGATCAACACATGCTAGCATTGTCATGAATGTGCTGACTATCTCTATTAGCATCAAACTCCCCCTTTGATAATTTGCACTTGACCTAGTTGACATCAATGCCAACAACTCTTCTTAACTTGCCAATAATACCAATAGAAATATGATCCAAACCAATTCAATAACAAGAATGAGAAGGATCCCCCCTCTTATTTTATATAGGATCTTAATAGAGATTCAAATTTGAATATCTTTAATGAGGTATTGACACATTCCACTCCTCTATTAAAACCTCCTAGACATCTCTACATTGCTCTCACAAATGAATGTGACATTTTTGAGGAGTGGGGAGTGTGTACTTGTACACTCATCCCTAAAAGATTCCAAGGGTGGCTCACATAGGTGAGATCATTTTTATCTTTTCAATTTTATTAATGAATTTGGGAGAGTGGGGTTGGAGAGTGATAAGTCACTCTCCCAAGCCTCGAAAACTTGATTTTCAACACTTCCTAGACTAGCTATTTTTTATGGGTCATATATTCACTAACATCAAAATTAGAACCTTAAAATGAGTCCCAACCCCTCGATTTGTATCCTAGGACTCCAAAGATAAAGAAAATGCATAAAATAAAGCCTTTTTATTCCCCAAAAAACTCCCACAATACTAAACCTAAAAATTGCTAATTAGGATGGTACTTGCCAATAAATACTTCTTATCTTTGTTGAATATCTCGAACAAATAAGGGGGGGGGGTGAATCAGTTGTCAATTAAAATGTTTTACTTATTCCATAGCAATAGATATGGTAAAGTAATACTTATTTACTTAACCATAAATTGATATAAGCATTAGAGAGCACACACATGGAACATACACATGAAACACCAAATTCTACATGGAAAACACAAGAAGGAAAAAAACCATGGAGAATGCTAATTCTCAAGTATAAAAAAACTATTAGGGTGACACTGATTAAGGTGATTTTTACAAAAGACATCTCATTTCCAGAATGCTCACTATAGGTGGGGTAACCGCCCTATTAAAATTGCCAGAAAAAGAGTGCTCGCTACCTAGAACAAAAAGAAGGAAAAATAAGTAATCCACCACTGTAGCACAAGTTGTTGGTATTTTGGATATGTTGATATGGTTTTGTCATTGATTTAAACACTTTTCAAACACTTGAGAACACTTGGAGATCTTTGGTTTATGTTCACTGGCATGATCAGTGACTTATGCACAGTCATTGATATCTAGTTAACCGACATGATTATATTGTTCAATGAAACTGAGGATGATCTGGTATCATTTGGAGATTACTTGGTTATGTCGAAGACATCATTTGGACACTTGGTTTTGGTGATTTGATTATTGATCTAATCGGGTTTGCATATTTGCTATTACCGGCAAATAGGTCCAGGATATACACTGACAAGCTTATCTATTCCAGATCAGCATGACATGTTGTGAAGATGATTTATTATTATTGTAAATGCATTGAGTCGACATCACGCATCGCATATTGATTCATTTGTAATTGTTTTTATTGTAATATCTTAGTGAGCTGACCTACACATTTGGTCTTAGGTTTTGGTATATATGTAAGATCTCATTTATGAGATTGTGTGGTAGAGTGTGGAAAAGGATTGTAATAAGGTATATGTGAATATAAGCAGAGCTATACACGCAGGCATCATTCAAGATTGAAGGAAGGTTTGAAGAAGGCAAATCAGAGCTTAACCGGTACTGAATCCAGCATATGAAGATGTTATTTTGAGTAGTACATTATCATTGGATTTAACCATCCAATTGCAGTGAGCTCTAGGTAGTTGGTCGTACATGCATGTGCAGACTCCGTATTGTACACACATACTATCTGGAATAGTATCATCTGATTGTGGGTAAGGTTTCTCACCATGGGTTTTCCCCTTACAGGGTTTCCACGTACAAATAACTATGTTATGTGTTGTGTATGTTATTTGTCTTTCTGTTTCATGCTTTAAACTTTATCGGCACTGCAATTAATTGTTAAACTATCTACCGACATTAAAGTTTGGTTTACCGACATTAAGCATTAAGTTTGGTTAAGTTAGTTTTGATTTGTATTTATTGGACAATTGATTCACCCCCCCCCCTCTCAGTTGCATCTAGGACCTAAAAATTAGTATCGGAGCTTAGTCCTCTTTTTGTGGAAGTTTAACAGCTTGAGGAGATCCAATGTCTACTAACTATTTCAGGAAGGATAGTCTGAAGCTTGATGGAACTAACTATGGTATATGGAAGATCAGAATGGAGACACGTCTGAATTGCATTGGAAAGGACATATGGGATGTTACAAAGAATGGCTATGTTGTTCCTACTCAAGGTCAACCTAATCCACCAACCTTGGCTAAAGATGAGGAAAATGATTGCAAAGCAAGAGAAGCACTTTTGAGTGCATTGTCAGGTCAACAAATCATGGGATTATTAGATAGATCTACTGCTAAAGCTATATCTCCTTATAAATCCCCTCAAATTTCTAAATCCAATTATGAATCTTTATCTCCTATTCATCATAAAGTCCTTTCCTCCAAGGATAAGGCTCTAATAAATTACACTCATCCTTCTTCTAAGATTTCTTGTGACTTTTCTTCTTCAATTTTTATCATTTTATACATGTTTTTGATCTCACTTATAGTTGAGCATTTAGCATGTCATATTCAAATAGCTCATTCAATCTATCATGTCTTTGAATAACATTAATGGCTATTATGTTGCTCATCATTATGTGACATTGGTAGCTCATTTACTGGGGGCTCATTGTCATTCATGATGGTACAATTTCAAGTGCAATCATATTTTTGAAGCAACATAATAGCCTAATTTTTCTATGTTATCTCTTGTTCCTATGGGGACAAGAGTGATTTCATACATCTCTTCTTTTTATGGTTAAAATTTCCCTTTGGGGTAATAGTGTGGAAATATTAATCATCTTTTCTTTAGAATCCTCTTTTCCTAGATATGGGAGAAGATGTGTGTTCTCTTTCTTATCCTACCCACTTCTTGTGAGGAGCATTTTACATACACTAATGTCTTGCTTGCATGAACTCATGTGAGTATGTAGTACATTTTGCTTATGTCTAAATTTCTCCCTAGAAGATTGTGTAAGTCCTTCTCATTGTCCTTATCCTTGGGAGGCAATGATCTTTCCTTATTTTTTTCTAAGGATCCACTTTTTCCTATTTCGTGGATGGTGTGAACTTTATTACTTGATGTTATTCCTTGTATGCATTTGTTGTTGTTTGTTCAAGGATTCTCTCTTACAAGAGGTGTAAGTCCTTGACTACAACCTCTTTTGCACTTGGTAAAATACATCCATAATGAATTCACTCTCCCAATTGGGTTAAAAAGAGCGTCATCCTTCATTAAGAATCACTTTCACCTAACAAAAGAAGGAAATATTGCTTTCTTATTCTCTTCTTAGACAATTCCTCTCGAGGATAGGTGTCTTTTGTACAAAGATCTCTTCTCCTCTAAGGATCTCCTTTACACATACTACAAGATATCCCTTTTCAACTATCTTATCCTTGCTTAAAGAGTGCAAAACTCTCTTGCTTGGATCTATGACATTGTTGCATTTTTGGGGTATCTTCTTTTGTGATGAAGGTAGGTATCCTTGTTCTACTTTACTTATAACATAAACCTTACACTTTTTGATCAATGGGTCATTCTCGGAACCAGAGCACAGACTCTTAGAGTGAGATGTCTGCATTTTTCTTTTATGCAAGGTGATTATTCTCGGAACCAGAGCACAGACTCTTAGAGCGAGATGTCACACTTTTGTACTATACATATACAGGTTGTAGCATACTCGAGCATAGACTCCTATGAGGTGCTTCTAACCTCCCTTACACACACATGCACAAGGTTGAGTGGAACTAGCGGCATAAGGCTAGACTTTCTCACTCTCCTCCCTTACATGGATCACCTAGATAGACTCTAGGGGCTAGTTTTCCATGTCCTTTGTCCCATGGATAACCTAGACAAGATCTAGGGGCGAGAAGTCCATGTTTTCTCTCTCACTATTCTTCTCATGGATCACCAATGTGTGTATTCATGTTTTTTTCCTTTCTTTTCTTCTCTTTGCATTTTGTTTCCATTCACATCCTTCATCTTGTGTTAGAGAACTCTCAAATCCTCACACTCTTTGTTGTGTTGGAATTGAGATTTAGTCCTCTTTCTTACCAAATGATTCTCCATTAGTTTTTGATCTCATATCAAATCTTCTTGTGAGCATTTGTTATCAATATTCTTTAACAATTCAAAGTGGTAAACATGATACCCTGTTTCAACTCACTAAAATTAGCAAGCCGAAATAGGGGGGGGCATATAGCTACCCTCGAATTTTCATCACCTTCCTTAGTAAGCATTAGGTGATTTTGCGATCTAACGTGTGTTTTGTAGGGTACGGTTCCTAACTGTGTACTGCAGATGCCGCTGGGGGCTTCGTCCGATAACTTATGGATATATCCTTTTTCAAATAATGTTTACTTTTCTGTACTTTAGCTTTCATATGCACGTAGTGTTCATATGACCACTAAAGTGGGGGCTAAATGTAGCGTCGTAAATTGTACGCACTTGCTAGGGTGGTACAATTTCACACCTAGTTTAGCACCCGCCTTGGCGCATCTTGCATTTTGCATTGCATTTCCCCTTTAGCACTTAATTAATCAAATTAATTAGGTCTAAGGTCCTATTTCATCATCTTTCACATTATAAAGTTGGGCCCTTTCATTAAAGTGTGCCCCTTTCATTTTATTCTTCCAATACATCATTTAATCAAAAACCCTAATTAGGTCCTATTTTGAACTTAGGGGCTTGATTTCGGGGGTCAAAACAACTCGAAATCAGCTGTAACTTCAGGATTCTCTCTAAAATCATCATATCCGATGGCCCTGAAAATTTGGTGAAAAGTTGTCAGGACCATGGCACCCGGAGAGGACCATGGCGCCCGGAGTGCACATGGTCCCGAACATTTTTCCCAAAATTTTAGGAGCGCAATCCAATCATAAAATAAAGCTTAACCCCAAGAAATTGGCAGGATATTCAATCTCTAGGTTGGCCAAAAGTTGAAATTAAGACCTAGGGTTTCATATATAAGAGCTCTCTTTCTTCATTTGAAAGGATCCAGATTTTTGGTTTCAAGGGCCTTCTATGCAGCGAAAGAGCAGATCTTTGAAGACTTCAAGAACATTCAACATCCATCCATCAAGCATTCATCAGTTTGATTCATCCATTTAGGGCTTTAAAGACATTGAAGAGCAATAAGGGATCACCGACTGAAGATTGGCTTGTACCCCTCCCTTGGGGTTGTGTATGATTTCATGTTGTTTTCATGTCTTTGCATAAGCTTCATCATATCATTTGTATTCATGCTTTAGATCACTTTGCATCTTGATTTGGAGCATTTACATTATCATGTACAAGCAATTAGGGTTTACTTTCTAGGTTGCTCTAGTTTGCTTACTTGCATTTTAGGATCTTGCACACACACAAGGTCTGCACACACTACTTTTACAATACAACTTGGCTATTCGTGGAGGTGGAAATCACCAAAGCGGGGGTTTGACTAAGGCAAAACCCTATATAGCCGCCTAAAACACCTTTTCAGATATAAGTGCAGATTTCGGGATTCGGACGACGCCGCAAGTTGCAGATCCGAAAGAAGCAGACGGAGACCGAACCACACACAAAATTTATGAGCAAAAGACCAGGACAGGGGCGTGGGGTGCCTGGTCCTACTAGGACAGGGGTGCTGGGCACCCTGGTCGCTGGGACAGGGGCGCTGGGCGCCCTGGTCCTTCTGTTAGACAACAAGTTTCAGCATTTTTGATAGCTTTTCAGGTTGCAAAACAACAGTTTCAGGAGCAGTTTCAGGGGCAGAATCAGGACAGTGGCGCCCGCACCCCCGTCCCGAACATTTTCACTCAGATTTTGACTCTGGGTATGCATTTGCATTCTTGTCTTGTCCTTGTGTTTACAACTTTCCATAATTTAAGTTCAATTCTGCAATCTTGTTATTAGTTCATACTTACACTTTAGGGTTAGTAGTTGAACTTGCATCATTTTATCTATCATTTGCAACAAAGGAATAGAAATCCTAATAGGTAGCCCGTGGCTCTCTCTTCCACAAAAAGAGGTAGCCAATTGTGTGATACCTCTAGGCTCTTTCGTATTCCACAAGTGTGTGATTGAAAGTGAGATTAGGGCATGCTTGCTTAGTGTCATTTTTTTCCCCCACACAGTTTGAAGCATAATATTTTGAGTGTTGGTCAATTAGTTGAAAAGGGATTTCAGTTACAATTCAAAAATGGTAAATGCAAAATCATGAACAGAACTGGCTTAGAAATTGCAACCGGTAATCAGACTAGAGGTAATATCTTTCATTTGAATAACAATGAGAAGACATGCTTGATTGCACATATTGATGAAAGTTGGTTATGACATAAGAGACTGTGTCATGTAAATTTTGATTGCATTGTGAAAATCAGTACAACTAAGGCAATAAGAGATATACCTAAGATTGTTAAAGCTCACAATCCGGTATGTAAGGAATGTCAATTTGGAAAGCAAGTTAGAACAACTTTTATGAGTACATCAAAAAAATCCAATAATGTTCTTGACTTAATTCATACTGATTTATGTGGCCCAGCAAGAACTACAAGTTTACAAGGAGATAGATATTTTATGCTAATCATTGATGACTATTCTAGAATGTGTTGGGTTACTTTTCTCAGGGCGAAATCTAGAGCTTTTGGGAAATTCAAACTATTCAAGGCCATGGTAGAGAATGAAACCGTTAAGAAAATCAAATGCTTGAGATCAAATCAAGGAGGTGAATTCACATCTAAGGAATTTAATACATTCTGTGAAGGGAATGGAATTAAAAGATAGTTATCAACACCTCAGATACCCCAGCAGAATAGAGTTGTGGAAAGGAAGAACATAACTATTTTGGATGTAGCCAGAAGCATGATATCAGAAGAAAATCTACCTGATATGTATTGGAGAGAAGCAGTCAATACAACTGTTTATACATTCAACGGATTTCACATCAAAGGTGAAACCGGTAAGATCCCTCATGAACTATGGTTTGGTAATACTCCTACTCTTAAATATTTCAGAATATTTGGAAGCAAATGTTATATTAGGAGAGATGAGTATATTGACAAATTTGATCCTAGAAGTGATGGAAGGAATATTTATTGGTTATTCATCTAAGAGCAAGGCATATAGATGCTTTAATAAGAGATTGCAGAAAATCATTGAGAGTGCAAATGTGAAGATTGATGAACAGTTTAGAAGGTACATAGACTCTGAACTGGCAGTTGCGATAATCACAAATGAACCTACTATGAGCACACAAGTACAGAATGTTGATCTAGTCACACTGGCATCATCTGAGAATTCTACAGTGACTGAAGAACAATAGCAAGTGAAAACACCCCAGTATGTAAGATTGAATCACTCTGAAAATCAGATAATTGGGAACAAATATCAAGGTGTTATGACTAGAGGAAGACTGGAAAATGAAGAGGTATGTCTTATTTCTCAAATTGAACCAGCATTAGTTAATGAGGCATGTGAAGATAAACATTGGATTAAGGCTATGGAAGATGAATTAGAACAAATTGAAAAGAATAACACATGGACATTATCTCCCTGGCCTAAAGACAAAAATGTAATTGGAACTAAATGGGTATTCAGAAATAAACTTAATGAAGATGGTAAGGTAATCATAAATAAAGCAATATTAGTGTGTAAGGGATATTCACAGAAAGAAGGAATTGATTACAATGAAACCTTTACACTGGTAGCTAGAATTGAGGTAGTTGGATTATTCTTAGCTTTTGTAGCACACAAGAACTATAAAGTATATCAAATGGATGTTAAATGTGCATTTCTGAATGGTGATCTTGAAGAAGAAGTTTACATTGAATAACCTGATGGATTTTCTTTGACATATGACAAAGATATGGTTTGCAGGTTAAGGAAATCTTTATATGGATTGAAGCAAGCTCCTAGAGCTTGGTATGCTAGATTGGACAAATATCTTTTGAAGATTGGTTTTACTAAAGGTAATGCTGACAACAATCTATATTACAAAGTAACTAATGATGACATCTTGGTAATTGAATTTTTTGTTGATGATATAATCTTTGGAGGAGAAGATGGATTGTGTAAAGACTTTTCTAATAAGATGCAGGAAGAATTTGAAATGTCTATGATTGGGGAGATAAAATTCCTTTTAGGATTGCAGATCTCATAGACTGATAAAGGTATATTCATAAATCAATCAAAGTACTTGAAGGAATTACTAAATAAATTTGGCATGGAAAACTCTAAACTGGTAAGCACACCTATGACTACAACTGATAAGCTATCTTTGAAGGATGAATCAACACCTGTTAATCCGACTAGGTACAAGTCTATGATAGGAGGTTTACTGTATTTGACACAAACAAGACCTGATATTATGAATGCAGTATGTATTGTTTCAAGATTTCAGAGTAATCCTCTAGAAAATCATGAATCAACAGTGAAAAGGATTTTCTGGTATTTAGAAGGCACAACAAATCTTGGTTTATGGTATCCTAGAGATGAAAACTTTGACTTATGTACATATACTGATGCAAATTGGGCAGGAGATGTAGATGATAGAAAAAGTACCACCGATGGAGCATTTTTTCTTGGTAGCAGACTAATTTCATGGTTGAGCAAGAAACAAAGTTGTACATCTTTATCAACAACAGAATCAGAATATGTTGCAGCAACAACTACTTGTACTCAGTTATTATGGATTAACTAAATGTTGAAGGACATAAAGGTAAAATGCAAGGAACCCATAATCATTTACTATGATAATATGGCAACAATTAATATATCAAAGAATCCGATATTTCACTCAAAAACTAAACATATTTCTATCAAATTCAATTTTCTGAAAGAGAATGTTGAAGCAAAATAAGGGAAACTTTTTAGGGGGTGGCTTGGAGTTATACCCTCACTGGTAGAAACTTAGATAATTGGAGCATAGCATCAGATTGACAAAATGAACAAAGAAATATTTTTTACGGCTTTGATGAGGAGAGCTACTTCTCAGGGGGAGTAGTTGGATAAATTGATAAGTTGGTATTTTCTAATAAGTTCTTAGAACTGATTGTATTTGGTTTTTTATTGCTTTGGAATTTGATGTAAAAAAACTTTATCTTTTGGGGAGAGATTATTCCTAGGAGGAGAGATATTATGTATTTTGATTTCCGGTTAATGATCTCTTTGGGAGATTGTTGGTTTTTGGTTTTTGGCATTTCTGCTTTGGCACTTAGATGGTTTCTCCATCTTATGTTTCCATCAATGCCAAAGGAGGAGACTGTTGGTATTTTGGATATGTTGATATGGTTTTTTCATTGATGTCAACACCTGTCAAACACTTGAGAACACTTGGAGATCTTTGGTTATGTTCACCGGCATGATCAGTGACTTATGCACAGTCACCGATATCTGGTTAACTGACAGGATTATATTGTACACCGACACTGAGGATGATCTGTTATCATCTGGAGTTTACTTGGTTATGTCGAAGACATCATTTGGACACTTGGTTTTGGTGATTTTATTATTGATCTAATCGGGTTGGCATATTAGGTCCAGGATATACATTGACAAGCTTATCTATTCCAAATCAGCACGATACATTATGAAGATGATTTATTATTATTGTAAATGCATTGAGCCAACATCGTGCATCACATATTGATTCATTTGTAATTGATTTTATTGTAATATCTTAGTGAGTTGACCTACACATTTGGTCTTAGGTTTTGGTATATATGTAAGATCTCATTTATGAGATTGTGCGGTAGAGTGTGGAAAAGGATTGTAATAAGGTATATGTGAATATAAGCAGAGCTATGCACACAGACATTATTCAAGATTGAAGGAAGGTTTGAAGAAGGCAAATTAGAGCTTAACCGGTACTGACTCCAACATATGAAGATGCTATTTTGAGCAGTACATTATCATTGGATTTAACCATCCAATTGTAGTCAGTGTGACTCCAATTTTTGTGATTGAGTAGTGAGCTCTAGGCAGTTGGCCTTTCTGCATGTGCAGACTCCATATTGTACACACATACTATCTATAGTAGTATCATCTGATTGTGGGTAAGGTTTCCCACTGTGGCTTTTCCCCTTACAGGGTTTCCACGTACAAATAATTGTGTTATGTGTTGCGTATGTTATTTGTCTTTTTGTTTCATGCATTAAACTTTACCAGTACTACAATTAACTATTAAACTGTCTACCGGCATTAAAGTTTGTTTTACGAGCATTAAGCATTAAGTTTTGTTAAGTTAGTTTTGATTTATATTTATTAGACAACTGATTCACCCCCCCCCCCTCTCAGTTGCCTCTGGGACCTAACACAAGTACCACTATGCTGCAATGTCGGAAGATACCTTTAGCTCACTACCTCCAATACCTAATAACAATAACATACAACCATGCTACTCAAACACAACTTCACATAACCTCATACAAATTCACACCAATAGGATATATATCTTCTTTCTCAATCCACTTGCTTCTATATGTTCATCATTACAATCATCCTTTATTTATAATAATCTCTTGAATGAGAAGTCTCCCAAGTGAGCCAAAGAATTTACCAGAACACAATTTGAAAAAGGTCTACACTAAACATTCTCACAACTTGGAAAGGAATGAGAAGTTGACCACACCATAATGCACTACATCGACCAAAATAACATGTTATCCACATGTCATAATCATCAGAGTAAAATAAAAGACATTGAGGGTGATGAGGGAAAAACCCGAGACACTGAAAAAATCAACAAGTTGCAATAAATGACATAAAAGATTATATTATTATTATCTGGAAAACATGAAATAACAAAACATGAAAAACATGCAATTACAATCTAGAGGAATAAATCCCCACAGGTTGCAACACATAGCTTACAAAGTTTTCTGGAAACCCTTTCAATGCAAATTATCCAACTCCCAGAAACTCACTCTCCAAAAAATAACTCACAAGTTTCCTCAATGAGTCCTAAATAGCCTTTTCCATCTTGGAGCCAAAATTAAAATTTAGAAACAAATGCCAAAACATGAGATTGGAAATTTGAAAAATTAGTCAGATTCAAAAAATGGAAACTTTCCGAAAAATTGTCCAGCTTCTGACAACCATAACTTTTGATCTGGGAATCGGATTAACACACCATTTGTGTTGGTATTATGGATGTGTTGCATTGGTTTTTTCATTGATGTCAACACTTGTCAACACTTATCCTTGTGGAGATCTTTGGTTATGTTCACTGGCATGTTCAGTGACTTATGCACAGTCACCAGTATCTGGTTCACCGACACTAAGGATGATCTGTTATCATCTAGAGATTACTTGGTTATGTCGAAGACATTGTTTGGACACTTGGTTTTGGTGATTTAATTATTGGTACAATCGAGTTTGCATATTTTCTGTTACCGGCAAATAGGTTTAGGTTATGGACCGACAAGCATTATCTATTCCAGATCAACATGACACATTATGGAGCTGATTTGTTATTATTGTAAATGCATTGAGTTGACATCATGCATCGCATATTGATTCATTTGTAATTGATTTTATTATAATATCTTAGTGATCTGACCTACACATTTGGTCTTAGGTTTTGGTATATATGTAAGATCTCATTTGTGAGATTATGTAGTAGAGGATTGTGGAAAAAGGAATGTAATAAGGTATATGCAAATATAAGCAGAGCTATACACACAGACATCATTTAAAGATTCAAGGGAGGTATGAGGAAGACAATCAAAGCTTAACCAGTACTGAATCCAACATATGAAGATGCTATTATGATCAGTACATCATCATTGGATTTAATCATCCAATTGTAGTCAGTGTGACTCCCATTTTGTGATTGAGTAGTGAGCTCTAGGCAGTTGGCCTTTCTGCATGTGTAGACCCCATTTGTACACACATACTATCTGCAGTAGTATCATCTGATTGTGGGTAGTGTTTCCCACCATGGCTTTTCCCCTTACAGGGCTTCCACATACAAATAACTGTGTTATGTGTTATGTATGTTATTTGTCTTTCTGTTTCATGCATTAAACTTTACCGGTACTGTTATTAACTACTAAACTATCTACCGGCATTAAAGTTGGTTTATCGGTATTATGTATTAAGTTTGGTTAAGTTTGTTTTGGGTTTGAAATTAATAGACAAATGATTCACCCCCCCCTTCTCAGTTGCCTCCAGGTCCAAACAATTGGTATCAGAGCTAAGTCCTCTTTTTGCAGAAGTTTAACAACTTGAGGAGATCCTATGTCTACTAACTATTTCAGGAAGGAAAGTCCGAAGCTTGATGGAACTTGTGTGTGTGAAAAGTGGACCTGTATCTATATCTAGAATACACAACACTTCAATTAACTCATTCCATGCATGGTTAGATAGATATAAACATGGATAATAAAACCATAACAAATCGACCCATTGCCTTCTAGTAGATGCGAGTTTAGATAGCTCTCAGATTGCTAAGCTATCTAGTGACTAGACAACACCTAAATGAAGGATTTTTAATCTATATGAGAATGGATTAAGCTAGATGAATGCAAGATTAATCTAATATGATTTAAGCAATAAATGAGATAAATAATCTAAATATGTATGCAATGAACCTAGAGCAAAAACAACATAATAACAATATATTCTCCAAGATCTTTTGAATGAGAGATGAGAGCTTGAATTTATAGAAAATTCAGAAAGAAACCAATGGCCGAGATCAAATGATGATGAGCAGTCAAGATTTTCCAAGAGGAAGCACAATCCAGGTGAATTGATGTGATTGGATGCTTTTCTTAGTTTTAAAGGAAATTGAACTAAAATTAAGATAAAATCAGGAAAAACTGATTTATCCTCTATTTCATTCAATTTTAATATTTAATTGTTTTAATTGCTTTCTTTGAGATTATTTATCAATTTTTAATTTGTTTTTCAAGATTATCTCCAATTGATTTCTTTTCTCAAATTTTTAATTCTTTTTTGGTCAATTAATTCTTTTTTTGATTTATTTCCTTTTTTGAAGATTTGATGGCAAATTGATGTATTTAATTAAATATGCTAGGATACTTAATTAAAATAAATAAGATAATTGTTTGAAATGATTTACTTGGAATGATCAATTAATTAAATAAATATTTAATTAATATTTAGTGATTAATTTGCCATGTGACATTTGATGATTAAAGAATTAATTGTGTGCTCAAGATTTATTTAATTGCCTTTGGTTAGGACCTTGGTGATGTTGTCGAGATTAGGGGCTCATGGTTTAGATGACCATTTTTACGATATTACATTTGCCTCTCTTTGAATTAATGTGTGAGCAATGCGTTGATTCAAAGAATGTGTGATGTCTAGGAGATGCCAGTTCTGAACTTGATTGATCATGAACTAGATGAAATCGAGGTGTTTAGCTTGATTCGAAGCGACGAAGCTAAATGAAGTTTGATTAAAGCGATACCGATCCTGAACTTGATTGAACTTAGGAACAATAGAAAACAAAAGATACAGAACTTGAACTTGATTGATCAAGAAGCAGATCTTACTGATCTAGAACTTGATTGATCTAGACACAGTGAGTGAAGATAAAAACCGATCTTGAACTTGATTGATCAAGATACAATGAGAGAAGATAAATTGAACACCTGCGTAGATTGAGTGTGATTAAAGATACTCTTTAAACCCTTGATTGAGTTTAAACGAATAATCAGCTTGATGAAAAGTGATGAAACTGATTAACGTTAAGAGATTGATTCAGATAGAAGACAAATATCAGCTTGATATGAAGTGATGAAACTGATATGCCCCTAGCGATTGATTCGATTCAAATGGTCGAGAAATCTCAACTTGATATAAAGCAATGAAGTTGAGATGCCCCTAGCGATGAGGATTTGATTGATTTTTCTTTAGTTGAAAAATATTTTTTGCTCGACTTTCGATGAAGATTTGAAAATTTTCTCGACATTGAAGATGTGAGGTCATAAGGTCACAAGTATGCCCCCTTAGGAGCGGAATAGAAAGATAGTGAGGGTACATGATGATTATAGGCAATTTTTAGCGATGATAAGTTATTTTGAGCACAAATTGCTTCAGAGGAATTTTTAAAAATTTTATGTTGATTGATAAGAAATTGAGCTCAAAGTTGATCTGTAGAAATTAAATTGAGATTCAACGTTGATTCATGAGAAATTGAGCACAATTAGAAGAGAGAATGAGCCTTTGATGAAAAGCACTAAGTGGTCCACACTTTATGAAATTGACTAGCAAAATGATCTCGAATTTCGATTTCGATCCTAAAAATGGAGTCAGAATGGGCAAATTAGCTAAGGGTACAATTTTCATGACCATCAAAGCAAGTTGAAAAATTAGGTTTTTGGCTATATATGGGACAAAAGTGTCATTTTCAATTCATTTTAACCCTCCAAAATTTGAAAATTCAAAAAGCCTTCTATGAGAAAAATGGTGGTCCCTACTCATGAGCATCAATTCGAGCACCAGAGATGACATAATCAACCGCAACACTATGAGCCACCAGTAAGTGATCTATCGTAAGCCTATTATTCATTCCAAATTTGAATTTTTTTGTTGATTTTTCAAGTTTTTTGGCATGTTGAGTCGGGTTTTCTCGTTTTGTCATGCGAGACAAGATCTTGTCTCGTACGAAAAACTGCTAAATTTTATTTTGTCATTTCAGACCATTAGATTTGTTGTTCTAGGGCTACCCTTGTGTCGTACGACAACCTTCTTGAAAGACCATTTTTTCATCCAGGGTCTAATCTTTTGTCGTTTGGGGGTCTTTTGTCGTACGAAGCTCAATCCTGACTCATACAAGTTTTTTATTTTCTGTGTTTTGTTGTTTGGAAAACAATGAACATTTTTGAAGGTCTAAACTTGAAATTTTATTTTTGCAATTGACGTAGTTGGATTTGCGTGATGTTTTACTCCTCTTGTAGGCTTATTTGGAATGTATTCTAATACTCCATTGTTTGATTTTGCAGGTTTGATTGCCTCATGTGCTATCAGAGGTTGAGCAGGCTCATATTGACTTGTGCAGCTTGACACATTTGTTGAGATTACCCAATATCTGTATGAATCATGGTATGCTCACAACATTGGTAGAGAGATTTCATTCAGAGCATAACACCTTTCACTTACCAGTTGGGGAGATGACTATCACTCCCAAGGATGTATATAGGATCCTCCGTATCCCTTTTGCTAGGGATAAGGTGGATTATGATTTAGGACACCTTCCCGGATTATAGGCAGTGAGGCATGTCTTCAGGGATCCTGATATCCTGACATGTTCCATCAGTTGGGACATCATGATGAGCAGGTACAGTGATGAGTTTCCTCTAGCTTGCGTCCTAGTAGGTTTTATCGGCTATTTTTTGATGCCAGATAGAGGTCAGCAGGGATTTTAGTGTGGATGGGGCCGAATGTTGGAGAGATTGATGGAGACCCCTCAGAGGCTTGGCTAGGGTTCTTTTTGATTAGCCCACATGTATCATGAGATGCATGAGATAGTGTATAGGGAGGGCAAGAGCATGGCTACTGGTGTTTTTATCTTACAAGTTTGGGCTTGGGAGCACCTCCCAGTTTGTCGGCCTATTGTTGATGATAACAAAGAGCCTGGGCAGCCGGTTGTATATAGGTATGCCAATTACATTACACAGCCCCATCTGGGCAAGACAAATTTTTGGCGGTGGCAGTTGGATGACCTGATAGCCATGGTATGGAGGCCTTATAGGATCTTAGAGCGATGGGATGACTGGAGGCTGGTATGCAAGGACCTCTTTGTTACTCACCCTCTTATTGGTAGATCGCAAATGTTAGTGGAGCGGTTTGTAGTATCACGGATGATGAGGGAGTATGGCCGGCCTTAGGGGGTATCACAGGAGTTCACAACATATGCTCGATATGCTGATGAGGAGAGGAAGGGATGGTCATCGAGGTTGTTCTATGCCTTGGCCATGCAGGAGCTGACTGATCTACAGAGGCTGAGATGGGATTACCTGGGGGATATTGCAGATGTAGGGGTATTGCCCTAGTATAGAGATTTTTTTTAGCAACATCCATTCCCTCGTTTGACGGATCCAGTTGAGTAGGCTCCTCACATTGAGGAGGTTGAGGAGGATGCCCCTGCACAGGGATAGGGACAGGGTCAGAGGCAGGGACAAAGAGCTGAGGCTTCGAGGCAGATAGGTGGTGATCTTGGTGCTAGTAGTAGCAGAGTTCTAGCTGATGCAGGACAACAGAGGGGTGAGGGTGGATCTCTTGGGGGTATAGTTGTGAGGCTGGGCAGAGCTGAGGAGGAGTGAGCAGCTCTGAGATAGGTCCATCAGTGATGAGAGGAGCAGGGTGGAGCTAGAGGTGGATATGGGTGTGGAGAGCCTACGAGAGAGCAGGGGATGGATGCTGGATGGTCGATGAGGGCACGTTTAGTGGAGCTGCAGTCATAGTTGACAGTGGCTCAAACTCAGCTGGCGGAGTGAGACCAATAGCTTGCAGAGGTGAGGGCTGAGCGAGATCATCAGCTGGCTGAGCTGAGAGTAGAGTGCGATTGTCAGGTCGTAGCGATGAGAGCAGAGCACGATCGTCAAGTCACAACGATGAGAGCAAAGCGAGACACCCTTCAGTAGGAGGTTTTGCATCAGAATAGTAGGGCAGCCTACTATGTTGCAGCATATAGCGTGGGAGTTCCAGTTGCACAATAGTTTGTCCCTTATTCACAGTATATGGCATGGTCTGAGGGAGCGCGGGCACCTCGTCAGGATCCTGGTCATCAGGCTACTCCTCCTCCACCTGGCGATGAGGGAGAGGGCGCCAACTAGATATTTCTTTTGTAGCAGTGATATGTTTTTATAGACACACCCATTTTTTTGTAGCCATACGATTCTTGCTCCGATGAGAGTTTGTATATGTCATTTGACATCATTTTTTACTCTTAGACTTGATACGATATATATATATATATATATATATATATATATATATATATATATATATATATATATATATATATATACGAGATCTGATTTGACTTCATTATACTTGTGTTGATTCAATTTTTGAGATGTTTTCTATATGATTTATTCTACACGTATGCATTTCTTTCCAGTAGGGATGTATGCAATGCAAATGATCATGGATGTCTATTTTTCTTTCTTTTCATATGCAAATAAATGAATGTGAATGAGTAATGAGTAATGCAATTTTTTTCATTTTTCTATGCAATAAGATGAATGCTAATGAGTGTATGAAATGTATGAATCTATATAAGATGCATATGTATGCAACTAACATCTCAAAACACAAGTACTCGATCGGAGAAATGATGAAAAGAGACCACTTATCTAAGAAATGATGAAGCTTCCAACTCTCATGCAGAAGATAAAGAGAGCATTGTTATTATACCGAAATCACTTTAAATTCACAAGATACAGAATGAAATGTAAAATGATATGCAAAATGCAACCTAAACATAGTCACTGGATTTTGAAAAGCTTAATTTTCATCATTCAACATTTTACAACCACAACAGGCAGATTAGAGTTCCTTGCTTTTCATGTGCAATATTAATTATCTTGTTCGGAATGACCCCTTTTTTCATTTATATCCTTGGATAGATTTCATAGGGACTTGGATTGCACAATAAATAAATTTCCTCAAAACAGACAAAGAAATGATGGGAACCTCCCTGTAGCATTCAAATAAGAGAAGTCGAGGTATGGGAGGCGATTTCACTTTGATGTGAAGGCTCTTATCATAGAAACCCAGTTAATTTAGATGTTTCCAGATCATTGGGATCATTCCTACAAGCAGAAAACAAGAAAATTTTATGCCCCCAATCCTTGCTCCTCTTAGTCAAGATAGACTTCCTCAAGTTACTCAAAGTGATAATAATCAAAAACCAATATAAAAGACAACACACAAAGAAAATTTTGATTCATAGCTCAAACTGTTTAGTGATTGTTTTCCGGTATGTTGTTTTGTTTGTTAACTTAGTGATAAAACTCGTCAGTAGTTAGGAGATAGGTAATTGACTCAGAGTGGATGACCAGGTTTCACTGACGTAAGGTTGACTTGGTTGATATTGCTTAGGACATGTAATGTGCTCTTGTCGATTACCTAAGACTAGGACATTGATCGGTTTCAAGCCATGAGGTTTCCAAAAAACCAGGATGTCACAAAAGTGGCTGAAATATGTACAAGCGAAAGCAAATATGCAGGAAAGCGGGAATGCCAACGTTGCACTGATAGACGAAGCGCTTGAGTATAAGAGGTGTCTCTTTACCAGGTTTTCACCTGATTGGCAGAGATTCATTTTTTTTGTTTTTTTACCAAGGTACCTGTTTACCAGGTTTTCACCAAGGCATTTTCTCTCTTTTTTTTTTTCTTTTTTTTACGACTTTTTCTGATTTTTAGGATTTTTTCAGGACTTTTTCTGATTTTTTAGGATTTCTTCAGGACTTTTTCTGATTTTTATGATTTCTTTAGGACTTTTTCTGATTTTTATGATTTTTTTCAGGACTTTTTATGATTTTTATGATTTCTTCAAGACTTTTTCTAATTTTTAGGATTTCGTTTAGGACTTTTTAGCTGTATAGGTTGCTGGAGCAGAGAATATTAAGTGAAGAATTTCTTCAGATGGATGGTGTTGATTGGTTCGTGGAGCTGTTCTCCTTCCGATGTTGAGAGTTGATAGGAACCAGAGCCAAAAGATACAGTAATGATATAGGGACCCAGCCAGTTGGGTTCGAACTTCCCTTTGTTGTCTCAAAACTGTTGATTTTTAGGATTTTCTCTTAGAACTAGGTCACCAGCTTGAAATTCTCTTTGTCTAACCTTCTTGTTATATCCTTTGGACATTCTCTTTTGATACACTCTGAGATGATCAAATGCCACTTGCCGCTGCTCATCCAACAATTCAAGCTCTTGCGATCTAGATATTCTATATTTTTCATCAGTAACAAGACCTTGTAAAGAAACTGTTAGAGATGGTATTTCCACCTCAATAGGTAATATTGCTTCAGACCCATATACCAAAGAAAAAGGTGTAGCCCCAGTAGGTGTTCTGATAGTTGATCTATAAGCCCACAGTGCAGGATTGAACTGCAGATGCCAATCCTTCCCAGATTTGTTCACTGTTTTGTGTAATATAGTCAATAGATTTTTGTTAGATGCCTAGGCTTGTCCATTACTTTGAGGGTAATATATTGATGACCAGTGTTGTTTTATTTTGAATTTCTCACAGAGTTCGTTTAGATCTTTGTTCTTGAACTATCCTCCATTGTCAGTTATAATGGATGAAGGTATACCACACCTAAAGATGATATAAATAGAGCTACTTGTTTGCCAGTCGCTTTGACGAGCGGAACCACTTCTACCCACTTAGTGAAGTACTTAGTGGAAGTGATAATAAATTTGTGTCTGTTAGATGATGCGGGATATATTTGGGCAATTAGATCAAACACCCACTGTTGAAAGGGCCAGTGTGTCACAAAGGGTATGAGATCCCTTGCTGGAGCATGGATAAGGTGCCCATGTAGTTGACACTTTTCACAGGCTTTAGCAAATTTTATAGCTTCTTTCTCCATGTCTGGCCAATAGGAGCCAACCCTTAGTAGTTTTCGTGCTAAAATTAGACCGTTCAAATGGGATCTACAAACACCTTCATGAACCTCAGATAATGTGCGTTGGGACTCCTTAGTTTCTAGACATCTAATCAAAGTATTATCTAAACCTTGCCTAAATAGGTCGTTAGCAATGATGACGTACCATGATGCATTTCGGATTAGGTTCCTTTTTTCATTTCGAGAAAGATTAGTAGGGACAACTTGGTCACGCAGGTAAGAGTAAATGTGGCTATAACGAGATGAGTCATGTCCAATAATAGAATAGACCATCTGGGACTCGGGAGAATCATAGGCAGGATAATGTAATTCGTCCACTAGGAATTCAAAGTGAAAATTAGATTCATGTAGCTGTGGTATAGATGCCAAGGTGGCCATTGCTTCCGCTGCTCTATTTGCTGATCTAGGAATCTGCTAAAATGATACGAAGGTAAAGTATTTCTTGAGATCATCCACCATTCTCTTATAAGGCATTAGTTTCTCATCTCTTTTCTGATATAGGTCATTGATTTGGTTGATAATGAGTTGAGAATCTCCATAGATGTGTAATTCAACAATCTTCCACTCGATGGCCAGCTTGATCCTGTTTACCAAAGATTCATATTCTGCAATGTTGTTTGTGCAAGGGAAGAGAATCTTGTAAGCTTTTGGGATTGAGTATTTTTGGGGAGTAATAAAAAGTATTCTGGCACCAGAACCATGTTGAGTGAAAGACCCATCAAAGAACATCTTCCATGCTTGTTGAGTAAGGTGCATGATTGATTCATCCAAAAATTCTATACGCAGAGGTTGACTATCTTCAAGTGGAGCATCAACAAGTTGCTCTGCAATAACCTGTCCTTTGATGGCTTTATGTTCCACATATTCAATATCAAATTACGTAAGAACCATGACCCATTTGGCCAGTCTTCATGTAAGCATTGCTTTACTAAGAAGATATTTGAGTGGATCAATCTTAGCTACCAGCTTAATAGAGTGTGCCAACATATAGTGCCTTAATTTTTGTGATGCAAAGACCAATGCCAAGCATGCTTTCTCTATTATATTGTAGTTCATTTCATACGACACCAATGTTCTGCTGATGTAATAGATAGCTTGTTCCTTTTTATTGTCATCCTGTTGTGCCAGAAGTGCCCCCAGTGAAGTATCTGTAGTTGATATGTATAGGATCAGTGGCTTACCTTGAATCGGTGGCATTAATATGGGTGGATTAGAAAGATATTCTTTTATTTGTTTTAAATGTTGTTCACAATCTTTATCCCAGTTGTATTGAATTCCTTTCCTTAATACCTTTGTGAAGGGTTGAACTTTGTCTATTCGCTGAGATATAAAATGCCTTATTGATTGAAGATGGCCTTGTAAACTTCTCATTTGACTGATATTCTTGGGTGGAGGCATTTCTATTATAGCTTGGACCTTTTCAGGATCAACCTCAATTCCTTTTTTTGAAATTATGTAACCAAGCAATTTTCCTGATGTTACCCCAAATGCGCACTTTTTAGGATTTAACCGGAGCTTGAATATTTCCATTCTATGTAGTATGAGGCCTAGTTATTGAATATGCGTAGATCTCTTCATGGTTTTTATCAGGGTGTCATCAACATAATCTTCCATGTTTTTATGCATCATATCGTCGAAGATAGTTGTTACCGCTCTTTGGTAAGTTGCTCCTGCATTCTTTAGCCCAAACGACATAGCATTCCAGCAGAAGGTTCCCCATGCACACATGAAAGCTGTCTTTTCTTGATCTTCAGGTGCTATCTTGATTTGATTACAACTAGAGAATCCATCCATTAATGAATACATCTCATATCCAGCAGTCATATCTACTATCATGTCAATGTTGGGCAATGGAAAATTGTCTTTCGGACATGCTTTGTTGAGATCCCTGAAGTCTATGTAAACTCTAATAGATTTGTCTGCCTTTGATACAGGTACTATATTTGATATCCATTATGCTTAGTCTATAGCTCTGATAAATCCAGCTTTTAGCTATTTCTCTAATTCAGCTTTAACTAGCAGTGCCACATGAGGATGCATCTTACAGAGTTTTTGCTTGATTGGTTTAACTCCTGGTGTAATAGAGAGATGATGCATGATGAGATCAGGATCTAGTCCTGGCATATCTGAGTATGTCCATGCAAAGTTGATCTTCTTTTCTATAAAAAGGTTGCTGAAATCTTTTAACTCTTCTGCTAATAGTGATTGGGCTAAATGAATGATATGTGGCATTTCTTGACTCCCAATGTTCACTGGCTGAGTTGGCTCGATCAATATGGAAGATCTCTCTTGGAAGTGACTTGGTAGTATATCAAGTATCTCACCTTCAAGTGCCTCAGAGAGGTTTTCACCTTTAGGTACGTCCTTTATTTTCTCTTTTTTAGATTCTGATACCGCCACAATGTGGTTTTCGCCATCAGGTCTTTTATTTTTATTTTTCTTATTTTCTTGACTGAGATACTTGATATCTGTTTTAGTCCTATTTTCACTCTGTTCACTGGTAGAAGAGTTCATGGGTTCAACTTCATTGAGATAATAGGCTAACATATAGTCATTGGCAAAAGTGGGTACATTCAATGGTTGGTTCTAAAGAGTAAAATCAATCAGTTCAGGGTGTATTAAGGATAAGGTTGGAATAGGCTCAAGGGAGTTCACGGTACTATCATCATGGCTTCGGACTGACCAATCAAGTTCCAGAAGGCTATCTTGCGTATGTGTCTCGAGAAAAGGAAGAGTCACGACATGATTATCAAAATTCATGTTAGTATTTATTGGACCTAACCCAACCAACCTACTTCTAGCGTCGTCACCTACTTCAGACTCAACTACATACTATGGTGTGACAGTAACAGGGTCAGTGGACACCATCTCAACATTCATGACAGAGTAGTCATAATGTGTTGTTGAATAATTGTTATTATAAAGAGAGCTCCTGTCTGAGTCATCAGAGTCATAGGATGAATTTTCTGACTCATCTTCAAGTGGCTTAGTAAAAGTATATATAGTATCAATAACCACATCTGTGATGTTGCAAGTTCCTTCATGATTTGGTTCATCGAGTACTTGTATTTGACACACTTGTGGACATAACCTTGATGGTTTTGTTAATCTCTGTCATCTGTTCCATTCAGCTTCTTCTGGACTGATGATAGGTTCTGTTTCTGTAGCTTCTAATTCTTCTTTTGTAGTTCCATACCTGATTTGTCCGATCTCATTAGAGGGAGAGTTAGTAGGTGAAGAAATTGCTTGTGTACTTTCTTCCTCCAACTGTTGTTCATAGTCTTCTTGTCTTTTTAGTTTGATTTCTTCCATTTCCTTTTGCATTTTTAGGCTTATCAGCTCTTGTGCATCATCTGTGATATCACCGGATTCTTCAGGGGTTCTGTAGTAGAGGTATCTGAGAGATGGTTAGGACCCCATTCATACTCATTTGAATTAGTTTCTGAATCATCTACTTGTTATCTGCCAGTATATGTGACCGGAATGTTCAGTGGTGCAAACAATTCTCCAATTCTGTATATTTAGTCTTTCATATCCTCTGGGACTTCTACTTCCTGTGGTATTATAGATGATATAATTGGAACTTGATTACCATCTATTTCCTCTCTCTGGGTGGGCAGTTCTTTTTGTTCATCACCACACTCTTCCTGACTTTGTTGAGTATTAATTTCCCATGTTGTTAAAGGTAGTACCTTTTTCTTCCACTTAAGTTAA
Organism: Cryptomeria japonica; assembly: GCF_030272615.1. NCBI lineage: Eukaryota > Viridiplantae > Streptophyta > Pinopsida > Cupressales > Cupressaceae > Cryptomeria > Cryptomeria japonica. The sequence continues at coordinate 563,734,990 of NC_081410.1, read as the reverse complement.
TGGTGGGATGTGTGCTTCTAATCTGATGACTTTCTTGGATCATATCCCAGTCTAGCTTTATCATTGGAAGACTTAGTTTGTAACTGAATAGGTTCAACAATACCTTTTTGACATTTTCCTAGAGGACCAGTACCTGAATATCCCATGCATTAAAGCATCTTATAGCCTAGACCATATTGTGTCGGGGAAATCTCACAATGTCATATTTCTTTATTTGCACTATCTTCTTTGAAAAGAAATTTGAGAACATCATCCTCTTCTATTTCACCTACAAGAGAAGTAGAGGATTGTATAAAGAGACCATCATACATGACTTTTGGAGTTGAATTTTGTGGCTTCATAACCTCTGATGGTTTTCCTAACTGTCTTGGTGATGGAGAAAGACACGTTAGTGAGAGTATAGGCTCTATCTTGTAGCCATCTATGCTAGTGTTTGTGATTTTCAATTTCTTTTCTAAATCTTTCAGCAAAGATTCCAAAGTTTCAACTGTAGAGGCTTCTCTATTATGAGGAACAAAAGCATCAACACTTTGCGTTAATGAATTGCAAGTATAACTTGTATTAGCAGGAATATTGACTTCAACTCCATTATAGGGAAATTTTAGGCATTGATGATATGTAGATGGTAATACTTTTATTTCATGAATCCATGGCCTGCCCAGTAAGATGTTATATGAAAGATGAAGATCCAGGACTTAAAAAATGACATCTCTTTCTACAGGTCCTACCTTGATCGATAATCGCACTAGATCCTTAGAGGTTCTTTCTTCTTTATCATAAGCCTTGATTGTTATTTTCTTTGTTGGATCAATAACATTTGTAGAAAATCCCAGTTGTGTCAGTAGATTGTAGGTACAAATATTCAACCCAACACCTCCATCTATCAAAACACGTTTAACTCGGTGTTAATGGATCATGGCTTCAATGTGTAATGGTTGGTTATGTGGATGACTCAGTGAGTTATCATCTTCTTCAGAGAAAGTGAGGTAATGAGGTGAGGTCAGGTGACCCACCATAGATTGAAACCGATCTACGTCTAAATCTTTAGGGACACTGGTGGTAAGTAGAGCCTTGTCTAGGACCTCTCTATGAGTAGAAGAGATCTTAAGCAGCTCCAAAATGGAGATTTGAACATTGATTCTTTTCAATTGTTTGACAATACTATAACCAGGAGAAGATGATGAAGCCAGCTGTTTTGATTTGGCCATGATTGTGTCTGTTTGTCTATTTGGTAGATTTGATGTTGTCTGATCGAAAGTTGAGGAACTAGCTCCTGGGAGAGTAATCTTGCTTTGAGCGTGAATCACGACATTAGCAGTTTGTGCTTGACTTTGGTGATCCCAGACTATGATCAGATTGCAATATTCAAGTTGAACAGATTCAATCATGTTGATCACATTATCATTGCTAGTGTAGGTATAATTAACTCTAGCTCCTCCCTTGGATTTTGAGGAATCTCCTTGTCCATAAGTTGGTAAGGGATCTTTAAAGGCCTTATGATCAACATTATTCACGTGATTTCCAACAACGATCTTGCCTGTGTCAATGAGATCTTGGATTTCATGTCAAAGTTTCATGTAGTTGTTTATGTTACGTCCCTTCTTTCGATGGTAGTCACAGTATTTGTTTTCTCTCCACCATTTGAGTCTAATTTATGGGTCATATGGTCTAGAATTATCTGGCAATGTTATCAGATTATTTGCCAATATAGTTTTAAAAGCCGATTCATATGATTCATCTAGAGGAGTAAAATCACGCTTAGGCTTTGAAAGCCAAGGTTTTTCTTTAAACCATTCTCTTGTTTTCTTTAGAGGATTTTCTGCCACAGTTTTAGCTGCCTTGAGTGCTTGTGTGCCACTAGCCAAGTTAAATATTGTGGATTTTGTTTTTGCTTGGACAATATCTACCACTCCATCACTAACAACATTTTTATTGTTATCTTTTTTGTATTTCCAGTAGTTGCTCTTGTCTTTAGAACTAGAACCTTACGATGTTTCTTTCCAAAATGATATATCTCCCTTTTTTATAAGCACATCTTACATTCCGAGGGCGTCATCTACCATTTTGTTGAATGAAGGATGTACTTGCATCTGGACACTGTACTCAATTCAAGGATTAAGTTGATGAATACTAAGTGGGGGGGGGTGAATTAATATGCCAAAAATCAATGTACTTAAACACTTTGCTAGACTAACACTAAACCGATAAAACAGTTTAGCAGACAATCCGATTAGCACACATGCAAACCAAATAGAAAATAATGCATTTACCGACAGAAGCACAAACACCATAACGCAAGAGATTTTGACGTGGAAACCGAAATGGAAAAAACCACGGTGAGATGGAACTCAAAAGTAACTATTTTTAGAATAGGAACCAGACCGATTAAGGTTAGACTGGTTAAGGTGATACAATGTTCTTTACCAGAACAGATCTTGTTAGGAATCTCGATCTTTGTTAGGAGATAAGTTTGATTAAAGACTACCTTGCTAGAGGATTTAAGATCCACAAATGTGAACCACCTTGTTCGAGGACTTACAAAAGGCTTTTGGGCCTACCCGGTTAAGGGCTTCAGACTTGTCGAAGATGTGAGTAATCAACAAGTGAGTGATCTAGCAAATAGCATAGATTGCTTGGTTAGATCCTTGATAGCTTGTTCCTAATGCATTCTAGCATTACTTCAGTCTTCAACTCATTCACACTCTCTCTAACTGATCAACCACCTTAAATCCTAGCAACAACATAAAACCCTAGACATGATGTCCTTATAAAGGAATCCAATTTCATGTCGGTCCAATAGGATTACAATACAATTTCCTAGGTTCAATGCATCTAGACATGTTCTATAACACGACACAAAAAGCACCGTTAAAGTGTCCGCACTATCAAACAATCAGTGGATGGTGACTCATCACAAAATGCCAGTTGGTAACTCATCACAGAGTATTACCGGTTCATACAAAATACCAATTTCCGGTTTGACAAAAATGAAGACTGGGAAAATATGTGTTCTGCCACTTTAGTCCTTCATACCGCTTGAGATCCTCGAACCGCTTGGGGTCAACATATCGCTTCAGACTGGTAAACACATTCTGTAGAACACCAATAGTCTAAAGACTATAATACATCATATCGGTTGAGCTTTAACTCATACATACAAAAAGTGATCTCAAATCAAGTGTGTGTCCATCAATGACAATCACAGCATTAATCATCAAAAATGCTAACAATCTCCCCCTTTGGCATTGATGGCAACACTTAGGAAAATTTTGACATCTAAGTGTTTTACAACAAAAATATGCCATAATCAAAATTACTCCCCCTAAGCATATACACCATTCCTTTTGCAGAAAATACAATGTATACTACTTCTTAACATAAATAACATGAAAGTATACATCAAAATATTCAAAATTTATACTTCTCCCCCTTTGCCAACAATGACAACAAAATATTACATACCAACCCCTGTTTCATTAGTATTAAGAGTTTATGACAATAAAGAATATAACTTGTCAAAAACTGATTTAAAGTCTTGCAAAAATTGTTTCATAGATAAGGACCAGGACTCAAGTAGGGAGGTAGCCACTTCTTTCTCTGTCTACATCTGGGAGACCTGTTCTTCCATGGCATCTATTGTACTCATCTCTTGAGTCAACGTTAAGGCATCCAGATTGAGATAACATTTTTGAAGTATTTGCAGGCGTGGGAGTAGAACTAGTTGTAGTTCCTACAAATCTCAAGTCCGATTGTTGATTTCGAACTCTATTTTGGCAGACTGGATATGAAACTGGTGAACGGTTTGACCATAAGCTATAAAAGAGTCATATGGCAGCTTGAAGGTGCTCATGTATAACTGCAAGTTAGTTTGTAGCTTTTGCTTCTGTACAAGCACTTCATCACAGAAGAGATGGGGTTGGCAAATCTTACTCAATAGTAGATTCCCCTCATCCAGAGCATTCCTTATGTCTTTTTAAGCTTTTTGCAGATAGGACCGGAGCTCATTTAGCTTCTTCACCAGGGCAATGTTGAGAGCTTTTTGATGCTCTTTCTTGGCATTTGCCTCTGCTACCTCTTCTAGGCTCTACACCTGATCATCCACTATGGTGCATAGGAGCTTCAATTGTGCCAATGATGAATCAGTATTGGGAAGGTTTGTGCCAGGCAACAAACCAGTAAGAGTGTCCACCGCAACTTGGATCACATCTTGTTCCTTCTTCCTCCTTATCGCTTCAAGGCATTCTTGAGCAACCTTAATGCTTTGTAGCAGCTCCATTTCATTTACATACTAGAGGTCTATAGGACTGGTGAGGTCAGCCGGTTTGGCTTGACTACCGGTTGCCTTTGGAGTCTCCATCTGAGTGCTTTTTGTTGCTTCTTCTTTCTCTGTAGCTCTTAACTTTTCCTCTTTTGTCTTTTTCTTTTCCTCTTCTTCTGTTTTCCTTTTCTCTTCTTTCCTCTGCTTCTCTTCTTCTTCATCCTTTTTCTTCTGCTCCTCTTCTCCTCTTCCTTTTTCTTTTCTTCATCTTTCCACTTCTTTTCTTCTTCATTCTTCTTCTTCTCCTCTTCCTTCTTCCTCTTCTCCTCTTCATCCTTCTTATTTTCCTCTTCCTTCTTTCTTTTCTCCTCTTCATCCTTCTTCTTCTTCTCCTCTTCCTTTTTCCTCTTCTCCTCTTCATCCTTCTTCTTCTTTTCCTCTTCCTTTTTCCTCCTCTCTTCTTCATCCTTCTTCTTCTTCTCCTCTTCCTTTTTCATCTTCTCCTCTTCATCCTTCTTTTTCTCCTTCTCCGCTTCCTTTCTCTTCTCCTCTTCTGCTTCTCTGTTTTTCTTCTCCTTCGCTTTCTTCTTTGCTTCTTCCTTTTTGTCCTCTGCTTCCTTTTTCTTTTCTACCTGTTCTGCTTGCTTCTCCTATCCTGTTGCTTTTGATGGTGCATCCTGAGTAACATTTTCACCCTCTAAGGTATCTACATCAATGGGGTCCATTTGTTCTGTGACTGGTTCTTCTTCACTGTCATACACCTCATCCGGTTTGCCATTTTCTGGTTCTTGCTCAACTTTTCTGTTGGCTTCAGCCACTTGATGCATCTTAAGGGCTTCTTGAGCATGAGTATGTGTATCCTTGATCACTTCTTGACCCTTTCCTTCCAGTAACAGGAGTCTTATTCTTCTCATGAAGAAGAGGCCTTTGTATTTATTCATAACTTCAAAAAGTTCTGAATTTGATACATCAGGAAAATGTTGAGCAAATATTTTCTCCCTCATTTCCTGTTCCTTTTCTATGGCAATGCGCCATTTATTGTCTAAAGAACTATACAAATAATCCGGTGTCTCAGATCTAATTTCTGAAGGTGACCGGTCATTAACACACAAATACTTAATGATTTCCTATTCAACTGCTTCCTTTTCATCATCATTGAAATCATCAAAACAATCAATTAAATCATTCAACACTTTTCTCCTAATGTTCTTTATAGTTCTTTGACAATGTGTCAAAGGTTTGTAAGAAGAAATGTCAATATTTACCGGTGTAGATGATGTCGGTTCATTCTTTGTCTTTTTCTTTGTTTGCCTAGTCTTCTTCTTAGGTGGTTCTTCTGACACAGTTTCTTCTGAGTCAGGTGTATTGCTTTTTGTCTTCCGCTTCCTCTCGAAGACTTTTGCAGGTGCCGCTTCTGGTTTCTTCTTAATTGGTGACCGCTTGGTCATTTTGGGACTGACTGCAGTAACCGGTGTCGATGCCGAAGGCATTGCTTTTCCTTTCTTTTCAGAGGGTTCTACAACTAGTGCAACCCTTTCCAAATAGGTGTCGGTTCTCTTTTCCTTAGGATCAAGGGGTGAGGCGATGAGGGTAGAAGCATACCTGTCCAACATATCATACATCACTTCATAACCCATAGGCTCCACTTCTTCCTGTCTGGGCTCAACGGCCTCCATTATGCATTCATCCACATTGATGATAAAGCAGATGTCCTCTTCATATTTCTTGACAATGTCACTGGATATCCTCATCCTTAGGCTCATCTTGCTTCTGAACTCATCAAAGCACTTGTTCAGAACTTTAGGGTAACCGGTTCCAACTGCTTGTAGGCTCTCTTTGATCTGCTTGGTAACCGGTTGGTCGGTAGACCACTAAATATCTCCAACTCTTGGGAAATAACCTTGGAAGTAGAAGAATAACCCTACCAATAGTTGTCCAAACTTGAATCTTAGTGCATTGTCTTGTTTGATTGACTTAAGATTCAACATAAGTTGTCTTTGCATATAGGTGCACTGATCAAATGATGCATCCTCCTTGATCATCCTGTAAGCGGCATTTACCACTACAATAGAGACAAAATTAATTCTGCTGGTAAAGAATGTCCGGTAGCCTATCACCATGCAGACATACTTGACCAGATCATCCTTGATTGAGTTGACAGTCATGCCACGTGAGTCGCTCACTGAATCGGTGAACTTGGACATTTCAGTCTTGTTGACTTTCCTTGGGGCTGGCAATTCCCCTGCATTGCAGAAACTGGTGACGACATGAATCGCTTCCGGTGTGATATCATGTGTTCTCTCAAGATACATCTTGTCACCATGAACTCTGCTCAGAATGATTCGAATGTGGTCATCTGTGAAATCCTCTAGGAAGTAAACCACATTATGAAGTTTCTTCTTCTCCAAAATTCTATACTTAGGTTTGATATTTTTATCCTTCCCACAGAATAGACCTAGTTGTGAAAGGATCACAACAGACCCTAGGTCTTTGATTTTGCAGTCTATGTAATCAAAAATCCCTTCTTCTACTATAACAGCAACCGGTACTTGAGACAAGGCATTGTATTTCGACTTGTGTTGTATGAAGTCCATAGAATTAACAGTTGCACTAGAACTATCATGAGATGTGGAAGCCATGATAAAACAAAAAACTCGAGAAATACCTTTCAAAAATTGAGAATTTAGGGCTTTCAAATTCCACTGTGCCTCACACTTCGTCAGTTGCTGAATCACCACTTTGAGTTCTTCTCTTGACCATTTGATATTTGCTTCTGAATCTTCTTCAGGGTTTCAAAATTTGTTTGAATCGCAACATAAATCACTTTTTCTTCGCTCTGCACTTGAAAAACTTCTTCGCTCAAAAAATAATAGTGAGAAATGATTTAAAAATTTCTTTTAAACATATTCCTCACCTACTGTAATAAATGCTCCACCATTAGGGTGTAAACCCTAATTTGCCTATTACCATTTCTAGTCTTCTACCAAATGACATGTAGCACATACTGGTTAAGGTCTTTTACCGGTATAAACCGGGGGTTCAAAACATTTCACCGTTTGGTCCCCCTAAGCTTTTCTGATGCTTAGTTTGCCAGTTCCGCTATTTCCACACTAGGTGCAGAAATCGGTTCTTCTTGCAACACCGCTGGTTTCTTTTTCCAAGTTTATTTGATATCCGCTTGAATAGTTTCAATATCAATCTTTCCTTCCGGAGTGACCGGTATATCATCCGATATACTCTTTCTACTTTTGCAGAATCTGGCAATGTGACCCGATTTGTTGCAATGATAGCAGACCATTCCAGGTGCTCTCCAAGGTCCATTATTCATGTTACCATTCTTCCTCCTGCATGTTGCAGCCATGTGACCATGACCATGACAGATCAAATAGTTTTCTCTCCATCCGATTGCCACTTGATAGCCATTGCTTCTTGACTGATGATTAAAGGCATTAAACTAGTTGTGATTTCGATTCACAAAAGGTTCCAGACCAACTCCTTGAGTCCTCTGAGGATATCTTCTAGTGTTGTTCATAACAGACCTACATTCAAATGCTCTATGCCCAAGCTTTTTGTATGCATAACAATTACCATTGAACTTATTGGATCTAGGTACATTGTTTATAAAGTAAGGAAAATTATTGTAGGCTTTGCTCCTACACACATTGGCAGCGTGTCCTTCTTTAAGACAGTTAAAGAAAACATTTTTAACTTTTGCTTACCTTTATCCTTTGATGCCGGTTGTTTCTTCGATGCTCCAACATTTGTACCAGAGGGCTCACCTTCCTCATGACCGGAATGACCAAGTCCATCAGTATTCTTGACAGGTTTGGTAGATTCAATCTTTTGCCCTAGCTTAATAGTACTCTTGTTGAACTTAGCAAGTATTTCCTTTGACTCAAAGAGTTCTTTGGAAATAGCAGCATTTGTTTCCATCAAGTTTGCATTCTCAAAGATGGCTATGTTCAGTTCTCCTTGCATGTCTTCCTTTTCCACTTTGCTCACATGGAGTTGATCAGATAGGGCACTGATCTCTTGCTTCAGCTTGGAGATTTCATGATCTTTGTCTTTTACCAGACCTTCAACTTTCCTTTGGTTCTCAAGCTCTTGGCACATTCAAATAGTCAGTCCTTCCAATTCCTTTCTTAGGTTGGAATTCGATTCATTTAGCTTTTCTACTTCTTGAATTAGGGCTTCCATGCCCGCTTCATCAGAAGAACTATTTTCAGATAGCTTCATCAGTTTTTGAGCATGTTCTCTCCTTTTTGCTTGAGAGGCCTTATATTTGACCATAAGATCATCATAGGCTTACTCAGACTGAGTGAGTCGATGAGTAAGTTCCCTTATAGTATATTCCCCCATATCTCTTTCCAAGTGGTTAGACTTATAGAAAGGTAGGCTCTAATACCAATTGATGAATACTAAGAGGGGGGGGGTGAATTAGTATGCCAAAAATCAGTGTACTTAAACACTTTGCTAGACTAATAGTAAACCGGTAAAATAGTTTAGCAGACAAACCAGTTAGCACCCATGCAAACCAAATAGAAAATAATGCATTTACTCACATAAGCACAAACACCATAACACAAGAGATTTTGACGTGGAAACCCAAATGGGAAAAACCACGGTGAGATGGAACTCACAAGTAACTATCTGCAGAATAGGAACCAGACCGGCTAAGGTCAGTCCTGTTAAGGTCATACAATGTTCTTTACCAGAACAGATCCTATTAGGAATCTCAATCTCTATTAGGAGATAAGTCTGATTAAAGACTACCTTGCTAGAGGATTTTAGATCCACAGATGTGAACCACCTTGTTAGAGGATTTACACAAGGCTTTTGGGCCTATCCGATTAAGGGCTTCGGACTTGTCGAAGATGTGAGTAATCAACAAGTGAGTGATCTAGAAAATAGCATAGATTGCTTAGTTAGATCCTTGATAGCTTGTTCCTAATGCATTCCAACATTACTTCAGTCTTCAACACATTCACACTCTCTCTAACTGATCAACTACCTTAAACCCTTGCAACAACATAGAACCCTAGACATGATGTCCTTATAAAGGAATCTGATTTCATGTCAGTCCAATAGGATTACAATACAATTTCCTAGGTTCAATGCATCTAGACATATTCTATAACACAACACAATAAGCACCGTTAAAGTGTCGGCACCATCAAACCATCATAGAGTATTACCGGTTCATACAAAATACCGATTGCCGGTTTGACAAAAATGAAGACTGGAAAAATATGTGTTCTACTGCTTTGATCCTTCATATCGCTTGAGATCCTTGAACCGCTTGGGGTCAACATGCCGCTTCAGACCGGTAAACACATTCTGCAAAACATCGACAGTCTAAAAACTATAATACATCATACCGGTTGAGCTTTAACTCATACATACAAAAAGTGATCTCAAATCAAGTGTGTGTCCATCAATGACAATCATAGCATTAATCATCAAAAATGCTAACATAAGTTGTTGACAAAGATGTCCATTTTCTCAAGGTCTAGGATAGTCCATGAATATCTAGAGAACATCTTTCTCCATCGTTGAAGAAAAGTGAGAAAGGGTTCTCCTGTTTTTTGTTTGGTATTGCAAAGTTCTATCATAGTGACTGGGTGACGAATGTTGTAGGAGTATAATTGTAGGAATAGTTTGATTAATTCTTTGAAAGTTTTTATTCCCATGGGTAGACTTGAGAACCATTCCATAGCTTGCCCCCCTAAACTTCTTAGGAAAAGGCACACGAGATATGTTTGGTTATGCATGAAATCCATACATAAAGCACAAAATTCTCTGATATGATCTTGGGAGTCTATATTCCCATCATATTTGTCAAACTTAGGCATTTCTACCCTTAAGGGAAAGGGAGTCATGCAAAGGTTTTTGTCAAATGGGAATGGGCATATTGTGTCCAGAGAATATTGTTTTGGTGTTTTATCTTTTTTTTTTAGTTTTGTGATCTCAGTTTCTAATGTTTGCATTTGTTTGCTTATCTTTCCCCATGGTGTCTCTTCCTCTTTAGTGATGAGGGCCTCCACATTATAACCAGTAGGGAGTTTGGCGCCTTGTTTTTCTAATTCTAGGAAATAGTCTTCATTTTCCCTAGCCATGATGACCTTCATCATTTTTCAGAACTCTTTATCATTCTGACATTTATGTATTTCGGCCTCGAGAGGCTTAGGAAGCTCAGATTCAATTGATGAGGAATCACTGTCAGTGGCATGATTGCTGAAGTTGTTGTGAGTGTCTCATTTACTAGCTTCTCTTTCTTGTCTTTCCCCAGACATGGTGGGAGATAGGGGCTGACCAAAGATTGGTAGATCGTAAACTAGTATTTATGACGAGGATGGTTTATCTGAAAAGAGGTCTTCTACAAACAATGGATTGTCGTTTGATGAAAAGAGTGTTTCTTTTTCTTTGTTTGTTTTGCTGTGAGAACTTCTAGTTTGAACAGGCATTTACAACCAACGAGACTGAGAGTTAGCTGTGTTGCAAAAGTCAAGATCAAATTGTAGCTAGTAGTTCATTTAATGTAGTGATTGAGTGAAGTAACTAAGATCTGGTCTGGTTTCAAGAATGATCTATCCTATGTAAGGCGTTATCTAAGTTAACTTAGGTTTGATAAGATATTTGTTTAAACTAGCTTAAAGATGATCGACAAAATCATGCAACGCAATGGCAGGGGTACAGTATCAAGATTGTTTATGCTTCAAATTATGATAACCAATTTTATGCTCATTGTAGACTATTTTTAGTCAGGTTTAACTATTCAGGACTGGCAAAATCAAAGGCTCGTACGAAAGGATTTCTAAGACCGTACGACAGTATAACAGTTTCAAGATGACAACAATTATGTTTCGTACGAGTTGCTGCCTAGTACCGTACGACAAATGGGCAGGTCCTGAATGACAAAGGATTCAGTGCAATTCTTTCTCGTACAACATTGGATTTAGCTTTAAACAATAGGATGTTGGGTCTTGTATGACAGATGGTTGAGCTCAGACGACAAATTGGAAGACTCGTACGACACAGGATATGGTGTAGGACGACAAATGATCAGGCTCGTACGACTGTTAATAGGACAGAGACAAAAATTCTGAGTTTTTCAATAGCTGAGTATGACAACTGAGTACGACCAATTCCGAGGTGGACTAACTTTTGACTAGGATAGACTAGTTTTGACATGGATATAGTTTTATCACTGATTTATTGGTTTGTTTGATTTGTTTTCTCCAGTTTCAGTATTTTAGTTTTAGTTTGAGGGATGAAAACATAGAAGACACGTAGTATGAATAGTAACTCCAATCATAGCATGCAAACCCTATGGAAGTTGGATTAGAGAAGAAAACCTTTGCTTACTGAATTAGGTACACACCCAATAGCTAATCAGAATATGGTCATTGAGTCTCATGCAATGGATTCTCAACACCGTATTAGCCGACTCCAAATGCTAATGGGGGCACGATATGGCAAGTATCTTGGGAGAGTTACTATCTCTCTTGCACAAAGATTATTAACCTTTCAGAGGTGAGTGGGGTAGCTTCTAATTTTAATTGGATCTAGTAAGGGTTTCGTTCAGCGCATCAAGGTATAAACTCAATTAAGAGGTCTCCCATCCTTGAAAACAAGGTTCAATATACTCGAAGGTACTGGGGAGAGCTATTCTCGAACACTGCCGTTGACTTGATTTTCATGAAATCACGTTTATTTTATAATGGGTTGGAGTACTTGGCATTTAGCCATTCCCACTTAGGTCATTCCCCTCACACCGGCCGTAACGACTTTAAGAGTTTTTCAACCTCTCGGGAGGGCAGGCCTACTAAAGATGTACAAATCTCAAACGAAGAAAATGCCTCAAGGGTCTAGATTTCTGACTATCTAAAAAAAAGACAAGAGCATACTCTCCTACCTCTTAGAATTTTTTAAAAACACAAAAGACAGATTTGTTCACTAACCAGATAGCAAGTTAGGTGCCTGAAAAATTAAAGAATACACAATGTTTAATTGATTGATTGTATTAGTAGTCATGTTGTTTTTTTTCTTTGACAGGCGTATGTTTGATTGATAAATTCTTTGACAAGCATCCTGCAAGAAACTGGTTAGGCTTTGAAAATACCAGGCAAACAAAAGACAATTCAAGGTTAGCGTTAACGTGATCAAAATTTAATTCAAGTAAAACCCTGAAAAAGTGAAACTTGCTTTAATAAAAAAGAAAATAGAATTGTATGACAATTCTCATAGAATGAAATGACAAAAGGATTTTGTCGTACGAGTTAGAAATAAGCATAGGACGACAGAAGACAAAATCAAATATTCAGAACAGAATGTCGTACGACGCCATTTTCTGATTCATAAGATAAATAACAGACTTCAATATAATGTCGTACGATGTAGTGAAACTACTCGTATGATATTTCACAGAGATTGTATGGACGAAACCTGTAGGATAAAAACATGATTTTGAGGTGAAAAATTAGTCTTCTGCCCCATGGTGGGCGCCAAAAATGTGTGTTTGAACAGTGGACCTGTATCTGTATCTGGAATACACAACACTTCAATTAAGTCATTACATGCATGGTTAGACAGATATAAATATGGATAATAAAACCATAACAAATCAACTCATTGCCTTCTAGTAGATGCGAGGTTAGATTGCTCTCAGATTGCTAAGCTATCCAGTGACTAGACAACCCCTAAACGAAGAATTTTTAATCTATATGAGCATGGATTGAGATAGATGAATGCAAGATTAATGTAATATGATTTAAGAAATAAATGAGATAAATGATCTAAATATGTATGCAACGAACCTAGAGTGAAGACAACATAATAACAATATATTCTCTAGGATCTTTTGAATGAGAGATGAGAGCCTGAATTTATAGAAAATTCAGAAAGAAACCAGCGGCTAAGATCAAGTGATGATGAGCGGTCAAGATTTTCCAAGAGGAAGCACAATCCAGGTGAATTGATGGGATTGGATGCTTTTCTCAGTTTTAAAGGAAATTGAACTAAAATTAAGATAAAATCAGTAAAAAACTGATTTATTCTCTATTTCATTGAATTTTAATATTTAATTGTTTTAATTGCTTTCTTTGAGATTATTTATCAATTTTTAATTTGTTTTTAAAGATTATCTCCAATTGATTTATTTTCTCAAATTTTTAATTCTTTTTTGGTCAATTAATTCCTTTTTTGATTTATTTCCTTTTTTCAAGATTTGATGGCAAATTGATTTATTTAATTAAATATGTTAGGATATTTAATTAAAATAAATGAGATAATTGTTTGAAATGATTTACTTGGAATGATCAATTAGTTAAATAAATATTTAATTAATATTGAGTGATTAATTTGTCATGTGACATTTAATGATTAAAGAATTAATTGTGTGCTCAAGATTTATTTAATTGCCTTTGGTTAGGACCTTGGTGATGTTGTCGAGATTAGGGGCTCATGGTTTAGATGACCATTTTTAGGGTATTACAGAACCGACTATGGTATATGGAAGATTAGAATGGAGACACATCTAAATTGCATTGGAAAGGACATATGGGATGTTACAAAGAATGGCTATGTTGCTCCTACTCAAGGTCAACCTAATCCACCAACCTTGGCTAAAGATTAGGAGAATGATTGCAAAGCAAGAGAAGCACTTTTGAGCACATTGTCAGATCAGAAAATCGTGGGATTATATGACCGATCTACTACTAAAGATATTTGGGATAAATTGGAGACATTGAATGAGGCTGATACCACTGTCAAAATTGCAAAACTAGAATGCTTCCAGGTCAGGTATGAAAATGTGAAAATGGAAGAAGATGAAAGGATTTATGCTTTTATGGAAAGAGTTATTTTGGGCATACAATGTTGTGGAGGATCCTAAAGTGAAGATGAAATTATATCTAAAGTTTTAAGAGCTTTGCCACCAACATACAAAATGAAAGTAACTGCTATTAATGAATTGGGAACAATGCCTAATGCATCAATATCTAGAGATACTTTGGTTGGGAAACTTTTAGCTTGTGAACTTGAGGAATTTGGTCCTATTGCTACAATTAAGACAGATTTGACTTTCAAAGCTTCATCATCTGCATCATCATCATCATCATCATCTGAAAAATCTGATTGGAAAGCACTCTATTCTAGAGAACTTGAAGAAATCAGAAGAGAGAATGAAGAACTTGAAGAGCTTGAAGCACTATTTGCAAGGAAAATGCCTAAAGGTCCAGTTGGAAGTAAGTATGATGGTAAAGCACCATTTAAATGCTTTAACTACAATAAAATTGGTCATATGGCATCTAGGTGTCCTGATAGACATGCAAGATTGAAAGAAGAAGCTAAAAGAACATATAAGCCTAACCTTGAATATCAAAGGTATAGATTTAAGAAGAATAGAGACAAATCATGTTACTATGTTGATGAAGGAGTTACTGATGATTATGATGAGGAACTGATAGACAATGGATGGGCTTTTGTTTCAATAACAGAAGATCAACCGACACCTACTATTCAACCAATAGAGTAGGCCCTGGCAGCTAAAATTAAAGAAAAGGATGAATGGATCATTGATTCCGGATGTTCACATCATATGACTGGTGATAAGAGTAAATTCTTAACCTTTCAGGAATACAATGGAGGTCTAGTAAGATTTGGAAATTGCAACCGATAATCAGACTAGAGGTAATATCTTTCATTTGAATAATAATAAGAAGACATGCTTGATTGCACATATTCATGAAAGTTGGTTATGGCATAAGAGATTGTGTCATGTAAATTTTGATTGCATTGTGAAAATCAGTACAACTAAGGCAGTAAGGGATATACCTAAGATTGTTAAACCTCACAATCTAGTATGTAAGGAATGTCAATTTGGAAAGCAAGTTAGAGCAACCTTTAAGAGTATTCCAGAAAAATCCAATAATGTTCATGACTTAATTCATACTAATTTATGTGGTCCAACAAGAACTAAAAGTTTACAAGGAGATAGATATTTTATGCTAATCATTGATGATTATTCTAGAATGTGTTGGGTTACTTTTCTCAGAGAGAAATCATAAGCTTTTGGGAAATTCAAACTATTCAAGGTCATGGTAGATCATGAAACCGGTAAGAAAATCAAATGTTTGAGATCAAATCAAGGAGGCGAATTCACATCTAAGGAATTCAATACATTCTGTGAAGTGAATGGAATCAGAAGACAATTATTAGCACCTTGGACACCACAGCAAAATGGAGTTGTGGAAAGGAAGAACATGACTATTTTGGATGTAGCTAGAAGCATGACATCAGAAGCAAACCTACCTCATGTGTATTGGAGAGAAGTAGTCAATACAACTATTTATACATTCAAAAGAGTTCACATCAAAGGTGAAACTAGTAAAACCCCTCATGAACTATGGTTTGGTTATTCATCTAAGAGCAAGACACATAGATGTTTTAATAAGAGATTGCAAAAAATCATTGAAAGTGCAAATGTGAAGATTGATGAATAGTTTAGAAGGTCTATAGACTCTGAACCGCCAGTTGAGATAATCACAAATGAACCTACAATGAGTACACTGGTACAAAATGTGATAGTTCTGATACTTAATGTTTAGTATAGATGCCAAGCTAATAAGATGAGGGGGGGGGGGGTGAATCATACAAACTTAATCTTCCATAAAAACAACAGATTCAACCTCGATAACATATACTTAAGTAATATAACCAAAACTGCTAAACATGCAAACTCATAAGCATATAAACATCATAACACTCATAACACCAGATTTAACGTGGAAACCCAAATAGGGAAAAACCACTGTGGGATTTCAGATCCACTAAGAAATATACTCTTCTAGAGTATGCTCGGTTAAAAGCAAATCCTGTTAAAGATTACAAACACATTGCTAGATGAGACCCAGTTAAGGGATTTCCCTCAGATCTGTTAGGATCTTCACCTTGTTAGAAGTGACATTGTTAAAGGATTTCAAACACTCAATTAGAATGTCACCTTGCTAGAGGGTTTTACAAATAAGACTGTTAAGTCCACTTGGTTAAGAGATTTTCTATCACTTTACAAAATAACAGTAAAAAAATTCTATCTGCAACTTCACATCTAAAATGCTTAAGCAGATTCTTATTTGCTCAATACAATTTAGTCATAGGACTTATCTTGTCCATCTGTTGGGCTCTATACTATGTTATTCAAATAGGTCTTCAAGCTTTTGTGCTCGATAATCACTATGTAGCATCCCTGTGCATACACTTGCCCGCATACATTGTTTATCAATAGTTCCTTATTTATAAACAATTTGCCAACTGCTTAATCTCCTTGATCACCTATCCCATGATCAATCATAGCCATCAGATCTTCAAACTTGACCAGGTTCAATGTATCCTTCAATTTGAAAACATTTTACCCTACCTTGGAACTTCCATACATTTCTTGGAACTTGTGCTAGGGTATTGCGGTTCAATCTAAGCTGTAGATCTTCCTGTCGATCTTCCTTTGCCATAGATTCTTTAACAACCTTTATACATGTTGTAACAATAATTTAATCATAACCAGCTCATCAGCTCCGTTCATTAAATAATGCTTTCATTCATTCAATACATTCTATTATTACTCAGTTGCAACTCGGTAAATACTAAACTTCACTCGATAGGCATACTGCCTTCATTAACCGATAGCGATAACCTTTGGGTTTACCGACTAGGTTCCTTAGGGTTTACCGACTAGGTTCTTTTCTCAATAACATAGTATAGTATTAACCTTACAATCAACAACATATGTAGGATATCAAAACAATCTAAACATCATGATCTCATCATTGTCTAACTTGGTAATAGTTGCCCATTGAATAACTTATTTCTCCCGTTATTCATCACATTCTTTTTGTGTCTTTTACAGACATCTTTATACTCACCAAATCATACTTCTTAAGATATGGCAACATCATACTGAATTAGAAAATCAATTTCTTGACATCAATGACAAAATAATAATATTAAGACAGTATACATCCTTTAGCAGTTATATCCATAATCATCAACAACCTTCTCAATATCCTTATTGAAATGCCAACAATCTCTCATTGTAATTGGAATGCCAACAATCTCCCGCTTTGGCATTGATGGCAAAACCAATTGATTTGACCTAATTGATTCAGATTGCTGTGAGATTCTGAAATGCTGAAATGCTCTCCCCCTGTCATTAGTCTTCTCCCCTTTTCTTCAGTCTTCTCCCCTTTTCTTCAATCTTCTCCCCCTTTGACAACAATGCCAAAAAGTAAAGAACTAAAACATAATTTCTTCCTGTATGAAGTGATTTCCTGCTGTTATGTGTTAACTTAGTCTCGGTCAGAGCATTTTGACTTCAATTCCTGTTCCCTGTAATTGTTTCCTGCACACCTTTAGAAAACATCCTAAAGTGTGTAAACCGGCATCAACTCCTAAAAGATATTCTGTAGAGGCATCGAATTGATGCTTTCACCGAACTCGGTCAGTGAATTGAAGATAGGGGTAGGACCCCTAACTTAGTTCTGAGATACTCAAAAGTGTCCCTTGGTAGTGGCTTGGTGAAGATATCTGTTATTTGTTCCTTTGTGCTAACATACTCCAACACCACTTTCTTCTCTTGAACTTATTCTCTAAGATAATGATATTTGATAGAGATCTGCTTTGTTTTAGAGTGCATAACAGGATTCTTTGAAATGTGTATGGCACTAGTATTGTCACAGAATATAGTTACTGGCTTGGTAACTTTCTCATTTATACCTTCCAACATTTGTTTTCTCCATGCTATATTGGTACAATTCAATGCTGTAGCAATGTATTTAGCTTCTGTTGTTGACTGTGAAACACATCCTTGTTTCTTGCTAAGCCAACTCACTAGTCTTTCTCCTAAAAAGAAAGCTCCTCCACTTGTGCTTTTTCTGTCATCAATGTTGCCTACCCAATCAGCATCAGTATAAACTTTTAAATCAAAAACATTTCCTTTCTGATAAACTAAGGCATAATCCTCAGTGCCTTTCAAGTATCTGAATATTCTCTTGATTGCTGTCATGTGTGTTTCCTTGGGATCTGTAGAGAATCTTGCAACTATACCTACTGTATGTGCTATATCTGGCCTGCTCTGAACAACATACTGTAGCTTTCCAATCATGGATCGATAAAGTGTCTCATCAATAGATGCAGATTCATCATTCTTTGATAATTTACAGTTGGTGGTCATAGGAGTACTTACTGGTTTTGAATCCTCCATTCCAAATTTCTTCAAGATTTCCTTTATGTACTTGGATTGAGTAATGAAAATTTCATCTTTCATTTGTAGTATTTGTAAACCTATAAAATACTTTATCTCACCGATTAATGACATCTCAAATTCTTTGCTCATTTCATTTCCAAAGTTCTTGCATAGAGAGTCATTTCCACAAAAGATAATATCATCAACAAATATGGCTGAGATCAGTATTCCATTTTGATCAAATAAGAGTGTAATCTCTCATACCATGCTCTAGGTGCTTGTTTCAAACTATATAAAGCTTTGTTCAATTTACATATCTGATCTTTATTCTTGTCTTCAATAAATCCTTTAGGTTGTTCAATAAAAACTTCTTCTAATATACCATTCAGAAATGCAGATTTGACATCCATTTGATATACCATGAAATTCTTGTAAGCATCACATGCCAACAATGTTCTTACTCCTTCAAGTCTTGCCACAGGTGCAAAAGTCTCACCATAATCAATTCCTTCTTCTTGGGCATAACCTTTGCAAACTAATCTTGCTTTATTTTGAATGACCTCACCTTTTTCATTCAGCTTGTTTCTGAAAATCCACTTTGTACCGATTACATTTTTGTCCTTCGGTCTTGGGCCCAGTGTCCATGTGTCATTCTTCTTGATTTGATCAATCTCTTCTATCATAGCATTTATCCAATCTTCACTGTTAAATGCCTCTTTCACTATTCTTGGTTTAAATTTAGATATCAGACATGTGTTCTGTCCCAGTTTGTTCCTTGTCATCACTGGATCATCCTTATCTCCTATAATCTAACTTGATGCATGATTTCTTTTGACATACTTGGCTAATACAGGCTCGGTAGGCTCTATATGATTTTCTTCATCACTCGGTAACTGGATATTCTCTTCATTTTCTTCAACAGTTCTCTCGGTAAGACTTGTTGGTTGAACATAGACAAATCCTTCATAATCTTCTTGTTCTTTGGAGTATCCTTCATCATTTCTTTCTGCAAATTCATCAATTTTCACATTTGCACTTTCTACTATTTTGTTAGATGATTTGATCAGACATTTAAATGCTTTACTTCTAGAAGAATAACCAACAAATGTTCCTTCTTCACATTTCTGGTCAAACTTGTCATTTCTATCATCTTTGTGATCATAGCATTTACTTCCAAAGATTTTAAAATAACTTACATTAGGTTTCTTGTCATACCAGATCTCATATGGTGTCTTCAAAGTTCCTTTCTTCAGTTGTACTTGGTTCAGGGTGTAAACTGTTGTGCTTATTGCTTCTCTCCAAAATGTTTGTGGCACTTTCTTTTCAATCATCAGGGTTCTAGCACAATCCACAATAGATCTGTTTCTTCTCTTAGCAATTCCATTTTGTTGTGGAGTTCTCGGTGCAGAGACTTGTCTTTTTATACCATGATCATTGCAAAATAAGTTGAACTCATCAGATGTGAACTCTCCTCCTCTGTCTGATCTAAGACATTTCAGTTGTCTTCTTGTTTCATTTTCAACTCTTGCCTTGTACTATTTAAACATTTGAAAAGTTTCTGATTTCTCTTTTAAAAACATTACTGACATCATCCTTGATTAATCATCCACAAATAATATGAAATATTTATCACCATAATAACTTTGATCTTTCATAGGACCACAAAGATCAGTGTGCACAAGATCTAAAATTCCCTTAGAAGTGTACGACTTACTTGTAAAGCTTGGTTTTGGCACTTTACCCATTTGGCATCCTCGGCACATAGCATTCTCTGGTTTTTCAAGACTCGATAGACCTCTTACTTGGTAATTCTTGCTTATTTTGATCAGATTATCAAAATTTACATGACAAAACTTTTTATGCCATAACTAGGTATCATCTATCTTTGCATATAGACACTTATTCTGAGTTGAGTCAAGGTGAAATGTGTTACCTTTTGTTTGTGTCCCGGTAGCAGCTAACTTTCCAAGCTTGTCATGAACTTTGACAATTCCTTTCTGAAATTCTATTCGGTAACATGTGTTGTTTAGCTGTGCTACACTCAACAAATTGTATTTCAAACCTTCAACCCAATAAACATCATTGCATTTTGCATTGTCAAGAAGTGCTATAGATCCTTTACATTTTACCGAACATGGTGTATCATTACCAAATCTTACATAGCCTCCATCATAATCTTCTAATATAACTAACTTGTGTTTATCACCTGTCATGTGATGTGAGCATCCACTATCTATGATCCAAGAACCATTAGTATTTATGTGAGATATTAGGGATTTTTCTTCATACCTTTCTTCATCTGATCCATCTTTGATGGCCTCATACACTACTTCCTCTATATCAGTTTCATCTGATTTATCATCATTGGATTCCTCATCGGCTATTAAGCATGACTTTCTATCTCTTCTTCTCAAGTCTCGGTGTCCTCTATAATGATTATCTTTCTATCTGTCATCTCAGTAATGTGTCTTTTCAGTAGAACCTTTGTCAGGACAGTTAGAAGCCATATGTCCAATCTTATCACAATTGAAACATTTCAAAGGTAGTTTTGCTTTATACTTACCTTTGCCTCTCAGTAACCTTCTGGCTAATAGTGCTTCAAACTCTTCTTGCTTTTTGATTTCCTCATATAGTTTGTGCACTTTTTCCATGTTCTTGTGAAATCTCTCACTTGCTCCATTGTGATCCCCTTCAGTGTACTTATTCTATTATTGTAATCATCAAATTCACCAATATGAAAAGAACTAGATGCAGACTCAACTTTATTTACTAATGACCCACTATTATCAAAGTTACTTAACTCAAATGCATGTAGCTTACCAATAGTAGCATCTAAAGAAACTAGCATATTGGGTACAGACCTTAATTCATTGTTTGCAGAGACTTGGATTGCATAAGCTAGTAGAAGGGTTCTTAACAACTTACTTGTTATATCCTTTTCTTCAATAGTTCCACCTGCTCCTTTGATTTGATTGACAATCTCCTTTAGTCTTGTACTATACTTGGTTATGTTCTCACCTTCATTCATCCTCATAGATTGAAGTTGCCCTCTTAGACTATCCACTTTTGCTCTTTGAACATGTTCATCTCCACCATACACAGATATGAGCTTGTCCCACATTGCCTTTGCATCATTGCAGCCTTCTAGATCATTAAACTCTGAGTCGGTCAATGCAGATGTTATTTCAATCATTGCTTAGATATGTTCTTACTTTGCCTTTATCTCTTCCATTGTCAATGGATAGGTGCTCAGTGTAATGAAATCATTCTCCAGATAATATACAGCATATTCTCCAACTCCTGATAGGTGCAACTTCATCCTTTTCTGCCATGTAGAGAAACTTGACTTGTTCAGCTTCGGTGCATCCCTCTTGTACATCTTTGGATCTTTGCCTCAAGTACCTTTAAACTTTTTCTTCCGGAGTCCAAAGCTCTAATACCAATTGATAGTTTTCATACTTAATGTTTCGTACAGATGCCAAGCTAATAAGATGAGAGGGGGGGGGGGGGTGAATCACACAAACTTAATCTTCCATAAAAACAACAGATTCAACCTCGGTAACATATACTTTAGTAATATAACCAAAACTGCTAAACATGCAAACTCATAGGCATATAAACATCATAACACTCATAACACCAGATTTAACGTGTAAACCCAAATAGGGAAAAACCACTGTGGGATTTCAGACCCACTAAGAAATATACTCTTCTAGAGTATGCTCGGTTAAAAGCAAATCCTGTTAAAGATTACAAACACATTGCTAGATGTGACCCCGTTAAGGGATTTCCCTCAGATCTGTTAGCATCTTCACCTTGTTAGAAGTGACCTTGTTAAAGGATTTCAAACACTCAATCAGAATGTCACCTTGCTAGAGGGTTTTACAAATAAGACTGTTAAGTCCACTCGGTTAAGAGATTTTCTGTCACTTTACAAAATAACAGTAATAAAATTCTATCTGCAACTTCACATCTAAAATGCTAAAGCAGATTCTTATTTGCTGAATAATATTTAGTCATAGGACTTATCTTGTCCATCTGCTGGGCTTTATACTCTGTTATTCAAATTAGTCTTCAAGCTTCTGTGCTCGGTAATCACTATGTAGCATCCCTGTGCATAAACTTTCCCACATACATTGTTTATCAACAGTTCCTTATTTATAAACAATTTGCCAACCGCTTAATCTCCTTGATCACATATCCCATGATCAATCATAGCCATCAGATCTTCAAACTTGACCAGGTTAAATGTATCCTTCTATCTCAAAATATTTAACCCCACCTTGGAACTTGCATACATTTCTTGGAACTTGTGCTAGGGTATTGCAGTTCAATCTATGCTGTAGATCTTCCTGTCGATCTTCCTTTGTCATAGATTCTTTAACAACCTTTATACACATTGTAACAATCATTTAATCATAACCAGCTCATCAAGTTCCTTCATTAAATAATGCTTTCATTTTTTCAATGCATTATGTTATTACTTGGTTGCAACTCGGTAAATACTAAACTTCACTCGGTAGGAATACCGCCTTCATTAACTGATAGCGATAACCTTAGGGTTTACCAACTAGGTTCCTCAAGGTTTACTGACTAGGTTATTTGCTCGGTAATATGGTATAGTATTAACCTTACAATCAACAACATATGTAGGATATCAAAACAATCTAAACATCATGATCTCATCATTGTCTAACTCAGTAATAGTTGCCCATTGAATAACTTATTTCTCCCCTTATTTATCACATTCTTTCCATGTCTTTTACCGACATCTTTATACTCACCAAATCATACTTCTTAAGATATGGTAACATCATACTAAATTAGAAAATCAATTTCTTGACATCAATGACAAAATAATAATATTAAGACAGTAAACATCCTTGGGAATAAGTATCAAGGTGTTATGACTAGAGGAAGACTGGCAAATGAAGAGGTATGCCTAATTTCTCAAATTGAACTAATAACTATTAATGAGGCATGTGAGGATAAACATTGGATTAAAGCTATGCAAGATGAATTGGAACAAATTGAAAAGAATAACACATGGACATTGGTTCCTTAGCTTAAAAACAAAAATGTAATTGGAACTAAATGGGTATTCAGAAATAAACTTGATGAAGATGGTAAGGTAATCAGAAACAAAGCAAGATTAGTGTGTAAGGGATATTCACAAAAAGAAGGAATTGATTACAATGAAACCTTTGTACCGGTAGCTAGAATTGAGGTAGTCAGATTATTCTTAGCTTTTGCAGTACAGAAGAACTATAAAGTATATCAAATGGATGTTAAATGTGCATTTATGGATGGTGATCTTAAAGAGGAAGTTTACATTGAACAACCTGATGGATTTTATTTGACAGTTGACAAAGATATGGTTTGCAGGTTAAGGAAAGCTTTATATGGATTAAAGCAAGATCCTAGAACTTGGTATGCTAGATTGGACAAATGTTTTTTCAAGCTTGGTTACACTAAAGGTAATGCTGACAACAACTTATATTACAAAGTGACTAATGATGACATCTTGGTTATTGAAGTTTTTGTTGATGATATCATTTTTGGAGGAGAAGATGGATTGTGTAAAGACTTTTCTAATAAGATGCAAGAAGAATTTGAAATGTCTATGATTGGGGAGATAAAATTTTTTTTAGGATTGCAGATTTCACAGACTGATAAAGGTATATTCATAAATCAATCAAAGTACTTGAAGGAATTATTTAAGAAATTTGGCATGAAAAAATCTAAACTGGTAAGTACACCTATGACTACAACTGACAAACTATCATTGAAGGATGAATCAACATCTGTTAATCCAAAAAGATACAAGTCTATGATAGGAGGTTTACTTTATTTAACAAAAACAAGACCTGATATTGTGAATGCAGTATTTATTGTTTCAAGATTTCAAAGTAATCCTAAGGAAAATCATGAATCAGTAGTGAAACAGATTTTCCGGTATCTACAAGGCACAACAAATCTTGGGTTATGGTATCCTAAAGATGAAAATTTTGATTTATGTGCATACACAGATGCAAATTGGGCAGGAGATGTAGATGACAGAAAAAGCACCACCGGTGGAGCATTTTTTCTTGGCAGCAGACTAAATTCATGGTTGAGCAAGAAACAAAGTTGTACATCACCATCAATAGTAGAATCAGAATATGTTGCAGCAACAACTAATTGTACACAGGTATTATGGATTAAGGAAATGTTGAAGGACATAAAGATAAAATGCCTAGAAGCTATAATCATTTACTATGATAATATGACAGCAATTGATATATCAAGGAATCCGATATTTTACTCTAATACTAAACATGTTTCTATCAAATTAAATTTTTTGAAAGAGAATGTTTAAGCAAAAGAAGTGAAATTTGTTTATGCGAATACTAAAGAGCAAATTGCAGATATCTTTACTAAGCCTTTGCCTAAGGAAACTTTTGAATATCTAAGAGAACAACTTGGAGTTATACCCTCACTGGTAGAAACTTAGATAGTTGGACCATGGCATTAGACTAACAAAATTAACAGAGAAACCTTTTTCTGGCTTTGATGAAGGAGAGCTACTTCTCATGGGGAGTATATTGAATAAATTTGGTTATAACAATTGGTATTTGTAATAAGTTCTATGCACTAATTGTATTTGGTTTTGTATTGCTTTGGCATTTGATGTCAAAGGGGGAGAGATATCTATGGAAAAATAGATTATCTTTTGGGAGATATTATTCATTGGGGGAGAGATTGTTACTCTCTGTATCTGTATTTTGATCTTTGGTTAATGATCTCTTTGGGAGATTGTTGGTTTTTGGTTTTTGGCATTTTTTCTTTGGCACTTAGATGGTTTTTCCATCTTGTGTTGCCATCAATGCCAAAGGGGAAGATTGTTGGTATTATGGATGTGTTGCATTGGTTTTGTCATTGATGTCAACACTTATCAACACTTATCCTTGTGGATATCTTTGGTTATGTTCACCGGCATGATCAGTGACTTATGCACAGTCACCGGTATTTGGTTCACCGACACATTATATTGTTCACTGGCATTGAGGATGATCTGTTATCATCAGTGTGACTCCCATTTTGTGATTGAGTAGTGAGCTCTAGGAAGTTGGCCTTTCTGCATGTCCAGACCCCATTTGTACACACATACTATCTGCAGTAGTATCATCTGATTGTGGGTAATGTTTCCCACTGTGGTTTTTCCCCTTACAGGGTTTCCACATACAAATAACTGTGTTATGTGTTGTGTATGTAATTTGTCTTTCGGTTTCATGCATTAAACTTTACCGGTACTGTTATTAACTGCTACACTGTCTACCAGCATTAAGGTTTTGGTTTACCAGTATTATGTATTAAGTTTTTTTTAGGTTTGAAATTAATAAACAACTGAATCATCCCCCCCCTCTTAGTTGCCTCTGGGTCCTAACAGTTTGAACCGTTGGAAATCTCTTTGAGTGACAAATATTCTAGGAATCCTCTCCATTGATTCTCGCCATTTTAGGGACCGTTCAAAACTGTTTAATGGCTCAAATCCGACTTTGAAGATTTTTTTTTGGTTTTTCGGGAAACTGAATCTTGAATAATTTTCAAACCATTAATGATTTTAACTTGATTCTTTTTCCAAATTTCTTATTTTTCCATTCTCAAGTTTCCCACAAAATCCGGGCTCCGTTCGCCTTTAAATAAAAACTTTCTATTTTTGGTATTCGAGTAGAAAAAGGAGCTAGTCAATTCTGAAAGTTGGAATCTATTATTCATCCAAAGGGATATCCAAAAATGAAAAAAAAATTAAAAGAAAACAAACTAAAAGGAAATATTTTTGGGTGATGTAGGATTGCCCTTACACCACTAGATGCTTTTGTATCAGAGGGTCATTTGGACCTGGAATGAACATATGTGCAACCACATCTCTGTAGCACATCATCACATCCCAAATTAGAATAACAAAGATAAAGACAAAAACAACATAGCTCCAAAATATTATCATCAGAACCAAAACTGCAGAGAAATGCAGAGAATTGCAAACACTGTCGAACACCATCATCACTGAATACACTTCTGAAGCACAACTTTGAGAGAGCTAAATAATATGAATGACATCCCAAGGCAACATACAACAACATATCAAACATGCGAAGCATAAACCAATCACTGAAACAAAGAATCAGTATGTTGACATCAATGACAACCATATTGACACACTATCAACTTCACATTTGCAAAAATATCAAATATTAAGACAACCATAAATACTTTTGAAACACTATGACTTCACAATTACAACAATTAAACATTTAGAAACCCTAGTCACCATAATGGGCTAAGGTCATGGATTCACTTGGAGTCACATGATGGGTTTTTATAGGGGCCTTTGATTTCCATATAGAATTCAATTTTACCTACATACTTGATGTACCCATTAATATGTTTTATGAAATAGACAAATCATCATATGTTACACATGTACATATGATCATTTACCATATGATTCACATAACATTATTGATTACTTTTATTTCATATTGCATTCAATCACATCTATATTCCATAATATCATAAGATGATTTCTACCAAGAAATTTATACATAATAATATTATCTCCAACTTTAATCAAGTCATTGAGATTAAATCAAAATGTCCCCAATATATATTTCAATATTTAATTTCTATCAATCTAAATTATGAAACACAACATACACTTATCATTCAAAACTAAATTTGTCATTTCTACCTTGAATTTTGGTTATGGCTAAACAAACAAAATTGAAGTCATTCTATATATGAAAAAAATAGTCATGATAAAATAACACTATGGTTATCTTTTTAGAAATGCCATCTAGGGTGTTGAAGTAATAATGTGATCCCAACTTTTCTCTATCTCTTAGCACAAATAAGTCCTTTTAATGCAAGGATCGTCCTCCCACAAGTCTCGTAATAAGGTTCCAATAACTATCAATACACAAGTCTATCAACAATAATTGTACTGGAAACATCCTACATATGTTGAGGCCTTGCATGCTCATCCCACTCTACCTATAAAGAATTCCAATAAAATCCATGGGTCACATCAAGAACATATTCCCTCAAAACTAATACATGAAAAATGTCATGGATGTGTGAGACTATAGGTGGCAAGGATAAATGTTATGGTAGGACATAAACCAATCTACTCCAATATGTAAAATGGTCTAATATTCAAAAAATTTCTATAATTGATTAGAATATTAAGTAGACGCACACATAAAAGATCATTATTACTTTTTAAGAAGATTTGGTATATTCTATTAGCATTAACATACTTTTTCTAGTGATATTATGCCTCTTGAAGGCATTGATAAATAAAAACCACTTCTTGATTCATGTCTCAAATTAGATTAGGTCTAATTATAATTCCATTCTTTATGTGTTGTCAAATCAAGGGAAACCTACAAGGACTACTAGACAATGATTCATAAGCTGCAATACCCTATGAGTTGTGATGACCGTTTCTGGTAGAAATTTTACCAAATATTTAAGTACTCTCTCCACTCAAATTTATAGTGCATTAGATAAATCTTAATAACATCCTCATCTATCTGTTGCAAGGTGTGCGCCCTTGCTCTCCTTGTGTTGTGTAGTGCAAGCAATGGGTTTGCGACATGGGTTAATCACCTCTCGTGGATTCTATGTGTCACGCAGTTGTATCAAGCATTAATAGGTTGATCTTTTTGTGTAACGATAAGCGTGTTACCAATAAGTTGTATCAGAGCTTGGTCAAAAGTTCAAACCCCTCGCTTGTGTTGGGGGGATTATTGGAAGGTGTGCACCCTTGGTCTTGATGAGTTTGCGACATGGCTTAACTGCCTCCTATGGATTCTATGTGTCACACGGTTGTATCGGGCATTTGGTGCAATGACAACCGTGTTTCCAACACTATCTAATCCACCCTCTTTTTTTTTCCCATCCTAAGAATATCCTCAAGATCTTAAGCATGTTCTCAAGCTTAGATGAATTTCCAATACTTTCTTATGTGCTATTCAAAAATAGGAAGCAAAAACTTGATATCTATCAAATATTACCTATTACAGGACTGTATGGAGCCATACAATATCATCAAGGCATAATAATGTCATAGTTTGAGAATTATAAGTGGTGTTGATAAAAGACAAATGTCCTATGTTTTCTGAATTGTCAGCCATCACTATGACATAATGGATAATAATAGCACATCTACCAATCATAAGAATTATAATAAAAGTCTATCTTTGATCTAGGAGGCTTTAAGAAAATATTTAAATCTCCAAACATGATTACAAAACACAAACACAAATATGTAAACTATTAAAAAAGGATAAATCACAAAAAAGGATAAGATCCATAGCAAGGTTGATTTAAGAGAACTCACTAACCTTTCAGGAAAATCTTGTGGATCTATATCAATATCTTTATTACAATAATACCTACATCACCCAATCACATTACATTAATTCTCCACGCAAATAAATGTATCCTCAATAAAATTCAAATCCATATGATGTCTACTCCTCTCCCCACATAACCCATCTTCACACCTAGGAACTCAATGTTAAACAACAACATATCAATTTCAACATCAAACAAAACACAATGATTGAGTTTGTAAGCCTAATTTTAATAGCAAATAACATCTACACAGACTATAAAATCACCTAATATCCTACCTACATATTTTAATGAAATGTGAAGAGTCTGTTAATCTAATCTCCTCAATCCTTTCTCTTCCTCAAGATCTCAAAGTTTTCCTTTTCTATTCTCCAAGAAAATTTGAAAATTGAAAAGAGGGCCTAATGAAAAATAGAGGATCCAACCCTAAACGAAGATTAAAAAGAAAAAGTAAAGATCTATTATCTAGATGCAATTCAAACCTAGAGAACAAGTGCTTACTTTTCCACCCAATTTGTATTTACTTCTAAAATCTCATTAGGACATTTTTCAAGGATTTAGACTCTATTAAAAAACATGATAAAACCTCCTACATGAACTGACATTATTGGTTATCATTTTAGGGGTTTACTTTTATTCTAATAATAAAAAAGATATGAAAAGGCTTCTAAAATTCCTTCTTAATATCAAATCAAAGTTTTGATACTAACTATTTGAACCCAACATGAGAATAATATAAATAATCATGAGTTAAAAATTAATCAACACAAATTTATACATAACACAGTTACGTAAAAATACCTTAACCCCTTCTTAGTGCTGGCATATGATGAAGTGGTGACAAAGTATGTTGTCATTGATGTTGATAAGTGCTCAAGCAGGTACATTGGTATGAAGATTGGAAGCAGTTTTGGTCAATCGGGATGGAGTGGACCGGTGTCGAGGTTCACTAAGTGTAATTACCGGTTGGTAGTCTCTGTTCAGTTTTAGGGTTTCCAAAATAGCTTGTGCAGTGCAACTGATGGTGTTTTGTGAACGTTAAGGATAAGGATCAGGATGCCATGTCAGATGTGTGCACGTGAAGGATTTCCTTGAGGATTTTGCGTGTGGAGATCGAATGCATTGAATGCGTACCTCAAGAATGCATGATTTTCTGAGCGGTGTATGAAGAGCGCATGATGGGTTACCATTTTCCAGATGCGATGAAGATCGGACGATGCAGAGGGACTTGAGATCTGTTTAGATCATTTCATTCTATGTAATGTGTTTGGATGGTCAGATTTGGACCATTTGAAATTGTAAACCTAAAATACTTAGGGTGTAGGGTTTATGTTACCGACCTAATTTTTGTCTATAAGGTCGATGAGTTTTGATATTGTTGTTGTTGGCAAATGTTGTGTTTTGTGTCTACATGTTGAGATACTTGCCAAACCAGAGTTTGGAACTTGCAGAGCGTGATTGTAGAGGAGAGGAGCTGAAAAGGATCTGCCTTAGCAAGTAGTACTGTTATTAGATCAAAGCTTTACCTGTTGAGTTCTAACCATTTAAACAAAAGGAAAATCCCTTGACCGGGTAGCTTTAACAAGTTTATTGTAAATCCTCTAACCAGGTGACTCAAGATCATTGAGCTCTTCAAATCCTCTAGTGAGGTAACCTTTAATAGGCTTTCAACCTTTAACAAGGTTTATAGCCATCCCTTAGCCGGGTGATCTTTAACAGGATCGGTTCCTAACATAACCTTATTGTAAAGTCTTCAACCGGACTAGGCTCCTAATAGAGCAAGCTTCAAAAGAGTTCAAAAACAAGCTTGTGGGTATTCATCCCCACCGTGGTTTTTCCCATTTGGGTTTCCACGTGAAAAATCTGTGTGTTATGGGTTATAAGTTTTCATGTGATGATTGAGTAGTTTTTGATTAAAGTTTAATATGCATGTAGTGCTAAATGATTGTGGTATTATTAATGCTACTCATGCATGACTAAATTGGTAAAGTTGTGTAGCATCGTAAATTGTACGCACTTGCTAGGGTGGTATAATTTCACACCTAGTTTAGCACCCGCCTTAGTGCATTTTACATTTTGCATTGCATTTCCCCTTTAGCACTTAATTAATCAAATTAATTAGGTCTAAGGTTCTATTTTATCATCTCCCACATCATAAAGTTGGGCCCTTTCATTAAAGTGTGCCCCTTTCATTTTGTTCCTCCAATACATCATTTAATCAAAAACCCTAATTAGGTCCTATTTTGAACTTGGGGGCTTGATTTCGGGGGTCAAAACATCTCGAAATCACTTGTAACTTCGGGATTCTCTCTAAAATCATCATATCCGACGACCCTGAAAATTTGGTGAAAAGTTGTCGGGACCATGGCGCCCGGAGTGCAACATGGTCCTGGACATTTTTCCCGAAATTTTAGGAGCACGATCCAATCATAAAATAAAGCTTAACCCCAAGAAATTGGCGAGATATTCAATCTCTAGGTCAGCCAAAAGACGAAATTAAGACCTAGGGTTTCCTACATAAGAGCTCTCTTTCTTCATTTGAAGGGATCCGATTTTTGTTTTCAAGGACCTTCTATGCAGCGAAAGAGCAGATCTTTGAGGACTTCAACAACATTCAACATCCTTCTATCAAGAATTTATCAATTTCATTCATCCATTTAGGGCTTGGAAGACATTGAAGAACAATAGGAGATTACCGACTGAAGATTGGCTTGTACTCCTCCCTTGAGGGTTGGGTATGATTTCATGTTGTTTTCATGTCTTTGCATAAGCTTCAACATATCCTTTATTCATGCTTTAGATCACTTTGCATCTTGATTTAGAGCATTTACATTATCATTTACAAGCAATTAGGGTTTACTTTCTAGGTTGCTCTAGTTTGCTTTCTTGCATTTTAGGACCTTGCACACACACTAGGTCTGCACACACAATACATTTTACAATATAACTTGGCTATTCGTGGAGGTGGAAATCACCGAAGTGGGGGTTTGACTAAGGCAAAACCCTATATAGCCGCCCAAACACCTTTTCAGATATAAGTGCAGGTTTCGGAATTCAGACGACGCCGCAAGTTGCAGATCTGGAAGAAGCAGACTGAGACCGACCTTCCCACCAAATCTCAGAGCAAAAGACCAGGACAGGAGCGTGGGGTGCCCTGGTCCTGCCAGGACAGGGGCGCTGGGCGCCCTGGTCCTCCTGACAGACAACATTTTCAGCATTTTTGACAGCTTTTCCAGAGTGCAAAACAACAGTTTCCAGAGCAATTTCAGGGGCAGAATCAGGACAGTGGCGCCCACGCCCCCATCCTAAACATTTTCACTCATATTTTGACTCTGGGTACGCATTTACATTCTTGTCTTGTCCTTGTGTTTATAGCTTTCCATTATTTAAGTTCAATTCTGCAACCTTGTTATTAGTTCATACTTGCACTTTGGGGTTAGGGATTGAACTTGCATCATTTCATCTTTCAATTGCAGCAAAGGAATAGAAATCCTAATAGGTAGCCCGTGGCTCTCTCTTCCACAAGAAGAAGTAGCCAATTGTGTGATACCTCTAGGCTCTTTCGTATTCCACAAGTGTGTGGTTGAAAGTGAGATTAGGGCATGTTTGCTTAGTGTCACTTTTTCTCCCACACATTTTGGTGAACCCGACGTGAACTCCAATCTTCTCTAATTCTGATTTATGTTTTCAAATTTGAGTGTTTTCAAATTCAAATTTGTATTTAAAAGTTTTAATTTCTTGCAAGATTCAAAAATTTAGAGGAAATTTTTGCTAAAACCCTAATTTTTCAATTCAAAGTTGAACTTGTGGATAGCTTAATTGGGATCAATAATTTCAAATCTGATTTAGGAACTCATTTGAATCATAAATTTCATTTTCTAAATCTACATTCTAAGTGCTTTCATTGGTTAAAATTGAACATTTTCTTCTATTTTGCATGTGTTATCATTTGAAAGAGGAAAATTGTTGTCATGATGCATTCATTCCATAGATGTGATAATGGGTTAGCTTCCCTTGTTTCAATTTTTCCTTCTTCTAAAGAACCTCCCCCCATTTATAACAACATTTTAGTGCCTAAAAGAGTTTCTACCAATCCCTTTGAGACTCTCCCATGCTCTAAGGATGAAGTCTTTAAGAGTGATCTTGGTAATTCTCCTAAAATGTGCCCTTCCTATTTAGCTATCCTAGAGGAAGAGAATGATATCATAAACACCTTTCTTAATGTTACTTCACCTTCCCTCCATGATGCCTCTCTAAGTGAAAAGGTATTGATGGACATTGAATTATTTTCTCCTAAAGTTGGTCCTTCCAATGGGGGCATGTTAGTGCAACAAGAGGTTATGAACACTTCTTTCAAAGATCTCCTTCCTAAGCATGAATCTTTGGAGAAATATGTTCATGTTCCTCCTAAAAAACACTCCCTTCATGAGGATCCTTTTGTGCAAGAAGATGACATTATCACTACATTTCCTGGTGATGGCATTTCCTTTTCCAACAAAATTCCCACTAGAGATGATGAATTAATGATAAATATTTACCCTTCTCCTAAAGTTTGTCTTACCCATAAGCATCCCTTAGAGAAAGAAGATGAAATAATAAGAAATTTCCTTAATTCTCTCTCCCCTAAAGATCATATTGAACATATTTTTAGGAAAGAGGATGAGTTTAACACATCTATTGATGCTCTCCCTTCTAAGGATGAGGAATTAATAAACAATGTTATCTCCTCTCCCGAAATTGACAATACTTCAAATATTCCTTTCAACAACTTCACTATTTGGGATGAACCATTAGAAGAAGGTGTAGATTATTCTCTCTCCCTTGATAATTTCTCACCTTCCTTGAATCTCAATTATTCTCCCTCTAAAAATAAAGCATCTCCCTCTCCTCAACTTGGTTCTACTCATAAGGAGACCCTAGTTCAAAGCAAGATGGTTAACATCTCTTTCAAAGATCTCCCTCTCAAGAGTGAGACTTTAGAGAGTAGTGTTGATCCTTCTCCTAGAGAGTCTATTCCCCATGTAGATCCTTTGATGATAAAGGATGATATGAACTTTCCTAGTATTACTCTTCCTACTAGAACATCAATGCCTACCCCTTGTCTCTCTCCTAAAATTGATTTAATCCATGATAAGATTTTAGTGCAAGAGAAGACTATCAATAATTCTTCCAACACTTTTGTTCATTCTTCTAAACCATCCTCAATCAATTTGATACATGTGAATGAAACACCTAACAAACCTCTCTTCACTGTCCAAGGTGCTTGTCCTTCTCAAAATTCTCAACCTTTAAATAAGCCTATCTTAGTGGTTCAAGGTGGTTATGCTAATGATTCTTTTTGCACTCCTAAGAAACCTATTATTACTGTGCAAGGAGGTTATTCTACTAAGAGCCCTTATGAGTATGCTAAGCAATTGACTAGAGAGAGTTATCATGCGGTTGCCCATACTTATAATACTAGAAACAATAGGCAACCTAATCCTCCTCTAGTTATCCCAACTTCACTTCCTCCTTCCCAACCAATTCTTCCGCAAGCTCCACGGATTTCACAGGTTCTTGGTAAGGACTATGATCTCATAGAACAACTTAAAACTACTCCTGCTAAGATATCCCTTTGGGATTTGATCCAAACTTCTTCCGTTCATCATGGAATGTTACAAGATGCCTTGAAAGATTTGAATGTTCCTCCACCTAATACATCTAGTAATATAGTGTCTTTGGTTAACTCTGTGATGAATCCTAAAACTCAAATTGTGTTTACTCAAGATGATTTTCCTACTAGTGAAATTCAACATCAATATGATCCCTTGATGATTGTGGTTATCATAAATGACACTGCTATAAGACGAACACTGGTAGATAATGGCTCTGGCCTTAATGTGTGTAGCATCAATCTATTGCATTAGATGAATGTGGATACATCCCTTATTGAGCCTGACTCTCATCCCATTCGAGGCTTTGATAATGTGGCTAAGTCTTCATTAGGTATTATCACCTTACCCATCATAGTGGGACCTGTTACTTTGCCTACTCCTATCCATGTTATGTCGGGAAATTTAACATACAACTTGTTATTAGGGAGACCTTGGATTCACAGTATGCAAGCTGTCCCCTCTACATTGCATAGACAAGTTAAATTTATTTATAACAATAAGACATATACCTTGATAGGTGATACTAATCTTCAGGCTTGTTTGCAAACATCTACTTCCAAAGGGAGTTCTTCTAAGCCTTCCTCTTCTAGTGATGACTCGTTAAACAAGATACCTATGGATGAATCATCACCCTCTAATAATCAAAATTCTTTGGATGAGTCTAAAGCTCCTGAAGAAGATCCTTCTCGACTTGAGTTTACACATGAAAAGGCTTTTGATCCTGAGAAGGTTCTCGCAGAAGACGATTGGGGATCCCTTGACTTTAATCCCACCTTTGTAGGTGAGTATAGGGTTCCTCCTAGAGATCTTAAAGGTAAAGAGAAGGAAGAAACTAGAGATCAATCAATCTTACCTGAACCTATGAGCAATAATTTTGTGGCCACCTCTCAAACTTCTTCTCCTCACACCTCTAATTATGAAGAGTTTGATTCTTTGTCTTATGAAAAACCACCCTCTCTTCCTGAAATGGCTGATCATTATGGTCGTGGTTTTCGCATTTTTGCTAAGCATGGGTATCATGGAAATGGTTGTGGTGCTCATGAACAAGGGATAAATGTTTCTCTAGAGACTAATTTTCAGAATTATGCCTTTGGACTCGGCTATAATCCCTGCAAACGTACCAAAGCATCTAAAAGACCATCTCTCAATGTGAATGCTATATTTAGTAGTGATGGTGATCTCACTTCAACTAAATCATCTTCTACTTCTATCAACTCTCATTCCCCTCATAAGGAAATCTTGGCAATGAACAAATCTCTTTATGAATCCCCTCAAATTTCTAAATCCACTTATGAATCTTTATCTCCTATTCATCATAAAGTCCTTTCCTCTAGGGATAAGGCTCTAATAAATTACACTCATCCCTCTTCTAAGATTTCATGTGACTTTTCTTCTTCAATTTTTATCATTTTATACATGTTTTTAATCTCACTTATAGTTGAGCATTTAACATGTCATATTCAAATACCTCATTCAATCTATCATGTCTTTAAATAACATTAATGGTTGTTATGTTGCTCATCATTATGTGACATTGGTAGCTCATTTACTGGGGGCTCATTGTCATTCATGATGGTACAATTTCAAGTGCAATCATATTTTTTGAAGCAACATAATAGCCTAATTTTCTTGTTCCTATGGGGACAAGAGTGATTTCATACATCTCTTCTTTTGCTTATGTCCAAATCTCTCCCTAGAAGATTGTGTAAGTCCTTCTCATTGTCCTTATCCTTGGGAGGCAATGATCTTTCCTTATTTTTATCTAAGGATCCACTTTTTCCTATTTCGTGGATGGTGTGAACTTTATTACTTGATGTTATTCCTTGTATGCATTTGTTGTTGTTTGTTCAAGGATTCTCTCTTACAAGAGGTGTAAGTCCTTGACTACAACCTCTTTTGCACTTGGTAAAATACATCTATAATGAATTTACTCTCCCAATTGGGTTAAAAAGAGCGTCATCCTTCATTAAGAATCACTTTCACCGAACAAAAGAAGGAAGTATTGCATTCTTATTCTCTTCTTTGTCTTATTCTAGAAGATATTATATTTGTCTAAGACAATTCCTCTTGGGGATAGGTGTCTTTTGTACAAAGATCTCTTCTCCTCTAAGGATCTCCTTTACACATACTACAAGATATCCCTTTTCAACTATCTTATCCTTGCTTAAAGAGGGCAAAACCCTCTTGCTTGGATCTATGACATTGTTGCATTTTTGGGGTATCTTCTTTTATGATGAAGGTAGGTATCCTTGTTCTACTTTTCTTATGACATAAACATTACACTTTTTGAGCAATGGGTCATTCTCGGAACCAGAGCACAGACTCTTAGAGCGAGATGTCATGCTTTTGTACTATACATATACAGGTTGTAGCATACCCGAGCATAGACTCCTATGGGGTGCTTCCAACCTCCCTTACACACACATGCACGAGGTTGAGTGGAACTAGCGGCATAAGGCTAGACTTTCTCACTCTCCTCCCTTACATGGATCACCTAGACAGACTCTAGGGGCTAGTTTTCCATGTCCTTTTCCCATGGATCACCTAGACAAGATCTAGGGGCGAGAAGTCCATGTTTTCTCTTTCACTATTCTTCTCATGGATCACCAATGTGTGTATTCATGCTTTTTTTTTCCTTTCTTTTCTTCTCTTTGCATTTTGTTTCCATTTACATCCTTCATCTCGTGTTAGAGAACTCTCAAATCCTCACACTCTTTGTTGTGTTGGAATTGAGATTTAGTCCTCTTTCTTACCAAATGATTCTCCATTAGTTTTTGATCTCATATCAAATCTTCTTGTGAGCATTTGTCATCAATTTTCTTTAACAATTCGAAGTGGTAAACATGATACCCTGTTTCAACTCACTAAAATTAGCAAGCCGAAACAGGGGGGGGCATATAGCTACCCTTGAATTTTCATCACCTTCCTTAGTAAGCATTAGGTGATTTTGTGATCTAACGTGTGTTTTGTAGGGTGCGGTTCCTAACTGTGTACTGCAGATACCGCTGGGGGCTTCGTTCGACAGACCTATGGATATATCCTTTTTCAAATAATGTTTACTTTTCTGTACTTTAGCTTGCATATGCACGTAGTGTTCATATGACCGCTAAAGTGGGGGCTAAATGTAGCGTCGTAAATTGTACGCACTTGCTAGGGTGGTACAATTTCACACCTAGTTTAGCACCCGCCTTAGTGCATTTTACATTTTGCATTGCATTTCCCCTTTAGCACTTAATTAATCAAATTAATTAGGTCTAAGGTTCTATTTTATCATCTCCCACATCATAAAGTTGGGCCCTTTCATTAAAGTGTGCCCCTTTCATTTTGTTCCTCCAATACATCATTTAATCAAAAACCCTAATTAGGTCCTATTTTGAACTTGGGGGCTTGATTTCCGGGGTCAAAACATCTCGAAATCACTTGTACCTTCGGGATTCTCTCTAAAATCATCATATCCGACGGCCCTGAAAATTTGGTGAAAAGTTGTCGGGACCATGGCGCTCGGAGTGCAACATGGTCCCGGACATTTTTCCCGAAATTTTAGGAGCGCGATCCAATCATAAAATAAAGCTTAACCCCAAGAAATTGGCGAGATATTCAATCTCTAGGTTGGCCAAAAGATGAAATTAAGACCTAGGGTTTCCTACATAAGAGCTCTCTTTCTTCATTTGAAGGGATCCGATTTTTGTTTTCAAGGACCTTCTATGCAGCGAAAGAGCAGATCTTTGAGGACTTCAACAACATTCAACATCCTTCTATCAAGCATTTATCAATTTCATTCATCCATTTAGGGCTTGGAAGACATTGAAGAACAATAGGAGATTACCGACTGAAGATTGGCTTGTACTCCTCCCTTGAGGGTTGGGTATGATTTCATGTTGTTTTCATGTCTTTGCATAAGCTTCAACATATCCTTTATTCATGCTTTAGATCACTTTGCATCTTGATTTAGAGCATTTACATTATCATTTACAAGCAATTAGGGTTTACTTTCTAGGTTGCTCTAGTTTGCTTTCTTGCATTTTAGGACCTTGCACACACAATACATTTTACAATACAACTTGGTTATTCATGGAGGTGGAAATCACCGAAGCGGGGGTTTGACTAAGGCAAAACCCTATATAGCCGCCCAAACACCTTTTCAGATATAAGTGCAGGTTTCGGAATTCGGACGACGCCGCAAGTTGCAGATCCGGAAGAAGCAGACTGAGACCGACCTTCCCACCAAATCTCAGAGCAAAAGACCAGGACAGGGGCGTGGGGCGCCCTGTTCCTGCCAGGACAGGGGCGCTGGGCACCTTGGTCCCTGGGACAGGGGCGCTGGGCGCCCTGGTCCTCCTGACAGACAACATTTTCAGCATTTTTGATAGCTTTTCCAGAGTGCAAAACAGCAGTTTTCGGAGCAGTTTCAGGGGCAGAATCAGGACAGTGGCGCCTGCGCCCCCGTCCTGAACATTTTCACTCATATTTTGACTCTGGGTACGCATTTACATTCTTGTCTTGTCCTTGTGTTTATAGCTTTCCATTATTTAAGTTCAATTCTGCAACCTTGTTATTAGTTCATACTTGCACTTTGGGGTTAGGGATTGAACTTGCATCATTTCATCTTTCAATTGCAGCAAAGGAATAGAAATCCTAATAGGTAGCCCGTGGCTCTCTCTTCCACAAGAAGAAGTAGCCAATTGTGTGATACCTCTAGGCTCTTTCATATTCCACAAGTGTGTGGTTGAAAGTGAGATTAGGGCATGTTTGCTTAGTGTTACTTTTTCTCCCACACAAGTTGCTATCAAGATATGAGATCTGTTACAGTACTTTCGGTTAACCGGTTTAGTTGTCTGAAGCATTTCCGTGTTTAACTGGTATACCCATGGTTATGTTCAGTGATGAAGACAACCGATCAGGATTGTTTTAATATGATAAGGTGTTAAGAAAGTTTTTGCTTGTACTGATTCACCCCCCCCTCTTAGTACTAGTTAGGGTATCATTTGCTCATCATTATTCATCAATTAGGGTAAGGCCTATGCACTTAGGAATTATAATAGTGGTTTCTTGAGAACCTCTAGAAATTTTCAATTGGTCATGGAATACTAACTTGCATACTCCGACAAAAATGTGCCCATCCAAGATAATATGTGAGGAACCATTTACCATTGAATATATATTCACAACATAGACATATCATAACTTAAAACATTATCAAGATATATCTAAATGAATTAGAAAATTTAAATCCATTATATAAAATATATTAACAATCACAAAAAACAAATAATATATTAATAAATACATAGTAATTTAATAATTTCACAAATAATTTCATTATGTAACCAATCCACAGTGACAACCAAATATAAGTAGTAAAAGCTGTATCTAGAAGATGCAAACAAGTCCATATTCATTAATTGACCAAGCCAACATCAACCAATAATAAACTGCTACTCTAACATAAAATCAAGGACTTGATCATATTTTATGATTATAAAATACCATAATCATGAGTGTCATATGAAAACTAAATAAAAAAATAGAGTGTGATAATGTGAAGGAAAGTTGGGGCTGTTAGACAGTTCAAATAACCGGAAAACAACTGAGAGGGGGGGGGGGGGGTGAATCAGTTGTCATGGATTACCAGAACATTTAAAACTTTAATACTCAAACACAAAACATTAATACCATAATTCTTAAACCAAATACCGGAATAGAAGTTAAACCAATTAAGCATAAACAATAATTAGAGAATAAATACCATCCACATGACACCAAGATTTATACATGGAATACCCGGTAAAGGGAAAAACCATGGATTGTAAGCCTACCCATAGTCGAATAATACTTCTGCAGTAAGTATGTGAATTATAATTGAGGGGTCTCTACTTATAGGAAGGCCAACAACCTAGAGCGCACTGCTCATCACAAAAGGAGTTTCACTAACTACATAGAAATCCAGACTGCAATTCAAAAGAATGAATGAACTGCAAAGATACCATCTCCTATGCCTGAGTACAATTCTGGTTAAGATAGATACCGAAGAAAAAAATCCTCTTATATAATCCCAACTCGATCTCTAATGATTGACCAAATCCTCTGCGTGAATGATATTACATTATTTGCACATTACATATTCATATCCCATTCCATGATGATCTATGGTGGGATCTTACATCATATATATACAAACCCTCAACCATAAACAATCAGGTCGGCTACCAGACAATAAACCAATTACATAATTACAAAAAATATTGGACTTAGACCAAACAAATAATATCCAACCCATAAGACATCCTAGAAACACATTGAGAGGTCCAATCCACACGTTACATTAAGTTGGTCCATAACCTAGATCAATCGAGACCCAATATAGGTCCATACATTAAAGAAATGATCCCAATCCGCTAAGTCTCAAACATGATCACCATCAACATCCTGAATCCATACAAGAAGCTGAACCAAAATGACTTATGCATATCATCAAAGATCTTTAATCAAAGCTCTATCGGTGAAACCCTTGCTGAAACCACAAACTAAGCTTCCAAGAAAAGAGGATAGCACCTGATCACCAGACCAAAACCAACTAACTGAATATGAACATGAGTATCATGAATAAGCCAATTCCATAACCAAATCATACCAAAGCATACCGGATCATTCAGAATCCAATCCAACCAGAAACCATACATCCTACCGGGACCAGAAGGGTGCCGGTAAAGCATCCAAAACAACTAGTGTTGGCATCAATGACAAAACATCAATGCAACACATAATCAATTCCTCCAAATGGTTAAAAATCTCCCCCTTTGGCATTGATGGAAACACTAGATATGAAAAACATCTAAGTAGCAATAAATGCCAAATAAGTCTCCCCCAATGGAAGACATCCAACAATCTCCCATATAAAGATATAGCAATGAAGTTCTAAAATAAAGACCAAACGCCCCCTGTGAATGATATCTCTGTAAAGCTTTTTATTACACATATATCTCTCTCCCTAATGTATACAACCCCCTTTTTTCTTTTTCACAACAATATCTCTTCCCCTTTGACATCAATACAATAAATCTGACAAAAATATTAAAACAAAAACAAAAACCACTAAAACACAAGGCTCCCCATATCAATGCTGAAATGAATAATATCTCTGATAATACATACCAGACTGATGCCAAAAAGAATCAATCAATTCTCTATCGAAGGGGTAGAAACCCCTAACCTATCTCTTAGGTACTCAAATGATTATTTAGGCAAAGGTTTAGTGAAAATATCTGCAATCTTCTCTTTAGTGTTCACATAAACCAGTCTAACTTCATTTTCTTCCACCTTCTCCTTCAAAATGTTATACTTGATAGATATGTGCTTTGTCTTAGAGTGAAATACCAGATTCTTTGATATGTCAATAGTAGTAGAGTTATCACAGTGAATAACTACCGGTCCAGTGCAATGCACTTTGATGTCCTTCAATATTTTCTTCATCCATAGAATCTGTGTACAATTAGTAGAAACAACAACATACTCAGCTTCAAAAATGGATAAAGAAGTACATGATTGTTTCTTGTTTATCCATGAAACCAACTTCTTTCCAAGAAAGAAAGCTCCACCAGAAGTACTTTTCCATTCATCAACATCTCCAACCCAATCAACATTTGTATATGCACATAAAGTAAAGTCATCATCCTTAGGGTACCACAAACCATATTCTGATGTGCCTTGCAAGTATCTAAAAATCCTTTTCACCACACTCTCATGATTTTCTCTAGGATCACTCTCAAATCTAGATGCAATAAAAACAACATTCATTATGTCAGGCCTAGTCTAAGTCAAATAAAGAAGACCTCCAATCATAGATTTTTATCTTGTAGGATTTACCGGTGCATAAACATCTTTCCTTGTCAATTTCTCACTTGTAACCATAGGAGTACTTACCGGTTTAGAATCTCCCATACCAAATTTCTTCAACAATTCCTTAGCATACTTATTTTGATAGATGAAAATACCTTTGTCAGTTTGAGTAATCTACAAACCTAAGAAAAATTTCATTTCCCCAATCATGGACATTTCAAATTCCTTCTTCATATTCTTAGAAAATTCAATGCATAACTTATCTTCACCTCCAAAAATAATGTCGTCAAGACAAAAATCAATAATTAGTATATCATCATCAACGATATTATAATATAAATTACTGTGAGCATTACCCTTAGTAAAACCAAGCTCCAAAAGATATTTATCCAATCTTGCATACCAAGCTCTAGGTGCCTGTTTCAATCCATATAAAGTTTTCCTTAACCTGCAAACCATGTTTTTATCATCTAAAAATGAAAAACCATCAGGTTGCTCAATATAAACTTCCTCATCAAGATCCCCATTCAAAAATGTACACTTAACATCCATTTGATAAACCTTGTAGTTCTTATGGGCATCATAGGCAAGAAATAATCTTACAGCTTCAATCCTAGCTATAGGTGCAAAAGTCTCTCCATAATCAATTCCTTCCTTCTAAGAATATCTTTTATGAACCAATCTATCCTTATTCCTTACAAATTGACCATCCTTATTCAATTTATTCCTAAAAACCCATTTAGTTTCAATAACATTCTAATTTTTAGGCTGAGGAACTAAGGTCCATGTGTTATTATTCTCAATTTGATCTAATTCTTCTTCCATAGATTTCAACCAATATTCATCTTTACATGCCTCAATTAATAATACCGGTTCAACTTGAGAAATTAAACATACCTCATTAGTTGCCAATCTTCTTCTTGTCATCATTCCATTATTCTTATCCCTAATGATCTGATCTTCTGAATGATTCAATCTCACATACCTAGGAGTCTTCTGACTCTCTGTTCCTCTTCTTGGTTCTTTAGTTACTATTGAATTTTCTGATACTGTCGGAGTAACTAGTTCAACACTTTATTCTGGTAAATATGCTACTGATTCAGATATAATCATTTCCACCACAGGTTCCTTATAAACTCTAATTTGACCTCTATTCAACTCATCCACCTTGACATTAGCACTCTCCACAATTCTCTGCAATCTCTTTTTATAACATGTATATACTATTCTTTCATTAGAATAACCAAGAAATATGCCTTCATCACATCTAGGATCAAATTTTCCAATGATATCATCTCTCCTGATATAATATTTACTACCAAAGATTTTGAAATACTTAACTTTAGGTGTATTGCCAAACCATAATTCATAAGGTGTCTTACCGGTTTCTCCTTTGATATGTACTCTATTGAATGTATAAACCATTGTGCTCACTGCTTCTCTCTAGTAGATATGAGGTAGAATATCTTCCATCATCATTTTTCTAGAAGCACTTAAGATAGTTTTGTTCTTCCTTTCCACAACACCATTTTGTTGAGGTGTCCAGGGAGTAGAAAATTGTCTTCTTATACCATGCTTCTCACAAAAGTTATTAAACTAACCGGATGTGAATTATCCACCATGATCTGACCTAAAACACTCAATCTTCAATCCCTTCTCAGTTTCCACTTTAGCCTTAAATATTTTAAACTTTTCAAAAGCCTCAGATTTCTCCTTTAGAAAACTAACCCACATCATTCTAGAATAATCATTAATGATTAGCATAAAATATCTATCACCTTGAATTTTTTTAACTCTAGCAGGGCCACACAAATAAGTATGAATAAGATCAAGAACGTCATTAGATTTATCTTGTATACTCATAAAAGAGGTTCTGCCCTATTTACCCATTTGACATTCTTTACATACCGAATTATAGGGCTTCACAATTTTAGGTATATCTCTAACTGCCTTAGTTGAACTAATCTTCACAATGCAATAAAAATTCACATGACACAACCTCTTATACCACAGACAACTCTCATCAATTTGTGCAATCAAACATGTCTTCTCACTGAAATTCAAATAAAATATATTACCTTTTGTCTGTGTACCGGTTGCAATCTCCAAACCAAATCTATTAATGATTTTGCATTTTCCATCCTTGAACTATAATTGAAATCCCTTATCCACCAATT
This sequence comes from Cryptomeria japonica, assembly GCF_030272615.1. NCBI lineage: Eukaryota > Viridiplantae > Streptophyta > Pinopsida > Cupressales > Cupressaceae > Cryptomeria > Cryptomeria japonica. The sequence continues at coordinate 563,690,428 of NC_081410.1, read as the reverse complement.
GTCCAACATTCAAAAGATTATACCTCAAACCTTCAACAAAATAAACATTATTAGTATTGTTCTTACCATCTAGTGATATAGTTCCTTTTGCTTTGATCATACATGCTTTGTCATCTCCAAATCTAACCAGACCGCCATAAAATTCTTGCAAAGATAGAAACTTCCTTTTATCTCCAGTATATTATGTGAACATTCACTGCCAATTACCCATTCATCCTTATCTTCAACATTAGTAGCAAGTGCCTTCTCTTCGGGTACATTCTCTTCCAATGTCAGAACATCTTTCTTGATAGCCAAGAACGCCCATTCCTTTCCATTGCCGGAACCAGTAGCAGAGTCTTCTGCTGGTTCATCATCAGAGTCAGTAATACCTTCCTCATCAGCTATGTAGCATGATTTGTCTTTGTTTTTCCTATACTTATACTTGTTCTGATATCTAGGGTTAGGCTTAAAAGATCTTCTAACTCTCTATTCTTATCTTGAATTCTTTTCAGGACATCTAGATGCAAAATGACCAATCTTATTACATGCAAAATATTTAAAAGGTTCTTTTCCTTCATGCTTACTTCCTACCACTCCTTTACGTACTTTTCTAGTAAATAGTGCTTCAAGTTTCTCAAACTCATCATCTTCTCTCTTTATATCATCCAATTCCTTTGCATATAAAGCTTTCCAATCTTGCTTACTAGTTGATGATGCAGATGAATGAAAAGCAGGTTCAATTTTCACAGCTCCAGAAGGTCCAAATTCTTCAAGCTCAAAAGAATATAATTTCCCAACCAAGGTGTCTCTGTTGACAAAAGTATTAGCCATTTTTCTCAACTCATTAATAGAAGTATCCTTCATATTGTAAGTTGGTGGTAGGGCTCTCATAACTTTAGAAACTATTTCATCTTCAGTCAGAGTTTCACCACAACATTGAATTCCCATAACAATCTCATTTACCCTTTCCATGAATGCAGTAATCCTTTCATCTTCTTCCCTCTTTAGGTTTTAATATCTCACCCGGTAACCATAAAGTTTAGCAATCTTTACAGTAAGGTCAACTTCATTAAGAGTCTCCAACTTATCCCATATAGCCTTTCCAGATGATTTGTCAGTTAATCTCATTATTTGTTGATCAAAAAGTGCACACAAGTGGGCTTCTCTTGCTCTACAATCATTCTCAAGCTCCTTATCCATGATTTCTGGAGGAGGATTGCCAGATGCGAGATTATGAGGTGTAACACCATTCTATGTGATCTCCTAAATATCCTTCCCAAGACATCTCAAATGAGCCTCCATCCGAATCTTCCATACCTATGTAATTTGTTCCATCAAGCCTAGAAATATCTCTCCGAAAGATAGCTCCAGATGAACTAGATGAATTTGAACTGTTAGTCGCCATAGGATTTTCCTCAAGCGGTTAAGCTTTCTACAGAGAGGACCAAAGCTCTGATACCAATTATTAGACAGTTCAAATAACTAGAAGGCAACTAAGAGGGGGGAGTTAATTAATTGTCACAGATTACCAGAACATTTAGCAATTAAAACTTTAATACTAGAACCCAAAACATTAATACTAGAATGCTTAAAAAAAATACCAGAATAGAAGTTAAACCAATTAATCATAAACAATAATTAAAGAATAAATATCATCCACATGACACCAATATTTATACGTGGAAAACCTGGTAAAGGGAAAAACCATGATGGGAAGCCTACCCATAGTCAAATAATACTTCTGCAGTACGTATGTGAATTACAATTGAGGGGCCTACACTTGTAGGAAGGCCAACAACCTAGAGTGCATTGCTCATCACAAAAGGAGTCTTACTGACTACATAGAAATCTAGACTACAATCTGAAAGAATGAATGAACTGCAAAGATATCATCTCCTATGCCTGAGTACAGTTATGGTTAATCTCAATATCAGAGGACTAAATCCTCTTACATAAACCCAACTTGATCCCTAATGATTGACCAAATCCTCTCCCTGAATGATATTACATTATTCTCACATTACATCCATGTGCCATTCCATGATGATCTATAATGAGATCTTACATCATATATATACAAACCCTTGACCATAAACAATTAGGTCGACCACCAGACAATAAACCAATCACATAATTTTAAAACATATCGGCCTTAGACCAAACAAATAATATCCAACCCATAAGACATCCCGGAAACACATCGAGAGGTCCAATCCACATGATACATTAAGGCATTCCTTAACTTAGATCAACTAGGACCTAATATAGGTCCACACGCTAAAGCAATGATCCCAATCTGCCAAGTCTCGAACATGATCACCATCAACATCCTTAATCCATACAAGAAGTTGCACCAACACCACTTATGCATATCATCAAAGATCTTCATCAAAACTCTACTAGTGAAACCCTTGCCGAAACCACAAACCAAGCTTCCAAGCAAACGGGATAGCATCCGATCACCAGACCAAAACCAATTGACTGAATATGAACATGAGTATCATGAATAAGCCAATTACATAACTAATGTTAGGTCCCGGAGACAACCGAGAGGGGGGGTGAATCAGTTGTCCAATAAATATAAACCAAAACAAACTTGACCAAACTTAATGCTTAATACCGGTAAACCAAACTTTAATGTCGATAGACAGTTTAGCAGTTAATTGCAGTACCGGTAAAGATTAATGCATGAAACAGAAAGACAATAATATCCACAACACATAACACCAATATTTGTATGTGGAAACTCTGCAAGAGAAAAAAACATGATGGGAAACCTTACCCACAATCAGATGATACTACTGTAGATAGTATGTGTGTACAATATGGTGTCTGCACATGCAGAAAGGCCAGCTACCTAGAGCTCACTACTCAATCACAAAATGTGAGGCACACTTACTACAATTGGATGGTTAAATCTAATGACTATGTACTGCTCAGAATAGCATCTTCATATGCTGGATTTAGTACCAGTTAAACTCTGATATGCCTTCTTCAAACCTTCCTTCAATATTGAATGATGTTTGCATGTATAACTCTTCTTATATTCGCATATACCTTATTACAATCCTTTTCCCAATCCTATTTCATGATCTCATAAATGAGATCTTACATATATACCAAAACCTAAGACCAAATGAGTAGGTTGGGTCACTAAGAGATGTTACAATAAAATCAATTACAAATGAATCAATATTCGATGCATCATGTCGACTCAATACATTTACAATAATCACAAATCATCTTCATGATGTGCTGTGCTGATCTTGAATAAATATGCTTGCCAGTGCATAACCTGGACCTATTTGCCTGTAACATCAAATATGCAAACCTGATCAAACCAATAAACAAATCACCAAAGCTAAGTGTTCAAACAATGTCTTCAACATAACCAAGTAATCTCCAAGTCATTCCAAGTGCCGGTGAATAATATATCTTGTCGGTGAACCAAATACCGATGACTGTGCATAAGTCACTAACATGCCGGTGAACATAACCAAATATCTCCAAGTGCTGATAAGTGTTGACATCAATGAAAAAACCATATCAACATATCCAAAATACCAACAATCTCCCCCTTTGGCATTGATGGCAACACAAGATGGAAAAACCATCAAAGTGCCAAAATAGAAATGCCAAAAACCAAAAACCAACAATCTCCCAAAGAGATCATCAAAATACAGATACAGCAAGTAACAATCTCTCCCCAAAAAGATAAAGTGTTTTTCCATAGATATCTCTCCCCCTTTGACATCAAATGCCAAAGCAATACAAAAACCAAATTCTCATACAAATACTAACTAATTACAAAATACCAACTACTCCCCCTGAGAAGTAGCTCTCCTCATCAAAGCCAGAGTAAAAGATTTCTCTGTTACTTCTGTCGGTTGTTGACAAACATCAGTTGTCTAAGTCTCTACCGGTGGGGGTATAACCCCAAGCTGCTCTCTGAGATATTGAAAAGTCTCTTTAGGCAAAGGCTTAGTAAAAATATCTGCAATCTTCTCTTTAGTATTCACATAAACCAACTTCACTTCTTTTGCTTCAACATTCTCTTTAAGAAAATTGAATTTGATAGAAACATGTTTAGTCTTTGAGAAAAATACCGAGTTCTTAGATATATCAATTGCTACCATATTATCATAGTAAATAGTTATAGGTTCCTTCCATTTTATCTTTATATCCTTCAACATTTGCTTAATCCATAATACCTGTGTGCAATTAGTTGCTGCTGCAACATATTTTGATTCTACTGTTGATAAAGATGTGCAACTTTGTTTCTTGCTCAACCAATAAATTAATTTGCTGCCAAGAAAAAATGCTCCATCGATGGTGCGTTTTCTATCATCTACATCTCCTGTGCAATTTGCATCTGTGTATGCACATAAATACAAGTTTTCATCTCTAGGAGACCATAATCCAAGATTTGTAGTGCCTTGTAGGTACTGGAAAATCCTTTTCATTGCTGATTCATGATTTTCTTTAGGATCATATCGGATCATGCCAGATCTAATTCAATCAGAAACCATACATCCTACTAGGACTAGAAGGGTGCCGGTAAAGAATCCAAAATAGCTAGTGTTGACATCAATGATAAAACATCAATGTAACACATAATCAATTCCTCCAAATGGCCAACAGGGGCATCCTATTTCATATTTGATCATAGATTATAACATAGTTTCCTAAATGCAACAAAATGTCAATGAATTATATACACTATCACTTTATTGCTATTCATCTCTATTCCCTCTAAATTACATGTATCTCTATACATTATTCATTTATCCCTTATTATAACACCTACATTTACACCCACTATCATGCATTTATTCAAGTGTCCTTGGAATATTAACACTTCCCTATATCTAGGTTTATTTTTGTGGTCGAGATTGACTTCACAACACATAAACATAAACATAAAATTCTAATTTTAATTTTAACACCTTATTTAATTATCCATTACGAACTAATTTAACACACATTATGCTTGACATGTTACTATGTTATGATACATAAAGACATGCAAAATGCATCAATCACTGATATATATTGAACTTGGTGATAAAAAGAGAATCTATATCACATTTCAATTTTCTAATGGGACAAATAACTTCATTAGAATAAATGCCACTTACATCTCTATGATTTTTTTTCCCACTCCTTACACCAAGATGTGAATCTTGCTCTTCTAGGGCTCTGACTTAAGAGGACTTGATCTCAAGATACTATAATTATTTTAAAAATATAAAACATTGAAATTAATATGAATCTTCAAGTTTTTACATATAAGTTATTAGGATTGAACTTATAGTGCTAAGGTTTTTGATGTGATGGCATTCATGCCGGGGCATGCAGGAGGTCGAGCTAGGGTTTCACAACCCTAGCTCGTAGGTGGTTATGGTGTTGCTTCGCGCGGGGATGGGAAGTGTAGGGTGTTGGGGGAAGACGGTGGTGGAAGGGGCAGGTAGGGCTTGGCTATGGGTGTGGGTGTGGTCGTAGGGAAGTGGGGAGACTGCGCGGGGGTGCACTTTTAGCTTGCTGCAACTGAAGCTATCCCGTATGACAGGGATTTTTGGTGGGCTTTTCTTCAGAGGTGCTGGTGGGGGAAGGTGCCTTGGGTGCCGAGCCTCCATGGGGAGCCTTTTGGGGTGTGGGCCCTTGGCCATTTGGTCTTTGTTATTTTTTATTTTTTCATGCCCTGATGGCGAGTTTGGGTGGGGAAGCCTCGCAGGTTGCTCCAGCCATGGATTTTCATGCTATGGTGGGCTTAAAACCCCTACTTCAGAATGTGAAAATGTTGAACAATAATCTCTTCTCTTTTGATTCAGGATCTGGGAATGTTGGTAACTCTCGCATGGTGAAGATTAATGGTTGCCTGGAGAGATGCATTGAGAGGCCAAAACTGATCATCCCTCCTGAGATAATAGCTGAAGACATTGAATATTTTTTAAATCACTCGCTATACTACAAGTTTTTGGGAATGAGGGTTTCCCTGCAATTTTTGGAAAAATAGGCGCAGTGGACTTCGGCATCGGAAGGGGAAATGGAGATTATGCTTCTGGAAAATAACTACTTCATGGTTACTTTCAACTGCATGGAGGATCGCAATAGGGTCTTTGAAGGAGGCCCATATTTTTACAACCAGGTGGGATAATTTATCAAACCTTGGCATGTGGGGTTTAATCCTTTAGAGGAGCTCCCAAATAGGGTTCCAGTGTGGGTTCGGTTACCACATCTTCCAGTGGAATGTTGTCGGGAGGATGTGCTACGGATGCTCACCACTCTGCTTGGGAGGCCAGTGAGATCCTCATCGCAAACTCTGGGGAGAAAGGTAATGACCTTTGCACGTATTTGTGTTGAAATAGATCTTAGTAAACCCTTGCCAGATGTTATAGATATGTGTCCAGGCTCTTATTCTTGGGTTCAACAGTTAGATTACGAGACTTTAGCATTTCACGCCATCTGTGTCATGAGTATGGTCACTTACAACGTAAGTGTCCTAGATATAAACCGGTGGTGCGATAACCTCAGCAGTCAGAATAGAGCCTTGATGGGGCTGAGAAAGGGAAAGTGGCCATGTCGGCTATGGTAGAGGGTGTTGATGGTTTTGTCTCAGTTAAGACAAAGAACAAGAAGAGAGGATAAAAGAGGCCCTTACAGGAGAGACGCGAGGAGGATACCTTTAATAGATTTGAGGCCTTGGATGACCTGAGCCATCAAGAAGTTAATCCAGGGTTAACCCCTCTAGATTAGGGTGCAACAAGAGGGGTTCCAGAAAGTGTAATGGAGGAATCTACCCAGGCCCTGCTAGTGGCTGGAAACTAGCAGATGGAGATGGACCAAACAATAGGGTTTTAGTTGGGCCTGGCTCCTAGTATTGAGGTGAATCTGGCTAAGGGGGAGGATTCTCTGATTGCTTTGAAACTGGAACCGGCTGGGGTTAAAAGTAATAAGTCCTCCATTCACCTGGGTCTATATCAGAAAGATATTAAGAAAAGTTCTTCAAAGAAGAGCTCAAAGGTTGGTAGAAAAAAGGATCTGGATAGGATCAAATTGATGGGGGAGAATCTGGTTGAGTCAGGGTCAGTGAAGACTTTGGATTCACACTTTTCCAACCCTCCTAAATGATTGTGCTCTCATGGAATGTAAGGGGTTTGAACAATGGCCCTAGACAAAAAGTTGTTCAGGATTTGATTAGGAATCATTCACTTGATGTCCTTTTCTTGCAAGAAACTAAACTTTTAGTGGAGAGTATGATAGGTCTCATGCCAAAGCTATGGGGGCGAGGTGAGTGTTAGTGTGTTGGGGAAATTGGTTCCTCGGGAGGGGTGGCTTGTCTTTGGAACCCTTTAAGGTTCCACCCTGTCTGGTGGGCTACCTCCAGATCCTTGTTATCCAGGGTGCTATCTAGTCTTGAAACAAGGGAATTCATCTTGTTTTCAATATCTATGCTCCCACTGATCTTCAGGGTAAGCAAAAATTATGGTCTCATGTTTCTGGTATGCGAAGGTTGGCCCCTTTTCATCCTTGGATTATGGCAGGAGACTTCAATGCCATCCTGGAGTTGAGTGAAAAGAAGGGGGGTGTAATACGGTTGAACATTCTTCTTTCCTTTTCTAGGATAGTATATCTTTGCTGCAGTTAGTTGACATCAAGCCTAGCAATGGATTGTTTACTTGGAACAACGGGAGGGTGGGAGAGAATTGGATTGTTGAACGGTTGGATCGTTTTCTGGTTTCTTGCTTTTGGATTGGCAGGGGGTGGTCCACAAGTTATGTGATTCTTAACTAGAGAGGGTCGGATCATTGGCCCATCAAGCTAGTTTCATCTTCGGCTCAGGTAGCCCGTTCACCTTCCTTCAAATTCTAACTTATGCGGATTCAGAACCCTTCTTTACAGGTTCTGGTTGCGGACTGGTGGAGGAAAGGGAGGTTGGCCTTTGGCACTGCCATGTACTCTTGTGCCAAGCAGCTATAATTTGTTAAGCTTCAGCTGAAACTGTGGAAACGACAAGGTTTCAGGAACATCTTTCATGAGAAGAAAGCTGCTCAAATTGTGCTGAATGAGATCACCAGTGAAATCAGAGAGCATGGGTTGTTTGAGGAATTTCTTAGAGAGGAGGACAGGGCTATCAAGGTGGTAGAGGAATGGGAGCTTAGGGAAGAAATATATTGGAAGCAGATAGCTCGTATTGCTTGGCTGAAGGATGGGGACAAGAACACTGCTTTCTTCTTAAACTCAGTGAAATCAAGGAGACACAAAAATTTCATTCCTGTTCTGGTTAATGATAGAGGTGAGCAGTGCTTATCCTTTCAGAAGATGTCTCGGGAGTCTCTTTAGTTTTTCCATTCCCTCTTTAGGGAGGACTCTTAGGGGGAAATAGTGGAGGAGAATTTGGTTCTGGCTTGCATCCCTTCTCTGGTCTCGAGGGAGATGAATGAGCAGGTTTTGTGTCCTATTTTGATGGAAGAACTTGAGAGAATTGTCTTCCACATGAGGAAAGGAGAGGCTCCTGGACCAGATGGGTTCCCGGTTGAATTCTTTCAAGAGTTTTGGGATATTATTAAGCTAGACTTATTGGAAGTGGTTCAGGAGTCCCAGAGGAATAAGCAGATGCTCAGGGAATTGAATGCGACCTTCATTGCTCTAATCCCCAAGTGTGAAGGGGATGACTGGTTAGGCTAGTTCCGCCCTATCTCTCTTTGCAATGTGGTTTATAAGATCATCTCTAAGCTGATAGCAGATAGATTGAAGAAGTGCCTGGGGAATGTTATTTCTAAGGAGCAGAGTGGGTTTGTGGAAGGGCACCAAATTCTGGATGGGGTGGTCATTGCTATGGATACCATTAATTCTATGGCAACCTCCAAGGAAAAAGCTATGTTTATCAAGCTAGATATGGCTAAGGCGTATGATAGAGTTTAGTGGTCCTTCCTTTAGAAGATCCTCAGGGATTTTGGCTTTGCTGACAAGTGGATCCAGTGGGTTATGAGTTGTGTTACGTCCACCTCTTTCTCTGTGCTTATCAATGGGGACCATACTGAGCTATTTGGTGCTTCTAGGGGTCTCCATCAAGGGGATCCCCTATCCCCTTATTTATTCATTCTTATTGCTGAGGGTCTGGGGAGGCTGATTAAGCATAATGTTGGCCTGGGTACTATTCAGGGTTGGAGATGGGGTAATGAACTGTAGCTGTAGTCTCACTTGCAGTTTGTGGATGATACAACCCTTATGGGGCTAGCTCGGATCAATGAAGCTACTAATTTGTGTAAGGTCCTAGAAGTTTATCTTGCGGCTTCTGGCTAGTTGATCAATGAGGATAAATCTTGTATCCTCTTTTTCAACAGTCCCAATTCTATTCAAATGAGGATTGCTCTTATCTTGAGATTTCAAGTTGGCTCCCTGCCCTTGACTTATTTGGGTATTCTTATTTCTCCTAGCAACCCTCTTAGGGAGTCGTGGTAGGGGATCTTGGATAAATTACGCTCGAAGGTTGATCATTGGACTCATAGATGGTTATCCTTTGCGGGGAGGGTTCAACTGATTCAGTCGGTGGTTCAGGCTCTTCCGATCTATCAATGTATGCTTCAAGTGGCTCCTAAGTTGTTCTTGAAGGGTTTGGACTCTCTAGCTAGGCAATTCTTATGGGCAAGTAATCTCTCCTTTTCCAAATGGAGTCTGGTCAATTGGGACCTGGTGTGTAGCCCGAAGTAGTCGGGAGGGCTTGCGTTAAGGAAGTCTATTCTTTTTGGGGAGGCACTTGCAGCTAAATTGTACCGAAGGTGGTGTGTTGAGCAGGATAGAGGCTAGGCCAGGATTTTGTCCAACAAATATATGCAGAGGATCCCGATGGAGGAAATCCCTAGGTATCCGCTTGTAGGAAATGGCTCATCGGTCTGGTACACTCTCAAGAGGGGGGCTTCTCTCATTAAGCAAGGGTTTTTTGGATTTGCAGAAGGGGGGAAGAGGTCCTTTTCTGGAATGACTCTTGGGATGGACACCCTCCCATCCTTGATCAGTTTCCTAACCTTGGAAACCTCGGCCAGAGGTTTTTGGAAGCTGGATGGTCAAGGGTGAGTGACTTCAAGGCTATCTATAGGTATGGTCAGCTAGATTTGGAGTGGTGGAAGACTCCTAATGAATGACCAATTATTGGGATGGAGGAAGAGTGTGCTGAGTTGCAGGGCATTTTGGTGAATAGACATTGTAGCTCCCTTAAGGGTAGGGATGGGCTTTATTGGTCTCCAAATCCTAAGGGCATTTTTTTTGTGGCTAGTGGTTACTGGGAACTATTGAGCCAAAGACTTGAGGGAAGACAACTGAACTGGTGGAACAAGTATGGAATAATGCTTCTTGGCCAAAGTGTAACTGCTTTCCTTGGACTTTGGCTTGGAATAGATGCCTAACTTGGGACAATATCTGCAAGCGGGGATTCTCGGGGCCTTCTATTTGTGTTTTGTGTGGTTACGGAGAGGAAGATTCCTCACAGCTATTCTTCAGATGCCCCTTCTCTATGCTTATATGACACTATTGGTGGGGGGTGTGGAAGCATCCTTGTGTCCATGTGGATTCTTTGGTGGAGTTTTGGAGCAGTTTGGGTAGACCTCCTATCCCATCCTCCTTCCTCTAGGTTGTCTAGTTTATTGGGCCCATCTTCATTCTGTGGCAGATCTGGCTCAAAAGGAACCGGAGGATATTTCATGAGAACAAACTGTTTGTTCAACAAGTTTGGAATAGGATCACTGCTATGATTAAGGACATAGTGAAAGCTAAATGTGAGGTGAATTTTCTGCTGGGTAGAGATGAGGCAGATATTGTGAGTAGGATTGGCTTGCAGGAGTTGTCTCCTGCCTCTGCTTATGTCGGGAGAGGTAGGCAGGCTATGAAGAAGGTACAAAGGGTGGGAAGGTGGATACCCCCTCAGGATGAGTTTATCAAGATTAACACTGATGGCTCATCTAGGGGTAATCCAGGCCCTGCTGGAGTAGGTTGTGTTGGTGGGAATAGCAAGGGGGAGGTTGTTTTCTTCTTTTCGGTACATAAAGGGTGGTAGTCTAATAATTTTATGGAGGGTTTTGTGATTCTTTATGCACTTGAGCGGGCTTTGGCGTTGGGTTGTAGGAAGGTGATTTGTGAATCGGATTCACAAATTATTGTTAACTTGTTGTCTGAGCAGAAGGTGAGAGGGATTCAGTGCCAGTTGGTAGGGATTGTTCAATAGATTCTCCAACTTATCTCTTTATTGGAGTAGGTATCCTTCATCCATATTCCTCAAGAATAGAATGGAGTGGCTGATTGTTTAGCCAAGTGGGCCTCGAAACATGATAGTGATTGGAAAGTTGAAGGTTGGGAGCATCTCTTTGGGGATTACTGTTAGGAACTGCAAAAGATTTTCACTGAGGACATGGATGTTTTTGAGGCTGGTTGATTTGTGGCAGGGTTGGTAGTTCTTCTCTGGGGCCTCGGGGCTCTGGTTCTCTTTGTAATGCTTGTGTCTGATTTTCAATAAAGTTTTTACCCTTTTAGTCAAAAAAAAAAAAAAACTTATAGTGCTCAAGATTCAATCTATTTTTTTTTAATACTAGTTTGAATTATTGAGGAAATAATCATAACAAATATATAAAATTTTGAGGTAATAAAAAAATAAATCTACATAACATATTTTCATCACCACCTTGATTCCATTATAGCATATATGAGTTTAAATCATTAAATCTATTTGAATCTCACTTATTATAATCTAGTGGACACGACAAGTTTATAAGGTTATAATCAATTTGTGTTAAAATCTTTACATAAAAAATAAAAAACTAATCAACACAAATTTATACATAACATATTTATGTAAAAATACCATAACCTATTCTTAGGGTTAAATATATAAAATTTAGAGGTAATAAAAATTTAAATCTACATAACATATTTTCATCACCACCTTGATTCCATTATAGCATATATGAGTTTAAATCATTAAATCTATTTGAATTTCACTTATTATAATCTAGTGGACATGACAAGTTTATAAGTTTATAAATTAAATTAAATTAGACAATTACACAAAGAGGTGGAACTATAGTGACAATAGGGGTGGAATGTAAAGATGTGAGAATGTTAAGAAATATAAATTTTTAGTAAAATTATAAAATAAATAAAATATAAAAACAATTCATCCCTAGGTGTAGACTAGATGATTGAGCCATTGAAAAACACAAACAATGGTCATTGGTTCAAAACCTATTTCACAAGATGCTCTTGAGCATGAGGTCTCTCAAGGCATAGCCCAACGATTTGTTGTAACCGACCAAATTGACCAAACATTAGGGTCATGATATATTGAGTTAACTATATTTCCAGTTGTCTTAGGTGATTTTGTGGAGGTGTGCCTAAATTTGGACGTAACCAGGAAAGCAACGGAGGAGATGGCATTCTACCACCTATGATTTTATACATCTAGGCCTTATTATGATCCATATCGTCAATTCAAAAAGGTTTCTGGAGTGAAATTTATACATAAGTTTTACCTAGAGGATTACTGGGAAGATGCAAGGGATAACTGAATACCCTTCTTGCCCTTATCCTTCTTCTTGACCTAAAAAAGATAAAATTGAGAATTCTCCTAAAGCTAAACCTCTTAAGGGTAAGGGCAAGAAGGGTATGAAGCAGGTTATTATTTCCCCCTCTTCTACCTTGAATGGTAATGATGCCTCTTCTTCCGAAGGTTATAGAGGGAATTCTAAAGATAATGCAGCGAATCTAAGAGTTATCCTAGACCTGATTGTTAGAATTTTGTTATTCCCCCCCGTTTCCTAAGTATGATAATACTATTGGTGTTGCTTCTCAGAAGGAACTTCATCCTAAGAGTGTTGAGATTAGTGACAAAAGGGAGGACTATGTGGACATCATTGGAATGGATAGAGACCATGCTATTGGTACTTTTAGCCTTTTTAAGTGGCTCTTCCATGAAATCAAAGATGTCAAAATTAACCAGAGGGCTTTGGGGAGCAAGCTAGAAGCTATGCCCACTCCTGCCTGTCAAGATAAACAAAATGGTGATGGTTAGTGGACTGAGGAAGAGAAATAATTTATTGTGGATTGTATTAATAGAGTTGTCACTGACATTGATCATATGAAGAAAATCTTTGAAGATCAATTCTCCATTGTTGAGGAGAATTACAATAAAATCCGGGCTATATCATGACCATAATGTCCAATAGTCATAGAATTGTCAAGTAGACTGCTAATGCTATGAATATCATGGTGAATAATCTTGAAGGTCAGGACAAGATGCTAGTCAGTGTGGATGAGGACAAAGATAATACTTAGGTGGATTTTCGCCCTTCTAAGCAGACTAGTGAGAACTTGAAGAAGAAAGTTGTACTCAGACTTTGGACCATAAATATCTTAGGTCTGCTGCTGACAAAATGAGTCTTCTAGAGGCTGAGGTTGCTAATACCCTTACGAGCCTCATTTACTTTTTTTTCTCTATTTTTCTGGTTTTGTCTTTGTCTGGTTGTTGGTCTGTGGGTTTCTGCTGATTTTTTGTTGCTAGTTTGGTTTTTTGTTGGCTCTTTGGCTGCCAAATGTATTGCTCTATCCTCTGCAACTTATTTTGTTGTGTTGATTCTAAAAACTTTTAGAATCTTCTTTGTAAAGGGTTTCAGGGCCCCTTCAAAACTTTTTTTTTCCTTAATCCAAAACAAATTAATTACTAAATAAATATGTAATAAAATAAATATTTAATTATAAATAATACTCTTAAAATGAGAATTATGACTAATTAATCTATTTTAGAAAATAAAATGCAAAATCTAACATTGTGCTCTCCTTGTAGTGAGGAAGGTTTTACTATCAAATTCCCCTAAGGAGGTATTACCTTTCTTGAGTTGATCAAGAGGACATTGGTGACGAATTCTACATTAGAGTCTAAAGTTTCTCTATTAATATCTGTAGACACCTAAAATTGTCCTATCTAATTAAAGAATTATTTTTATTTAATTAATTATTTAATCCTAAGTCTTCTATTAATTAATTAAATTCTTATTTATTTAATTAATTCATTAATCCTCTTCTAAGCCTTTCCTCATTTAAATAAATAATTTTATTTTTAAATTGTCCTTTTCTTAAATTATAAATATTTTATTTATTTAATTGATCCCACTTTCTATTAATTAAATAAGTCTTTATTTATTTAATTAATTCATTAGCCTTTTCTAATCCATGACACTTGTCATTTATCTCTTAATTCCTACACCACCTACCCTCTCATTATTTTCCAATTTCCTCTACCTACCCGTTATTCCTAGCCGACCATTTATCTTTTCACCTTTTAATATTATCCCTCCATTTCTTACAGTGTTCTCTGTATAGGATGATGTCGTCTTCCTTTTCAACCCTAATCAATGTGTCTAATCAATCCATCTAGCTAATCAGTGTGTCTAATCAATCTTATGCAATCAAGCCTTCTTGCGATCAAGCTATCAACCACAATCCGTTCTTTATTGAGCTCTTGTGCACACATAAAATTTGAGAGCAAATATATCAAACAAGGTCAATGGAGATTGAAACCCTACTTGACATGTGAATGGTATATATTGTTATGTTATTATTTACTTGCATAATCTTAGGTATCTCTATTAGTATTGGTGAATGTTTCATTTTAGGACCTAGATTGTTTGTGTTTGAATCTTTATGGTTTTGCAATAGTTTATCATCATCACTTTTCACCATATACATTCTGGCACGCTCGATGGGACCCTTATCCCTTTTATTTTGACATCTTGTTTGTAGATTTGTGTTTTTGAAAAGTTGCAGGTTAGATTTTGTGATGATTCTCTTTTATTTAGCATTTTTGACTGATCTTACTGCATTTTCGCTCGATTTCCATGTCTCTGACGATTTTGGCTACATTTTTGATTTGTCTTTTTGCTTTGCAGATCTCAGATCCAGAAAATTGTATCTAGGTTGTTTATTGTCATATTTTTTATGTATTTTCGCTTCTAGATTTTGTATTATCGCATTTTCATTTTGCAGGGTTGTTTTCTATTTTTCAAGCTAGGTTTTTTGGAAATCGCATCTACGACGTTTATTTTTGTGTTCTTGTTTAGAAATCGTGTATGTGTAAGATTTTTTTGTGTTTGCGCTTTTCTATTTGTTTTGCAGGTCTGGGTTCCTAAAATCGTCTTGGTGCTCTATTTTTGCGTCTGCATCATCTTTCTGCTTTTGGGTCTGGTATAGCCACGTCTATGTTTTTTCAGTTTTCATTTCAATTCATTTTAGGGTTTTCAGATTTTGGTTTTACCCTAACTTCTTTTATGCAGACTAATGAAGTGGTGCAATTGTGTGAAAAGCAAAAAAAATGTATTGTTGAAGGCCCCTATTTCATAGTCATTTGGGATATCTAAAAAATTATCTAACTTATGTTCTTGCAGGAGGGGTATTATTTCACAACTACTAACAAGTTTGGTGTAGGACCTTTGACAAATATTTCATTTTGAAATTGCTTTCTTTGTCTTCTTTAGTTTAGCAAAACACTTCAATTGGTGCTCTAAAATTAACAAGTGTCTTTTATGTCTTGAGCAATAGGCTCTTTTTGTTTACCTTTTAGAGGGTTTGCCTCTCGAGTATCCCATAAGGCCAAGTGAGAGGGAATAACCCAAGTGGTAATAGGCTAAAGACAAGCTCTTCTGAACCACTATAAATAAAAGTGTTTGTGACGAAAGTTGCAAGCAACAAGTGTTACATGCTGCCATAATGATGTTATGACTCCCTCAGTGTCTGTGTGACACATAAAACCTTGTGGAGCATAAGCTCTACAAGACTGGGAGGCCATTCTTAATGGAGCATAACATACTACTGATTATGGCCACTTGAATGGATTCACTTACTAAAAACCCCTTGTTTTAGAAGCCAAAAACCTTCTAGTTGTTGGTACACGAGGTCAAACCTCTAATGTCATCTCACATTCTTACGGTTATTAGTAGAGATACAAAATTTTCCATGGGGACATGTTCTTGGTTGCCCTGGGGAAGTGAGTGTCGTAGAGTGGAGCCAGTGGTGTGAAGCATCTAAGTGTCTGTGCTTGCATGTTTTATTTTCAAATCAAACAAACACCTTCATACATTGTGTGTTTCATTGCTTGTTGTGTTTTCTTGTCACTAAAAGTCAAAACATTGATATTTGGTCACATTCAACAACTTTAATTATGGATAGAATTGCAGAACATTTTCAAAATCACGTGTTGGTTTACATAAACTATGTCTATGTTCAGAACTAAGAAATTGAAACAGATTTGTCAAGAGAAAAAGGACTTAAGTTTTTAGATTTAAATAGCTTCTAAGGCTGCTTCCTATTGGGATTCATCATTTTCAATCAGCTAGTCTTGGTCACATACTTGTCCATCATTTTCCTTCATTTGAAATCCCCCATACACATTTTCCAAACCAAAGTCAAAAGGTTGCTTTGTTGTCCTTATC
Organism: Cryptomeria japonica; assembly: GCF_030272615.1. NCBI lineage: Eukaryota > Viridiplantae > Streptophyta > Pinopsida > Cupressales > Cupressaceae > Cryptomeria > Cryptomeria japonica. The sequence continues at coordinate 563,673,974 of NC_081410.1, read as the reverse complement.
ATATCTTTCAAAATAACTACAACATATCACTAAGTGGTTCCCGCATCAGATCTATCATCTTAGGGTCCCATTTGGTTGTCTTTGGTCAAGGTTAACTTACCTCATCAAGAGATCTATCATCTTTTTCAAAGCCACAACTTGATTTAGATCACACATATTTTGGAACTACACTTTTGGACATTGAAAGACAACCCTAGATTCTTGTCACCTCTTATCCTTTCTTATTATCCCATAGTCTTCACGTTTCTTCCATTCCTCGTTCAAGGTCAAGTTCATGGTTGAAACCCGCTCCCAAAGGGCTAGAAGAGAAGCCAAAGAAGCTCTAAGATCTCTCAACACGAGTTCCTATGAGTTTGATGGAGACGAATTTAACAATCCATTTGACAATCACAACAATATACCAAATAATGACAATGAGAACACCAATGATGATGAAAATGTATCTATCGCTTCTACAGACATTGAAGAGAACATCGTAGATCCAAGGTTCAATAGATTGGTTGAAGAAATCATGAGAAGAGATAGACAATACTTCTTTCAAGTCATGGCACAAAGTGGAATGAAACTACCTCATGATTTTAAAGTGTCACAAATTATAGAAGAGGACCCAAACAAGGGAAATCAAACAAATGCAAATCCTAGAGGACATAATGGTGGTCATAGGAGAGAGCATTTTGTGTCAGAGTCATGTTCATCCTTATTTCAAAAACTAGAAGTTCCCAATACCTATAATCATGCAAATTTTACTAGGACCTCTCATGAACAACCCCACAGTCATCCTTTTCCATGGAGAAAAACTACCACTACACATGCTCATGATGATACCCAAGATCATACCAATGCATACAATTACACCCAAGAGAACATTCAAAATCATAACACGAGGAGACCCCGTGTTATATTTGGGGGCAATACTATGTTGGCATTATAACAGACAATAAGAGATTGTTGGCATTTCAATAAGGATATTGAGAAGGTTGTTGATGATTATGGATACAACTGATTAAGGATGTTTACTATCTTAATATTATTATTTTTTCATTGATGTCAAGAAATTGATTTTCTAATTCAGTATGATGTTGCCATATCTTAAGAAGTATGATTTGATGAGTCTAAAGATGTCGGTAAAAGACATAGAAAGAATATGATGAATAAGGGGAGAAATAAGTTATTCAATGGGAAACTATTACTAAGTTAGACAATGATGAGATCATGATGTTTAGATTGTTTTGATATCCTACATATGTTGTTGATTGTAAGGTTAATACTATACTATGTTACCGAGCAAAGAACCTAGTCGATAAACCCTAAGGTTATCGCTATCGGTTAATGAAGGCGGAATGTCTACGGAGTGAAGTTTAGTATTTACCGAGTTGCAACTGAGCTGTAACAAAATGCATTAAATGATTAAAAGCGTTATTTAATGAAGGAAGATGATGAGCTGGAATTGATTAAATGATTGGTATGTCATGCATGAAGTTTGTTAAGGATCTATGGTATGATAGTTCTGATACTTAATATAAGTACAGATCCAATAGCCAACAAGATGAGAGAGGGGGGGGTGAATCATACAAACTTAATCATCCATAAAAACATTAGATTCAACCTCGGTAACATATATATCAGTCATATAACCAAAACTGTCAAACATGCAAACTCAAAAGCATATGAACAATATAAACCTCATAACACCAGATTTAACTTGGAAACCCAAATAGGGAAAAACCACTATGGGATTTTGGACCCACTAAGAAATATACCCTTCTAGAGTATGCTTGGTTAAAAGCAAATCCTATTAAAGATTACAAACACATTGTTAGATGTGACCCGGTTAAGGGATTTCCCTCAGATCTGTTAGGATCTTCACTTTGTTAGAAGTGACCTTGTCAAAGGATTTCAAACACTCAATTAGAATGTCACCTTGCTAGAGGATTTACATATAAGACTATTAAGTCCACTCGATTAAGAGATTTTCTGTCACTTTCACAAAATAATAGTAATAAAAATCTATTTGCAACTTCACATCTAAAATGCTCAAGAAGATTCTTATTTGTTCAATACAATTTAGACATGGAACTAATCTTGTCTGTCTGCTGGGCTTCTATACTCTGTTATTCTAACAGTTCTTCAAGCTTCTATGCTCGGTAATCACTATGTAGCATCCCTATGCATACACTTGCCCGCATACATTGTTTATCAACAATTTCCTATTTATAAACAATTAAGTAACCGCTTAATCTCCTTGATCACATTTCCCATGATCAATCATAGCCATCAGATCTTCAATCTTGTCCAAGTTCAATGCATCTTTTGATCTGAAATTTTTTTACCCCGCCTTGGAACTTGCATACTAGTCTTGGAACTTGTGCCAGGCTATTGTGGTTCAATCTGAGCTATAGATCTTCATGCCGACTTTCCATTGCCTTAGATTCGTAAACAAACTTCTTCCACTGCTTACCAATCATTGATTCGCTCCGTCTCATCAGCTTCTTTCATTAAATATCGCATGCAAACATTCAATGCATTCTGTTATAGCTCAGTTACAACTCGGTGAGTACTAAACTTCACTGGTAGACATTTCCCCTTCATTAACCGATAGCGATAATCTTAGGGTTTACCGACTAGGTTCCTTAGGGTTTACCGACTAGGTTCTTTGCTTGATAACATAGTATAGTATTAACCTTTACATTTTACAACATTGTATGATGTTAAAACAATCTAAAACGTCATGATCTCATCATTGTCTGACTCGGTAGTAGTTGCCCATTGAATACCTTATTCATCATATTCTTTCTTGTGTCTTTTACTGACTTCTTTATAATCTTCATATCATACTTCTCAAGATATGGCAACATCATACTGATTTAGAAAATCAATTTCTTGACATCAATGACAAAATAATAATATCAAGATAGTAAAACATCTTTAATTAGTTATATCCATAATCATCAACAACCTTCTCAATATCCTTATTGAAATGCCAATAAACTTTCATTGTTTGTTATAATGCAATATTGCCAACAATCTCCCCCTTTGGCATTGATGGCAAAACCAATTGATTTGATCTTAATAGATTCGGATTGTTGTGATTCTGAAATGCTGAAATGCTCTCCCCCATACATTAGACTTCTCCTATTTTCTAAGTCTTCTTTCCAATCTATAGTCTGTTCTTCTCCCCTTTCATATGTATTCTCCCCCTTTCATAGGTATTCTCCCCCTTTGACAACAATGCCAAAAAGAAAAGAACTAAAACATAATTTATTTCATGTAAGAAGTTATTTCCTGTTGTTGTGTATCAACCGAGTCTCGGTCAGAGCATTTGTCTTCAATTCCTGTTCCTTGTAATATTCTCTATATTATTTCTAGTATTAATTCCAGTATACTTTTAGAAAACATCCTAAAGTGGATAACTCCAACATCAACTCCCAAAAGATATTCAATAGAGTCATCGGATTGATGCTTTCACCGAACTCGGTCAGTGAGTAGAAGATAGGGGTAGGACCCCTAACTTACTTCTGAGATATTCAAAAGTGTCCTTTGGTAGTGGCTTGGTGAAGATATCTGCTATTTGCTCCTTTGTGCTTACATATTCCAACACCACTTTCTTCTCTTGAGGTTCTTCTCTAAGATAATGATATTTGATAGATATGTGCTTTGTCTTAGAGTGCATAATAGGATTTTTTGAAATATTAATGGCACTAGTATTGTCACAGAATATAGTTACTAGCTCGGTAACTTTCTCATTTATACCTTCCAATAGTTGTTTGATCCATGCAATGTTGGTACAATTCAATGCTGCAGCAACGTATTCAGCTTTTGCTGTTAACTGTGAAACACGTCCTTGTTTCTTGCTAAGCCAACTCACTAGTCTTTCTCCTAAAAAGAAAGTTCCAGCACTTGTGCTTTTTCTGTCATCAATGTTGCCTGCCCAATCAACTTCAGTATAAACTTTTAAATCAAAATCATTTCCTTTCTGATATACTAAGCCATAATCCTCTGTGCCTTTCAAGTATCTAAAAATTCTTTTGACTGTTGTCATGTGTGTTTCCTTAGGATCTGCAGAGAATCTTGCAACTATACCTATTGCATGTGCTATCTCTGGTCTACTGTGAACAACATATTGTAGCTTTCCAATCATGGATCGGTAGAGTGTCTCATCAACAGATGCATATTCATCATTCTTTTATAATTTATAGTTGGTAGTCATAGGAGTACTTACTGGTTTTGAATCATCCATTCCAAATTTCTTGAAGATTTCCTTTATGTATTTGGATTGAGTAATGAAAATCTCATTTTTCATTTGCAGTATTTTTAAACCTATAAAATACTTTATCTTACCGATTAATGACATCTCAAATTCTTTGCTCATTTCATTTCCAAAGTTCTTGCATAAAGAGTCATTTCCACAAAAGATAATATCATCAACAAATATGGCTGAGATTAGTATTCCATTTTCATCATTCTTCATGTACATGTTGTTGTTCTCACTTGTCCTTATAAAACCAATCTTAATCAAATAAGAGTACAATCTTTCATATCATGCTTTTGGTGCTTGTTTCAAACCATATAAAGCTTTGTTCAACTTACATACATGATCTTTATTATTGTCTGCAACAAATCCTTCAGGTTGTTCAATGAAAACTTCTTCTTCTAATATTCCATTCATAAATGCAGATTTGACATCCATTTGATATATCTTGAAGTTCTTGAAAGCAGCATAGCCCAACAATGTTCTTACTCCTTCAAGTCTAGCAATAGGTGCAAAATTTTCACCATAATCAATTCCTTCTTCTTGTGCATAACCTTTGCAAAATAATCTTGCTTTGTTTCGAATGACCTCCCCTTTTTCATTTAGCTTGTTTATGGAAATCCACTTTGTACCGATTACATTTTTGTCCTTCGGTCTTGGGATTAATGTCCATGTGTCATTCTTCTTGATTTGATCAATCTCTTCTATCATAGCATTTACCCAATCTTCACTGTTAAATGCCTCTTTTACTATTTTTGACTGAAATTCAGGTATCAAACATGTGTTCTGTTTGAGTTTGTTCCCTGTCATCACTGGATCATCCTTATCTCCTATAATTTGACTAGGTGCATGATGTCTTCTGACATACTTGGCTAATACAGGCTCGGTAGGCTCTGTATGATCTTCTTCATCACTCAGTAACTGGATATTTTCTTCATTTTCTTCAACAGTTTTCTCGATAGTACTTCTCGATTGCACATAGACAAATTCATCATAGTCTTCTGGTTCTTTGGAATTTCCTTCATCATTTCTTTCTGCAAATTCATCAATTTTCACATTTGCACTTTGTACTATTTTGTTAGATGATTTGATCAGACATTTAAATACTTTGCTTCTAGAAGAATATCCTAGAAATGTTCCTTCTTCACTTTTATGATCAAACTTGCCATTTCTATCATCTTTATGAACATAGCATCTACTTCCAAAGATTTTAAAATAACTAACATTAGGTTTCTTATCATAGCAGATCTCATATGGTGTCTTCAAAGTACCTTTCTTCAATTGAACTCGGTTCAAGGTGTAAACAGCTGTGCTTATTGCTTCTCTCCAAAATGTTTGTGGCACCTTCTTCTCAATCATCAGTGTTCTAGCACAATCCACAATAGATCTGTTTCTTCTTTCAGCTATTCCATTTTGCTGTGGAGTTCTCGGTGCAGAGACTTGTCTTTTAATACCATGATCATTGCAGAATAAGTTGAATTCATCATATGTGAACTCTCCTCCTCTATCTGATCTAAGACATTTCAGTTGTCTTCTTGTTTCATTTTCAATTCTTGCCTTGTACCATTTAAACATTTAAAAAGCTTCTGATTTTTCTTTTAAAAACATTGATGGCATCATCCTTGAATAGTCATGAACAAATAATATGAAATATTTATCACCATAATAACTTTGAACTTTCATAGGACCACAAAGATTAGTGTGCACTAGATATAAAATTCCCTTAGAAGTGTAATACATACTTGTAAAGCTTGATCTTGTCATCTTACCCATCTGGAATCCTCAGCACATAGCATTCTCAGGTTTTTCAAGACTCGGTAGACCTCTTACTCTGTGCTTCTTACTTATCTTGATCAGGTTGTCAAAATTTACATGACAAAACCTCTTATGCCATAGCCAGGTATCATCAATATTTGCATGTAAATACTTATTCTGAGTTGAGTCAAGGTGAAATGTATTACCTTTTGTTTGTGTCCCGGTAGCAGCTAACTTTCCATTCTTGTCATGAACTTTGACAATTCCTTTCTGAAATTCTATTTGGTAACCTGTGTTATTTAGCTATGCTACACTCAACAAATTGTATTTCAAACCTTCAACCCAATAGACATCATTGCATCTTGCATTATCAAGAAGTGTTATAGATCCTTTACCTCTTACTGGACATGGTGCGTCATTACTAAATCTAACATAGCCTCCATCATAATCTTCTAACATTAAAAACTTGTGTTTATCTCCTATCATATGATGTGAGCATCCACTATCTATAATCCAAGAATCATTAGTGTTTATGTGAGATATTAGGGATTTTTCTTCATACCTTTCTTCATCTGATCCATCGTTGATAGCCATATAAACAACTTCCTCTGTATCAGTCTCATCTGATTTATCATCGTTAGATTCCTCATCAGCTATTAAGCATGTCTTTCTATCTCTTCTTCTGAAGTCTCAGTGTCCTTTGTAATAGTTATCTTTCTGTCTGTCATCTTGGTAATCTCTCTTTTCAGTAAAATCTTTGTCAGGACAGTTAGAAGCCATATGTCCAATCTTATCACAATTGAAACATTTCAAAGGTATTTTTCCTTTATAGTTACCTTTGCCTCTCGGTAACCTTTTGGCCAATAGTGCTTCAAACTCTTCTTGCTTTCTGATTTCTTCATACAGTTTGTGTACTTCTTCCATGTTCTTCCAAAATCTTTCACTTGCTCCACTGTGATCTCCTTCAGAGTACTTATACTTTCTTTCATTGTAATCATTAGGTTCATCAAGATGAAAAGAACTAAATGCAGATTCAACTTTATTTACTGAAGATCCACTGTTATCAAAATTACTTAACTCAAATGCATGTAGCTTACCAATAGTAGCATCCAAGGAAACTGGCATATTAGGTACAAACCTCAATTCATTGATTGCTGAGACTCGGATTGCATAAGCTGGTAGAAGGGTTCTTAACAACTTGTTATATCTTTTTCTTCAATAGTTCCACCCGCTCCTTTGATTTGATTGACAATGTCCTTTAGTCTTGTACTGTACTGAGTTATGTTCTTGCCTTCATTCATCTTCATAGATTCAAGTTGTCCTCTTAAACTGTCTACTTTTGCTCTTTGAACATGTTCATCTCCTCCATATACTGATATGAGCTTTTTCCACATTGCCTTTGCATCATTGCAGCCTTCTAGATCATTAAACTCTGAATCGGTCAATGCAGATGTTATTTCAATCATTGCTTGAATATGTTCTTGCTTTGCCTTTATCTCTTCCATAGTCAATGGACAGGTGCTCAGTGTGACAAAATCATTCTCCAGATAGTATACAACATATTCTCCAACTCTTGATAGATGTAGCTTCATCTTTTTCTGCCATGTAGAGAAACTTGACTTGTTCAGCTTTGGTGCATCCCTCTTATACATCTTTGGATCTTTAACTCAAGTGCCTTTAAAATTTCCTTCCGGAGTCCAAAGCTCTAATACCAATTGATAGTTATGATACTTAATATAAGTACAAATCTAATAGCCAACAAGATGAGAGGGGGGGGGGTGAATCATACAAACTTAATCATCCATAAAAACATCAGATTCAACCTCGGTAACATATATATCAATCATATAACCAAAACTATCAAACAGGCAAAGTCAAAAGCATATGAACAATATAAACCTCATAACACTAGATTTAACTTGGAAACCCAAATAGGGAAAAACCACTGTGGGATTTTGGACCCACTAAGAAATATACCCTTCTAGAGTATGCTCGGTTAAAAGCAAATCCTGTTAAAGATTACAAACACATTGCTAGATGTGACTCGGTTAAGGGATTTCCCTCAGATTTGTTAGGATCTTCACTTTGTTAGAAGTGACCTTGTTAAAGGATTTCAAACACTCAATCAGAATGTCACCTTTCTAGAGGATTTACATATAAGACTGTTAACTCCACTCGGTTAAGAGATTTTCTGTCACTTTCACAAAATAACAGTAATAAAAATCTATCTGCAACTTCAAATCTAAAATGCTAAAGCAGATTCTTATTTGTTCAATACAATTTAGACATAGAACTAATCTTGTCTATCTGCTGGGCTTCTATACTCTGTTATTCTAACAGGTCTTCAAGCTTATGTGCTCGGTAATCACTATGTAGTATCCCTATGCATACACTTGCCCGCATACATTGTTTATCAACAGTTTCCTATTTATAAACAATTAAGTAACCACTTAATCTCCTTGATCACATTTCCCATGATCAATCATAGCCATCAGATCTTCAATCTTGTCCAGGTTCAACGCATCTTTCGATCTGAAAATGTTTTACCCCACCTTGGAACTTGCATACTAGTCTTGGAACATGTGCCAGGGTATTACGGTTCAATATGAGGTGTAGATCTTCATGCCGACTTTCCATTGCCTTAGATTCGTAAACAAACTTCTTCCATGGCTTACTAATCATTGATCCGCTCCAACTCATCAACTTCTTTCATTAAATACTGCATGCAAACATTTAATGCATTCTGTTATAGCTCGGTTACAACTCAATGAATATTAAACTTCACTCGGTAGACATTCTGCCTTCATTAACTGATAGCGATAACCTTAGGGTTTACCAACTAGGTTCCTTAGGGTTTATCGACTAGGTTCTTTGCTTGATAACATAGTATAGTATTAACCTTTACATTTTACAACATATGTATGATGTTAAAACAATCTAAAACATCATGATCTCATCATTGTCTGACTCGGTAGTAGTTTCCCAATGAATACCTTATTCATTATATTCTTTCTTGTGTCTTTTACTAACTTCTTTATAATCAGTTATATCCATAATCATCATATCAAGATAGTAAAACATCTTTAATCAGTTATATCCATAATCATCAACAACCTTCTCAATATCCTTATTGAAATGCCAACAATCTTTCATTGTCTGTTATAATGCAATATTGCCAACATGGTAATGGAAGATTGGCAGAAAGATCTACAGCTCAGATTGAACCGCAATACCTTAGCACAAGTTCCGAGGCGAGGTAAAACGTTTTCAGATCAAAGGATACATTGAACCTGGTCAAGTTTAAAGATCTGATGGCTATGATTGATCATGGGATATGTGATCAAGGAGATTAAGTGGTTAGCAATTGTTTATAAATAAGGTATTGTTGATAAACAATACATGTGGGCAAGTGTATGCACATGGATGCTACATAGTGATTACCGAGCATAGAAGCTTGAAGACCTATTTGATTAACAGAGTATAGAGTCCAACAGAGGGACAAGATAAGTCCTATGACTAGATTGTATTGAGCAAATAAAAATCTACTTTAGCATTTTTGATGTGAAGTTGCAGATATATTTTATTACTGTTATTTTGTAAAGTGACAGAAAATCTCTTAACCAAGTGGACTTAATAGTCTTATTTGTAAAACCCTCTAGCAAGGTGACATTTTGATTGAGTGTTTGAAACCCTTTAACAAGGTCACTTCTAACAAGGTGAAGATCCTAACAGATCTGAGGGAAATCCCTTAACCGGGTCACATCTAGCAATGTGTTTGTAATCTTTAACAGGATTTGCTTTTAACCGAGCATACTCTAGAAGAGTATATTTCTTAGTGGGTCCAAAATCCCACAGTGGTTTTTCACTATTTGGGTTTCCACGTTAAATCTGGTGTTATGAGTGTTGTTATGATTTTGTGTTCTTAAGGTTGCATGTTTTACAATTTTGATTACATATATCCGTTTAAGCTACCGAGGTTGAATTTGTTGATTTGATGGAAGATTAAGTTTATATGATTCACCCCCCCCCCTCTCATCTTGTTAGCTTGGCATTTGTACTTAAAAATTAGTATCCGAACTATCAATTGATATCTGAGCTTTGGACTTCGAAAGAAAAGTTTAAAGGTACTTGAGGCAAAGATCCAAAGATGTATAAGAGGGATGCACCGAAGCTGAACAAGTCAATCTTCTCTACATGGCAAAAAAGGATGAAGTTGCACCTATCAGGAGTTGGAGAATATGTTGTATATTATTCGGAGAATGATTTCAATACACCTAGCACCTATCCATTGACAATTGAAGAGATAAAGGCAAAGAAAGAACATATTCAAGCAATGATTGAAATACCATTTGCATTGACCGACTCAGAGTTTAATAATCTAGAAGGCTGCAATGATGCCAAGGCAATGTGGGACAAGCTCATATCTTTGTATGGCGGTGATGAACATGTTCAAAGAGAAAAAGTGGATAGTCTAAGAGGAGAACTTGAATCTATTAGGATGAATGAAGGTGAAAACATAACCCAGTACGGTACAAGACTAAAGGAGATTGTCAATCAAATCAAAGGAGCAGGAGGAACCATTGAAGAAAAGGATGTCACAAGTAAGTTATTGAGAACCCTTCTATCTGCTTATGCAATATGAGTCTCTGCAATCAATGAACTGAGGTCTATACCCAATATGCTAGTTTCTTTGGATGCTACTATTGGTAAGCTACATGAATTTGAGTTAAGTAACTTTGATAACAGTGGGTCTTCGGTAAATAAAATTGAGTCTGCATTTAGTTCTTTTCATCTTGATGAATCTAATGATTACAATGATAGAAAGTATAAGTATTCTGAAGGGAATCGCAGTGGAGCAAGTGAAAGATTTCGTAAGAACATGGAAGAAGTACACAAACTGTATGAGGAAATCAGAAAGCAAGAAGAGTTTGAAGCACTATTAGCCAGAAGGTTACCGAGAGGCAAAGGTAAGTATAAAGGAAAATTACCTTTGAAATGTTTCAATTGTGATAAGATAGGACATATGGCTTCTAACTGTCCTAACAAAGATTCTACTGAAAAGAGAGATTACAGAGATGACAGATAGAAAAATAATCATTACAGAGGATACTAAGACTTCAGAAGAAGAGATAGAAAGTCATGCCTAATAGCTGATGAGGAATCCAATGATGATAAATCAGATGAAATTGATACAGAGGAAGTAGTTTATGTGGCTATCAAAGATGGATCAGATGAAGAAAGGTATGAAGAAAAATCCCTAATATCTCACTTAAAAACTAATGATTCATGGATCATAGATAGTGGATGCTCACATCACATGATAGGTGACAAACACAAGTTTGTTATGTTAGAAGATTATGATGGAGGTTATGTAAGATTTGGTAATGATGCACCATGTCTAGTAAAAGGTAAAGGATCTATAACACTTCTTGACAATGCTAAATGTAATGATGTTTATTGGGTTGAAGGATTGAAATACAATTTGTTGAGTGTAGCACAACTAAACAATACAGGTTACCGAATAGAATTTCAGAAAGGAATTGTCAAAGTTCATGACAAGCATGGAAAGTTAGTTGCTACTGGGACTCAAACAAAAGGTAATACATTTCATCTTGACTCAATTCAGAATAAGTGTCTGTATGCAAAGATAGATGATGCCTGGTTATGGCATAAAAGGTTTTGTCATGTAAATTTTGATAATCTGATCAAAATAAGTAAGAAGCACCAAGTAAGAGGTCTACCGAGTCTTGAGAAACCTGAGAATGCTATGTGATGAGGATTCCAGATGGGAAAGATGACAAGATCAAGCTTTACAAGTAATTCCTACACTTCAAAAGGAATTTTAGATCTAGTTCATACTGATCTTTGTGGTCCTATGAAAGTTCAAAGTTATTATGGAGATAAATATTTCATACTATTTGTGGATGATTATTCAAGGATGATGTCAGTTATGTTTTTAAAAGAAAAATCAGAAGCTTTTCAAATGTTTAAATGGTACAAGGCAAGAGTTGAAAATGAAACAGGAAGACAATTGAAATGTCTTAGATCAGATAGAGGAGGAGAGTTTACCTCTGATGAATTCAACTTATTTGCAATGATCATGGTATAAAAAGACAAGTCTCTGCACTGAGAACTCCACAGCAAAATGGGATAGCTAAGAGAAGAAACAGATCTATTGTGGATTGTGCCAGAACCCTGATGATTGAAAAGAAAGTGCCACAAACATTTTGGAGAGAAGCAATAAGCACAACAGTTTACACCCTGAACCGAGTACAATTGAAGAAAAGAACTTTGAAGACACCATATGAAATCTGGTATGACAAGAAACCTAATGTAAGTTACTTCAAAATCTTTGGAAGTAGATGCTATGCACACAAAGATGATAGAAATGAAAAGTTTGATCAGAAAAGAGAAGAAGGAACATTTGTTGGTTATTCTTCTAGAAGTAAAGCATTTAAATGTCTGATCAAATCATCTAACAAAATAGTAGAAAGTGCAAATGTGAAAATTGATGAATTTGCAGAAAGAAATGATGAAGGAAATTCTAAAGAACCAGAAGATTATGAAGAATTTGTTTATGTTCAACCGAGAAGTCCTACCGAGAAAGTTTCTAAAGAAAATAAAGAAGATATTTAGTTACCAAGTGATGGAGAAGATCATAAAGAGGGTACCAAGCATGTATTAGCCAAGTATGTCAGAAGGAATCATGCACCAAGTCAAATTTTAGGAGATAAGGATGATCTAGTGATGACAAGAAACAAACTGAGACAGAACACATGTCTGATATCTGAATTTGAACCAAGAATAGTGAAAGAGGCATTTAACAATGAGGATTGGATAAATGTTATGACAAAAGAGATTGGTCAAATCAAGAAGAATGACACATGGACACTGGTCCCAAGACCGAAGGACAAAAATTTAATCGGTACAAAGTGGATTTTCAGAAACAAGCTAAATGAAAAAGTTGAGGTCATTCGAAATAAAGCAAGACTAGTTTGCAAAGGATATGGTCAAGAAGAGGGAATTGATTATGGTGAGACTTTTTCACCTGTGGCAAGACTTGAAGGAGTAAGAACATTGTTGGCATATGCTGCTTACAAAAATTTCAAGGTATATCAAATGGATCTCAAATCTGCATTTTTGAATGGTATACTAGAAGAAGAAGTTTTTATTGAACAACCTAAAGGATTTGTTGAAGGAGAGAATAAAGATCAGGTATGTAAATTGAACAAAGCATTATATGGTCTGAAACAGGCACCTAGAGCATGGTATGAAAGATTGCACTCTTATTTAATCAAGATTGGTTTTATAAGGACAAGTGAAAACAACAATATGTACATGAAGAATGATGAAAATGGAATACTGATCTCAGCCATATTTGTTGATGATATTATTTTTTGTGGAAATGACTCTTTATGCAAGAACTTTGGAAATGAAATGAGCAAAGAATTTGAGATGTCATTAATCGGTGAGATAAAGTATTTTATAGGTTTACAGATACTGCAAATGAAATATGAGATTTTCATTACTCAATCCAAGTACACAAAGGAAATCTTGAAGAAATTTGGAATGGAGGACTCTAAACTAGTAAGTATTCCTATGACTACTAACTATAAATTATCAAAGAATGATGAATCTGCATCTATTGATGAGACACTTTACCAATCTATGATTGGAAAATTGCAATATGTTGTGCATAGTAGACCAGATATAGCACATGCAGTAGGTATAGTTGCAAGATTTTCTACAGATCCCAAAGAAACACACATGACAACAATCAAGAGAAATTTCAGATACTTGAAAGGTACTAAGGATTATGGCTTAGTATATTAGAAAGGAAATGACTTTGATTTAAAATTTTATACTGATGTTGATTGGGCAGGCAACATTGATGACAGAAAAAGCACAAGTGGAGGAGCTTTCATTTTAGGAGAAATACTAGTGAATTGGCTTAGCAAGAAACAAGGATGTGTTTCATAGTCAACAGTAGAAGCTGAATATGTTGCTGTAGCATTGAATTGTACCAATATAGCATGGATAAAACAACTATTGGAAGGTATAAAAGAGGAAGTTACCGAGCCAGTAACTATATTATATGATAATACTAGTGCCATTAACATTTCAAAGAATCCTGTTATGCACTCTAAGACAAAGAACATCTCTATCAAATATCATTATCTTAGAGAAGAAGTTCAAGAGAAGAAAGTGGTGTTGGAGTATGTTAGCACAAAGGAACAAATAGCAGATATCTTCACCAAGCCACTACCAAGGGACACTTTTGAGTATCTCAAAAGTAAGTTAGGGGTCCTACCCCTATCTTCTACTCACTGAGAGAGTTCGGTGAAAGCATCAATTCGATGAATCTACAGAATATTATGTGTGGATTGATGCTTATTTACACACTTTAGGATGTTTTCTAAAGGTGTATAGGAAACAAATACATTGAGCTTGGTCAAGTTTAAAGATCCGATGGCTATGATTGATCATGGGATATGTGATCAAGGAGATTAAGCAGTTAGCAATTGTTTATAAATAAGGAATTGTTGATAAACAATACATGCGGGCAAGTGTATGCACAAGGATGCTACATAGTGATTACGGAGCACAGAAGCTTGAAGACTTGTTTGATTAATAGAGTATAAAGCCCAGCAGAGGCACAAGATAAGTCCTATGAATAGATTGTATTGAGCAAATAAGAATCTGCTTTAGCATTTTTGATGTGAAGTTGTAGATATATTTTATTACTGTTATTTTGTAAAGTGACAGAAAATCTCTTAACTGAGTGGACTTAACAATCTTATTTGTAAAACCCTCTAGCAAGGTGACATTCTGATTGAGTGTTTGAAACCCTTTAACAAGGTCACTTCTAACAATGTGAAGATCCTAACAGATCTGAGGGAAATCCCTTAACCGGGTCACATGTAGCAATGTGTTTGTAATCTTTAATAGGATTTTCTTTTAACCGAGCATATTCTAGAAGAGTATATTTCTTAGTGGGTCAAAAATCCCACAGTGGTTTTTCCCTATTTGGCTTTCCACGTTAAATTTGGTGTTATGAGTTTTGTTATTATTATGTGTTCTTAAGGTTGCATGTTTTATAGTTTTGATTACATATATCTATTTAAGCTACCGGGGTTGAATCTGTTGATTTTATGGAATATTAAGTTTATATCATTCACCCCCCACCCCCCCCCTCTCATCTTGTTAGCTTGGCATCTGTACTTAACAATTAGTATCAGAAGTATCATACTCAAGATCACTCTTATGATACCTCCTATCCTCATGGTAATGACATGTATCGACCTAGACCTAGTTCTCCTCACTATAATGCTATACTAAGTGGTCCATATGCAAGCTATAACTATGTTCCTCCTCCATATGAACACATCTAGGATCAATACCATCCATATATGCATTATATCCCTCCTCCTCTACCTAATTGCTCAGGCATGTGACTAGCTCAAAGAGAAAAGGCACCACCCAAGAATGACTCGCAACAACAAATCAAGGATTTACAAAAGCAAATGGCAGACATGAATACACAAAAGTAATAGTACACAATGAAAGATATATGTTCTTACCCATTTTATAGAAGCATTCCAATGCCTCCATTTCCTCCATATTTTATGACACAAAAATTTGACAAGTATAGAGGCAAAGGGGATCCTAAGGCACACATAAGAGAATTTTTCACAGCTTGCATTGAGGTAGCAGGAGAAGAAACATACTTGATGAGATTGTTCCCACAAATCTTATGCAAACAAGCTATGGAATGGTTCTCCCAACTTCCACCTAGAATAAAATAATGGAGTCATCTAGTAGAGGATTTCATACAACACTTTCAATATAACATCGAAACAGATGTGTAAGTAACTACCTTGTGCAATACTGAGTAGAAAAATGGGGAATCTTTTGCTTCATTTTTACAATGATGGAGAGGTCTTGCTAGTCGACACTCTTGTGATATCCCACAAAAACAAATGGTAGAAATGTTCACTCAAAATGTCAACAAGGATATAGGATATGAGCTAAGAAAATATTGTTTGTCTACATTCAAAGAGGTCATTCAAAAAGGATTGGCAATAGATAAAGTCCTTATTGAACAAGGTGTCATTAAGATATTCAAAGAGAACAAAGAGGAATCAAATGGGAAAGAAAAACCATACTTTTGGAACAAGAATAAGAACATAGTTAATGATGGGGTAGTAGATGAAAATGTTGTAAAACCAAAAGTAACTTTCCCCGGTGCAAGTTCATCCAATACAAGCAATCAAGTGAACACTCAAAGACCATCAAAGCCTCAAAGAAAATACACTCCATTGGGAGAGCCACTTGAGACAACATTCAAGAAATTGGTTGTAAATAAGCTCATAACACTACCAGATAATCCACCTTATCAACCAAAAGTAAAACCTGCGTGGTGGAATGATGATGAGTATTGTGAGTATCACAAGAGAAAAGGAAACACAACTGGCAATTTTCACATATTGAAGGATGTTATACAAGATATTATTGATAAGGGTGAAATAGAAGTTGATGGTCATACCTCCAATGAAGAACATGAGATGTTTAAGGAGCCATTTCCTAAACATGATAAAGGAAAATCCAAAATAGATAATCAAGCCAACTATACTAAAATGTCCTATGATTATGACTCTATCGATAATCACATTTCAGTGAACAATTATGTTTCTACCATTATCATAAAGGACAAAACTCCCCAAGGTTATACCCAAAAGAGTAAATGTTTTTTAAAAGGCATTGGACCATCCTCTTCATCCTCTAAAGATGAAACCTCCAAATGTAATGTCACAACCCGTCGAGGTAAAGTCACCTTGCAAGGTGTTCCACCCAAGACCACAACCTCATCATCTACCAAAAATGACTATGATCTTGTAGATCACTTAGGGAAGACACCCGCCTTTATTTCCATTCTTGAGCTCTTACGCATATCCCCTTCACATAAGGCCATTCTTGACAAAACATTGAGAGAGACCTATGTACCCACTGATTTGAACGTGGACCATTTTCAATCCATGGTGGGATACCTTTCCACTCCACATTGCCTTACATTCACAGAAGCCAATGATGTCTCCATATGCCAACCATATAATGCACCCCTCTTCATTGAGGTATTTCTCCACAAAAACCATATCAAATGAGTCTTGATAGATGGAGGAGCAGGTCTGAAAATTTGTACATTGAATACTATTAAACAATTGGGATATTTTGAACAAACTATGAATTCGAAGAACAAGATCACCATTAAAGCATATGATGATGAAGAACGCTCATCCAAAGGAACAATCACCTTACCTCAAAAAATTGGGATGTGGTTTGTCAAGTCCTTAGTCTAGATCTCACATATAACATACTCTTGGGATGTCTATGGATACATGAAATGAGAGGAGTACCATCAACATACCATTAATGTATCAAATTATCTTATAACAAAGTTGAAGTACAATAAGAGGAGATCCAAATATATTCATTTATTGTAATAACCTATGACCAAGATCAAAAATAGTAATTCCAATTAATAGAGAAGAAACTCCATCATCAACATATGTGGATCCAGAATCCTTGAAAGCTTCTAAATCAAAGCAAGAAGAGCTCAAAGAAAAATTCAAAGTTAAAGACATGGGATGTGGTGAGTATATCTTTCATTGTGATCAACTCCCACTATCTCCAAAGAGATTAAGTCAACAGGAACAACCTACAAATAATTTTCAATATCAAGGAATTGGGTGTGAACCACCTAGTGTGGCTACTAAGTTTGAATGCAAATCTCCTTTAGTGGTGCAAGAAGCTCTTGATATCAATAGTCCTACGAGTGGTTCCAACGAAGAATCTATTGAATATATTGCCAGCCCTCTTGAGAACTCATATAGCCTTACCATTTCATCTCCCCATTCCACTTCCACTCCACTCCTAGACTTGGATCAACAAGAATTACAAAAGCCCTTACTTATCGGGGATCAAAAATCAAGCTTTGAAAAGAAAAATCTAAAAGTCAAAACTAAAGAGAAGTCCTTCAATACAAATAAAAATCAAAAGCTATTGGACTATAAAAATCAAAGTCAAGGATAAAAATCCTATGAAGGAAAAAGAACAAGAGATGATCTCCCCAAATACCAAAATAACTGGGGGTAAAAGTTCAAAAATTATAAGTAAAGAAGTATTCTTGTTGATCCTAAGTCTCCATCATGCCATCCTACTTTCAGTTCTTTTCACAATCACAAACCTTCATTCCTCATCTAATTGTTCCACACATCCATTCTTTTTTGGTGATACATGACATCAATGGACCTTTAATGGAACTTCCTCAAAGGACTTCATTGTCATGGATGCCCATAGTTCTTTAGGTGACATGCATATGGGCGAACCTAGTCCACACATTAGTAATTCTACCTTATTTCCTTCATCAAGGAAGACAATCAAGGGAGCAACATATCATTCAGTCAAGGAAAAATGTAACTATGATCACAAGGTGAAGCCTCACACATTTGAGGTGGGTGACTTACTTCTCAGAGAAAATCCTAAAATTCAGCAAGATAGAGAGAAGAAGGGAATTTTTTAACCAAATTGGCCTGGTCCTTACATCATCACAACAATCTATGGATCAGGTGCATATCAACTCTCAGTACTAGATAGAGAACCTTTGGAGGATCCTATCAACAACATGCACCTTAGCAAGTTTTACACATAGTTTTCTAGAATATCCCATTATCTAAAATACAAAAAAAAATAAAATATATATATATAAATTAAAAAAAATAAAAAATATTAAAAATACAAAAAATCATAAAAAAAAATCGTTACTTGGTAAAAACCTGGCAAACAGGCGCCTTGTGACACAAAATAATTTAAAAAATTGAAAAAAGTAAAGAGAAATAAATTCGTCCAACGGTGAAAACCACTTCAGTGGTGCCCTGGGCAAGTACCATGGTGAAAACTGGGTTACCAATGCCATGTTTAGAGACATTGCTCCTCCCTCCTTCAGGATTCAATCTCATCCTTTCACTTTGCACACACTCACAGTCTATTCATTCATAATAAATTTACCTATTCCCAACATGTCTTTTTATTGATCTACTTAATATTGGTTAGCCAGTCATGATAAATCTCCCTTTTCACCCTTTCCTTCCATAATAAATCAGGTCCAATCTGTAACTGGGGCAAAATCCTAAATCTAGTGCTGGAAGTGGTACCCTGAGAATCACATGTTTTGAGGAGCATCATCTTTTCGTTCCTCCTCCTTTTCACACAAAATTCACAATAAGAGGTCATTTGCATCACCAATCTGGAATAAAGTATCAGTTTCATGGATTCAATCAGTTTCAGATGAGATGCAAGCAACAGTGGGCTTTCAACAAATCAAATCTTTCAGTAGACTTTGGCAGCAACATGGTTTTTAGCACGATCTCTCCTTTATTAGAATGACAACATTGTGACCAAATAAAACATGTTAACATATGTGGCAATAAACACAAATAGCTTGATGATTTCATTTGTGTTGGTGTCAAGTCTTGGTTTTCTTTTGATTTTATCTTTTGGT
This sequence comes from Cryptomeria japonica, assembly GCF_030272615.1. Lineage (NCBI taxonomy): Eukaryota > Viridiplantae > Streptophyta > Pinopsida > Cupressales > Cupressaceae > Cryptomeria > Cryptomeria japonica. The sequence goes on along the minus strand of NC_081410.1, from coordinate 563,654,412 downwards.
GACATGTCTTTTTGCTTTTTTGGGATGTCTCTGACTAGATATTTCATCTCCAGGATGTATTTGACTAGAAAGGTGAGGATGGGGTATGTTCACCTATTGTTTTGATGTCTATTGATTATCTCTTAGTAATGTTATGGATTGTCCAAGGATATGAGGACACTACGAGTCTAGTGTGAACTAGGGCATTCCTTGTTTACGACTGTCTAATCTCCATGCAAATAGGTACAATGACTTTCTGGGTCGAATCTATACCTCAATTGTCATAACCTATTTTCCATAATAATGCTCAATGATGATAAAGCACAAGAAGCTATTTCACTTCCATATCTTCTACCTTGCATCTCCCTGCCTCGATTGTCATAACCTATTTGCCATAATAAAGCTCAATGATGATACAACACAATTAGCTCTTTGACTTCCATATCTTCTACCTTCCATCCCCCTTTCTTGATTGACCTCCATTTTCCTTCCTGAGTCTGTGTAGCCCACTATCACATGACTGAGTATAATGACATGCCAAAAATATCTGCATTTCATGTAGTATTCAACTGCATTACCACATATTAGCATTTCATGCATACATATAGATATTGCAATTGCATCACATCCTACATGTATCATTGATTAGCATTTTCATTCTGATATAAAAACATAAAAAGACTAAAAACCAATAATATATGTATCATGCATCTCATCATGTAAATAAATCAAAGAAGACATTCATTTGCATTTTACATTTGCGTCATACATAACATACAAAAATATATTGCATTCCATCATGTACATATCGATCACATTAAGCATCATTAGAATCACAACATCATAATAAACATGTAACATGCATTATCATATAGAATCATGACATTGCATCACATAATCATAAAAGCATATAGAAACATCACATAGGAACACATGCACATAGCTGTCATAAGGATGGATCATCTCATATATATCAAAAAATAAAGTGTCATGATACAATGATATCAAAATCTCATATGGATATAAAATCACCCAAAGGTGTCTACATCATCATACAAAAATTGATACAAAATGGGATCCATGAGAGCTATGATGAAAACCCTCCCTCGGAGTTGGCTGGCCTCGAAGGAATCTGAGCTCCCGAAGGACTAGCTCCTAGATCATCTTGTTTGTTTGCTCTTGCAGACCCTGCGGGACCATCTTTTCACCAAAGTAGTTAACAGTCTCGTGTCTGCCAAAATCTCAGGCATATACCTAATGTGTCTCAATCTGATTTCCTTGATCACAACGTGGTCCTCAATAGTCAAATCTATTTGTAACCATTGTGTCACAGGGAATTGCTCTCTAGACTCAATTTGGGGAAAGTTCTCTTGCATCCAATGAAATCAATCATGTCAATCCTAGTGGTACTCATGTTAATCACATTGTGCTAATTTTTATCCTATCCTAGCCTAGAGGTACCTATGTCCATCACATGGTGTTTCTCATCAGGCTCTATCCTAGTGCTTATGTCTATCACATGGTGTTGGATCCTAGTGTATATATTTGTCACATTGCACTTAATCCTATTGAGCTAGAGAACTTACTGTATTTTATCAATTCAATGGCTTATCCTATACTCAACTTAGCAAACCTACCTATTTTAGGGAACCTATTGAGTGAATCCTCTCAACATCTTATCCAATTGGCAATGTATGTTTATCACAAAATTGTCAATTCTACACTTGTTTTCAGTTGTCTTCCCTAGAGAACCTATTTGAGTGAATCCTCTCAGCATCTTATCGAATTGATAGCATATGTTCATCACAAAACTATCAATTTTGGCCTTTTAAGACTGTGGTGGGGAAAAGCAAGATTAGGTGACTAGGACCTAATCCCACTTTAGCCAACACATTGGGAATACAAAATAGCCAAGGGAGATAGCTCAGTTTGGCTACTTCTTGTGAGAAAAAGAGATCCAAGGATCATCTCTTAGGGTTTCTATTCCTCTTGTTGTATGTGATGAGAAAAATTAGGGTTTGAATTATCCATTAGACTAGGAGATGAACAATGAAGCATATATGAACTGAAATTGAACAAACTTGCAGATCTGAAACTGAGATACTGAAAGAAAACAAGGGGGAGGAATTTAAATGTGAGCCTGATGCTGAAAGATGGACCAAGTTGACCAGGACCAGGGATTTGAGAAAGAGATGCAACTGAAAGGCTGAAATCTGAAGGTCCTGAACTTGCAACCTTCCAAAAATCACCTAAAAGTGGGGGGACCAGGGCACCACACCTCTATCTTGGGAAGGAATAGGGAACCACGCCCCTATCCCTAACAGATTTGAGAAATTATGAGACTTCTGGGTGGTACTTATGCCTCTTTTTGATTTGAAACTTTTTCCAGACACTTGTTTCTGCACCTGCAACCAACCCCTAAGGGAGGTGTACAAGCCAATCGTCAGTCGGTGATCTCCTATTATTCTTCAATGTCTTCAAGGCTCCTAATTGATGATGAATTCTTGAAAAAATTTTGTTGAATTTTGTTGAATGTTGTTGAAGACTCCACATAGGCTTCTCTTTCACTACATATAAGGCTCCTTGTGCTCCAAAACCCTGCTCTTAGATTCTTAGATCCGATAGATAGATGCCTTCAACTGAAGAAGAGAACTCTTATGTATGAAACCCTAGATCTTAATTTTATCTTTAGGCTGACTTAGAGATTGAATTTCCCACCAATTTCTTGGGTTTAAGCATTATAATATCATAGGATTATGCTCCCAAAATTTTGAGAAAAATGTCAAGAACCATGTGCACTTTGCACATGGTCTAATCAACTTTTCACCAAATTTTCAGGGTCATTAGATATGATGATATTAGAGTGAATCCCAAAGTTATAGTTGATTTTGAGATGTTTTGATATGTGAAATCGGGCCTTAAAGGTCGAAATAGAACATAATTAGGGTTTATGATTAAATGATTTATTGGAGGAATTAAATAAAAAGGGGCACACTTATAGTAAAGGGCCCAATTTTATGATGTATGAAGTGATGAAATTTGACTTTAGATTTGATTAAATTAATTAATTAAATGCTTAAAGGGAAATTACAATGCAATATGCAAACACACTAAGCTGGGTGTTAAGCTAAGTGTGGAATTGTACTACCCTAGCAAGGGTGTACAATTTACGACACTACAAAGACATAGACACAATTTTGTTGATTCCTCTTGAGTTAGTCTTTTTCCTGCATGACGTTGTCACCCTATCTTGTCAGTAATTTCTAGCATTTCTTTCTTATCGAGAGATTTTCTGTGATCTTTTCAAACATTTCCATCCAATCTCTCGAGGGGACATATCATTCCCATCTTGGGGAAGCTTTGTATCAGTTTTCTTCTTTGAGACAACACAACAATTTGCATTGTCCCAAAGAGGGGTAAAATGTAGACACCTAAAATTATTTTGTCTAATTAAATAAATATTTTTATTTATTTAATTATTTTATCCTAAGTCTTCTATTAATTAAATAAATTCTTATTTATTTAATTAATTCATTAATCCTCTTCTAAGCCTTTCCTCATCTAAATAAATACTTTTATTTATTTAAATTGTCCTTTTCCTAAATTAAATAAATATTTTATTTATTTAATTGATCCCACTTCTTCTATTAATTAAATAAATCTTTATTTAATTAATTCATTAGCCTTTTCTAATCCATGACACTTTTCATTTATCTCTTAATTCCTACACCACCTACCCTCTCATTATTTTCCAATTTCCTCTACCTACACTTTAATCCTAACCGATCATTTATCTCTCCACCTTTAATCTTATCCCTCCATTTCTTATAGTGTTCTCTATATAAGAGGATGCCCTCTTCCTTTTCAACCCTAATCAATGCGTCTAATCAATCCAACTAGCTAATAAGTGTGTCTAATCAATGTTATGCAATCAAGCCTTCTTGCGATCAAGCTATCAACCACAATCCATTCTTTGTTGAGCTCTTGTGCACACATAAAATATGAGAGAAATATATCAAACAAGATCAATGGAGATAGGAGACAATGGAGATTGAAACCCTACTTGACATGCGAATGGTATATCTTATTTTGTTATTATTTATTTGCATGATCTTAGGCATCTCTATTGGTATTGGTGAATGTTTCATTGTAGGACCTAGATTGTTTGTGTTTGAATCTTTATGGTTTTACAGTAGCTTATCATCATCTCTTTTCACCATATACAATATCCTTCTTACTTATGCCATCGATGAATTCCATGACTCAATCCAGCCTCTCCAAGGCACTCCTCTTATTGCTGCAAGTCCTAGTGCTCTAGTGGGAGTTGTGAAGAATAATCTTTGTTCTCTTAGTTCTTCACTTTTGTAATTTTTTCTTTGGGCATGCTAGTCTACTTTGTATATTTGCTAGTTCTTTTGAATGTCTCTTCTCCTTGTCCACAATTGTGTGGAACGTTTCTATTAGTTTTTCTAATTGTATGTTAGAATTGTCCCTTGTATGCTACTTATTTTATCTAATATATATCAATGATTTATCATGTTTTATGAAAGAATTTTTTATATATAATATTTTTCAAAATAATTATTAAAATCAATGACTAGTAGAAAATGCAATGTTATAAGTATTTTTTCTACTTTAATTATTCTAGCTTGATCCACATAGTTTGAAATGGATCAGGTATTGAGAAATCTTTAGGTTTGCAAGCATTCCATTTTCTTTCTAAGTATCTCTAGCTTATCTTTGATAAGATATTTAATTTAGAATTGAGAAGAAGTTGGCTTATTAGGTCACTAAACCTTATCCCTACTAGGGAAGTTCCATATTTTCTCCAAGATTATTACTACCACAAATGCTTCTTACACTCCATTATGTTGGTCTCTTATAAACGTTATTTGAATCTTGAAAAGATTCTTAGACCTCCTTCAAAAATGATAGAGGCTTTCATTAGGTCACCATGGGATTTTGTTGTCTCTCACTTGACTTTAGAGGGTTGGGCCTTATCTCTACCTAGCGCTATGTTTTCTCCTTTCATGCCAAGTGGATCATTAGAGCTTTGGAGAGAAGTGGGCCATGCAATTTTCTTTTTACATTGCATTTATTTTTGTTTACCTTATGAGAGACTAGCATGAAAAATGATTCATTTTTATATCCTTCTCATTACAAAAAAGCCCATTCAAATTCAATGAAATTTTGTGGTGGAATGTATTTGGAGATCTTAGGAGGCTAACAGACCTCGGCTTCTTTGGAATAGCATTGATTTTTATATTGGTCAAGCTCCATGAATTAATAAACTATTTTGTGATATTGTATATTTAGGTGTTAGAATGGTCCTCTTGCTAAAACCCCATGGGTTTGTGTGTTGAGGTTTATCAAAAAGGAGACCAAGACTATCCCTAATACTTTTTCAAATCTACCGAGAATTTTTTAACATGGTTTGACGCCAAAGTGAAGTTTCAATTATCCACTTAGGATCATGAAACTTGTAAAGTTGTGATTGATGCCATTCCTCCAAACATGATTAAAAAAAATAGAGTTAGTTTTTGTAATTGAACTTCATTATGTTTTTTATGGGTGCTAGGGTTTTCTCATGAATGTTTTCTAATTTCGTCTCAAAGCTCAAATTTTCTAAATTTGGATTCATATTAGATTTTAAAACCATTTTGACTTGATCCATTTTCTTGGTATATTGTGTCATTAGAGGAATTCCCTAAAATTCCTTTCATATATGCACTTGGATAAGACATGCTTTTTGAGAGGAAATTTTCTTTAACATTTGAAAAAAAAAAAAAATGTTATTTTTTAGATGGTGTATCCATCATAATTTCTATTTATTCTAAATAAATAATTTTTCTAATGTGCTTATGTAGATTCAAGTGCAAGCCAACAGAGTTATACTTGAAGTTGGTTACATCTAGTTGTTGGATTAGTGGATAATGCCCCATTTGTTATTTTCAGGGTCATTCAAATCCCTAGTTCAAATAGAGCTCATTATTCACCCGACAAGCATTGTTGAGGCCACAACAAGTCAAATTATGGTAATTGGAATGCTCATTCTTAGGCCTCTCCACCTCATGTGGGAAGAAACCATGCTTAGTGAGAATGATCATGGCCTCCTAGCTATTATAATCTTTTCCATCACCTTTTGGTGGTGGGACTATAAGTTGGCTAAATTTTGACATGTTACCTCAGGGAGCTCTTGCTATTTATTTTTTCATGTTGTTACTGAAGATAAACAAGATGATTGTTGGCATTTTTAGTTTATTGGCATTTTGCAAGGAGATTACATTAATGATATGTTGTCATTGATGTCAATTGAACCGGTGAAAGGTATTCATGTTATTGCTGATATTGTTGTTTTTGATATTGGCTAGTAACGAGTAAGAAGAGAGTTGTAGATGATGTTGTAACCATATGTAAAGTTTGTGAGTTGAATCGGTGAACCGGTGTAAAGGGTCAAACCATTCTATGTAATGTAACCGTTAAACCCTATCAGTTGTTAAACCCTAACCGATGAAGTTTGTTGGTTTATTATCTGATAAGCGATAATGATGTAGGCACGTGTGATCATTGTATGAGGATAAATTAAAATTGGTTTGGTGCGTTTTCTTATTGTCTAGGGAAGGAGAAAAGAGGATTACATTTAATGCACAACGTGTGATGAGTTACAAAGTCCAATGGAGCGGTGATCATGGAGAGGTTGGAATTGTATTGAAGAATATGAAGAGATTGTCATGATTTCTAATGGTCAAGATTGAACTGACTTGTTTGTAATCTCAATGATGAGAATTAGGATTTTGTTGTGTTACCGACCTAATTGATTTGTATTTAAGGTCAATGAAGTTGTTTTTAAAGGTTGTTGGAAAGATCTGTAGAAAACCTTTTGAGTGTATGGTTGCTCAGCCAGTGAATGGGTCTGCATTTTTGAGTGAAGGCAAACTGAAGCTTAGAAGGATCTGATTAAGCAAATGTAGTGCTACTCAGATAGATCAAGAAAACCTATTGTTTTCTAACAATTAAAATAGAAGTAAAATCCATTAACCGGGTAACCTCTAACAAGCTTGGTTACTCATTAAATCCTCTAACAAGGCGGTCCATTAGCTTGGATTCTTAAATCCTCCAGCGAGGTTACTCCTAACAGGGTATTGTGCTTCTAACAAGGCATATTTGTAAATCCCTTAACCGAGTGATTCCTAACCAGAATTAGTTCTTAACAGGACTTATTGTAAAGCTCTAACAGGCTTTGGCTCCTAACAGGGTGAACTTCAAAAGAGTTCAGATAACTATCCTTGTGAGTCTCATCTCACCGTGGTTTTTACCTATTTGGGTTTTCCACGTATAAACATTTGTGTCAAGTGGTGAATGCTTTTGTGGTTGTGATCTTATTTGTTGATTTGGTTAATTTTTGCTAAGGCATGTTAAGTAGAAGCATTGAGAGATGAATATGTTGAGTTAAGATTAAGCATTGTTGATGTTTACATGATTGAAGGTGTTTACTGTTAAAAGTTGTCATAACAGTTAAACCAGTTAATGTCAAGTATTCCTAAGAATATTGATCTTGACTGAGATATGTTTACTTTGTTTGACTGAGTTTGAGCTTGGGAACTTTGTATCAATTTTTCAATATACTGATTCACCCCCCCACTCAGTATTCTACCGAATACTTATTATTTCATCATACCATCAATTGGTATCAGATCGATCTAGGTCCTCTTAATTTAAAAGCCTAACAACTTGAGGAAAAGATCTTGTAGATTATGATGAAAAAAGAAGGTCCAAAGTTTAACAAAGATAACTATAGAATATGGAGTGACATAATGAAGATTTACATTAAGAGTCTTGGTAGTTAGTATTGGGATCATATAGAACATAAGTATACTACACCTACTGGACCCTTAGCTGATGATCAGAAGAAAGAACATCAAGAAAATCACCAGGTATTAGAATCTATTACCAGTTCCCTATTTGATGATGAATATGTAGATGTTCATGGTCTTGAAACTCCATATGAAGTATGGAAGAAACTTGAAGATATCTATAGCGGTGAAGAGCATGTCAAGATTGCTAAAGAAGAGAGTTTAAGAGGCAAGTTTGACAACCTGAGAATGTCTGAAGGTGAGAACATCTAGCAATATGGTCAAAGGATCAAAGAGATAGGTGGAGAGATAAAGAGTGCAGGAGGGAAAGTGGAAGATGCCATAGTAATCAGTAAGGAACTGAGAACCCTGCTACCGATCTATGCTATCCAAGTTGTAGCTATTCAGGAGTTAAAATTTATTGACAAGATAAAGGTAACTCTTGACTCTATTATTGGCAAACTTACTGCTTTTGAACTAAATGGCTATGATGGTAATGTATAGAAATCAAAATCTGCATTCAGAGCTTCTGTCTCTAACCCATCTATGAGAAGAAGTAGAGATACCGGAAATAGCTATGAATCTAGATCTAGCAGTGATGCTGATGAAGAAGACAACTTAGTGGAACTTGAAGCATTGTTGGCAAAACGAATGTCTAGAGGCACTGGTAAATGTAGAGGTAAGCTACCCTTAAAATGTTTTGCATACAACAAGATTGGTCATATAGCAGCAAACTGCCCTAATGGTGAAAATGATTACAAGAGAGACAAATTTAAGAAGTACAAGGGTAAAGGCAAGAGAGATTTTCTTGTAGCTATTGACAGTGGTATTACTGATGATGAATCTGATGATGATGTTAGTGAAGATATTGTGTTTGTAGCAATTAAGGAAGAAGTATCAGATCAAAAGACACTAGTATCTAGAATGGATAACTCTGATGATTGGATCATTGATAGTGGTTGTTCGCATCACATGACCGGTGATCAGAGAAAATTTCTTTCCCTAAAGGAATTTGATGGCAGTGTTGTTAGATTTGGGAATGACTCACCCTGTATGGTAAAAGGTAAGGGAGTTATTTCTCTTAATGGGAAGAGCAATGCTAATGATGTCTATTGGGTTGAAGGCCTAAAGCACAATCTGTTAAGTGTGGCATAACTTAACGACAAAGGTTACCCACTGGAGTTCAGAAATGGTATATGCAAAATCTTTGACAACAAGGGTGAATTAATTGCAACTAGGAAACAAACCAGAGGTAATCTATTTCATCTCAATCCTAAAGTTAGCAACTATTTGATTACAAAAATAGATGATAGCTGGCTTTGGCATAGGATATTTTGTCATATAAATTTTGACAATATTATTAAAGTAAGAAAGTCTAAGACTGTAAGAGGTATGCCTAAGATAGACAAACTAGTTAATGCTCTTTGTAAAGAATGTCAACTAGGAAAGATTACTTCTTCAAATTTCAAGAGCAAGTCCTTCTCAACAGAGCACTTGTTAGATTTTGTTCATACAGACCTATGTGGACCAATATGAACAAGAAGCAATCAAGGTGACAGATACTTCATGATCTTCACTGATGATTGTTCAAGGATGATGTGGGTCACATTCTTGAAGGATAAGAATGAAGCTTTTGAAAAATTCAAGGCATTCAGAGCCTTAGCTGAGAAAGAGAGTGGCAGAAAGGTAAAATGTCTAAGAACAGATCAAGGAGGTGAATTCACTTTTGCAGAGTTCAGTAAATATTGTGATGATAATGGTATCAAGCAATAGATTTTTGCACCAAGGACACCACAACAGAATGATATAGCAGAAAGAAACAACTGATCAATAGTTGAAGCTACTAGAACTATGTTGATACAAGGAGGTGTATCAAAAATTTTTTAGAAAGAAGTTGTAATTACAGTTGTCTACACAATGAACCGCGTTCTGGTAAAAAGAGGTAAGGAGAAAACCCCATATGAGTATTGGTATGGGAGATCACCTGATGTTAGTTGTTTTAAAATATTTGGTAGCAAATGTTTTATAAAAAGAGTTGACTACGTAAGAAAGTTTGAAGCTAAGAGTGATGAAGGCATATTTCTTGGCTATTCCACCAAGAGTAAGGCCTATAAATGCTTCAACAACCGGACACATAAAATTGTTGAGAGTGATGATGTTCATGTAGATGAATGTCCTAAAATATCAGAAGGAACTAGTTCTGAGAAGTCGGATGAAGATCCTTGCATTTTTCTTTTAGAACCTAAAACTGTTAAATCAAAAACCGGTAAAGCAAATCCTGATGTACTTGTTCAACCGGAACAAATAAATTTAGAGGAAGATGACAATGAAGAAGATGAACCTAAAGAGAATGATCATGTTATTCCTAGGTATGTGAGACTAAATCACAGTCCTGAACAAATAATTGGGGATAAGGATGCTGGAGTACTAACTAGAAGGAGAATAAGAGAGAAATCTTGCATGATATCCACCTTTGAACCCAAAAATGCTAAGGAGGAATTTGATGATGATCGTTGGGTGAAAGCTATGGAGGAGGAGTTGGAGCAAATTGAGAAGAACCACACATGGACCTTGGTACCTCGACCAGTAAACAAGAATGTTATAGGTACTAAATGGGTATTCAGAAACAAGTTAAATGAAGATGGTGTTGTAGTTCGCAATAAGGAAAGATTAGTATGCAAAGGTTATGCACAAGAAGAAGGAGAAGACTATGGAGAAACTTTTGCACCAGTAGCAAGACTGGAAGGTGTTAGGACACTACTTGCATTTGCAGCTCATAAGAAGTTCAAAGTATACCATATGGATGTCAAGTCTGCATTCTTGAATGGGATACTGGAAGAAGAGGTTTATATAGAACAACTTGATGGTTATGCATTGACAGATAAGGAAGATATGGTATGCAAACTGCATAAAGCTTTGTATGGACTAAAGTAGGCACCCAGAGCATGGTATGAACAACTTCATACTCATCCGATGAAGATAGGCTTTGCTAGAACCAGTGATGAAAATAACATTTATCTCAAGTCTGAAGGAGATGATATACTAGTCAGTGAAGTATTTGTAGATGACATTATATTTGGAGGAAATGATGACATGAGTAATTGTTTTGTAGATGAAATGAATAATGAATTTGAGATGTCATTAGTAGGGGAAATAAAAAGTTTCATAGGCTTACAAATACAAACAGATGAAGAATGGTATTTTCATTACTCAATCCAAGTATGTGAAGGAGGTTTTGAAGACTTTCGGTATGAGTGACTGTAAACCAGTTGGAACCCCAATGGTTACAGGTTGTAAATTGTCCAAGGAAGATGCATCTAAGTTTGTAGTTGAAAAGGAATTCAGGTCAATGATTGGCAAACTACACTATTTTGTTCATAGTCGAATGGATATTGCCTATGCAACTGGTATTGTAGCTAGATTTCAGATTAATCCAAAGGAGGCACATCTGATGGCAACTAAGATAATCTTTAGATATCTGAAAGGTACTGTTGATTATGGATTATGGTATCCATATGGTGGATATTTTGACTTGCAGGCATACAAAGATGCTGATTGGGCAGGAAATATTGATGACCAGAGGAGTACTACTAGTGGAGCATTCTTTCTAGGAGGAAGGCTAGTCTCATGGAGTAGTAAAAAGAAGAGTTGCACTTCACAATCTATTGTTGAAGCTGAATATGTAGCATCTTATATGAATTGCACACAAGCTATGTGGATGAGGCACATTTTGGAAGGTTTGAAGATGAAAATTTCAGAACCTATAAAGATTTTGTGTGATAATACAAGTGCAATAAACAGTTCTAAAAATCTTGTTTTGCACGCAAGGACTAAGCACATTGAATTGAAATATCACTTCTTAAGGGAAAAAGTTCAAAGTAAAGATGTTATCTTGGAGCATGTTTCTACCAAGGAGCAACTTGCAGATATCTTTACCAAACCTCTGCCTAAGACCACTTTTGAGTATCTTAGAAGTCAATTGGGGGTTGTCCCTCTCATGAAGTCAGTTGAACATGATGCCGATTGCATCAGTCCCTGAATTACTTATAGAATCTTATATGGATTGATGAAGGAGTGGATGTATTCCACAGGGGGAGCATCAAGTTAAAGAATGATGTTGATGCACAGTGAGAGCAGAATTACATGTTTTACTTTCACTTTGGCATTGTTGTCAAAGGGGGAGAAGAATTATGTGATTAAGGAGAAGAATTATGTGTCTGGTAAGGTGAATACTTGGTAATGTAAACCAAGATTCCTACTCACCAATGACAGGTTGAAGACACACAGAGCAAGGTGAATACTTGGTAATGTAAACCAGGATTCCTTTTCACCAATCTCAACAACAATCAAAGGCGTTGATATTTGTATTGCCATCAATGCCAAAGGGGGAGATTGCTGGCATTTTGCATAGAGATTGCATTAATGATTTGTTGTCATTGATGTCAATTGAACTGGTGAAAGGTATTCATGTTATTGTTGATATTGTTGTTTTTTATATTAGCTAGTAACCAGTAAGAAGAGAGTTGTAGATGATGTTGTAACCAATATGTAAAATTTGTGAGTTGAACCGGTGAACCAGTGTAAAGGGTCAAACCTTTCTATGTAATGTAATCGGTAAACCCTATCAGTTGTTAAACCCTAACCGATCAAGTTTGTTGGTTTATTATCTGATTAGCGGTAATCATGGAGACATGTGTGATCATTGTATGAGGATAAATTCAAATTGGTTTGGCATGTATGCTTATTGTCTAGGGAAGGAGCAAAGAGGATTGCATTTAATGCACAACGTGTGATGAGTTACAAAGTCCAATGGAGCGGTGGTCATGGAGAGGCTGGAATTGTCTTGAAGAATGTGAAGAGATTGTCATGATTTCTAATGGTCAAGATTGAACTGACTTGTTTGTAATCACGGTGATGAGAATTAGGATTTTGTTGTGTTACCGACCTAATTGATTTGTATTTAAGGTCGATGAAGTTGTTTGTAAAGGTTGTTGGAAAGATTGGGAGAAAACCTGTTGAGTGTGTGGTTGCCCAACTAGTGAATGGATCTACATTTTTTAATGAAGCCAGATTGAAGCTTAGAAGGATCTGATCAAGCAAATGTAGTGCTACTCAGACAAATCAAGAAAACTTGTTGTTTTCTAAAAATTACAACAAAAGTAAAATCCCTTAACCGGGTAAGCTCTAACAAGCTTGGTTACTCATTAAATCCTCTAACAAGGTGGTCCATTAGCTTGGATTCTTAAATCCTCTAGCGAGGTTACTCCTAATAGGGTATTGTGCTTCTAACAAGGCATATTTGTAAATCCCTTAATCGGGTGATTCCTAGCCGGAATTAGTTCTTAACATGACTTATTGTAAATCTCTAACAAGCTTTGGCTCCTAACAGGGCAAACTTTGAAAGAGTTCAAATAGCTATCCTTGCGAGTCTCATCTCATTGTGGTTTTTACCTATTTAGGTTTTCCATGTATAAACATTTGTGTTAGGTGGTGAATGCTTTTGTGGTTGTGATCTTATTTATTGATTTGTTTAATTTTTGATAAGGCATGTTAAGTAGAAGCATTGAGAGATGAATATGTTGAGTTAAGATTAAGCATTGTTGATGTTTACAAGATTGAAGGTGTTTATTGTTAAAAGTTGTCATAGTTCAGTTAAACAGTTAATGTCAAGTATTCCTAAGAATATTGATCTTGACTGAGATATGTTTACTTTGTTTGACTGAGTTTGAGCTTGGGAACTTTGTATCAGTTTTTCAATATATTGATTCCCCCCCCCCCCCCACCTCAGTATTCTACCAGATACTTATTCTTTCATCATACCATCAATGATAATAATTAAGATGGAAATAATGCATGAGCCTTCTTATGGACATTTGGGAACCCCCTTCAATGTATGAAGCAAACTAGATGAGTAGGACCCAACTCCTCTTCTCTCTACTCTTGCTCTCATTACTTGGCTATTGTTTGTAACAATATTTTTTGTTGTTTTGTTTTGCATTTGTCTCAATTGAAGTGTGACCTCTTCCCCCACCTTTCTTTTGTGAATATGTGTAATGCCACTTTATATATGGTAATATAAAAACTATTCATAAAAAGATTAATTTAATAAATAAAATAACTCAAGATTAATATCTCTTGTTTTGATAGATGTATTTCAGATATCTAGACTAATTATTTAACGTAAAATTATTAATATAAAACATTCACTTTCTTTATAATCCTATGTTTATTCTTAACATATAAGACTATACTTCTTTATATTTTAAATAAAATATAAAAAAATATTTAAAAACTAAATAAATTAATATTTCAAATTTAAATGAGTTATAGTTTTCAATGTGAAGAAGACAGTGTCAAGAGCTAGCTATATTCTAATATGTTAAAAAAAAAAGATTGAATGTTAAGTCAAATTAACATCAATCTCCTTATCTTCTGATTTGACCAAAATATACTTAATATGTATCACAATAAAAAATATAATCTTTCATTTTCTTAAAGTTATTTCTATATTAAAAAATATATTAAATAATAATAGCGTGCAAATCAAATATTTAAAATATTTTAATTGTTAAACAAGTCAATAGATTTCCCGTAACGCACGAAATACATCTTCCATTTCTTAAGTAGGTAGAATAATCTTATAATTCAAAAATTGAGTTCTCTAAATATTAAAAAATGTTGGAATTAGCTATAGACTAGTGTTTATATATATTTTGGCATAGAAGCTTCTATAGTCTAAGCTTTATTTAAACAATCTAATTTTTTTTTTTTTTTTTTTAATAAGTCATATGGTCTAGTATGGTCCATTTTTATCTTGACTTAGTTACAGTTAAAACTATTTATATATAATAAAAAAAATGTTGAGTCACATAAGGGCCTAGTATGATCCAAGTGTATAATTGACTTTTCTTTAGTACCATAGAATTTATTATGATTATTTTCAAGCAATCATGTTAAGAATGTGTTATGATTATGATTACATTAGGTGTGGCATTTGGTTGTTATGTGAAGGGTTTTTCAATTAGATTTTTAAGATTGTTTTCATTATATTGGTGTAACGGGTTATTTGTTAAGCATCTTAGAATAAACAATTATTTTTTTATCTAGCATCTAGATGCAATGATTGTTAAGTGGATCATTCATTATCATGAGAGATAGCTTCTTGTGAACTACTATTCATGAAACATGGGTCAGTGAGTTTGACTAAAAAAACTACATAGTTGAATTTTGATAGCAATATCATTATTTGAAGGTGTCAAACAAATTAGAAGAGGAATTCTTGATTTTGTAAGAGGGGTAATTGAATCTACTTGACAAAGATGATATCCAACAATGATAGAGCTTCTAAATTAATGACTAAATCAAAATGTCATAATCAAAGAAATGAATAATCAATAAAATATAAACTTAAAATAAATAATTTGAACATTGATAATTGGATAGTCTTATTGGGAAATCTTATCTTAAGAAAAGTAAGATAATGATTTAAAAAAGGTATGTAAGAGAGTCGAATTTTTATTTTTTTTGAATTATGAAAAATAAAACCTTTGGTGAAGACCCATCACATGTCTTACCCAATTCCCCCTTCCAATGGGTCCATTCCCAATTTAACCTTCCAATGGGTCCATTCCCATTCAAACCATTCTAAGTTCTACAATCTCAATGTTTCTTCTCTATTCCTAGGATTTTCAGATTCAACCGGATGCTAGGAATCGCTATCAGATCGCTTCAAGCTCTATTTTCGTTGCTTAATAGCATTTGCCTCTCTCTCCTGCTCTTTATCTTCGTTTGCAATGCAAATAATGAATAGAACAATGCCTTTTTATCTTCCAAAAACCTAATTTTAAGTTTGAATAAATGCACAACCCTAAAGGCTTTCCAAATACCCTATTTCTTCAAGAACTCATCACTGGATACTCAAATAGGCATGTAATCTTCCAGATATCAATTGCACAGCTAATATCAATCATTTGCAACCTTCCACTACCACTTACAGATCTTTAAAAGAGGGTTTTAAGAATCTGCATGGAAAATCTTCCCCCTAAGGCCAAAATACCTTAGTTGCCAGATGAGGTTCCAACACCGAAATTAGGTGTGGAGCCATTCTGAACATTTGAATCTTCCTTCTTAACCCATATCTTCTTATGTTTCTCTTTGACTTCTTCTACCATGTTACCTCAGCGAGCTCTTGCTATTTTACTTTTCATGTTGTTACTGAAGATAAACAAGATGATAATAATTAAGATTTTAAATAATGCATGAGCCTTCTTAAGGACATTTGGGAACCCCCTCAATGTATGAAGGAAACTAGATGAGTAGGACCCAGCTCCTTTTCTCTCTACTCTTTCTCTCATGGCTTGGCTATTGTTTGTAACAATATTTTTTGTGTTTTGTTTTACATTTGTCTCAATTGAAATGTGACCTCTTCTCCCCACCTTTCTTTTGTGAAAATGTGTAATGCCACTTTATATATGGTAATATAAAAACTATTCATAAAAAGATTAATGTAATAAATAAAATAACTCAAGATTAATATCTCTTGTTTTGATAGATGTATTTCAGATATCTAGACTAATTGTTTATACACTAATTTATTTAACGTAAAATTATTATTATAAGACATTCACTTTCTTTATAATCTTATGTTCATTCTTAACATATAAGACTATACTTCTTTATATTTAAAATAAAATATAAAAAAAATATTAAAAACTAAATAAATTAATATTTCTTTAAAAATTCAATTAGAAAATGTAAATGAGTTATAGTTTTCAATGTGAAGAAGACATTGTCAAGAGCTCTAGCTATATTCTAATATGTTAAAAAAAAAGATTGAATGTTAAGTCAAATTAACATCAATCTCCTTATCTTCTAATTTGACCAAAATATATTTATTTAATATATATCACTATAAAAACACAATCTTTCATTTTCTCAAAGTTATTTCTATATAAAAAATTATATTAAATAATAATAGCATGCAAATCAAATATTTAAAATATTTTAATTGTTAAACAAGTCAATAGATTTCCAGTAATGCACGCAAAACATCTTCCCTTTCTTAAGTAGGTAGGATAATCTTATAATTTAAAAATTAAGTTCTCTAAATATTAAAAAATGTTGGAATTACATATAGACTAGTGTTTATATATATTTTGGCATAGAAGCTTCTATAGTCTAAGCTTTATTTAAACAATCTAATTTTTTATTAATTTTTTGTTTAAGTCATATGGCTCTAGTATGGTCCATTTTTATCTTGACTTTGTTACAGTTAAAATTATTTATATACAATAAAAACAAAAGTTGAGTCACATAAGGGCCTAGTATGATCCAAGTGTATCATTGACTTTTCTTTAGTACCATAGAATTTATTATGATTACTTTCAAGCAATCATGTTAAGAATGTGTTATGATTATGACTACATTAAGTGTGGCATTTGGTTGTTATGTGAAGGGTTTTTAATTATATTTTTAAGATTGTTTTCATTATAGTAACGGGTCATTTGTTAAGCATCTTAGAATAGATAATTGTTTTTTTATCTAGTATCTAGATGCAATGATTGTTAAGTGGATCATTCATTATCATGAGAGATAGCTTCTTGTGAACTACTATTCATGAAACATGGGTCAGTGAGTTTGACTAAAAAAACTACACAATTGAATTCTGATAGCAATATCATTATTTGAAGGTGTCAAACAATTTAGAAGAGGAATTCTTGATTTTGTAAGAGGGGTAATTGAATCTACTGGACAAAGATGATATCCAACAATCATAGAGCTTCTAAATTAATGGCTAAATCAAAATGTCATAATCAAAGAAATGAATAATCAATAAAACATAAACTTAAAAGAAATAATCTGAACATTGATAATTGGATAGTCTTATTGGAAAATCTTATCTTAAGAAAAGTAAGATATTGATTAAAAAAAAAGGTATGTACGAAAGTGGAATTTTTTATTTTTTTTAAATTATGAAAAATAAAACCTTTGGTGAAGACCCATCGATATCTTCACATGTCTTACCCAATTCCCCCTTCCATTGGGTCCATTCCCAACTTAACCTTCCAATGGGTCCATTCCCATTCAAACAATTCTAAGTTCTACAATCTCAATGTTACTTCTCTATTCCTAGGATTTTCATTGTGAATTCTCATTTTTCAAGGCAATCTCATAGCCCATTGGTTAGTGTTGATGAACCACCAAGGAGAGATAATAGGACAAATTTTCACTTTTTCTTTCTTAATAATTTACTAAATTATAAAAACAATTAGCATCCTTAATTAGGAGATACGTTTTTAGTTTTGATAACTAGCTAAATCTCTATAAGGCCCAAGCATGTAATTCATTTATTTTTTGCATTCACACAATGACATACAATGTACATATTTAAAACAATATGAAATTCATCTTCTAGATGATTATTCAAAGTTTACTTAAATAGGTTTATTAATATAAAACATTATTCTAAGTTAATCTTAAGATTATGTACATTATTATTATTAGTAATAACTTTAAAAAACCTCTTAAAAAAGATCTAAATTCTAATGAGTATTTCATTTTTTGGGTAAATCATTAATTTCTATTAGTGAATATTTCATTTTTTTTAAAAATATTAATTGTATTGATGATTTTTTTACATCACTAAAATTTTGTAGAAAATATTTGAAAATATTGCCAAATAATAGGAAAATGCATTAACTACCATGGTGAATCCTTCCATTGAAAAAATCTTATGAAAAAGTAGTGACATGAGGGTGAAAATGATTGATGATTTTAACAGTATCAAGAAAATGGTGTCTCATCCTTGCAATACTAAAAAGGTTATTGCTAATACGTGAGTGACAGGGGATTTGGGGGATTACCTTTAACTATTGAGGGTTCAAGGGCAACACCCTCGATTTGGGAGTTGAAAGGGGTTCCCCCCTTGCCAACTCTAGTCTCGTGACTAATTGGGGTCTAGGGGGCAATGCGCCCCCGATGGGGATTTATGGGAGCAGTGCCCCCGAAACAAAATTTCACTTATAATTTATCATTGTAAATCTTGGTTGTTTATCATTAGGTCATAGATATAACAATGGATATTTTGAGCATTTTGTTTTCCCTATAAGCCAATCCTATTTTATGAGGGAATTATATTACGACTATGTATTGTAATGTATTCGAAGAGTTTGATAGTTATTGAGTTACCTCTGGATCTCTATTGGTGATACTCCTATGAGAAGCTTGCTTTGCAAGTATGTTATAATTTGTTGTTGATTTTTGAATAACATATTGGGTGACTTTTGGAGTGTGGGGTTATTCTCCCGAAAGGGTGTTCCCCACGTAAATCACTATGTTGTGGTAGGCATGTTAATTATGTTTATTTTTGTTAAGTTTTTGTAATTGTTGTAGAGAGATATAAAAGTTTTTTTATTACCCTCCTCTCAAGGTTAGTGTAGGAAGTTGTTCCACTACTTAACTTCTGTATAATTAGTATCAGAGCCGAATCACCTTTGGTTTTAGTTGTGGGTTGTTGGATTTTTTTGAAGTAATCCAGATTCAAGTGGGAGCTTGTGTAGAAGATCCTTTTTGATCTTGTTGTAAGAATTTTCAAATGGTAAGTTTGTCAAGGAGAATAGAGGTGGAGAAATTTTATAGAAGTAATTTTGAGATGTGGAAGCTAAGGGTGGAGGATCAGCTAATAGATTGACATCTATGGGATGTTATTGATGTGAATGACTCAAGACCTTTAGATCTTATTGTGGTTTCTTAGTATGATGTTATAGACTAGAAAGCCAAGGGTCTAATTTGATTGTGCTTGACATACTCAGTTCTAGTCAATGTCCATGAAGAGGCCTCTACAAAGAAGCTATATATAAAACAAGCTTGGTGAGATGTATCTAGCTAAATCTTCATTAAATTTAAGATTTTATCGAGGAAGAAATTATATTCCTTGAGAATAGAAGAGGGTGGGTGGATTACAAACCACATAGAAGCATTCAATATGTTGGTGGCTCAATTGGCATCTGTTGGTGTCAAGATGGATGAAGTGGAGAAATGTCAGATCTTGCTTTGTTATTTGTTTGATTCATGAGATTCTCTTGTTATTTGTTATTGCTATTGGCAATATTTTTATTGTTTTGAAGTCTGAAGATGTGGTGGGTGCCTTGCTTGGTGAAGAGATGTGGATGAAGCTATCCATTAGTTCGAAGGAATCCCTAATTGTTCATGAAAGATCTAAGGAAAAATGCAAGAAGCATGATAAATCCATGTCTAGAGGGGGATCCAAATCTCCCAGAAATCCAAAGTCATATGTTAGAATTGTGATTAATTAGGGCACTTCCATAACGATTGCAAAGAAAAAAGAAGAAGTTTGATTCTGATTCTAAGTTTGAAAAGGAAGATGGTGATGCTCTCATTGTAGCTTTGGCAACTCATGGAGTTAATGATACATGGTTCATTGAATTAGGTGCATCTTTTCATATGACTTCCAATAGAGACAGTGTGTCCTTGGGTGACAATTCTCATTTAGATATTGTTGGTCATGGTAAAGTTAGAATCACGTTTGTTGATGGTGGAGTAAAGAGGATTAGTGGTGTGTTGTATATCTCTGGACTAATTTATTATTTTTATTTGTGAGCAAATTGATAGATGTGAGTGTGCAGGTAGTCTTTTTTGATGCAAGATGTAAAATAGTTAGAGGTGTTATGGTGATTGCTAGAGGTGTCAGATTTGGCACATTATATAAGATAGAAGGATACAATATTGAGTTCAATAACATTTCTATGAAAATAAAATATGTGGATACTTTGTTGGAAGATGTTAGAGTTTTACCTTCAACAGATGGACATGGATTTTGGGTACCTAAGGGTTTTCTTTCTTTAGAAGCAAAGTTACATGTATAGAAGACTATGTTATGGCACTAGAGACGTGGCCACACTAGAGAAAAGGGTCTAAGGACCTTAAAAAATAAAAACCTTGTTGAAGGTTTGAATGATTGTAATCTTTATTTTGATCTTTGTAAGCATTACATTTGTGGAAAACAAAACTACCTCTAGTTTTACTTGAGATATCACAAATCTCGTGGTGTTGTATCTTATTCATTTTGATGTCTTTGGTATTGTAGATGTTCCTTCCATTGGAAAATTAGCATATTACATTTAATTTATTGATGATTTTAGTAGAAGGACATGGATATATTTTCTAAAGAGTAAATCTAAAGGTTTTAGTTGAATTAAAGAATTTAAAGCAATGGATGAGTTGCACACTAGAAATAAAATAAAATGTTTGAGGACAAATAATGGTAGTGAATTTTTCTCTAATAATTTTGATAGATGCTATAAGGAATATGGCATTAATAGATAGAAGACAACTCCTTATTCTCCACAATAGAATGGAGCTATAGAAATAATGAACTAGACACTGATGGAGAAGGCTAGAAATATGTTGAGTGGTACTCGTTTAGAACAAAAGTTTTAGGCTAAATTTGTTGTTATCATGAGCTTGTATGGTTGTCATTGATTCCAAACCTAGTTATTCGGATGGATATTGGTCCATATATGCTTTGTCAGACTCTGGTTATCTAGATGGAGTTTGGTCTAGATACTCTTTTGGTGTGGTTATGTATGTAAAGAATTTGCCAATAATAACCAAGATCTAGAGGCCAATGAATAGAATAACACAAAAGAGACAAAGATAGACAAGAACAAACTGTATTCTCATCAAGATGCAAAAATTGATCAAATAGACAAACCATGCAATGAAGATGAGCCTTCTTATAAAGGAAAGACCATAGGGAAATGAGAGCACACAATAATGACATGTGATCCAAAGAGATACAAGGGTAGGTAGGAGAAATAATATAATATTCCACTTAAGGTGGATCACCCACCGAAGGTGGAATGTGATAATAAGATAACACCACAAAAGATGGAATTTCTCCTACAACCATATTTCCTAGATGCACACTTCCCTAAGTGTCTCATATGCAAACTACAATGAATGCATTATCCTAAATCAACTTAAGTGAACTGTAATTATGAGATAATTTACACCAACCCCCCTTAAGTGAAACTTAGGGGAATGTAGACTCAAGCTAACAATACAAGATGGGTCTTGGTTATGAGGCCATGTTAGGTACCCATGAACAAATGCAATGCAATCTCTTGGTTGTAGAACAATACTACAAACTAATGACCTACTCTTGAATCAGCTCCCCGATGTAGTGCATGTGGATACTCTTATGAGAAGATTATTTTTGCAACTATATTGTTTTGGTAAAAGTAATTTGGTTTGTAAATTGACAACATTTGTATTGTGATGTATTTGAAGAGTCTGATAGTTGTTTAGTTGCCTCTAGATTTCCGTTGGTGATACTCTTGTGAGAAGCTTGTTTTGCAAATATATTGTAATCTGTTGTTGATTTCTAAATAATATATTGGATGAATTTTGGAGTGTGGGGTTTTTATCTTGAAAGGGTTTTCCCCATGTAAATCATTTTGTTGTGGTATGTATGCTATTTATGTTTATTTCTGTTAAGTCTCTGTAATTGTTTTAAAGATGGGTAATTTTTTTTGCATTACTCTCTTCTAAAGGTTAGTGTAGGAAGTTGTTACACTACTTTACTTCCTTCCAAACAGGTATTCTCCATAATATTTAGTTACAAAAATTGATTTAAAATATAATATAACATCCCTCATTGTATTCTATTAGGTAAAATGTAGTCGCAGTTCGTAATACTCATGGGGCTTGAAATTGATTTTACATTGTTGATCTCTATTGATATGAATGATCCAAAAGAATTTTTGGGCCCCATTAGAATTACAAATTGCAAGAATATTTTACCTTGTAAAATAAAATTAGGGCCATTATAGTCTAGTTTAATGAATGGTTGGTGATATGGCCCAAAAGTAACTAATAATTATGATAGATTGATGAATCAATTTAGATTTATACTTTATTGCTTATAAAATTTAGGAGAATTTGACCTAATTATGTATCAAATACTATACAATTTTTTTGATTTAAAAAGCAATAAGATAAATGCTTTGGCAATTTAAATAATACTAAAATAAAATCTTGTAAAAATGTGGCAATTTAGGTTGCTTGAGAACTTATACTATTAACCAAATTTTGATTCCCAATTTTTAATAATTGGCAAATTTTCACCACTAAAAAAAAATTGATTATTCATTCCCTCCTTAATCCATGGGGATAGTGATAGAATTGATATTTGAGCCACACATTGGTCAACTTTTTTATATTAATTATAAGGATTTCACAATACAAAATTTTCCATCATCGAATGTCTCCCAATGAACTATTCACATTGCATACACATATCTGTTATCCGTAATACTATAACCAGCCTGACCAAGTTACATATCCTTCTAACAAAACTTAGATGAGAATATACAAAAATGACTCAGAAATATAGTCAAATCCAAATTCCAAGTATATCTCTCCTTAGGACAGCTGGAATCCCCCACTGCTTCCACCCAGACACTCCACCCTTGTAGACCTTTACACCACACCAGAATCCTACACCACGATATCAGATCACTATATGGATGAAGAACTGGTTTGGCCACCAAAACATTTTGTATATGCCCTTGAAGCATCTTGTCCCATTGTGCGTTGAGCTCTCTGATAAAGTTTTCTAGCCCATCTTCAAACTCAGATCTCTCGCTGGAAGTCCTGGCCCAAGTGAACCCATGAGAGATCTCTCTTGTAAAAATCCTAACCGAGTCGTCATGTAGAGATTCTTCAAACTTCCTTCAAGCAATCCTAATGGCCACTGTAACTTGAAATTTAATGTCAGAAAAGATGAGTCTCCTCAAAGACTCAGTAAGGTTTCTATCCCTGCCATTGAAAGTATTATCATTCATAAATCTCCAAATTAGCCATAATATTTCAATAGAAAGAACATACCGAAAATTGTTAGTATTCTTCTTCAATCTTTGGATGTGACCAACAAGAACGTCAACAATCCCAATATTATTAGAAAGTTTCAGCCCAAATATACTCCAGACCTCTTTAGAAAATAAACAGTCAAAGAAAATATGTTTAATACACTCAACAATTTTCCAACCAGAATAGATACTAGCCTCCTCACTATGATTCTAAATAGGGAGCTTTTGTAGAAGAAATTGCCAGCAAAAGAATCTTTTTTTGGGCTCAATAGGTCTATACATATGAGAGGATATCATCATTATCAACAAGAAGGGAGTAAATATTCTTGGCTTTGGACCTAGGCAAGAGGGATCCATCTAGCCATTTGAAGAGGTAGAACCTAGAACTGTCTTCGGAGCAAGGTTTGGAAAGATTGATAAGGGAGGAAGCCTCTCTTAGCATAGTATAGGTCTTTTTCTTGAGAAGCAGGTATAACATATTCAGTCATTATTGTTGACAAGAGACATTGTTCCAGTGGGAGTTGATGCATCATAAATGCTTAGGAGTTGTCATTAATGGCAACTCAGTTCAAAAATCATATCTAGTGTACATAAATTTGATTTATTGGAAGTTACATTATTCATGAGGCATAAGTCTAGAAGGTGGAATACAATAACCGATAAAGTATGAGTTCAGTGTGCATATCTTGATTTTGGCTGCATTAATTTGGTTGTAGTATTATAAGCAGATGATTTGAGGTTCAAGGCAACATATTCCTTAATCTTGACATCCGGTGTTGATTCATGAGTAAGATTGAAGGTCCAGTATCTGGTAATCCAGGAAGGACAGAGCTATTTTGGTGTAACGTGTGGTCCAAAATCTTTGGGTTGATTTTAGTGATTGGTTTTTTTATTCAAGGAGATTGGGCCGACATATATAAAGCTTTTATCGTCTTGTTTAGGTTTACATATGGATTTGTAGATGGTTTGAGCCAACTTGTTGGTTACACGTTTCATGTTGTGTGTTATGTGTTTTTTGGAAGCCGACATGCGAATTGATTTGTTTTATTGGTGTGGATATATAAGATCGATTTGGTTGAGCATTTTGAGAGAGTGTATGAGTGTGAGAAGTCTGTATGAGTGAATGTGCGAAGTTTGGTGAATGTGATTGAATATTTTGGTGCTCGGTATATGACCGAGCAGGAAAATACAGCAGAGAGACATAACAGGTGCAGAAGTCAAATTGAGTTGAACTGGAACTACTATTTGGCATTAGTAGATTCTATTCTTCAAATAATTCATTATTGTAATCATTTGTAATCAATTGTAGGATAGTGAGTCCTTCAGGTTGTATCCCTATCTTTTATTTGAGTAGTGAGCTCTAGGCAGTGAGCTTGAATGCAAGTGCATTCCTCTTTTTGTAATATTATCATAATCCTGATCAAAGTATAATAATATTGTGGGTTCAAATCCCATCATGGTTTTTCCCTTTTTGGGTTTCCATGTAAAAATCGTGGTTTCATGGTTTTGTGGTTAATTGGTTTATGATACTATACTTTACTTTCATTCATATGCATCTGTTGGTTTAACAATCACTTTAATAAGTTTGTAAATTGCAGAACACTGATTCACCCCCCTCTCAGTGGTCATTGATTCCATCAATTGGTTTTAGAGCCTAGTTCCTCGGAAGGAGCCTAACAGCTTGAGGAAGATCAGGAAGATTGAATCAATGGACTTCGGTTTGTAGAAGCAACTTACTGTGGCACTTGAAGATCTTGATGTAGCTATGAAAGAGAAAATTAGCCTGAGGAGAACTCTAGAAGCAATTGAGAATTTCATTGAATCTATGAAAGAAAAAGTGAACACATCTAGAGAGAAGAGAAAGGAACTGATGGATAAGCTCAAGGAGAAAGAAGAACAAAGCATCGACAATCAAGCCCTACAAGACAAGACAGATGAATGTGAGAAGCTTGCTAGAGAGAATGCAGTCCTGAAGAATGAGATGCAATCCATTGTGATGAAGTTGGCAAGGGAGATTGAAGACAGGAAGAAGAATGAGGAAAATATGACTCAGTCATTGAAGGATAGATCTAATGAATATTGCAGATTGAACTATGAGAATGATCAATTGAGACTTGAATTGGTGCAATCCAAGAATGATGGGCAAGAACTTGAAAGGTAGATCATAATCTTGAGAGATGAACTTTCCATTGCTAATGAGTGCGAAGAAAAATTCAAATCCAAGCCAGGCTAGATGAGATACTAGAAAGTCAGAGAAGTGGAAAAGAAATGCGAGGACTTGGATATGAGAAAGGAGAATCCTCTAGTTCTGGACAAAGAAATCATTAGAAGTACAAGAGACCTCTGGTGAGACAACCTATTTAATGGTAGATTTTTTGTTTGCAATAAATTAGTTCATATGGCAAAGGAATGCAGAAATAGGGTGATGAATAATGGTCCTACCTTTACTAGCCAATGTTTCAAATGCAACAACTTTGGTCATAAGTCAGACATGTGTAGAGCCGCGATGAACAATTTCCAAAATAAGAGATGTTATGCTTGTGGAATGTTTAAACACATTTCTAATCAATGCAGGATGAGACAAAGTCAGATGAATTCCAGGCCTATGCAAAGAAATGTTGTTTTCTATGCATGCAACAAATCTGGTCACATTGCAAAATATTGCAAAAGCAAGGATGTGAGCAGGAATGCTCCAGTAGACAAGAAAAAATTAGATGAAAAGGTTAAAGCGAAGGTAGAAGAAGTCAGAGAGAAACATAAGAATATGTGGGTTAAGAAGGAAGATTCAAATGTTCAGAATGGCTCCACACCTAATTTTGGTGTTGGAACTTCATCTGGCAACTAAGGCATTTTGGCCTTAGGGGGAATATTTTTCATGCAGATCCTTAAAACCTCATTTCAAAGATTTGTAAGTGGCAGTGGTAGGTTGCAAATGATTGAGATTAGCTGTGCAATTGATATCCAAAAGATTACATGCCTATTTGAGTATCTGGTGATGAGTTCTTGAAGAAACGGGGTATCTGGAAAGCCTTTAGGGTTGTGCATTTATTACAACTTAAAATTAGATTTTCGAAAGATAAAAAGGCATTTTTCTATTCATTATTAGCATTGCAAATGAAGAGAAAGAGAAGGAGAGAGAGGCAAATGAGATTAAGCAACGAAAACAGAGCTTGAAGCGATCCGGCAATGATTCCTAGCATCCGGTTGAATTTGAAAAGGTATTTATTTGTGTTTGAGCTATTTGTTTATAGCCCTATTTTTGAAATGGCATCTACATCTAGTGTAGAAACCCAATTGGTAGTAGAGATCATTGAAAGGGCAAGGCTAGTGTTTAAGAAGAATACATTCAAATCGGTCGAAGATGATTAGGAAGGAGCATTTTCCTCTGTACCGTATGGCATTTTGCACAATGAATATATTAGGGCATACATTCACTATAATATTAAAGAGCTTGGGAATGCATACATGATATCATTGTACAACAAACATATGATGGATGGAATGGGGAATGTAAAGCCTGAATTCAAATCATTGCAAGACAATGTTTTTATCCAATTTGTTTATTTTCTAGTGTTCGATGAACCCGAATTGGTTAGGTATGTCTTGAGATGAATCCATGATGAGTTTATATGGTTGTATAGACTTCACAAGATCACAAAGAAAGCCATTCAAGTGGTAACCTATTTGAATGCAATGGGTGAGATCCCCAGTCTAAGAAATGCCAAGAACACAATAGTGAACATGGTTACCAGATCCTAACATGACAACCAATCAATGACAATAAGTGATATCATTAAATATGATGTGAGATTTTCCCCAATGGTGAGAGGATATAAGGTGTACCAGTCCAACAAATAGAATTGAATGTCTGGTACTACAATATATGTAGCCTATCAAATGCTCAAGGAGGAAAAAAGATATGATCTATGTAGAGGAATTCTCAGTGAGCTAATGAGTAACCTGAAGAAGATAAAACAAGATAAGAAATATGTTTCCAAGTTCGGTTCTTTGATTGTTTGTTTGGAACTTTACTTTTTGAATGAAATCCTTGGTATAGGAAAAGTACAATGGGCTTATGATAAACTGGTGGTAGTCCAAATCAAGGAAGGTTTGCAGGGATTGGGTGATGTGGTGACTTAAAAATCTGCTTTGTGGGGTTATTTCAAATAATTTCAAGGTATGATGCAAAGAAGAGAGAAACTCCTAAATACATTGTTGAAAAATATGAAAATACCATCTACTTTATGGTAGACAAAGATCAATTAAATATGGAGGCAGCAAAACCTAGAACAATTTGGATCATGCCCATGGGGTATGAGGTGGATGGAAACACACTTTATGCATATACTCAACAACTATTGAGTAAACCGGTAGATGAGAAGGAAGAGAGGTGTGATACTTACAAGGAGAAGGACCTAGACCTACACAAGAAATTCACTGAGCCTACAAGGAAGAGGAAAGTTAGAAAAGAGGTTGAAGAGCTTGCAAAACAAATGGGAATATCAAAAGAAGTTGTTCAAAGGGATAGGGAGAAGAATATATTGAAGGAGGAGGACATGGTAAAGCCCAAATAGAAAAAAACTAGTCTGCACTCCTCCCAAGAAAGCCAAGGCAAGCCCAGTTAGCACCTACCTACCATGCTCAAAAGCCTATCCCTCCACCCAAGCCACAAGCCAAGTTGACCGGTGGAGTAGATAAAAGGAAGAAGGAGAAGCCACAAAGAGAATATGTTGCTGCCACTACTGAGGATGTAGAAATCTAATCTGATGAAGCGGTGAAAGAGGTAAAGAAGACAACTATATATGCTAGGGTAGTGAGGAAGCCTCAACTCGATGGAGCCCAACCAACCAAGAAGCCAAGGACAAAAGCTGAGCCATCTGGTAGAGCCAGAGAAAGAAAGAAACAAAAAATTGAATTCGATGAAGCTTTGAAGTCCGACAAAGTTGAAGGTACATATGATGTTGTGCCCCCAATACTTTAAATATAATTTTTGAAGTGCTTAAGGAAGGAAATTTGAAGAATGTGCCTGTATAGTATGAAATTTTTTATGATAATGATCAAAGGGCTATAGAGGAAGCAATAGTACAGTATATGGATTTTTTACATAAAGCATTAATATAATTACCATCCATGATACCCAAGAGCCTATATGACATTTTGGATGCAAGGAGGCATACAACCAACTTAGAGATGAAAGAATAAAATAATATGTATTAGTGAATTTATCCTCTATCATTTCTAAAGTTGAAGTTGATAGATTGTTGAATATTGCTAAGGATAGATTCAGAAGCAAGAAGAGAGTCAATAAGATCATGCTTGGTAAAATAGATTAAGTAACTAAAGAAACCAAAGCAAATTAGAGACAATTTTTGAAAGAACACATGTATGATGTTAATCCAAGACATTATGAAACTCAACCAGAAGAGAAACCACAAGATACATTCATTCTGGAAGTGCATACAACCGTTCCTGATAAGCAGAAAGATCAATCAACTGAGAAAGCCACTCTGACAATACAAACAAATGAACAAACTACTGATATTGCTAATATTGATACCTCTGGTGAAGTTGGACAAGATACTCCAATGATAGAGGTTGATTCAATGAAGGTAATTGAGGAGATTGGTAAAGCTGATAAAGAAAAAGGAGAAGTTGATGCAGAGAAGAGTGGAAAAGATGCACGTGCAGAGCTGACAGAGAAGGGGAAAGGAGAAGAGAAGGACGATCAGGCTCCGGTAATAGTGGAAAGAGACACTGTAGCAGATAAAGGCAAACAGGTTATCATGGACTCTGATGATTTTTATCAAGGACCCATTGACCTTAGTTCTTGATGGGATGGGGTATGGGATAGACTAGCGTAGTCTATGCTCTTGGATCATTCCCTTGGATCACTTGGTGTTCTCTTCACACCCTAGAGCCTCTAGGACTTCCCTTTCCCGAGGAATCCCCTGACCTTGCCCAATCCACCCACCAATGAGTTGCAATGCTGCTCCTAAGGTCTCACCTACTCATGAGACTCAAAACCCCTTACTATGGCTAATAAGGGCTTGGCTTGTTCCACACCTTCCAAGGTCTTAGCAAGGATAGGTTAGGTCTCTAACAAGGTTTTTCCACCCATCCATGTGCCCCCCAAAAGGTTTCAAGCTTTCAACCTCTTACTGATTTCACAGTTTTGTGTTTTTGCCTTCAAAATAGGGCTACAAGGATTTTGACCAATTAGGCCTCCTACCCGGTCCTTTAGGGCTCCCTCTCACAAAAGATGCACAAACAACCCAAAATTTCAAAATGGACTACCATTAATTTGGAAAGGGCTCAAGGATTTATCTAGTTTTGGGCCTCCAAGTGGCCGTACAGTGCCCTAAGTGGATTTTAAGGTTTTTAAGGGTTTTTAGAAGGGTTTTTAGGCCTGCCAGGAACACAGTGCAAGTTTTTTGTTCTTGCCACCTTGTTTGGATTGGTGGAAGTTCCTACTTCACACCAATGATGCTTCACACACTCCTCTACACCTCCTCCAAAGGGTGCACTCTCCTCTGACCAACCTTGCTCTCCAAGACCTCTGCAACTTGACCCTTCCTAGCCAGGCACTGTCCAGTCTCGCCTAGGAGTGGGTCTTTGTTTTTTCTCCTTGCATTTTCAAGGGCCCTACTTGCATTGAACTATAGTACAAGGTATTAAATCTCATTCCCCATGGTTTCATGGTGGTTCCACAATGGGGAATGGAGTTATGCAGCCATTTACATAAACCAGTCCAAAACTGGACAGTAAGGAGCAAATTCACAAAATAATTACAAACATACCTCCCTTACAAATAAAAACCTAATATAAATGCTCAAAATGAGAGAAAGTACACCATACAAGACACTCCACATAGTTTTTCATGCAAATCAATCCATTAATGATCTTTCTTTACTCCTCTTGTGCCGACTGGCAAAAAAATTGCAGTCACAATCAAGTCAGTTTGCTTGGGTTGTACAATGTCTGACATCCAACCCATTAACTTAGGGTTTGTAACTACTTATACTACCATCTCCTCAGTCTATGTGTGCATATTAGGGTTGTCCACGCTACATTAAGTATTTTGACCTCATGGTGGAAAAGTTGCTTGACAACTTTTAAAAGTTGTCATGCAACTTTTGAGCAACTTTCCGAATGTTGCTTTTCTTGACTCCTAGACCCACATTGGGCCAACCTAAGGACACCACCATGCTATGATGGACCCCTAAATACCTTAAATGCACACATACCCCCTATTTCCAAGAAATCCTCAATTTTAACTCATGACCCTAAGACCTCAACTAGGACGTTAACTATGACCAATGAGCACATGGCCCTTTATTTTATATACAATGGCTTCAAAAGAAGCATAACACCAAAAAAAAAAAGAAGGAGAAAGATCTTGGAAGGGTGTGCCTACACCATACTCCCCCGCTACACACAACTAAGAAATAGACAAAGAGATGAGAGCCGGGTCTATGCCAAGTGTCTTGAACCTGCTTTCTTCAACCCAGGTAGCTTAAGACTCAGGCTGACCTACCCACTTCACCAAGTGTTCCATGTAGACTTGGCGTCTGGTGGACTTCTTTACTCTGGATTCCAAGATCTCCTCTACTATATGCTTCTTCACCTATGGTAAGACATTAAAATCTAGGTCCTGTAGTACCTTGGCTTGGCTCTCAGTCTGCCCTTCTATCTCACCCTTGTACATGATCAGGTCAGCAACATTGAAGACTGGTGAGATGGCCAAATCTGAAGGCAAGTCAACCTTGTAAGCATTCTCACCATATTTTGACAGGATTCTACAAGGTCCTACCCTCTTCATTTGTAGTTTGGTAGGCTTACCACTTTGCATCCTAGAATTTCTCAAATGGACCATCACATAGTCATCCACCTTGAACTAAACCTCTCTCCTTTTCTCATCCATTTTTGTTTCAGTTTTTGAGTGGATTCAAGGATGGCTTTCTTGACTTGCTCTTGAACTTCCTTGATGGTTTTTAGTGAAGTCCTTTGCTTTCCCACTCTTCATCTCCAAAGTACTAAGGTCTCTCAACTCACATACTCCCCTTGGATGTCTACCATACACAACCTCAAAAGGACTTCTACTAGTGGTTCTATTCACACTGTCATTATATGCATACTCTATTTGAGGAATGACTAGGTCCCTTGTCTGTTCATATTCTTTAGTTAAACACCACCATAGATTGCCTAGCACCCTATTGATGACTTCAGTTTGACCATCAATTTGTGGATGGTAAGCTGAGCTAAATGACAAGTTAGTTCCTAGTCTCCTCCATAATGTTTTCCAAAAATGGCCCATGAACTTGCTGTCCCTGTCTGAAACAATGCTTAAAGGGAGTCCATGAATTCTAACAATCTCCTTAAAGAAGAGATGTGCAACATAGCTAGCATCATGTGTAGTTCTACATGGAATGAAATGGCTCATCTTGGAAAATCTATCTACTACCACATAGATGTTGTCCATACCTATCTTTGTCTTGGGAAGCCCTACTACAAAGTCCATGCTTATACATTCCCAAGGCCTATTTGGGACTGGTAATGGTTGATAGAGACCAGCATTGCTTGATCATCCTTTCTCTTTTTGACACACACCGCATTGTTCTACATATCTCTTCACATCTCTTGGCAACTTTGGCCAATAGTAGTACCTCTGTACTAAATCCAATCTTTTGTTGACTCCAAAGTGTCCACTTAAACTGCCATTGTGTTTCTCTTGGATGAGGTTTTCCCTCATGGATCCTCTTGGCACACACAACTGATTACCCTTAAACAAGAGACCACTTTGGAGAGTTTAATCTGCATACTCACCATGAAAATGGTTCTCAAACTCCTTGCAAACCTTGTAAGCTGATGAGAAATCTTCATCTCCTTCATAGAGGTCCTTGAAACCTTCTATTCCCATGCTCTGCAATTGTAGTTCTTGAACTGTCAACAACTTCCTGCTTAATGCATCTGCCACCTTGTTGAGTTGCCCCTTCTTATGCTTGATGGCGAAGGTGAAGGATTGGAGGTATTCCATCCATTTCAGATGTCTATTGCTAAGATTCTCTTGAGTGTTAATGTAACTCAATGCCTGGTTGTCTGTGAACACCACAAATTCCTTTGGAAGTAGGTAATGCCTCCATTTCTTTAGAGACTGCACTAATGCATATAGCTCTAAGTCATAGGCTGAGTACTTCTTCTTTGCTTCATTAAGCTTCTCACTGAAAAATGCCACAGGTCTTCCCTCTTGACTCAATACACCCCCTACTGCAATTCCACTTGCATCACACTCCAAAGTGAATAGCTTATCAAAAGTAGGTAGGAGAAGGATAGGTTTTGTGGTTACTTCTTGCTTCAACAATTGAAATGCTTTGTCATCCTGCTCAGTCCAATTAAACTTAGTTTTAAGACCTCCTTTTATGGTGTCAAGGACTGGTGCACATATGCCACTAAAGTTCCTCACAAACTTCCTATAGAATTGGGCTAAACCATGGAAACTCCTAACTTCAGTCCCTGTTCTAGGTGCGGGCCAATTCAAGATTGCCTCCACTTTGATTGGATCCATCTTTAAGGTTCCTTTAGACACCACAAATCCTAAGTAGACCAGCTCATGCTTCAAGAAGTCACACTTCTCTAGGTTGATGGATAACTTCTCCTCGTGCAACCTCTCTAAGACTAACCTCAAATGCTCAAGGTGCTCCTCTTTGGTTTTGCTATAGATGAGAATGTCATCTAAGTACACCACCACAAATCTACCTGTGAAATCTTTTAACACCTCATTCATCAACCTCATGAAGGTGCTTGGGGCATTGTTGAGTCCAAATGGCATCACAAGCCATTCATACAATCCTTCTGGGGTCTTGAAAGCAGTCTTCCACTCATCACCCTCCTTGATTCTAATCTGGTGATAACCACTTTCAAGGTCCAACTTGGTAAAATACATGGCACCTCCTAAAGAGTCCATTAAATCCTCTATTCTAGGAATGGGAAACCTATACCTTATGGTGATCCTATTGATTGCCCTTGAATTAGTGCAAAGTCTCCACTTACCTCCTTTCTTTGATGCTAGCACTACCGGGACTACACATGGGCTGATGCTCTTCTTAATTAGTCCTTGTTCCAATAACTCCTGCACTTGCCTTGCTACTTCCTTATTCTAATCAGGTGTGAGCTTATATGCTGCCTTGTTAGGTAGGGATGCTCTAGGAACAAAGTCTATTTGATGACTTATAGACCTTCTTTGTGGGAGTGTTGTAGGTGCTCCATCACTCACTATGTCCTTGTACTCTTGCAACATTTGCTTCACCTCCTTGGGTACATCTTCCTATAACTTATCTTCCTCCTCTTTTGGTTTCACAAAGATGGCACACTTCACTACCTCCTCCTCATGTAGCAAGTTTAAGAACTCTTTAGCAGTAGCCAATAAGACACTAGGTGTTGTTGAAGTTCCCTCCTCATTCTCTGTCAAAGATTGAATCTTAAAGGTCTTGCTATCCTTCTTAAATGAAATGGAGTTCTCCTCTCCAGCATAGATCACCTTCCTATCAAAACAATTTTGTGTTTTTGCCTACAAAATAGGGCTACAAGGATTTTGACCAATTAGGCCTCCTACCCGGTCCTTTAAGGCTCCCTCTCACAAACAATGCACAAACAACCCAAAATTTCAAAATGGACTACCATTCATTTGGCAAGGGCTCAAGGAGTTATCTAGTTTTGGGCCTCCAAGTGGCCGCACAGTGCCCTAAGTGGATTTAAAGAATTTTAAGGGTTTTTTAGGAGGGTTTTTAGGCCTTCCAGGAACACAGTGCCAGTTTTTTGTTCTTGCTACCTTGTTTGGATTGGTGGAAGTTCCTAATTCACAACAATTATGCTTCACACACTCCTCTACACCTCCTCCAAAGGGTGCACTCTCCTCTGACCAACCTTGGTCTCTAAGACCTCTGCAACTTGACCCTTCCTAGCCATGCACTATCCAATTTCGCCTAGGAGTGGGTCTTTGTTTTTTCTCCTTGCATTTTCAAGGGCCCTACTTGCATTTAACTATAGTACAAGGTCTTCACTCTCATTCCCCATGGTTTCATGGTGGTTCCACAATGGGGAATGGAGTTATGCAGCCATTTACATAAACCAGTCCAAAACTGGACAGTAAGGAGCAAATTCACAAAATAATTACAAACACACCTCCCTTACAAATAAAAACCTAATCTAAATGCTCAAAATGAGAGAAAGTACACCATACAAGACACTCCACATAGTTTTGCATTCAAATCAATCCATTAATGATCTTTCTTTACTCCTTTTGTGCCGACTGGCAACAAAATTGCAGTCACAGTCAAGTCAATTTGCTTGGGTTGTACAATGTCTGACATCCAACCCATTAACTTAGGGTTTGTAACTAATTATACTACCATATTTGTAACTACTTATACTACCATCTCCTTGGTCTATGTGTGCATATTAGGGTTGTCCATGCTACATTAAGTATTTTGACCTCATGGTGGAAAAGTTGCTTGACAACTTTTAAAAGTTGTCATGCAACTTTTGAGCAACTTTCCCAATGTTGCTTTTCTTGACTCCTAGACCCACATTGGGCAAACCTAAGGACACCACCATGCTATGAGGGACCCCTAAATACCTTAATTGCATACATACCCCCTATTTCCAAGAAATCCTCAATTTTGACTCATGACCCTAAGACCTCAACTAGGACGTTAACTATGACCAATGAGCACATGGCCCTTTATTTTATATACAATGGCTTCAAAAGAAGCATAACACCAAAAAAAGAAAGAAGGAGAAAGATCTTGGAAGGGTTCTCATACACCATACTCCCCCTCTACACACAACTAAGAAATAGACAAAGAGATGAGAGCCGGGTCTATGCCAAGTGTCTTGAACCTGCTTTCTTCAACCCAGGTAGCTTCAGACTCAAGCTGACCTACCCACTTCACCAAGTGTTCCATGTAGACTTGGCATCTGGTGGACTTCTTTACTCTGGATTCCAAGATCTCCTCTGCTATATGCTTCTTCACCTGTGGTAAGACATTAACATCTAGGTCCTGTAGTACCTTGGCTTGGCTCTCAGTCTGCCCTTCTATCTCACCCTTGTACATGATCAGGTCAGCAACATTGAAAACTGGTGAGATAGCCAAATCTGAAGGCAAGTCAACCTTGTAAGCATTCTCACCATATTTTGATAGGATTCTACAAGGTCCTACCCTCTTCATTTGTAGTTTGGTAGGCTTACCACTTTGCATCCTAGCTTTTCTCAAATGGACCATCACATAGTCACCCACCTTGAACTGAACCTCTCTCCTTTTCTCATCCATTTTTGCTTTCAGTTTTTGAGTGGATTCAAGGATGGCTTTCTTGACTTGCTCTTGAACTTGCTTGATGGTTTGAGTGAATTCCTCTGCGTGCCCACTCTTCATCTCCAAAGTACCAAGGTCTCTCAACTCACATACTCCCCTTGGATGTCTACCATACACAACCTCAAAAGGACTTCTACTAGTGGTTCTATTCACATTGTCATTATATGCATACTCTATTTGAGGAATGACTAGGTCCCTTGTCTGTCCAAATTCTTTAGTTAAACACCTCAACAGATTGCCTAACACCCTATTGATGACTTCAGTTTGACCATCAGTTTGTGGATGGTAAGCTGAGCTAAATGACAAGTTAGTTCCTAGTCTCCTCCATAATGTTTTCCAAAAATGGCCCATGAACTTGCTGTCCCTATCTGAAACAATGCTTAAAGGGAGTCCATGAATTCTAACAATCTCCTTAAAGAAGAGATGTGCAACATAGCTAGCATCATGTGTAGTTCTACATGGAATGAAATGGCTCATCTTGGAAAATCTATCTACTACCACATAGATGTTGTCCATACCTATCTTTGTCTTGGGAAGCCCTACTACAAAGTCCATGCTTATACATTCCCAAGGCCTATTTGGGACTGGTAATGGTTGATAGAGACCAGCATTGCTTGATCATCCTTTCTCTTTTTGACACACACCGCATTGTTCTACATATCTCTTCACATCTCTTGGCAACTTTGGCCAATATTAGTACCTCTGTACTAAATCCAAGGTTTTGTTGACTCCAAAGTGTCCACTTAAACTGCCATTGTGTTTCTCTTGGATGAGGTTTTCCCTCATGGATCCTCTTGGCACACACAACTGATTACCCTTAAACAAGAGACCATTTTGGAGAGTGTAATCTGCATACTCACCATGAAAATGGTTCTCAAACTCCTTGCAAACCTTGTAAGCTGATGAGAAATCTTCATCTCCTTCATAGAGGTCCTTGAAACCTTCTATTCCCATGCTCTGCAATTGTAGTTCTTGAACTGTCAACAACTTCCTGCTTAATGCATCTGCTACCTTGTTGAGTTGCCCCTTCTTATGCTTGATGGCGAAGGTGAAGGATTGGAGGTATTCCATCCATTTCAGATGTCTATTGCTAAGATTCTCTTGAGTGTTAATGTAACTCAATTCCTGGTTGTCTGTGAACACCACAAATTCCTTTGGAAGTAGGTAATGCCTCCATTTCTTTAGAGACTGGACTAATGCATATAGCTCTAAGTCATAGGCTGAGTACTTCTTCTTTGCTTCATTAAGCTTCTCATTGAAAAATGCCACAGGTCTTCCCTCTTGACTCAATACACCCCGTACTGCAATTCCACTTGCATCACACTCCAAAGTGAATAGCTTATCAAAAGTAGGTAGGAGAAGGATAGGTTTTGTGGCTACTTCTTGCTTCAACAATTGAAATGCTTTGTCATCCTGCTCAGTCCAATTAAACTTAGTTTTAAGACCTCCTTTTATGGTGTCAAGGACTGGTGCACATATGCCACTGAAGTTCCTCACAAACTTCCTATAGAATTGGGCTAAACCATGGAAACTCCTAACTTCAGTCCCTGTTCTAGGTGCGGGCCAATTCAAGATTGCCTCCACTTTGATTGGATCCATCTTTAAGGTTCCTTTAGACACCACAAATCCTAAGTAGACCAGCTCATGCTTCAAGAAGTCACACTTCTCTAGGTTGATGGATAACTTCTCCTCATGCAACCTCTCTAAGACTAACCTCAAATGCTCAAGGTGCTCCTCTTTGGTTTTGCTATAGATGAGAATGTCATCTAAGTACACCACCACAAATCTGCCTGTGAAATCTTTTAACACCTCATTCATCAACCTCATGAAGGTGCTTGGGGCATTGGTGAGTCCAAATGGCATCACAAGCCATTCATACAATCCTTCTGTGGTCTTGAAAGTAGTCTTCCACTCATCACCCTCCTTGATTCTAATCTGGTGATAACCACTTTTAAGGTCCAACTTGGTAAAATACATGGCACCTCCTAAATAGTCCATTAAATCCTCTATTCTAGGAATAGGAAACCTATACCTTATGGTGATCCTATTGATTGCCCTTGAATTAGTGCAAAGTCTCCACTTACCTCCTTTCTTTAATGCTAGCACTACCAGGACTACACATGGGCTGATGCTCTTCTTAATTAGTCCTTTTTCCAATAACTCTTGCACTTGCCTTGCTACTTCCTTATTCTGATCAGGTGTGAGCTTATATGCTGCCTTGTTAGTTAGGGATGCTCTGGGAGCAAAGTCTATTTGATGACTTATAGACCTTCTTTGTGGGAGTTTTCTAGGTGCTCCATCACTCACTATGTCCTTGTACTCTTGCAACATTTGCTTCACCTCCTTGGGTACATCTACTTGTAACTTGTCTTCCTCCTCTTTTGGTTTCACAAAGATGGCACACTTCACTACCTCCTCCTCATGTAGCAAGTTTAAGAACTCTTTAGCAGTAGCCAATAAGACACTAGGTGTTCTTGAAGTTCCCTCCTCATTCTCTGTCAAAGACTGAATCTTAAAGGTCTTGCTATCCTTCTTAAATGAAATGGAGTTCTCCTCTCAATCATAGATCACCTTCCTATCAAATTTCTAGGGTCTACCTAGTAATAGGTGACAGGCATCCATAGGTAACACATCACAAAGGACCTTATCCTTGTATCCTCCAATAGAAAACTGTACCCAAGTCTGGTCATTGACTAGCACACTCTGCTCATGATTCAACCATGTCACCTTGTATGGGTTAGTGTGGGGTATCCTTGTAAGTTTCAACTTCCTGGTTTCCTTCTCTGATATTATGTTATCAGTTGACCCTAAATCAACTATCACCTTGCAAACTTTACCAAGCATCTTGCATCTGACCCTAAACAATGCTCTCCTATGCTTAGGTTCATTCTTGACTGCCTGTCTTATGAAGACCCTATTGAACATCAAATTTTCTCCAATCTCTAATTCAATGTGGTCCACTTCAGGTGTCTTGCTGCTTGAAGAGTCTTCATGAGCATAAGCAACCCTCTTTCCACTATTTGATGAGGCAGGCTTGTCAGGGCATCTATATGCCGAGTGTCCCAATTGACCACAATTGTAACACTTCATAGTTGCAAAGTAGGAGTTACCTCTGCCGGTACCTCTACCCCTACTTGGACCACCTTGTGCACCTCTTCCTCTAGAATGGCCCCCTCTGAGATTGGTTTCACTACCATGTTCAGTCAACTTGGCTTCTCCTTGGTTCCTCTGCTCATTTGCCTTGCTTTGGTAACCACCTCGATGATTCACTTGTTCTCTACCTCTGTCTCTACCTCTGTTGTTAGAGTTTCCTTTCCTTTTGTTCCTCTCTTCCACCTTGACAGTAAGCTGATGACATTTTTGAATAGTAGTAGGAGTCCATAGGCTTATCTCCTCTTGTATGTTCCACTTTAGGCTGCTTAGATACCTAGCCACCTTAATAGATTCATCTTCTTGGACTTTGGATATAAGACAAAGTTTTTGAATTTCTTCGGTGTAGGAGGTCACATCAAGGTCTTTTTGCTTCAAACCCTATCTCTTCTTATGAATTTGGACTTCATAATCCTCTGGTAAGTAGTTCTCTTTGATCTTACTCACCATGGCTTTCCAATTTGCAATAGGTAGCTTCCCCATGCTAACTCTTTCTTCTTGTAGGTACTTCCACCATGTTAAAGTTGCTCCCCTTAATCTTGATTTGGCAACCTTAACCTTTTGAGCCTCTATCACTCCTTCACACTCAAAGTGGTTTTCCATGCCCTCTATCCATTCCATGACAATGGTAATGTCCATCCTTCCATTGAAATGTGGCAATCCTTCAAAAGCTTTGGTGTTCAAAGCCTTAAAAGCCTTCACAAAAGGTTCTTCATTAAACAAGGGATATGGTTCAGGTATAATGTCATCTATGTAAATGGATTTCTTGCCTTTATCCTTGGTGTCTTCTCCCCAAGGTCCTTGTGTCCTCTTATCCACCACTTCCTGTAGTTTATCCCTTATCTCACTCATAGCTTCTTCAAGGAGTCTTTTTTTCTCCTTCTTCTCTTCTACCTCCCTATCCAGCTCTGCATTAGTGACCATTCTACTCTCCCCTACTGATTCACCAGTATATAGAGACATACATAGTCCAACAAATCTTTAACTTGCTTTGATACCAATCTGATGGGATGGGGTATGGGATAGACTAGCCTAGTCTATGCTCTTGGATCCTTCCCTTGGTTCACCTGGTGTTCTCTTTACTCCCTAGGATCTCTAGGACTTCCCTTGCTTGAGGAATCCTCTGACCTTGCCCAATCCACCCACCAATGAGTTGCAATGCTGCTTTAAGGTCTCACCTACTCATGAGACTCAAAACCCCTTACTATGGCTAATAAGAGCTTGGCTTGTTCCACACCTTCCAAGGTCTTAGCAAGGATAGGTCAGGTCTCTAACAAGGTTTTTCCACCCATCCATGTGCCCCCCAAGAGGTTTCAAGCTTTCAACCTCTTACCGATTTCACAGTTTTGTGTTTTTGCCTTCAAAATAGGGCTACAAGGATTTTGACCAATTAGGCCTCCTACCCGGTGCTTTAGGGCTCCCT
This sequence comes from Cryptomeria japonica, assembly GCF_030272615.1. Lineage (NCBI taxonomy): Eukaryota > Viridiplantae > Streptophyta > Pinopsida > Cupressales > Cupressaceae > Cryptomeria > Cryptomeria japonica. The sequence goes on along the minus strand of NC_081410.1, from coordinate 563,613,749 downwards.
CTCACAAACGATGCACAAAAAACCCAAACTCCGAAAATGGACTACCATTCATTTGGCAAGGGATCAAGGATTTCTCTGGTTTTGAGCCTCCAAGTGGCCGTACAGTGCCCTAAGTGGATTTTAAGGTTTTTTAAGGGTTTTTAGGAGGGTTTTTAGGCCTGCCAGGAACACAGTGCAGGTTTTCTGTTCTTGCAAGCTTGTTTGGATTGGTGGTCACACCAATTATGCTTCACACACTCCTATACACCTCCTCCAAAGGGTGCACTCTCCTCTGACCAACCTTTCTCTCCAAGACCTCTACAACTTGACCCTTCCTAGCTGGGCACTGTCCAGTCTCGCCTAGGAGTGGGTCTTTGTTTGGCCTCCTTACATTTTCAAGGGCCTTGATTGCATTGAAATATAGTACAAGGTCTACACTCTCATTCCCCATGGTTTCATGGTAGTTCCACAATGGGGAATGGAGTTATGCAACCATTTACACAAACCAGTTCAAAATTGGACAGTAAGGAGCAAATTCACAAAATAATTACAAACACACCTCCCTGACAAATAAAAACCTAATCTAAATGCTCAAAATGAGAGTAAGTACACCATACAAGAAACTCCACACAATTTTGCACGCAAATCAATTCATTAATGATCTTTCTTTACTCCTTTTGTGTCGACTGGCAACAAAATTGCAGTCACAGTCAAGTCAGTCTGCTTGGGTCATACAATGTCTGACATCCAACCCATTAACTTAGGGTTTGTAACTAGTTATACTACCCTCTCCTCAGTTTGTGTGCCCATATTAGGGTTTTTCCACGCTACATTAATGATTTTGACCTCATGGTGGAAAAGTTGCTTGACAACTTTTAAAAGTTGTCATGCAACTTTTGCAACTTTTGAGCAACTTTCCCAATGTTGCTTTTCTTGACTCCTAGACCCACATTGGGCCAACCTAAGGACACCACCATGTTATGAGGGACCCCTAAACACCTTAAATGCACACATACCCCCTATTTCCAAGAAATCCTCAATTTTGACTCATGACCCTAAGACCTCAACTAGGACCTTAACTATGACCAATGAGCACATGGCCCTTTATTTTATATACAATGGCTTCAAAAGAAGCATAACACTATCAAAATAAAGAAGGAGGAAGAGCTTGGAAGGGTGCTCCTGCACCAGTTCTCTATCTCCTATTCAACCATTGAAGCTTGCAACTCTTGCACAAGCAAAAGCCAATGAGGACTTACTCAAGTCCCACACCACAGATAAAGAATTGATAGCATTGGCGAAAGATGTATTGGAGAAAATTTTGCCATCATTTAAATCAAATATAACTCATACTCCCTCTGGTAAGCTTAGAAGTATGTTGAATGCAGTAGAATCTCATTTTGTGTCATTAGAGAAAGACACATATGCAAATTTTTTAACAATTTAATTCTATGGGAATGAGGTCAATTTTGAAGATGACTGAGAGAGATAGGGTAAGTTTGACAACTGCTATGAAGAAAATTCAAGATGCATTAGATGAAGGTGGCCAAATATACAAGTCATGTCTCATTTTTCCTGTTTACCATTGACATTGACATTGACAAGAAAATAAGAGAATGTGTAGGCCAACTTCCTAGCATATCTCAGTCTTATGCACCTTAATCAGTTTTGGCTAGCAATTTTAAAGGTAAAGTTATGAGTATATTGGATAGGATTAAGAGTTTAAATAAGGAAAAAGATAGAATTTTGGGCAGAGTGGGAGAAGTAAGAAGTCTCGTCTCTCCTCGGATAGACTCACTGATCAACAATATGAAAGATGCAAAGGATGCTCTGAACAAGCGTGTTCTGACAGATAGAAGAGAAGAAGAAATGCATGCCTATCTCTTTAGTGGTATGATTAGTATTTTGGAGAGTTTTAAGAAGGGTTGGGATAACCACTTGTTGAACCTAAAGACAATTTTTGTAGATATCTTCAAGTTTTTGTAAGTAACTGTATATATCCCTGTATATAAATTTTGGCGGATTCCTGTCTTTGGCATTGTTATCAAAGGGCGAGAGAGCATAGTGAAAAATGGTGTAAAGCCTCAGGGGGGGCTTATTGAGCTTATTGAGCTTGTTGAGTCTTGTTGAGTCTTGTTGAGTCTTGTTGAGTCTTGGAGATTTTTGAAAATTTGAAGTTTTGCAGTCTTGAGTGTACAGTTCATTTTTCATAGTGTTTCCATCAATGCCAAAGGGGGATATTGTTGGCAAGAGACACTGTTTTGGTGGAAGTTGATGCATGAGAAATGCTTAGGATTTGTCATTGATGGAAACTTGGTTCAAAATTAATATTCAGTGTACATGAATTTGATTTATCGACAACTGCATTGTTCATGAGGCATAAGTCTGGAAGGTGGAAAACAATAATCGACAGAGTATGAGTTTAGTGTGCATATATTGATTTTGGCTGCATTATGTTGGTTGCGGTATTAGAAGCAGATGATTCCAAGTCCGAGGCAACTTATTCCTTAATCCTAACATCCTGTGTTGATTAATGAGTGAGATTGAAGGTCCGGTATCTAGTAATCTAGGAAGGACATAGCTATTTTGGTGTAACGTGTGGTCCAAAATCTTTGGGTTGATTTCAGTGATTGGTTTTGTGTTCAAGAAGATTGGGCGGACATAAGTAAATCTTTTATCATCTTGTTTAGGTCCGCATATGGATTTGTAGATGGTTTGAGCCAACTTGTTGGTTACACGTTTCATGTTGCGTGTTATTTTGTTTTTGGAAGCCGACATGCGAATTGATTTTTTTATTGGTGCAGATATATAAGATCGATTTGGTTGAGAATTTTGAGAGACTGTATGAGTGTGAGAAGTCTGTATGAGGGAATGTGCAAAGTTTGGTGAATTTGATTGAAGATTTTGGTACTCTAGTATATGACACAGTTGGAAAACAGAGTAGAGAGACATAATAGTTGAAGAAGTCAAACTGAGTTGAACCGAAACTACTATTTGGTAGTAGTAGATGCTATTCTTTAGTTCATTCATTATTGTAATAATTTGTAATCAATTGTAGGTCAATGAGTCCTTCGGGTTGTAGCCTTATCTTTTATTTGAGTAGTGAGCTCTAGGAAATGACCCTAAATGCAAGTGCATTCCTCTTTTTGTAATATTATCATACTCCTTATCAAAGTATAATAATATTGTGGGTTCAAATTCCACCGCAGTTTTTCCCTTTTTGGGTTTCCACGTAAAAATCTTGGCGTTATGTTTTTGTGGTTAATTAGTTTATGCTACTGCACTTTACTTTCATTCTTATGCATCAAGTGGTTTAAGAATTAGTTTAATAAGTTTTTAAATTGCAGAACACTAATTCACCCCCCCTCTGAGTGTTCATTGATTCCAACAATTACATCATTTTAGCTCAACAAATGTCCATTTCTAATAATATCACAATACTTATTAAGTGCTTTCTTTTCCCAGGCTTTAGTTGAGCAACCCTCAACTAAGGCCAAGAGCTTGTTATTATATTTCAAGTTCCAACATATTGATCTTTCCCCATATACCTCCCCATTATCCGAGCTAATTCCATTATGAGAGATAAAGCTTCTAACCACCTCAACTAAGGCCAAGAGCCTATTATTGTATTTCAAGTTCCACCATATTGATCTTTCCCCATATACCTCCTCATTATCCTAGCTAATTCCATTATGAGAGATAAAGCTTATAACCACCTCCCAATATTTTCAAATTGACCTGAAGACAAGTGATCTGGAGGGTCTAATCTCATTTCTCCCGCAACAATAACACTGAGATCGAATTCTTTCCAAGAAGGACCTTTTTTAGGGGTAGATCTACTAATGTTGTGCCTGATCAAAAATTTCCAAGGTTCCTCACCTTGAAGGGCACCAAAAATCCACTTAATAGCTAGGGAGATACCTTGCCACCGCAGATCCTTAAAGCTAATACTCCCTTCCTCTTACTCGTAATAAACCACTGCAATCTCACTACATGTTTCTTCTTACCCCCTTTCCCATTTGATCAAAGAAAGTCCCTTATCATATTCAAATTTGTAAGTACTAAAAATCCAAGATGAGGCATAATATATATTGTATGGAGAAAGGATTTTTTGATAGACTTGAGTTCTCTCGGCCAGGGATAGAAAACACTCGTTCTATTTCCTAAGTTTCTTATCAATTTTCTCTTTGTTCCACTCCCCTATTTCCTTCAAGTTCGGCTCAATGACAAAAGGTATACCAAGATATCTAACTGATGCTCTGCAAAAATGATGGTTAGGATATTGTCAAGACAAACACAATACGCACAAGCAACAAACCAAGTTTTAGTGTTAAAAATCACAAATAAAATATTTTCCTAAGCAAGCATATCAAGAGAGACACAAAACAAAAAATAGAAAGCTTAACAAATCTAAGAAATGCAATAAGACATCTCCAAATTCCCTCCACCATGTTTGTAGCTACTCCTCCCTTGTTCCTCTCCTCTCTAAGTTCCCAAACGAGTGTAGCTCTTAGTAGCTTTTTGCACTATTCTGGATGTCTTATGGAGGTTCAAGATTGTAGAATGAAAGCTTATGAGAATGCAAATGTGAACAAGCTAAAATGAGATATTATCTAATTATCTAATGTCAATTTTAGCCCAAAAAGACAAATGTAGATTATTATGCTAAATGCTCTCTAAATTTCACTTTAAATTAGATGCATACAAGATTTCAGGATTATGGCTAGATGCTAGATGCTTTGAGAATGCTTGAGAATGAAGAATTTGAGCTCTATTTATAGGTAAACTGGAGCAATAGATGGTTTAGTTTGAGTAATATCAACAAGGGTCAGGATTGATAGGTTTATGATCCATGTGAGGGGTTTTAATCCAATCCCAGGATGACAAATGTCAACAAGAGATGGGTTGAGAGGAGATGGAATAAGCATTAAATGCTTGAAATGACTGGAGGGTTAACGTGGGAGGTAAGGTTAATGTTGCGTTAAATGAATAAAGGCATTATCCAATAAATAATGTATTTATCCAATAGATAAACTCTTGTGCAAGAGTTAGTGAGGATAACCATGGTCAAAGCAATAATGCTTGAAGAGACCCATGAGTTAAATGAAGATTGAGTTAGAGGGAAAGTCTCTAACCATGTGGGTGAGTTGAGTTAACCATAAATGGTTATGTAAGAGCCATTAATGGTCATGTAAGAGCCATTAGTAGTTTGGAAGACTTTAGAGGTTAGCTTGTTGAACACATAAAGCATTAAATGCTTTTCAAAGACTTTGAAGGCTTTGAGAAGTGACTTCAAGTTGCTTAGGAATGTGACAATAATTAGGGGATGGATTAGGCTAATTAGGAATTATTAGAAAGTGGTTAGAAGAGTCTAGAAGGGGATTTAGGATTGCAAGTGGGTTTGGTGGGTGAGGGAAAATAGGATTTTAATTAAAATAAAATTAATTTATTTCAATTGTGGTTGCAACTTGCCTTTGTAGGAGAATGCAAGTGGGGGGGATAGTTTAGTGATTTAAATAAATATTTATTTATTTATTTAAAAGAGGAAAGGGGATTAAATTAAATAAATAGGATTTATTCATTTAATTGATTGTGAATTTGGTTTAATGAATGATTAAAATAAATTGAATAATTTAGTTAATTAATAGGAGAATGATTGAAGATGAATTAATTAAATGTTAATTTAATTAACTGTTGGCTAGTGGATTTAATCAAACAAATAGTAAATATTCATTTAATTAAATGGATAGATTTATGTGACTACATTTGCCCCTCTTTGAGACGGTGCGGTTTATTGCGTCGTTTCAAAGAAAGAAAAATAGGTGTCAAGAAATATGCCCCATAAATTTTAATTTAGTTGGTGGTATGCCCCATCGAGAGATGGGCCAAATTTTTTTGAAAAATCGAGCGATCTCTCGAAAAAGAACTAGAATTGGCGGGGAGGTAGAAGAGAAGAAAATAGCAATAATGGTGAAAGAAATGGGAGAAGATGGAGGTAAAACAAAGAAAGGAGAAGCCAGTGAGTACCCTTAGGTCATGCAGGAGATACGGTGCAAAAGTAGTGTGTGCTTTTGATTGATACTGTAGAATTGATCAAAGTTGGTTGGACAATATGGCGCAATCGGTTTAATTTCCCCGGTTGAGTCAAAGCGTGACAGTTGATGTCAGTTGTTTGCTTGGACAAGATAAAGTCTGAGTAAGTGAATCAAAGTGACCTATTGGTGACCTAGAAAATTGATGTAATTGCTTGATGAAGCCAAGGTATCTGAAGCAAAATACTCGTTGAGACTTAGACAATTGATGTAATTGTTTGTTATGATTGTGTTGGATTGATTGAGCAATTGATAGTGTGTGCGTGTGATGGATGGTTGTGGTGAATCATAGCAACCCCATTGAGACTAGGTCATTATGAGAAATTCTTGTTGTAGTCTAGGTTTGCCATGATAGATTACCTGTTGAGACCTGAAGATACTTGATCAAAGTATCTGTTGATAGTCTAGGTGTGTGTGAGTCGATGTGTCTGTGTAGACATAGTAACTTGCTTGGCTTACAAGATGACTGTAGGAGGGGAAACACAACCCCTCTTGTTAGAGATGGACGATGATGAACATAGTGTGATTGAGTTGATGGGAAACGATGAAGGGATTATGATGTTGATGATAACCGAGATAGGGAGGGTGAGGGGGGTGGGATTCAATGTTAGATAGAAGATATGGAGGACCTATGACTCATTCCTATGGAAGAAGAGAAAAATAGAGTATTCATTGTTATGACTATGTATGCATGATATGTAGCTATTATGAATGTATGGATGGATGGAATGCAACAAAATGCAATATATATAGATGAGATGGAATGACAATCCATAGTGCTTTATTATAATCATTGAGCACGGTAGTATCAATCTTGGAAGAGGCAGTAGGAGCCAAGTTTGGAGCATTGTACCTGTAAGCAAGTAGTATAGATAAAAGAATATGGACCCTCCATTATGGTTCATGTGCAGATGGTTGAGGTATATGCTATAGTCAGTAAGCCATAGTGATCCATGACTATATTTTTGCATATGATCACGTAGCTTAGTGAACTTCCCACGTAGACAACATTAGGACATGCCCCAGAACTTCATTGGAACAATTCGCAGACAATAAACAAACCATACTTAGGAAACATCCCGGCTACTCTAATCGCTTTTAGATATCCCAGAGTAGTGTAGGAACCTGATATAAATGAATAAATAACTTATCAAACTGACCAAGTACTTGATAGCTTAAACAAAATTTTCTTGTCAAAGAAAATGTTATCTTGTCTTTGTTTTGGTGAGCAAAGTTTCATCCTTGTTAAGACAGTTGTGTGTACCTGTGTTAAGTGTTTGGGTTGATTTTATAAGTGATCATTCTTTGAGTAGCTCAAAATTTCTATTTGATGTTTGTTGTGATGCGTATATACAAAGTATTTTATGTGTTGCCATGTGTTTGAATTGATTTTTGATGTTTTATCATGTTTTTTGGATTTTGTGAGTGTTTTTGAATTTTGTGAGTTAATTTTGAATGAAGAACTTAATGAATCACCAGTAATGTAGAATCCACTTCCATCAATAGATTAAGAGCATTGCCCCCAGTTTAGATGTCACTATGAAAAGCAAAATGCAGGACACATGAAGTATTAACCCTGATTGTAGATCAATAACAAGCGATGGTTTGGGTGATGGACGAATGAATGCAACGAATGTGATCGCAACAAGTCTGAAAGACAATGGAGCCATAGTCTTTATGAGTGGCATTTTTTTGCCAGGTTTTCACCATCGCAATTACCCAAGGTGCCACCGGAGTGGTTGTTCACCGTTTGGATGCATGATTTTTCTTTACTATTTTGATTTTTGTTGTATTTTCTTCAAGACTTTTATCTGAATGTTTTTGGTGTTTTTTTGATATTTATTGGAGCCTGATGCTCTTGTAAAACTTATGTATGAAACCATTTGAGGTGCATGTTGTTGATCGCTTCTGCAAGCGGTTCTCCTTCTGAAGTAGCCAACTGATATGCCCTGGACCCAAATACAACAGTGATAACATATGGACCTAGCCAGTTTGATTCAAACTTTCCCCAATGTTCTTTGTTTGTTTGGTTAAGAGGATTCTCTCTCTGAACAAGATCACCTACCTCAAATTTACAAGGTCTAACTTGATGATTATAGCTTCTGCTCATGCGCTGTTGATAGGCCTTGAGGTGGTTGTATGCAGCTTGTCGCCTTTCATCAAGTAGTTCCAAGTCTTGAAGATGGGAGACATGATATGCTTCATCATCAATCAGTTTATGCAAAGAAACCCATAGAGAGGGTATCTCAACCTCAATAGGCAAAATGGCTTCTGCGCCATAGACCAATGAATAGGGAGTTGTGCCTGTAGGGGTGCGAATGCTAGTTCAATATGCCCATAGTGCTGGATTTAATTGAACGTGCCAATCACGACCAACATCATTGACTGTCTTCTTGAGGATTCTCAATATGTTCTTGTTTGATGCTTCGACTTGACCATTGCCTTGTGGGTAATAGGGAGTGGAAAAGAGGTGTTGGATGTGAAAATTCTCACAAAGCTCACAGACATCCTGATTTTTGAAAGGAAGTCCATTATCTGTGATAATGGACATGGGTACACCATACTGAAAAATGATGTAATTAAGGATGAATGAGGCAATTTGCTTGTTGGTGACTTGGGTAAGTGGAACAACTTCGATCCACTTTGTGAAGTATTCGGTGGCGGTAATGATAAATTTGTGGCCGTTGGATGAAGATGGATAAATTTTACCCACAAGGTCAAGTCCCCATTGACAAAAGGGCCATGGTGTTGTGATTGGTTGCAATTCATGTGCTGGTGCATGTATCAAGTCTCCATGAACTTGGCACTTCTTACATTTTCTAAAAAAATAGTAGGAGTCGTTTTCCATGGATGGCCAATAGTATCTAGTGCACATGATCTTTTTTGCTAGTGAAGGACCGCTTGAGTGAGTCCCACAAACTCCATGTACCTCTTCCAAGGCCTTTGTTGTCTCACCCTGTTCCAAACATCAAAGGAGAGTACCATCAAGACTGCGTCGGTATAGGGTTTCAACAATGATGGTGTATCAAGCGGTTTGGCGAATGAAGGTTTTATGTTGGTTATTCAATTGGTTAAGAGGAAGTGTGTGATCGTAAAGGTAGGTGTAGAACTCACTGTACCATGGGGATTCAGAACCGACAAGGCAACATATCATCTCGGATTCGGGGATATCATAATCGGGAATCCAAAGTTTTTCTACCAAGAACTCGTAGCGTGTTGAATTTTGTGGAAGATCTAGGAGAGATGCAATGGTAGCCATAGCGTCAGTAGCTCGATTCTGATCTCTGGGTATCTGCTTAAAGGAGATAGTTGTAAATGATGCCTTTAAACTGTCCACCATTTGCTTGTATGGCATGAGCTTATCATCCTTGGTTTGATATTTGTCTGTGACTTATTGGATGACTAGTTGGGAGTTGCCATATATCTGTAGCTCTTTCAGTTTCCATTGTATGGCTAGTTTGAGTCCTGTGATCAAGGCCTCATATTCCGCTATATTGTTTGTACATGGAAAAGTTAGGCTGTAAGACTTCGGGATGCTGTCACCTTGAGGTGTGATAAATAGAATGCTTGCCCTCGAGCCATGCCTAGTATATGAACCATCAAAGTAGAGCTTACATGGTTGTGTTACTATGATCATGAAGATCTCTTCATCTGGAAAGTTTGAAACAAGAGGATGATCACCTTTGGGGCGTGCATCGGCCAACTGATCTACAATAACTTGGCCCTTGATAGCCTTGCAGTCCACATACTCAATGTCAAATTCACTCAGAATCATCACCCATTTGGCCAAGCGGCCTGTCAATGCTGGTTTGCTAAGTAAGTACTTTAGTGGATCGATCTTGGCAATGAGTTGTACTTTATGTGTTAACAGGTAGTGCCTCAACTTAGTGGCTGCCAAGATTACTGCTAGGCAAGCTCGCTCAATAGGTGTGTATTTGAGTTCATAGCCGACTAGTGTGTGAGAGATATAGTATACAACACACTCTTTCCCTTCCGCATTATGTTGAGCCAGTAGTACTCCCAATGCCATATTTGTTGCTGAAATATAGAGCAATAGAGGTCTACTTGGATTGGGTGGGATCAACAATGGTGTATTCATGAGATAGTCCTTAAGCATCTAGAATGCTTGCTGGCATCCGGCATCCCATTGAAAGCAGATGTTTTTGTGTAATAGATGTGTGAAGGGATGACACTTATCTGCCAGTTGTGCAATGAATCTTCAGATGGATTGTAGCCACCCTTGTAATGTCCTTAATTGACTGATGTTCCTCAAAGGTGGCATGTCCATGATTGCTTTGACCTTCGCCAGATCGACCTCAATGCCTTTTCTTGAGACAATGTATCCTAGAAGATTCCTTGAGGTTACTCTAGAGACACATTTCTTTGGGTTGAGTCAAACATGATATTGTTCTAGTCTGTCAAAGATTTTATCTAATATTGCAAGATGACCTTCTCTTGTTAATGAGTTTTCTAGTAAGTCATCGACATAATCCTCCATTATGGTATGCATCATATCATGAAAGATGGTTGTCATAGCTCTTTGATAGGTCGCCCCTACATTCTTGAGACCAAAAGGCATCACATTCCAACAATATGTTCCCCATGGACATGTGAAGGTAGACTTATGTTGATCTTTTGGAGCGATCTTTATTTGGTTGTACCCTAAAAATCCATCCATGAGAGAAAGCATGGCATGTCCTGCTGTTAGGTCCACGATCATGTCAATGTTTGGTAGGGGGAAGTCATCTTTAGGAAATGCCTTGTTTAGATCTCTGAAGTCAGTACAGATATAGATGCCCCCATTTGGTTTGCCGACAGGTACAATGTTGGAGGTCCAATCTACATATTCGATTGGTCAGATGAAACCAACATCCAAGAGTTTCTTAAGTTTTGCTTTGACTAGTACAACAATCTTGGGGTGCATCTTGCGAAGATTTTGTTTTACCGGTTTAGCTCCTTCTGCCACGGTGAAGTGATGCATGATCAAATTAGAATCAAGACTGGGCATGTCTATATATGACCATGTGAAGTTGATTTGACGCTTCTGGAAGAATTCTAAAAATTTGGGTTGTTCCTTTAGAGTTAAAAGAGATGCCAGATGTATTTGGTGAGGAGTCTCAGGGGTCCCCACATTGAATTCTTTTGTTTCCTTGATGAGGATTGTTGATCATTCCTAATTTGTACTGGAGGGGAGGATGTCAAACCTTTCATCCTCAGGTGCCTTAGAGAGGTTTTCACCATTGGATACACTCTTTCTTTTTACTTTTTTGGGATCAAATAGTGCCACAGTGTGGTTTTCATTGGATGATCCATGTTTTATTGTGATATTTTTGCAGCTAAAAGGTTTGGCATCCGCCCCAAAGTATGTTGTGCTAGTTCGATGACGAATCCAACTTTGTGATCCCCGCTTGGTATGTTATCCCGTAGTTCCAAAAAGTCAATGATCGCCTCATCATTTTGGAATTGGTCAAGGCATGGGGATTAGGTTGGTTTCATTCGATGAGTTCAGGATGGATAATGGGCATTACCTCATTGATCAGGTTAAGTTCATGGGATGTGTCAGTGAGGGTTAAGACAATGTGGATGTGATGTAGGATCTATGGAAGGTGTTTCCAGTTCAGGAACCCAAGAGGTTTTAATTTGTGCTTCTCCGTAAATAGGGATTTCTTTGTGAGGTGGAGGTGGTGATGTGTCTTCCTCATCTGAAGTATTAAGATGTATGGAATCAAACTCTCACTCATGTGAGTCAGTCTCTGGGTCGCTTTCTAGTATCCAATTACTATACCAAACTGAGATATCTTTTGAGCTGAACACTGCAGTTGTAATTGACCGATGTACTGCTGGTGATGGAATTGCTGGTACTATGGGTGCCACTGATGTTGCTGGTGGTTCTACCGGTTCTGTCGATGTTGCTGGGGGTACAAATACTGCTAATGGTGTTGTTGAGGCGGTTGCTGCTGCTGATGGGGTTGTTGGTTTGATTGGTGGGATGATTGGTGTTGTAGGTAGGATTATCGGTGCTGCTAGTGGGACAATGGGTCTTGCAAGTATTTTTAGCAATGTAAGTAGTGTTGTGGATGGTATCGATGGGATTCTTAGCCTTGTCGAGGCAGTTGGTGCAGTTCTTGGTGCTGCTGATATAATCAAGGGTGGCCTCTTTAGAGTATTAGGCTGATATAGAGGTTTGTTGGGTTTCCCTTTGAATCTGAGCTTAGGAAGAGCCTCCTTTTGAAAACCTAATCTAGTGTTATCTTTAGGTTTTAATTCAGGCTGCAACAACTCGTGTCATCCTTTTTTCAAGGTCGTAAACCATTCTGCTAGGTCCTCATCTCTGTTCTCCTCATCCTGACTCTTTCCAAGGATAAAAGGTGCCAAAGTGCATGCTGACTTGACCAGTGGTGGTTGAAGTAACCTTTGAGGTTTGCCATAAGTTCTAGGGGGAGTGGGTAATTTCCCAACACAAAAGAGTTGGCTTAGATTATATTCCCTAGGTCCTTCCTCTGCCATTTTCATTTTCAGATTCTCTTGCTTTGGTATAGGGGTGTTTGAGCTGGAAAGAGAGGCTAGACTAACATATGATGTGGATGGGAGAGCTTCTCTGTTGCTAGGAATGGTAATATCTGGTTGATGGTTAATATTTTACAACATGCAAATGGATTCGCATTGCCCAGGATTGTGATTTCTACATTGTTATGGGGAAACTTGATACACTGATGATAAGTGGATGGAATAGCTTGCATGGCATGTATCCAAGGTCTTCCTAACAACAAATTATATGGTAGAGGAAGGTCCAGAACTTGACATATGATATGCTTCACCACTAGGCCCACTCGAATTGGTAACACACCTGCTCCTTTTGAAGAATGCTCTACATCATCATAGGCTTTTATGGGTATCTTTTTGTGAGGTTCCACTGATTCTATTGCATATCCCAATTTTGTGACCAACTGTAATGTGCATATATTCAAACTGACGCCATTGTCAATCAAGACTCGCTTGATCCTGTGTTGGTTGATAAACCCTTCAATATGGAGTGAGGTGTTATGAGGTTGTTGGAAGGATGTATTGTCGCTTTCAGAGAAAGTGAGACAGGGTGATGACCTCAGATTACCAACCATAGCTTGAAATTGATTTGTATTAAGATTGGTAGGGACTGACGCCTCTTGGAGAGCTTGATCCAAGATTGTTTTATGAGATCAAGATATGTGCAAAATCTCTAAGATGGATATAAGTGCAAGCATTTTATCTAACTGTTCCACAAGGTTATATTGCTTTGAGATGGATGTTGTGCCTTGCAGAGATACTTTAATAGTGATCTTGCTACGACGCATAAAAAAATTGCAAGATTTATGGTGAGGGTTCCAATTTGTTCATCGGTGTCATATAGGTGATTTATAGTATAATTATAGGTGGCTTGCGTATAATCAGTGGTATCTGTGTTTCATCCTGAAGTGGAAGGACCCCTTTGATCTTGTGATGGAAGTGGATTTTTAAACATGAGATGATCATTATTGGATTTTTTTGGGTCATGTCCTTCGATTTCAATCTTTCCTCGGTCAATAAGATCTTGAACAAGATCTTTCAATCTATGGCAGTTACTTGTTTTATGTCATTTCCCTTGGTGGAATTCACCATGTTCATTATCTCTCCATCATGGAGGTTTGACCTGAGGTTCGTAGTTAGATGTCTTCGGTAAGGTCATCAGATTTGAAGAGACCAATTGATGCAACATTGTTTTGATAGGTTCCCCTAAGGGAGTGTATGTACGTTTTGGTTTATAATTTTGTTGTCATTGTCTTGGTTCCTCTTGCGGTGCATTGCGACCTTGATTTTGTGGAGGAGAAACCGTGTTGTTTTTAGGAGGGGGATTGTACCTCGCAAATCAGACCACAGGTTGTGCACTCTTGATGGTCCTTGCATCTACGACCCCATCATTGACGATGTTCTTGTTCTTATTCCAGAAGTTAGGTTTATCACTGTTAAAATGTGGGCGAGGACCATTTTTTGGTTCATTATATATCTTGATAAGTCCCTTCTTGATAAGGGCCCGTTCACATTTTAGTCCCTGTGTGATCATGTCATCAAAGGACTCTGTGCCCTTCATGTCTAGGTGGAATTCCATTTCATCGTTCAAGTTGGAAATACATATTTCCACTAGCTCTCATTCAGGTAGATGAAGAGAACATCTACTAGATAGTTGTCTCCACCATTGCAAGAAAGCTGAAAATAGCTCCCTTGGCTTTTGTTTGGTATTGCACAGATCTGCCATGGTAACACCATGTTCTATGTTGTGTGAATAATGTGTGATGAGCTTTTAGACCAGTTCTTCAAATGTTGTAATGCCACCCGGAAATAGGGAAAACCATTGTGTGGTTGTCCCTCCCAAACTCTGAGGAAAGAGGCGCATTAGATATGTGTCTTCATATGCCACTTCTAGGCAAGCTGAGTGAAATTCCCTAACATGATCTCTAGGGTCTCCTTTTCCCTGATACTTTTCAAACTTAGGTGTTTCAAACCCTCATGGAAAAGGTAGCATATGTAGATTCCTATCAAAGGGATAGAGACAAATATCATTGAGTGAAAACTGGGTAGTTTTCAAACCACTGTGGAGTTGTTGGGCGAGATTCTTGACTTGTTGCCTCAACATATCTATGCCGTTAGGAGGAGGAGGTGGGGGATTTCCTTGATTAAGGTCATATTTGAAGTTATCTCGACCTCTTCCACCCTCGTTATGGCTATGGTTCTCCGATGCTTTCCGTATTTGTGTAGTATCAAAATCAAGGGGTAATTTAGCTCCCTCTTGAGCAAGTTTTAGAAAATGAGCATCTGCGTTGTTTTTGAGGATCTCATCGAAAATTCGGTTGAATTTGGGGTTGTGTTGTGCTCTTTCTATTTCTTCAGGAGTTGGGGTACTAGGATCTTCATCATTTGTACCTCCTCCAATGGCCTGAAGATAATCATTGAGGTTTTCCTCCTCCTCTTCGATCTCTAGTTGTCTAGTTCTTGATCTGGTGTGAGCCATTTTGTTTGAAATTTGTTTTTGAAGTTTTGTGAAAGTGATTATGTGTTGGTGATGGAATGAAAGATAAATGTTTGGTGAAGTGTTTTAGAATACAGATCTCTTACACTAAAGGTTTGATGTTTCCAATGTCCTTTTATGAATTTCTTTTTTGTGTTGTCAAAAATGTTTGATATGATAAGGTATAGCAAAGTCTGAGATGTGTTAAAAACCAAGCTACTTGGTAATGAGAGGATGCACTCATAGACTAGTTTTAACCTGCGTAGAGATGCCTCTTAGGATGAGTTTATCCTAGATGTAGAGACACTCTAAAAAGTGATGTGTTGTTTTTAAAAAGAAATTTAGGACAAGACCTTTTTATGTTTCGAGAGTTGAGATGGATTGATGATGTACGAATGTGAGAGTGGATAGAATGGGAACTTCAATAAAAAATTTTTACAAATGCGACAAATTCTTCCTCTTCTTGCTCAGGGGTTGGTGGTTCTTCCCGAGCTATGTTATATGTAATGCAAATGTCTGGAAAGAAAAACATGGTTGATTTTGCCTCCTTTGTTTTTATGGTAACTCAAAGCTATATATTGAGTAAAAGCTCTGTTGTTCAAGGGCTCTTTATCAAACTCGTTGGATTTTCCTTGAAGATATAGATGCATATGACGCAAGACGGCTCTGTGTGAGACAAAAATTTGTCTATTGAGATAGAGAAATTTCCTTCTTTTGATGAAAGCCTTTGAACTTAATGGTCTTCTCTTCAAATTGACATGTTGATGAAGATTCCTCTTTCTCAAGATTTGAAGGATGGTCATATAATTTGATAACTTGTTTGCACTTTGTTTGATATTTGTTGGTCAAATGTTGGATGAAAATTTGTTGGATGAATACTTTGTTTTCGAATTGGTTTTGAATTTCTTTTGACAAAAAAAAAGAGCAAGCACAAAAACACAATAATGTTGCCTCAAACGGCACAAATAAGTGTGGGTCTAAATCAACCCAATCTTTGAACTTTTTGATACCTTTTCAAATATTTTTGTATGTTTTTTCCAAAAAAGCCTAAAATCGGCTCAATTTATCACTAGTCTGACACAAAACGAAGACACTTCAAACACACTTTATCCCTAAGGTCAAATGGCTAGTTGCGATAATTTCAGCCCACATCTTGATATTTCTTCAACTTTGGTACTACATACCTTATGAATCTCATCGTAGCAGGTAAGGATGTGATATAATAAGTCTTGCGCGAGCATAACAGATAGATGATCCCTATGATGGGGGAGTCACCACTTTTATCAAGCTACAAGTATCCTTTCGAAAAGCCCTGTTTCTACTCAATGAAATATATATGGTGAGTATCTTGGGAGCAAAACCATCTATGCTCTTGCACTGAACTTCTCACAAATATCCCCAATCAATAGAATGGGTGGGTTTCTATATAAAAATCTGTTTAGTAATGTTCGATGTTTTTGGATATAAGTTCATTCTGCAGTGACTCACTTAAGAGACTTGTAACTTGTGGTGGGGCCCATATGTCCTTTCGGAAAGTTACACTGTAGGAACAACTATACCCAAAGTTGCAACTTTCGCTCACACCTGATTTCTATAGTGGCTCGAAGGATTTACCATGCGAGGTCATTCCCAAGAGTGATGTGTCTCTTGGCAGGCCTCTCTTAAAAAAACAAAATTTTGAGTGTTACTAACACTTTTCTCTTGCACCTAGGACCATGAAAGCCAAGGGAGAGGATAGTGTGTGTTATAAGTAGGACCACTCGACAAACTTTGCACAAGTGTGCATATCACCAAAAACACTTGTTATTTTTAACCAAGTTTATAGCAATGTGACCTAACTATTTGGAGATGTTGCTCCAACAAAAATGGTGTTCTTTTTAACTTCAAGGAAAAATGTTTTGTAATCTAGGAACTTGAAATCCTAGTCAACTGAATTTAAAACATGTTTTGCTTGAAGTAAATCGATTTGAACTTGAAGGGAAAAATGACTTTTTCTTTTTAATCTTGCCCAAAACGAAGTGTTGATTATGATTTTTAATTGGACGCAAGAAATAAAAATTGTCTTGTTGATTTTAAGCACCAAATAAAAATTGTCCCTAACTTGCAAAAATAAATGTTGTTGGGTTTGAAGTTTGTGGTTCTTTTTAACTTGACAAGTGAGATTCTTTTTATAAGCCCAAACAAAATATGTGATTTTTTTTATACCCAAAAAGAAATGTGAAGTTTATTTAAGCTAAAAAAGAAGTGAATTCATTTTAAGCCAAGTTTGAAAAAGTTAGTAAAAAAGACAAATTTACTTCCTAATCTAATTTAAAAACCTGCACAAAAGACAAACAATTAGTAAATAAATGAAAAATGAATTTTTGGTGGGCTTCTACAAGCCTAGATTCTAATTTCCGATTACAAAAAGTTTTTTTTTTTACAACTCTCTATTACAATAGCACTACTCTGTGTGAAACCAGAAGTGCTATTTAACACGAAAGCGCTAAATAACAAACACAAGCGCTAAAAGAAGTGCAAAAGCATTGTAAAAAGAGAAATAAGCGCTAAATGAACTCTGTCAAACAGAATAAATTCTGTCAAATAGTGAGCTAAAAGCACTAAAATTAGGCACAATAGCGCTATTTAATGGTCAATAGCGCTATAAGAAGGACAATAGCGCCTATTGGGAGACAATAGCGCTATTATTAGGAACAATAGCGCTAAAGTACCAACTTTTGAAGGCACTAGAGCGTGAACAATGGTGCTAAAGCAAGACTTGTGTGTCAATTAAAACATGAAAAGTTAGTAGTTTTTAAAAAGAAGATCAGAAGGTTGCATGTTCGATTCACGTCGGGTTCACCAAATGGTGCTCTGCAAAAAGCATGGTTAGGATATTATCAAGACAAACACAAAATACACAAGCAACAAACCAAGTGTTAGTGTTAAAAATCACAAATCAAATATTATCCTAAGCAAGCATACCAAGAGAGACACAAAACACAAAATAGAAAGCTTAACAAATCTAAGAAATGCAATAAGACATCTCCAAATGCCCTCCACCATGTTTGTAGCTACTCCTCCCCTATTCCTCTCCTCTCCAAGTTCCCAAATGAGTGTAGCTCTCAGTAGCTTTTTGTACTATTCTGGATGTCTTATGGAGGTTCAAGATTGTAGAATTAAAGCTTATGAGAATGCAAATGTGAACAAGCTAAAATGAGATATTATCTAATTATCTAATGTCAATTTTAGCCCAAAAAGACAAATGTAGATTATTATGCTAAATGCTCTCTAAATTTCACTATAAATTAGATGCATACAAGATTTCAAGATTACGGCTAGATGCTAGATGCTTTGAGAATACTTGAGAATGAGGAATGTGAGCTCTATTAATAGGTAAAATGGAGCAATGGATGGTTGAGATTGAGTAATCTCAACAAGGGTCAGGATTGATGGGTTTATGATCCATGTGAGGGGTTTCAATCCAATCCTAGGATGACAAATGTCAACAAGAGATGGGTTGAGAGGAGATGGAATAAGCATTAAATGCTTGACATGACTGGAGGGTTAACTTGGGAGGTAAGGCTAATGTTGAGTTGAATGAATAAAACCATTATCCAATAAATAATGTCTTTATCCAATGGATAAACTCTTGTGCAAGAGTTAGTGAGGATAACCATGGTCAAAGCAATAAATGCTTGAAGAGACCCACAAGTTAAATGAAGGTTGAGTTAGAGGGAAAGTCTCTAACCATGTGGGTGAGTTGAGTTAACCACAAATGGCTATGTAAGAGCCATTAATGGTCATGTAAGAGCCATTAGTGGTTTGGAAGACTTTGGAGGTTAGCTTGTTGAAAACATAAAGCATTAAATGCTTTTCAAAGACTTTGAAGGCTTTGAGAAGTGACTTCAAGTTGCTTAGGAATGTGACAATAATTAGGGGATGGATTAGGCTAATTAGGAATGATTAGAAAGAGGTTAGAAGAGTCTAGAAGGGGATTTAGGATTGCAAGTGGGTTTGGTGGGTGAGGGAAAATAAGATTTTAATTAAAATAAAATTAATTTATTTCAATTGTGGTTGCAACTTGCCTTTGTAAAAGAATGCAAGTGGGGGGGATAGTTTAGTGATTTAAATAAATATTTATTTATTTATTTAAAAGAGGAAAGGGGATTAAATTAAATAAATAGGATTTATTCATTTAATTGATTGTGAATTTGGTTTAATGAATGAATCAAAATAAATTTAATAATTTATTTAATTAATAGGAGAATGATTGAAGATGAATTAATTAAATGTTAATTTAATTAACTGCTGGCTAGTGAATTTAATCAAATAAATAGTAAATATTCATTTAATTAAATGGATAAATTTATGTGACTACACTAACCAATTGGTTAGGTCCCCCCCATGTGAAAGAGCAGTTACTTCCCCAATCAGGAGGCTTAGATTTCCAACTGAGCACCACAAATTTGGGTAGAGAGATTTTGTTTCCTGAGGCATCGTAGAAAACTTCCAACTTGGTCATTAATGCATCAATATTGTTTTTCTCAAGTCTGGTTAGGATAACAGTATCATTTGCAAATTGGACATTAGACAACTCCTCTCTATTGGGGAGAGTAATACCTTTCACCATGGGGGAGATCCTAGAGTCCCTCATCAAGTAATGAAGGGCATCTGCTACTATTACAAATTTAGCTGGTGCTAGGGGGCAACTTTGCCTGATAAACCTAGAGAGGTCAAAACTATCATATATCTTACCATTAACTTCCATAGAGGCATTGACATCCCTCATCAAAGTCATTACCATCCTGCAAAAGTGTTATGGGAACCCTAAACTCTCAAACATCATAAACACAAAATTACATTCTATTGTGTCATAGGCCTTCTCAAAGTCCAGTAGAAGTAGGGTTGTATCTTGATACGTTGCCTTGGCCCAAAGCATGGCTTCCCAACAGGTCAAGATATTTTCAAGGATATACCTCCATTTTACAAAGCTAGTTTGTGTGGGGTTGATCACCTTAGGAAGAATAAACTCTCTAGCCTATGGGCTAAGGCTTTGGCCAAAATCTTATATGAGACATTAAGCAATGTTATAGGCCTCCAATTCTTGATTAAAGACCTATCTCCATCCTTAGGGATCAGTTTGATCAGACCCTTATTGATATGTTTTCCCAAAGATCCCCTTTCAACTGCTTCTTGGTACACCTGAAGAAGATCCCCCCCTAAAACTCCACCGGTAGACCATCGAGTCCTGGGGATTTCCCATTGTTTAGTGCTTGGATGGTATCCTTAATTTCATCTAGAGATAGGTTTTTATTCAACAATGCTGCATCTTCTTGAGAGATATTTTTGGGAACGATTCTTCTCATGTAGTGTTTGGCCCTAGCTTTATTAGAGTCATTATCCTCTAAGGAGAATAGGTTTTGATAGAAATGAGCAAATGATCTAAGTATACCATCCTGATTTGAAACAATATCCCCACCTTCCCAAATACTGTTAATGCTAAATTTGGCCTATGGATTTCAAAAGTTGAAAGAAGAACCTAGACCCTTTGTCTCCATGCTTAAGCCAATTCACCTTGGATCTAGTTTTTGCCTCTTGGATCCTTACATTCTGAATATTTCTCAATGCATCTTTTGCTTGACACATAGAATCGAAGGCCTCAGGGCATACATGATTAGATTGTAACACTTATTCTACTTGAGAAAGCCTCAAATGAGTCTAGGTTTCTAGTTGCCTTGAGTCCTTGGCCAACTTCCATCAAACTGTTTGAAAGAGAATCCTCCAACTATGAACCTTTTGAGTCCACCCATCAATAGGGATGATACCAAATTATTAAATTGCCTAATAATAAACACTGCTTGTTTGACCTCATCCCCTCCAAGCAGGCTTGTGTTGAGAGCAAAGGCTCCTTTATTGATCTCCCTTCTAGAAGGTAGCCTATTGTGAGAAGTAGAAGCCTGAATAGGGTTGTGATCCGACACAAAATAAGGAGTGACTTTCATCTTTGGACCTATTTCATACATATTAATTTTGAATATGTCCTTGTTGTAGTAAAATCTATCCAATCTACAATATATTCTCTTTCTCCCCTTCTGACAGTTGCACCAGGTGAACCAAATTCTTTTATAATCCTTCTTACGTCCTGCTAATAGGTCCATTAGCACATGCTTGCTAATCATCCTATGCCAGAAATTTTTTTCCTCCCCTTTCCATTCAAACTTACAATCCCCTGCCTTATCCCCCGGGTACTCCACCATGTTAAAGCCTCCCCTACAAATCCAAGGAAAATTCTCAAGATCAAACATCCATTTCCACAACTCAATCCTCTACTTATAGTCATTAGGAGCATTTATCGAGCATAGTCCAAACTCCCTCTCCATGTAACTCAAAATGATCCATACCACTCTATTGCATGGCAAACATCCCCAGCTAGATACATGTTTAGCCCATTTATCACTGAGTAGGATAGCTGCTCCGTCTTTACCTCTAGCATGATTGGTGGTGAAAAGCCTCACATTCCTCCACATATCAAGCCAAAAATTCATAGCTTTGAGTTCTTGTAGCATCAGGATATCTAGGTTCTTATATAATTTCAGGAATGTCTTGACTACATATTTTCTGTTAGGAGTTTCTAGGCCCCATACATTCTATGAAGATATGTTAAGGTCCATAGGAAGTTTTATTGAGAGGTTTCCATAGGTGCCCTAAAACTATCATAGCATTTGGGCAACTTCTCTTTAGTGACTCTTATTCCTTTAAAACTATTGGAAGACCCACTTGGTCTCCATCTCTTTCTCTTGAAGACAAACTCTTGGTTGGCTCCTAAGGGAGGTCCATTAGTCAGTTTCTTAGATTTTTTGTGTTTTCAGGGACCTTTCTTGTTACAAGATACCTTATCCACGTCTTCATTCAAGACATCATCCACCTCCTCCTCTTTAGAATGATCAAGAACAAAGAGTTTTTCTTTCTGGCAAGTAGTGCCCATCTCCTTATTAACCCTAAGTTCCAAATTCTTCACAGGGTTATCCACGCACAAAGAGGTATCAACTACTTGCGCCCCATCCCCATCCCTATTAATCTGAACTTTATATTTGAAGGGGGATAGAAGGAGAGCTAGGAGGAGAATTCCTCTTCAATAAACTCTCAAAAAAATCAGGATCATTACCAACCCCTCAAGCATTACCAACCCCAATGTGTCCCAGTCCTAAGTCCTTAGAAAGAACCACATCTCTATTAGATGAGGGAGAATTGGCACTCTTCAACAACCCCCCAGATATAGAGTTAATCTCCTTAGAGATGGGGACAAACATCCATCATCCACTACCAAATCAAGAGGCTCAGGCACTGCCACAGAAATCTATCCAAATTTAGGATTCAATCTCGAGTCTAGAGCACGTTGCACCCTATGCCTGGCCTCATTCAACTTTTTGAACTTCTCCAAATGCGTATTGAGTTTTCTATGCAATGGGTTAATTGGGGTTACAGGAGCATCATGGCCCGTAGAGGAATCATCAAGGATGATAGAGGGGGCGACAACAGAAGGATAAGCCCCTTCTGGAACTAAAGCCGATTTCTCCATAGCCTAATTGAATGTCTTCTCTCCGCTCTCTGCGACGACGCTAGGGTTCGTATTAACATCTCCAGGCGAAGCCGAACCCATATGAATGTGCGGAAATAAATGGACATTAAATGCCACTACCCACAAGTAGGGTCGACCGACCCTTGGCCTGCACAAGGAAAGCCTCGCATGAGTGGCCGGCCAAAGAAGCAGGGATTAGTGTACAATCATCTTCAAGTTGCAGACCGCCAAAACCCCTAAAACCACACATCAGTTTTTAATACAAGCTCTAATGTTCTATAAAATGTTTACCTTCAGAGATTTCTTTTGCAAATTTTCAATAACCAAGATATGGACTTGAAATTTAAACTTGATTTTACTTTCTCAAGTTAAGCTAGCTTTAGATGACGTTATATCACAATTTGAGAAAAAAAATTACCACCATTTTTTTAGTGATGAAATTTATAAAAGGAGGCATGTGAATTCTTTTCTTTTCCACTTAGAGCTATGATCATAAATGATAGAAGCCAAGGTAGCAATACCCCGAGTAGTCTAGAATGTGCTTGTCACACTATGTAATTTGAAAACTATACAGTTTAGTCCAAGTTGATTTCTCTCATGATTAGTCTAAAAGTGTTTTGAAGCTTGTCTTGAATGACTCGACTTTCTATTAGGCTAAAAATGTGAAACATTTATCATCCATAATGGTGTCAAAGAAAAACACATCTACATAAAAAAATTATCCTTTGTTAGGAAACACTATTTTTAAAATGAAGGTAAATGATGATCTCATTCCAGATCTATAGTTATTTAAAAATAATATGAAGTGTGCAATCTTAAGTTTTAAGTTGAAAATAAGATGTTGTAGTAATATTCTCTAATGATAAATCCTTAGTGGATAACTTAAGATTCAAGTACCATGCTTGAACAACTCAAAATTTAAATGTTGATATTACCCTTGAAATATTAAAGTGAAGAACTACTACAAAGGTTCCTATTGAAATAGAACATGAACATTAATAACTCAATGATACCTCTCAAATTTTCATCATTAGTCTTTATCAAGAGAGCCTTTCAGGTTTTCAAATTGATAAGAATAATTTAAGTTTCATCCTTTCAAGTTTGTAACTTAATGGGGAGTATTCTTAAGCTAACATTTAAAGTTTTTAACTTATGACTCATGTACAAAAGTGTGATAAAAAGAGGAAAAGTCCATGGCCTTTTAAGTATCTATACTAAGTTGCATATCTAGTGGTTCCAATGTGTTCTTATCAATATCCCAATAGGAAGTCATATATACAAAAAAATATTACTTTTATCAAAACAAAGGAGAATAAGAGAATAATTATCTTTTGTGAGAATTAGAATCAAGTGCAACTCTACAATTTTCTTAGTAGATTATCATTCAATAGTATCAATATTAATATCTATAATTCTCAACTGATGAAAAATTGGGTTTACAACAACATCTACATAGAAGTAGATGAGTTAAATAAGCTTTGACAATCTTACACAATAATGTATATAATGTTGAGTTAGCTATTAACTATATTGAGAACAATGTTCATACCAAGAGTAGATGAGCCATCATCTAAAATGATAGATTGGAGTCTCCTTTGAGGTTTTGATAAATAAAGGCTCTTTATAACATTTGGAATGATCTATCAATCCAAAACATATATACCTCATTTATTGTATATGTATATCTCTAATAAAACATTTCTTTATTGAACGTGTGTGATTATTGTATGATAGACATGTTGAACGCACCACAAGACCAAGAGGGGAGGGGTGAATCAGTCCAGACCTTAAAATACTTAATTTTTTATCTTTAAACTTTGAAGGTCACAACTATATAATTACAGTAGTAATAAATCATGAAAGCAAAATGCGCAAAAAACACATGAACACCAAATTTATGTGGAAAACCCTATTTAGGGAAATTTTTTAACCTGCTTCAAAATTTCAAACACATTTCATGCAGTTAGGTATAAAAGAAATCCTAACCTCCTCATTTTGATAAGATCTGTCAATTATATTTTCGCAAGATAAATTCCAAATTTAATTGAGTAAGCAATCAAGCATCATCAAGGCAATGAAGGAGAGGTAAAGTTCAACTTCAATCATTCATGATGCAGACAACCATGATCAAGACTTTATGAAGACATTCTACATGACATCATTAATTTTTGTATGAAGACTTCAACGAAAAATTCATCAAGGTATCAAGTTCCAATTCAAGAATTTCATTTTAGATTTGGCCTTACCCTCAAAAGGTAATCTTTTCAGTTTAGTCTTGATTCTATTACAAGTTTAATTTTAATTTTTATTCAACGGTTAATTCTAGAATTGAGGTTTGAACTAGGTCAACCCCTATCAATAATGCTATTTCCCTTCTTTCTACGTGTAGGCAATAGATCTAGAAGTGATGAATAAATAATCTGGTAGAGGAGATGATAATGATTAGATCTAACTTTCACATAAGCAATAATCAGAGCAATGAGCCACCTTGAGAATCTCAGTCCTATGAATTTCTCATGAAATTTTGGGAACAAATTTTGAGCAACATTATACTTTTGAAAGTTTACTATTTGTTCACATCTAATAGCCATGGGACTAGGTCACCCCAAGTATCCCAGTCCCATACTTTCAGTCCAAATTTTCTAACACGAGTTCCTCTTTGATCCTTATGCTCTATTTTAGTTCTATGGTTGAATATCACATCTTTAGCTAGTTGTTCATTCTATTTTATGTTAATTTTATATCATTTGTCTTAGATCTAGCATTTAAATTCAATAATACACACTCAACCCTTAATTTTCAAAAAAAGGGGTGGTAAATTCTTATTAGCATTCAATTCATTTCATACTTTAAGAGGAGATTGGATCAACCAAATTAATTTCACCTCTCAACATAATTTTTTATGCAAATATAAGTAGATTTCCTAGTTTACATAGCTAAATTTGTTAAAACCTATTTTCCAACCATTACAAAAGGTTTTTCAATTTGGTAGTTCATTGACCACTCAGTTCACTAACAATTAAGTCCACCAAAAGATAAAATAACAAAGGTTTAAGAGAGAAAGTTATTCAAGGGGATTCTGAGTTTTAAAACTAATCAAAATACTAATAATGGTTTATAATGCCCTCATTTCCCTAAAATAATTAATTCTTAATAAATAATCTAGAATAGACATAAATAATAGTTTGTGGATATGCTCGTTTGCACAAAAAGGGCTCAATTTCAACAAGGTAACTATTTCACAAACTACTTAGTTCATTGAAGCCATCAAACCTTGAAAAGGATAGGGGTCATGAAGTTCCAAGTGAGATGGAAAGTATTTCTAGGTTTAATAAAGGGAATATTATTAACATTAAGGATATAATCATAAGTATAATATAATTAGTGAGAGTAACATTTGAGTGGATTATTAAATGTTATTATTAAAATTTGAAGAATGACTATTTCGGTGTCAAGAGAGTAATTAGAACAATAGTATTAATAATTAGAGAAATATAGTCATGAGTTGAGTAGGACATTATAAGTAAAACTTGAATATAAACTATTAATGACATATGTATTATTTGAATTCTATTCCTTACAAAGTAAAGTAATTTATGCATTCGGTATAATTAATCATGGTCTCTTGGCTTATTTAATTATTAGAATAATACATACATCTATAATATATGTCCAATTTTTTTTGATAATTGGAACTTTAGCCACGTGAATATGACATGAAGGGATATAAATCACAACACTAAAAACAAAATAACCAAAGAAAACCATTAAAGTAATTATATAATTGGATATCAATGTTTAGATATGTAGATTTGAGGCAACAAAGATGACATGACAAAAAAAAAGTATCTTTAGGTACGTGTCAACTGATTGATTTATATTGTCACTACTAAAGAACCAGTAAAAAATTATAGTCAACTATGAAACTTGAACCTTTCAATTCCTCACTTCAAGGCCTAGTTGTTGAAACCAACCAAAAGGTTAAAACTATTGAGTTCCATCATGCTAAGGGTTCAAAAATTAGACCTCAACTACATTAGCTCAAGGTTCATAAAAAAATTGCTAAATAATTTGAGAGTAATTGTACCAAGCAAGTAATAAAATGATAAAATTAAAGGTAAAAAGCCAACTCCTAGAAATTCCACATTTTTTTTATTTGAAGAGGATTTTGTAGAATGTAGCTAGGCCTTGCAAGAATGCATTAATGCCATTCATGTAAGGAAGTTAAGTTTGTAGAACAAGTTCCTACACTAATCCTAAGAGGAGGGTAATGCAAATTTCTTGTAGATCTTTACATTAGTTACAAAAACTTAACAAAAATAAACATAAATAACTTGCATAGCACAAAACAATTATTTATGTGGGGAAATCCATTTCAGGAGTAAAACCCCACACTCAAAAAGTTGCCCAATATATTATTCATAAAGCAACAACAAAATACAATATACTTTCACAACAACCTTCTCACAAGAGTATCACCAACCAGAGATCTAAAGGTAACTTTTGATAGCTTTAAGATTCTAACACAAAACATCCATCTCACACACCTAATATATAGGAGATACAATACATGAAACCACCAATTTATATTACAAAACCTTGAGCTAAAACCATGCAAAAATTGGTGCTCAACTTATCTCCAATCCTAGATGCCCTATGTCAAAACACACATCAACACATGTAGCTCCCTTTTACTACTCATTTATGTGTCTAATGCATTTTTAATATTTCCTATTTTAGGAGAGCCAACTTTTGAAGGCCAAAAGTTTTGATTAGAGAATTCTAATGATAAACCATTTGAAGTTTTGGAATCTTGCAAAGCATTTAATCAAGGTATAACCTACGCCACTGGTTATTAAACTTTCAGGTCATTTCAAACCCTCTAATGCTTTCAAAATTGACTTTGAAAGCCTCATTCACAACTTTTAAAAATTGAAACTTTAATATCTCCAAATCTAGACATGATATTGCAACAAAAATGTACTAGCATGATTATCTAGCCAATTTGAATCTCTGGAGAAAATTTTGGACCAATTCATGCTTAGATAAAAACTTCATATAAATAGTAACCTTATGTAAATGCAAGGTTGAGACACCATTTTCCTAACAATTCCTAAACAAAATTTGTCTACTTTTGTAAAATAATTCAATATTCTACTCCCTTTTGATGAGATTTGCTTGATACCTCTATAAATGGCCAATGATAAGTCCACCAACCTTGATGGCTTCCCCTATGATTTCTTCAATGCTACCTAGCTATATATTGGTATTAAAATTATTCATACACATAAGGTAGAATTGAAAAATAAATCCTTTGGTAGTATCATAAATCAAGAAAATAAAAAAAATATCCAAGGTTGGGCATCCTAAGATCATATCGAATAGGTCTCCCATTACCTTGTTTAATGTTTCTAGCGATATTGGACAACATTTTATGTCTTAACATCTACTATATATCACTTTTATGAGATCCACATTTTTTTATTATTAGGAGATACTACATCATTGACAATGTCATTGCCATTTGGAAGGACATAGAATGTGTAGCTTCTCAACAACAAATTTTATTTATTGATCTTGATTCTAAGAAATCTTATGGCTATATAGTGTGGTCCTTCATTTTAGTATTCCAAAAGTCCTTGGAGTTGGAGATATTTCTCCCAATAATCCAAACTATTATTTAGATGCATTGTATTGCATCTCCATTGATGGAATGATTTATTATATCTTTAATATTTTCATATGCATTTAGTAGGATTATCTTCTAGATTTTTCTCTTTTTTTATGCAAGTTGTGTTTTTTAATCTTCTCATTGATAAATATTTGTGATAGTTTATGAAGGGAATTTATTTTTCTCATAAATGCAATCAAATCACAAATAATTACTTTTTAATGATTATTTTTGTATAGTTCATTCATAAAATTATGATCCCTTTAAAGAAGCAATCTATTTCCTCAACACTCCCTACAAGTTCTTTGGGTTTATTTTATAATGGAAAAGAAATCAATGATAATTTCACATTCCTTTCCCATAGATTGAGTGGTTGTAGTATCTCTATTAGTATGGTCAAATTTTACATCATTCTTTTTTTCTTTGAATGCTTACCCTTCACCCTTTGACAAAACAAGCCATTAAACAAGTTCAAAAGAAACCATGTTCCTATATTTTCTTTCTTTGGTGAGTAAATTCTATATTTCTATCAAAATTCTACTTTATATTGTCACTATCAATAATAAACATAAGGTTACCATATGCTTGAAATATTGGTTGCCTACACTAAGGGAAATGAGGGATCATGCGAATAATTGATGTCTAAATATAGAACATTGAATTTCACACTTATAGATGCATTTTGTGTACAAATAAAGGTCTTAAATCCTATAAATTTCTTCTCAAGAATTGTGTTTCCTTTGGTTTGTATTATGATAGGAAGATTTGGCAAGGTTGTGACATTCAAACTCTTCTTATTATGCATGCACTAGTGAATATTAAGGGATTAGTTGTGAAATAGAGAATATATAAGCTCTTGGAGGTCTTAATTCTTTCCTCAAGTGGGTTGGAGATCATTTTAAAATAGCTATCACTAGTTTGGAATTGATTGATGATGGTTCCATCCCCACTAATGTATGGGGTAGACTAGATGACTGTAATCTCATTGCATATTGTGTTTCTCTCACTTCTTAGAATTTTTATTTTATTGTGATGTTTTTTCGTTGGCCCCATTTAGAATTTTCTCATCATTTATTTTATGCTTGACCTCACATAGACTCCGAGGGTATGTTTTCTACCACTGCATTTTTTTTTGTGAATAGAATATTATTATATTTCTAGTTTATAAAAGGTAATAAGGGTATTATTCATAAAAATCATATGTAGATCATTTAATGACCTTAATATTTGGTTGTCTCCTATTTTTAACATTTCTAGATTTTCTATAGCCAAAATTTGTAGCATCAAATCTCTTTAGCTTTTGATAAGGATATTCACACTATTAGAAACTTCAGCAAAAAAATTCCTTCAATGATGTACATTTGCTAGTACTTAATAGAAAATTGATTTAATAATATTATTTGTTTGTTCATAACTTATATTTCAGTAGACTATGCATACAACTAACAATACTTTATTTAATTTGATATTTAAACATCACATTTAATATACAGATCCCAATTTTTTTTTAAAACGATTAAATATAGTAAAAAATTAAAGTGTAGAGTTTAAACCACCATAGCTAGTCTAGGAAAACAAGTATATTGAGGAAGGAATACTAGGGCACGTTGAGTACTGTGGAGGTGAACAAGACATGACATTTGTAGACTCCAATGGGGCAGGGTTGTAATATGGTTAAAAGTAGCTACGTGATGAATTGGAAAGTCATATGCTCTTAATTCTTCATATACAGATGAAAATAAAGAGATTCGAATTTCTAAACCACCCAAACATATGAGAAATTTACCCAATAAAGATTACTCTGTAAACAACTGTGTTCAATTGATAAACAAAAAACAGATGTACAAACCATAAACAAATAAGTTAATTGTCTATACGTAAATCTAAAATCATGGTGAATACGCAGTAAACTTTGGGTAATCAATATTTCTGAATAGAGATTTAACAGATATCAAGTTTCTATAATCTGTGAGATATTAATCTTGAATGTTTTCGAATTAGATTATGTATGAATTTTTTTGCATCAATATATCCAATCACATTCAATGATCTATCATCAAAATGATAGAAAACAAATAGATTACAAACAGAAATGAACAAATAAAAACCAAACAGAAATAAAATGATATAAAGAGCAAGAGATTTATTCATTCAAGATACAACATTTTTTATTGGCTAACAGCGAAGCCTATTCATGGGCAACTGTTATGCTGTATCAACTGGTAAACCTAATCCAATCTAAGCATAATATCGAACACCACAATGGTGTTAAAACCAGTTATGCTGTATTAACTGGTAACCCTAATCCAATCTAAGCGTAATATTGAACATCACAATGGTGTTACAATCAGTTATGCTGTATTAACTGGTAACCCTAATCCAATCTAAGCGTAATATTGAACACCACTATGGTGTTAAAACCAGTGATGCGAGCATCATAAAGTGCTGCGTACCCACGAGCATATCGAAACTGCCCAGTTCCTCCAACCACAGAAACCTCCCTTGGACTCTGAAAAAAAGGATCCACTCCCTGGAATTGAAGTGTGCTTCCATTAAACTTCTCGTTCTCAAACACAGCAGATAAGGCCAGAGTTAAAGAAGCACCTTTAA
Source organism: Cryptomeria japonica (assembly GCF_030272615.1). Lineage (NCBI taxonomy): Eukaryota > Viridiplantae > Streptophyta > Pinopsida > Cupressales > Cupressaceae > Cryptomeria > Cryptomeria japonica. The sequence continues at coordinate 563,582,817 of NC_081410.1, read as the reverse complement.
GGTCTGCATAAGAATACATTCCTTTCGCTCTACCCACAACCTTGGAGGATGGCTCAACTCCTTCAGTTAGAAGGTCGTCTGTAACGAGTACTGTTCCAAATGCCACCAAATCTGAGGAAGACCCATTTACTCCTGCAACTCTTATGGCTGTGATCTTTGATCCAGTCGAAGTGTCATGCATGTAAAACACCATCTTCTTTTCCACAAATGCTCTGGAATAGGGTGTACATAGTACAAGGAAGAGCAAGATGAGAAGCAGCTTTAATGGAGTATTTGAAGCCATTGCAAATGGGGATCTTGATTTGGAATGCAGGCAATGTGATATATAAAGATTTCAATCTTATTTCCATTTCTTAAGACTTTCTTGATTGCGTTCAGATCTGGGGAGATCACAGCAGAGGGGAAACCTAAAAATGTTCCATATATATTATTATTTATTAATGTTTAGTATTGTTTTTGGCAGACGTGGTTTAAATGTCAATGGCGTGAGCCTTTGTAACTCCCTTAGGACAACTAATATGCTTGTGTTTTGTTTTTTCTTATAATGGATGCATGTCAAACAACTTACTTCAAATAGATATGTATGTGTTTTGTGTTACCCATTGTAAAGGAAAATGTACCTCTCCTAGAATAAAATGTATTGTCAAATAATGAAGGTAACTAATTAATAAGTGTTATCTAGTGGGAGTATTTGTCTTTCTAATATTGTAATAATAGTATTTTGTAGGTTAGGTGATATTTGAATTATAATAGCATACTAATTAAGGATAGACTGCATAATAGTTTGAGATCAAATGTATATTCCTGCATTAAAAGAGGCATTTTTTCCCACCAATGAAATGCAATTAATTAAATGAAAAAGATAAAATTGAAATTGAAATATTTCTAAATTATAAAAATTTGATAAGAATGAAATGTTTTAGATCCAATAAGTGGTAAGGTTAAAAGGAATAAAACATTAGATACTTGCTATTTTGGGTATGTCAGCTTAATATCTAGAGTGCACTAAGTAATTAATAGAATTATCTATGTAATTCCTAAGACCTATATTTAAAGAGACATCATGTAATGGTTTAATAGCACTTGAAGGGATATACTTATGTTTGTATTTAGATATTGTGTTTGTATTTCTAAGTTTATGTTTTGTTGTTGATTCACTCCATCCACCCCAATCTTGCAATTTATATGTATCACTTTTATTAGGTCAATGGAGATTATAGTTGTTAAGGCTAACATTAGCTTCAAATTTAAGGCACAAGTATGATTATTATAGTTGAAATTGAGTTTTTTTTTTAAATAATTATTTTTTTAAAAATAATTATTTGTTAAATAAATTTACAAGCAAATGATTACTTAGTAAAGAGACTTCCTAAACTAATTGGTTGATTTTGAGTTTGATATTAAAAGGTTGTAATATAGTTGAAATTTAGTTTTTTTTTTCTATTGAACAATATAAATGTTCTACTTAGTGGTGAGTACAGGTGTTCCAAGCATTGTAATATTTAAGTATTTCTTATCTAGTTGATAGACTAGTCATGGTAATGATTCAAAGATAGTTTAGATTAAAAAAATTTGTCGAGTTGATATATAATATTAACAAATGTTTTAAGCCTTAGATATAGAGGGCCAATCAAAATCCTATAAGTCTTATCACATGGTGAAGGAGTCCATGCCTCAACTAAGAATGATTTGAGAAATGTTACAACTATGAGAATGACTCCACCATTTATGCATACCTAGTGTTAGATCTTGAGATAAATTGTATGGAGGAATTATCCTCACTATGCAAATTCAAGGTGCACTAACCTAGTAATTGAGAAGATCATAGAGATATTGAAATTATGTGGTCACCTTCTAAGGATCAAACTCTATGTAAAAATAAATAAAAGTTAGAACATAATTTTTTATTAAAATAAAAATAAATAGTAATAGGAATCTCTCAATAATAAAAATAATACTATTTATATACTTAAGTTGAAACATAAAGAAACTTTACATTATGAGAGAGAGAGAGAGAGAGAGAGAGAGAGAGAGAGATTTGTATATACATATATGTATGTATGTATGTATGTATGTATGTATGTACTATGTACTATGTATGTATGTATGTATGTAAGTAATATGTATGTATGTATGTGTGTGGGTAAGTGCACAAAGATGGTGGTCAAAAAGGGGGGTATAAGTGGACACCTTTTTTCTGAAATTAGGTGAACCTGAACTTGGAGGCAAAATTTGAAAGTCATCCACTCAAGATATGAAGATAATCAAAGAACAAATATTGTAGTACTCTGAATCTAGTTTCCAAACTACTAAACTTTTTCAAAATTGGATAAGATTAAGGGGGTCAAATCCTTCGCGCACGAAAAACTGACCCTGATTTTTTCTGAAAAACATAACATAGTGTTTGACATGCACATCAAAAAAGTCATAGTTAGATTTAGTATTTTGACAAATCTTTTGTCAGAAAGATAGTTAAGAGTGAGCACTAGAAGATGTGTATTTTTTTGTAATTTTTTGTTTATTATTTTTTTTTAATGATTTTTCCAATCGAGCACATCCTGAAAATTAGGTACCTGTTCGTGCGCGAAGCATAGGTTGCACTAAACAAATCAAAAATATAATTTTTTTTTAAAATTGTAAAGAATCAAGTGCACTACAATAATATATAAAGTTTTTTAAATTTGGATAAGTATATCAAAAGTTATTTAAAAAATGGTGCACCTATGTCTGTGAGAACTATGGAGACACTAGTAAAAGAAATTCAATAATAATATGTTATTGTTGTTCAAATTGAAAACAAATTATATGGTTAGAAAGCTCAGAAGATGGGTGAAAATATGGTGGCAATTTTAGAAATACCCACTTTATGAAGTGTAAACCTGATGATGACAAAGTCGATAAACCAAGTTGATAAAATAAAACACGTCAAAAATGAGAGAAATGGAGGGAAATCAAACTTCCAATCCGTAGCTTTGTCATCTAGGCCTATTTCCAAGCCTAAATAGTCAAAAGCGCATACGGGGGTACTTATGGTTTAAAAAGCGCATATGAGGTGCTTATAGTATAAGGAACACGTACGCGATTGTTTCCCTATAAATAGCGTGTACATGCTACCTTTACTATAAACAGCACATACGCGCTATTGTATAATATGATATTCTATGTATAATATGTGTATATACATATAATATATGTAATATATGATATGTGTATATACATATAATATGTGTATAATATGACATTTTATATATAATATGTTTATATACATATAATATATGCATATATATAATATATTAAACATATATATACACATGTAAGTGTATCGTCTCTCCCTCTCAAATGCATACAAGGTCTCTCTCTCTCTCTCTCTCTCTCTCTCTCTCTCTCTCTCTCTCTCTCTCTCTCTCTCTCTCTCTCTCCATACCCCATCCCTCTTTCTCTTCTTCTCTCCCTCCATACCCCACTGCAACTGTGTTTGCACTTCTATAGAAGTAAGTGAATTTATTTCTTGTTTGCAAATTCCTCTTTGATTTTTATCATGTATCCTCTCCTAAAAAAATTGACTGATGGATTTTTGTGTGTATATTGAATAGGAGGAATAGGGTTTGAAATTGAACCACAGGTGTATTACCGTGACAAACAAGGAAACCTGTAGCAATATTCTTCTCGAATGTGTTTTCAATGAGTAGAGCAGATGTGGAAAATAGTGTCAACAAAGCAACATGATGAGTCAGAGTACTTGCAATATGTTTTTTAGAAGAAAACAACAGGTAGGAAGAGAAAAAGGGAGAGTAACACAGATGATGTCCTGTAGAATGATAGTGGTGGGTATGCGAGAGTTCCCATGTTGTTACACAACGCCTGTCACCTAAAGAAATTAAAGTTTGTTGTAATGCATGACAGTGGTAGCATATGATGATCATCACTTGTCAAACAGCTTGGAATGGTACATACCCATGAAAGAAATCAAGTGTGTAATTCCTATAGTCACAATCAAGATCAGTCTTATAACCTTGTAAATTTAATAGCATCATATGTTTTAGAAACTTAGGGCAGTACTCTTAGGGTTAGGTCAAGCTCTTACACTTGTGTTTTAGTGAAGCCTCATTGTTTGTTCGCTTGGAGTCTCGTTGTATGATGTTCTATTCATAACTTTAAATTTAATATATCATTTTATTAGGCCCACCATATGACCCCTTAGGTATCATTATCTAGGTCCATATATTTCCTAAGAGCTCATATGGTATCCTGTTGACCCCTTAAGACCCCTCTCTCTTTCCCTCCCCCCTACTCTCCCCCTCTCCCTCCCTCTCTCTTCTCTCCTCTCCCTCTCTCCCCTCTCATCTACCTTCCTACCTCCCTCCTCTCTCTCTCTCACTCTCTCCTCTCATCCCTCTCTCTCATCTACACTCCTCCTCTCTCTCTCTCTCTCTCCTGCGCTCTCTCTCTTCTCTCTCTCTCCTCCTCCATACCCCTTCCTCCTTCCACCCCTCTCCCCACCTCTCCCCACCTCTCTCTCTCTCTCTCCTCTCATCTCTACCTTCCCTCCCCCCCCTCTTTTCTCCCTCTCTCCCTCCTCCCTCCACCTCTCCCTTCCCCCATATTCTCTCACTCTCTCCCTCTCTCTCCCTCTCCTCTCCCTCCTCTCTCCCTCCCTCTCCCTCCCTTACCCCCCTTCTTCTCTCCCTCTCTCTCTCTCCCTCTCCCTCCTTCCCTCTCTCCTCTCCTTCCTCCATACCCCTTCTCTCCCCACCCCCCTCTCTCTCTCTCTCCTCCCTCACTCTCTCTCTCTCTCTCTCTCTCTCTCACTCTCTCTCTCTCTCTCTCACTCTCTCTCTCTCTCTCTCTCTCTCTACTTTCCCTCCTCCCTCTTCTCTCCCTCTCTCCCTCCCTCTACCTCTCCCTTCCCCCCCCTCTTCTCTCCCTCTCCTCTCCCTCCCTCTCCCTTCTCCTATCTCTTCTCTCCCTCTCTCTCCTCTCTCTCTCTCTCTTCCTCTACCTCTCTCCCTCCATACCCCTTCTCTCTCTCTCTCTCTCTCTCTCTCTCCTCTCTCTCTCTCTCTCTCTCTCCTCTCTCTCTCTTTCTCTCCATACCCCTTCTTCTCTCCCACCCCCTCTTCTCTCTCTCTCTCTCTCTCTCTCTCTCTCCATACCCCTTCTTCTCTCCCACCCCCCTCTTCTCTCACTCTCTCCCTCCCTCTCCCTCTCCCCTCCCTCTCCTCTCTCTCCCTCTCCCTCCCCCTCTCTCTTCTCTCCCTCTCTCTCTCCTCTCCCTCCCTCCTCTCTCTCTCTCTCTCTCTCTCTCTCTCTCTCTCTCTCTCTCTCTCCCCCCTCCCTCTACCTCTCACTCTCTCTCTCCCTTCCCCCTTCTCTCCCTCTCTTCCTCTCTCTAACTTCCCCCCTCTTCTCTCCCTCTCTCCCTCTCCCTCCTTCCCTCCTTCCCTCTCTCCCTCTCCCTCTCCCCTCTCCCTCTCCTCTCTCTCCCTTCCCCCCCCCCTCTTCTCTCCCTCTCTCCCTCTCTCTCCCTCTCCCTTCCTCCATACCCCTTCTTCTCTCCCACCCCCCCTTCTCTCTCTCTCTCTCCTCTCTCTCTCTCTCCCTCTCTCTCTCTCCCTTCCCCCCTCTTCTCTCCCTCTCTCCCTCTCCCTTCCTCAATACCCCTTCTTCTCTCCCACCCCCCCCTCTTCTCTCTCTCTCTCTCTGTGTCTCTCTCCCTCCCTCTACCTCTCTCAAGAGCACGTACGAGGTATTGAAACTATTAGTTCCCTGCCCTGCCATAACTTTTTTTAGACTTAGTAGCACGTGCACGGTACTTATTAGTCATAAGCTCATATGGGGTACTATTCCCATTATTCGTTACACTGCGATAAGATTTTTAGGCTTAGTGGTGCGTACGTGCTACTTATCAGCCCAGAATGGGACAAAAGAATACCGTTGGGCTTGTCAACATTTTATGGTCTTATAGCGCGTACGCGGTTATTAATGTAGCGCGTACGTGGTTTATAGACATAGTTTTAGTTGCCCAAGAGCCTCAACAGCCTCAAAATAAGTTTTTGAGGTCATTGAAGGCCCCACTGGAACTGTGTCTGCACTTCTATCACTGTTGTATACATAAAAGTAAGTGAATTTTTTGTTTTTGCATGATTTCAAATGATTGAATTGTTGTTTTTATTAGCTTTTTGTTTTTGCATGGTTTCAAATGATTGAATTGTGATTGTTTAATAGTTTGATTCCAAAAACTAGTGATAAGATGCATATTTATGGTTATTTATTTATTTTTGAACTTTTCTTTACATATATATGTAATATGATTCTATTTAGGTCAACTGATATCAACCATAGGAAAGAACAAGCGAGGAACGATGGAACAACGAGAGGCTCAAAAAGAAAGACAAAGGCAGCGTATGAAGAAATTGCGTGACATAAGAACAATGGGAGAAGAAGGTATGTCATCCTCAGCATCTCAATTCGATTTACCAAATGAATATAATGCACCTAATGCAATTGAAGAAGAAACATTTGATAATTTACCGTTTGAACCTAATTCAATTGAAGAAGATACCACATTGAATAATCAATTAAATGATGAACATATTACACCTTCTCTACTTGATGAATTGAATGTACATAATGCACCGATGTTAACACCTCCTAGAATCATTTACAGGAAACCAAAGTATCTAATTGACATTGATGAGAATATATTGAAGTCAATGCCCAATAAAATGAATGAACGAACTTGTAGGAGAATGGTTAAAAGAATATGGCAAAACTATTTTAAAAACTTAAATCAAACCGCAAGATGTCAATTAATTGTTCAAATGATTAAAAATTTAAATTTTAGAGAGACAATGAAAATTTTAGGCCTAAGATCATCTGAAAGTAATAGTGAAAGAACTATTGTTAGAAATCTATTTGATGCATATCAATCTATTGGTTCAAAATCACGTAGTAAAGATTCTAATGCTACTCGACGCGTCATTACATCAACCATAATGAGCAAGAAAATAAAAAAATGATCGTTTGATAAGCAAAACAAGTAAGCCATTAAACATTAGTAGAACAACATTAAGTAAAGCATTAAAGAGGCGAGAACAAATAGAGGAACCTAACAATAATTCTCTTTGGGCATTCTCAGGTAGACTACCATGCAAAGACAAGGTTGTTGTAGATGCACTAAAAACATTAATTGAAATTTTTTGGCATGACAACACAAGAGTATCGCCCAACCAAATAGATGTTCTTAGAAAATGAATTGGGTCTAAAAATTGTGAGCCACATGCGAAACACTATTTGGATATGACTCAAACTAAATTTTATGAAAGATTCCTTCAAAAGTTTCCTCAAATAAAAATTTCTCAAAAGTTTTTTGAAATGGCAAAACCTTTTTATATTAAGATTAATCATGTACGCACCATGTGTTGTTGTAGGATGCATATTGAATTTTCCATGCATTATGATATTTTTCATCATAGTTGTTCTACTTTGCACACTAACGATGTTTTGTAGGAATGTAATATACAAGCACCTCCTAAGTTGACAAGAGAATTTATTTCAAGTGTGCTATGTAATAGACATGATGGTTGCATTTATTATAAGATGAGTTGTTTGGAAGGTTCTTGTGCTATATGTGGTGGTTTGCAACATTTACCAAGATGCATACATTTGGAGAGCACACATGAAATTGGTACGAAACTAGTTTCTTTCGGAAAATACAAGATAGTCACATATGGAGTTAAAGATGGAAAAGATTTGAAGAGATGTGAGCTAGTGAAAAATGATATATGTGTAGCTCAATTTATGAAAATGTTTCAAGAGAAACTAGTTTATGAGTACATAATGCATACACATAGAGCTCGATGGTTAGATGAGCAATTCAAGTTATGTAAGGAAAAATTTCCTCTTGGCACCATTGTCTCTATCGTTGATTTCACTGAAAATTATACACTACAACCTCAAAATGAAGTGCAATCCATGTATTATCACTCTACACAAGTTTCTATTTTTGTACACATAGCATTCATGCATGCAGATGATAGCACAGAGGAGGATAGAAAGGTTGTAAGAGATTATCACTTCTACAGAAGTGATGATCGTACTCATTCATCAGAGTTTGTACAAGGTGTTGTTCACCAAAAGTGATAACCCAAGAGCACCTGCAAATCTTTCTATGAAATGGCCAATTTCAGTCTACAAAACACATCAGGGCTTGGACAACATAACATAGGACCCTAATTGATCCTCCTGCACTTCAGGTTCTGCTAGACCTAGGGGGGGACACCATTTTGATGCACTAAATACAACAATTACAAATACATAACTGCATCAACATTAAGCAGATAGATCATTTCACAAGCTCAATAGGTTAGGAAACATTACAGATTGGCTAGATCTGTACAAACAATAGGATGAAACAGAGCTTGGAAAGAATGGAACACACACCCCTAAACATAAAGGGAAATAGATTTGTCTTTTAAAATGCTGATCTGAAACCATCCCCAAATCTGTCAAAGACCAGTGCCTTATTCATTGGGCAAGAGTCACACACACAAAACTACAAAATGTTAATCACAGCTGCAAATTGGTTTTCCTTACAACATATCCCTGCATTAATACCTTGTACTGATGCATTACTCAATCCATTCATAAAATTATCAGATCTGGAACACATTCCATTGTTTATGACTGATTATAGAATTTAAACTCTTCATTAAAGAATGCCTACAAACAGTCATATAATCTCCTTGAGATGACAAATTATAAGCCTCCTTGAGGATTCAATTCATAACAATTAAATTCATACACAGAGACAATATCATGGGAAATTTACTCATGCCTGACACAAGTAAGACCTGCAACTAGAAAACAATCTGTCATCCTGCAATGTAGCCTCTATACCCTGAATAGATCCATAGAACTTTACAAGTTTGGGTCAAGAATTTCAGAAAATGGAAGCCATGAAAACTGGAGCACTTCCTCACAGAATTCTGGAACCCTTACAACTGAGAAGAATTAAGAATAAAAAGAGGAGAGAAGAAAATCAAATCTGCAACTGAATTGCCAAGTGTCTCCTCTTTAACTGAATTTTGTTCCCGTGGAAAATGCTTCTAAAATATCTCACATTTGTCAAAATTAACTTCATAATCGGATTCCTCGCTCCGAGAGCTTTTCGAAAACATATAACACTTTATACTTTGGCAAAACATTGAGCCCTGGGCGAATTAATCCTCAACACGGACCCATCATTTAAATTTTTCGAATTTCTCTATAGTTTAAACTATATCATTTAATCATTTTAAATTTGATTTTTGCCTCCATTTGTGCTCTGATGCCTTGCCACGTGGCGGGGTCTGATTGGCTGATGGGGTCTACTGGGCACCACCTGGGATGACACCTCATCTTTTGCCACTTGTCAGCCACGTCACCACCACTGGGCTGCTTGCTTGTATGCCATGTCATCGCCACTGGGTGCCACCTCACTGAGACCCGCCTGCTGGACCACTGACTGTACCCGCCACCTGTGTGCCACGTGGACGGCTCTCGTACACTTTCACTATTTCGCGGGGTTTAAACTACGTGCATCTTCCTTCGCGAAATAGCGCAAGCCATTGATCTCTCTCGAACTTGCTCACTCGTTAACCCGGCCTTCGTTTGCAAAATTTTGCCTATTTGCCTCGGGAAGTGTGCCCACGTGGGGTCCACTTGGTCTTCGTCCAGTCAACTCCTCTGTCACCTCGGGAAGCGTGCTCACACGTGGGCCCGCCTTGGGCACCCATAGGCACCTTGTGTCAAAAGCCTTTATGGCTTAGACATTATAGTATAGTGCGTTTTTGTATATAAATACTAAAAGCTACCAGTGCACAGCCAATGTGGGATAATTATCTTATGCCTGGGACTGCATTTTGAAGGTTTTCTTGAGACTTTCATGGCAATTTCTTGATTTGATCGAAAATGTTGGTCTTCAAACAGCACGTGAGGGAGGGAAAATGCTGGGAATTACTAAAGTCTTCTACAAGTTCTCCAACACCATGTTGCCCAATCTCTATTGCTATCTACTGCACATTACTTCTCACACCTCTTTCTAATTTCATTTTGCTTGCTCTCTGTGATGGTTGTTGCCATGTGGGAAGGGGAAGATTTTAGTATTGCTATTTGGTTGAAAGATTTAATTAATTTCCTTCAATCACCACTCCACATAGAATACATAGCAGGGAGGAGAAATGTCTGGCATTGCATTTGCCAAAAACATTTGCTTGAGAGTTTTTCTGTGTTGGCTGCTACCATGCCCCTTTTCAAAGATTTAAATGATTCATTTGCCATCTTCTATTACCACACAGGGAGGGAGGACTGTTGAAGCATTGCATTTACTTTAATGTTTTAATTGCTGCTCTTTCTTACAGCCCCTTTGCCAAAAACGTGATCAGCCATAGCATGGAGGAGAGGATTGCTATTTGCATTGGCTGGAGTTTATAAAGTCTTCTCTTTGTCAAACTTCAAGCATGGAGGATGTTGGCAAAGTCATGAAATTTGGCTTACACCTTCCACATTACATTTGGTTGAAAGGTTTAATGGCTTTTCACATGCCAATGCATTTAATTTGAAAGTTTAAATGGTCTTCTCACACCATGGCTGCCAAGTGCATTCACATTTTTTAATGCTCTTCTTTGTCGCTGAAGGAGGATTTGACTCCAAACTCGCCAATTTTAAATTGCCTGAAGTTCATAATAACATCTTGAACTCTTATGAAATGCCTCATGATTACAAACCACATTTCAACATTATGAAATTCTCTTAGCAAACCAAGTTGCGAGTAAAATCAATGCACGGGCATGTGCCAGGTCGGGCCCCAAAATGGGTCCGACTAAAAAAATTTTCATTTTCATACGACTGACTTCTGAAAAGCTTTGCGGACCTCAAAGATACCTTTGGAGACGATTGGCTTCGTTTTCGGATCATAAAATTGCATTTTACAACCTTCAGGCAATTACGCCACAATTTTCACATTTAATTGCGAAGACGTAATTTTCAAACCTGTCAAAACATCTTTCTAGAGCTCGCCATCTGACAGGCGTGTACTCTGATATACAAGGATGACATCTACCAAACAGTTTCTCAAGACGAGTCCCGAGCGAAGAGATATTAATTTCTGAAAATGGCCAACTGGCTTTGTCGACATTGCGGGCCTGATGAAGTCAATGTTCTGGCAACACATGATGCCTTTCTCAAAAATATCAAACGACCTCCATAGGCCCTCAAATTTGAAACATAGGTACCTTTAAGTACATAATAAAAATTTGGATTCTCAATTCGATCACCAGACTGACAGGATGCAAACGGCGCACTCACCAAAACGACTACATTAACTGATATAACACTGGAGTGCGGATAACTGAATTTGATGGCAAAATGATCTCTTTTGAAAAACCGATCAAATGGATTGATAAAGACTTGAAATTTGAAATGTAGCTCACCATTTATACCAACATTATCCCGGAACAAACATTCTGACATGATGCTCACCAGGACATTTTTACACTTGTGCAAACATCACAAACTACAAACGGATTGAGCTTTGAAAATTGAGCAAACGGATTCATAAGGACTTGAAATTTTGCATGTTGACTCACATTTATGCATAAAATTGAATCCACTTTGAATTTTTTCATGATGATCAACAGGGCAAAAGATGTAATCGCTCAAAGTAGGCTACTCAATAAAATTTGCACTTGTGCCTAGAATGCACTTTCAGCTCACCCCTCGAAATGGGTACTTGATAAACTTCTCCAAACTGAATTCTGAAAGTTGCAACACACTAAATAGGCCAAATGAAAGGCGTGGGACATAAATCCCGAGCCTTACCCTCTGAAAATCAACCGGCTCCATTTTACTCGTTAACTAGGCCATTGAAATTGACTTATTCAAGTATGCAGAGCAAATTTTTGGATTGGGCCTCTAAACTTGACTCAATTTTAACCAGTCCCAACAGGGGCTCTGACTGGGGATGGTTGATTGCAAGATCAACACAAGAATCCAGATATCTTTGGTTAAGCAGACCACCCAAAAGACGGGTCATTCTTCTCTCAATTCTTCTCTTCTCAAAACAGGGCTTCCTTATTCTACCAAAACAGCAAGGCACCTTATTGAAAACCACACAACTGAAAGCAAAGCAACTGTACAAAATATACAACTTATCAATGGCCCCGGGCCATCAAAATTGAAATCAATTCTTACCTCTGTCAAACACTTGATTTTCATTTCCACTAACCCGAGGTAAGTTGAGATCATCATTCCAATCTGCCTGATCAAAGACACTTCCACTTCTAATCAGCTGGTCACATAAAACATAATCAGTAGCATGTTCATAATCATGATATCTCTGAAAATCAAACACATGCTGAAAGGACTGATCACTAGGTGACATAAGTGTGCCATACTTTTTACCACTCTTTCCCAGCTGAAATGAAAAGTGGCCTAACTTATTCTGAAAGTTGAAAACATCAGGCACATCTCTATTGCTAGTTTGCTCAAATGATAAACACTCTTCCACAATGATGGCTTGCAAACTAGAGAGGAAAATTTCCTCATAACATGACTGCAATTCGTCTTGCTGATCACAATTCCTATCAGCACTTTGCACACATGAAAATACATGATTGTCACTTGTCAATGGTTCATTTCCCACTTGTAAATCTGAGAAAACTACTTCAAATCTGTCATCCTTTTTAACAGCAAGATCCACACAATGCATACCAAAATCTGAGTTCATATCAACATATGAATCTACATTATCACACCTATCAAGCGTATATGCATCTTCATCTTGTCCATCACTCAAATCAAAAATAGGGAAAGAATCAATAGCATATGTATCATACTTCACACCCTCAAAAACATCATCAATATCTAAACAAGTACTGGTTGGGCGTGAGAGATTGGATGCATACCTCTGAAAATCAGCAGCTAAGAGCTCTGAAATTTGTTCACTACTTAGTGAACCTTCTTCATTTCCATTTTTCTTGGCTTCATCCTCTGAGCTGTAAACATTGTCCCAATCTGATAAAGGTATTAAATCAATAGTGCTCATGTCTCTATGCACATTTGTTTCATCATTACAACAACTCACATCTACATCATAACCTTTATCATGTTGCTCATAAAGTGTTGCTATATGTTGCAACATAGTTTCATAACTGGGGTTGCAAACATTTTGTGGATTGAACTTAACAATAAGGTGACCCATATCATTAAAATCTGAAACCTCAACAGGCTCATGAATACTCGAACAATTACTTATTTTCTCATAAATTTCTTCTTGCTCTGAATACACATCTAAACTATCATGCTGAGAATAAGAATCATCTTCAGCATCATAGGAGGCATATCCACTCACAGATTCATCTCCCTCACTGTCCTCAATCTTGTGTACATTTTCAGATTTAATTGCTTCAATCTTATCTATCCATTCTTTAATACATGCAACACTCTCTTCTCTCAAGGTAGTAGACCAATTAATTGAGTCAGGCTCATCAAGCTCTAAAAATAATTCAATCAAAACAAACTCATGGGGTCTAGCATCAGCTGGAAACTCATTTAATGCAGCTATGAATCTTTTATAAAAAATACATGATGACTCTTCCTCTTTTCTTTTCCCTATTTTCTTTCTTAAAAACCAGATGAATTTCTCTCGGATCTTTTGAAGACATACTGCAATCTCTTTATCAATCTCTTTCAGATTTGATAGAGGATTTGGAGATCTAGGAACTACATCTAGATCCATCGGGTTTAAAACATCTACTGAACCACTATCATAACCATGCATCTCACTGTTTTACAAATTCTTTTCAAAATACAAGCAGTCACTACTTTTCAGAATCATACACACTTCTCATCATATCTCTGACTGAAAACTTATTTCAATGAAGTATGTAAATTGTAAATTTCTTTTCCTTTCAATGGTGACCTTTTCACCTTATAAGGAACATATAATTTCATAGATACTTTGAGGAATACCTGGTAAAATCAATGTTGCTGCTGTCCACTTCACTTCTGACTAGAAATTTGAAGAAATCCTCCAAATCTCAGGTTCGTTCTTACAGAGTCGCCACCTCCTTGAAGAGGAATAAATTTTAAACTACTGATCTTCACTCTGAAACACTTTCAGATTTCTGGGTCTCACCACACACAGCAGAGTCACATAATATTTTTCAAATGTCTTAGCAACAAGAATTTCTAGGGTAAACACTTCCAAATCTGAAAATGACTTTCAGATTTGTACACTTATAAGACTCTTCCCCAAATGAATTTTGGAACAACTCTGGGATTCGATTCAACATGAATCATTACAACACGTCCCCAGCAGAGTCGCCATTTTTGTTGTGGTGACTCGGATGGAATAATCTCAACCTTATATGAATTAAATCTTTCTTAACCTGAGGCTCTTCACAGTTCATTTACTTCCCCAGCAGAGTCGCCATTTTTGTTGTTCACCAAAAGTGATAACCCAAGAGCACCTGCAAATCTTTCTATGAAATGGCCAATTTCAGTCTACAAAACACATCAGGGCTTGGACAACATAACATAGGACCCTAATTGATCCTTCTGCACTTCAGGTTCTGCTAGACCTAGGGGGAGACACCCTTTTGATGCACTAAATACAACAATTACAAACACATAACTGCATCAACATTAAGCAGATAGATCATTTCACAAGCTTAATAGGTTAGGAAACATTACAGATTGGCTAGATCTGTACAAACAATAGGATGAAACAGAGCTTGGAAAGAATGGAACACACACCCCTAAACATAAAGGGAAATAGATTTGTCTTTTAAAATGCTGATCTGAAACCATCCCCAAATCTGTCAAAGACCAGTGCCTTATTCATTGGGCAAGAGTCGCACACACAAAACTACAAAATGTTAATCACAGCTGCAAATTGGTTTTCCTTACAACATATCCCTGCATTAATACCTTGTACTGATGCATTACTCAATCCATTCATAAAATTATCAGATCTGGGACACATTCCATTGTTTATGACTGATTATAGAATTTAAACTCTTCATTAAAGAATGCCTACAAACAGTCATACAATCTCCTTGAGATGACAAATTATAAGCCTCCTTGAGGATTCAATTCATAACAATTAAATGCATACATAGAGACAATATCATGGGAAATTTACTCATGCCTGACACAAGTAAGACCTGCAACTAGAAAACAATCTGTCATCCTGCAATGTAGCCTCTATACCCTGAATAGATCCATAGAACTTTACAAGTTTGGGTCAAGAATTTCAGAAAATGGAAGCCATGAAAACTGGAGCACTTCCTCACAGAATTCTGGAACCCTTACAACTGAGAAGAATTCGGAATAAAAAGAGGAGAGAAGGAAATCAAATCTGCAACTGAATTGCCAAGTGTCTCCTCTTTAACTAAATTTTGTTCCCGTGGAAACTGCTTCTAAAATATCTCACATTTGTCAAAATTAACTTCATAATCGGATTCCTCACTCCGAGAGCTTTCCAAAAACATATAACACTTTATACTTTGGCAAAACATTGAGCCCTGGGCGAATTAATCCTTAACACGGACCCATCATTTAAATTTTTCGAATTTCTCTATAGTTTAAACTATATCATTTAATCATTTTAAATTTGATTTTTGCCTCCATTTGTGCTCTGATGCCTTGCCACGTGGTGGGGTCTGATTGGCTGATGGGGTCTACTGGGCGCCACCTGGGATGACACCTCATCTTTTGCCACTTGTCGGCCACGTCACCACCACTGGGCTGCTTGCTTGTATGCCATGTCATCGCCACTGGGTGCCACCTCATTGAGACCCACCTACTGGACCGCTGATTGTACCCGCCACCTGTGTGCCACGTGGACAGCTCTCGTTCACTTTCTCTATTTCGCGGGGTTTAAACTACGTGCATCTTCCTTCGTGAAATAGCGTGAGCCGTTGATCTCTCTCGAACTTGCTCACTCGTTAACCCGGCCTTCGTCTGCAAAATTTCGCCTGTTTGCCTTGGGAAGCATGCCCGCGTGGGGTCCACTTGGTCTTCATCCAGTCAACTCCTATGTCACCTCGGGAAGCGTGCTCACGTGTGGGCCTGCCTTGGGCACCCATAGGCACCTTGTGTCAAAAGCCTTTATGGCTTAGACATTATAGTATAGTGCGTTTTTGTATATAAATACTAAAAGCTCCCAGTGCACAGCCAATGTGGGATAATTATCTTATGCTTGGGACTGCATTTTGAAGGTTTTCTTGAGACTTTCATGGCGATTTCTTGATTTGATCGAAAATGTTGGTCTTCAAACAGCACGTGAGGGAGGGAAAATGCTGGGAATTACTAAAGTCTTCTACAAGTTCTCCAACACCATGTTGCCCAATCTCCATTGCTATCTGGTGCACATTACTTCTCACACCTCTTTCTAATTTCATTTTGCTTGCTCTTTGTGATGGTTGTTGCCACGTGGGAAGGGGAAGATTTTAGTATTGCTATTTGGTTGAAAGATTTAATTAATTTCCTTCAATCACCACTCCACATAGAATACACAGCAGGGAGGAGAAATGTCTGGCATTGCATTTGCCAAAAACATTTGCTTGAGAGTTTTTCTGTGTTGGCTGCTACCATGCCCCTTTTCAAAGATTTAAATGATTCATTTGCCATCTTCTATTACCACACAGGGAGGGAGGACTGTTGAAGCATTGCATTTACTTTAATGTTTTAATTGCTGCTCTTTCTTACAGCCCCTTTGCCAAAAACGTGATCAGCCATAGCATGGGGGAGAGGATTGCTATTTGCATTGGCTGGAGTTTATAAAGTCTTCTCTTTGTCAAACTTCAAGCATGGAGGATGTTGGCAAAGTCATGAAATTTGGCTTACACCTTCCACATTACATTTGGTTGAAAGGTTTAATGGCTTTTCATATGCCAATGCATTTAATTTGAAAGTTTAAATGGTCTTCTCACACCATGGCTGCCAAGTGCATTCACATTTTTTAATGCTCTTCTTTGTCGTTGAAGGAGGATTTGACTCCAAACTCGCCAATTTTAAATTGCCTGAAGTTCATAATAACATCTTGAACTCTTATGACATGCCTCGTGATTACAAACCACATTTCAACATTATGAAATTCTCTTAGCAAACCAAGTTGCGATTAAAATCAATGCACGGGCATGAGCCAGGTCGGGCCCCAAAATGGGTCCGACTAAAAAATTTTTCGTTTTCATACAACTGACTTCTGAAAAGCTTTGCGGACCTCAAACATACCTTTGGAGACGATCGGCTTCGTTTTCGGATCATAAAATTGCATTTTACAACCTTCAGGCAATTACGCCACAATTTTCGCATTTAATCGCGAAGACGTAATTTTCAAACCTGTCAAAACATCTTTCTGGAGCTCGCCATCTGACAGGCGTGTACTCTGATATACAAGGATGACATCTACCAAACGGTTTCTCAAGATGAGTCCCGAGCGAAGAGATATTAATTTCCGAAAATGGCCAACTGGCTTTGTCGACACTATGGGCCTGATGAAGTCAATGTTCTGGCAACACATGATGCCTTTCTCAAAAATATCAAACGACCTTCGTAGGCCCTCAAATTTGAAACATAGGTACCTTTAAGTACATAATAAAACTTTGGATTCTCAGTTCAATCACCAGATTGACAGGATGCAAACAGCGCGCTCACCAAAACGGCTACATTAACTGATATAACACTGGAGTGCGGATAACTGAATTTGATGGCAAAATGAGCTCTTTTGAAAAACCGATCAAACGGATTGATAAAGACTTGAAATTTGAAATGTAGCTCACCATTTATACCAACATTAGCTCGGAACAAACATTCTGACATGATGCTCACCAGGACATTTTTACACTTGTGCAAACATCACAAACTACAAACGGATTGAGCTTTGAAAATTGAGCAAACGGATTCATAAGGACTTGAAATTTTGCATGTTGACTCACATTTATGCATAAAATTGAATCCACTTTGAATTTTTTCATGACGATCAACAGGGAAAAAGATGTAATCGCTCAAAGTAGGCTACTCAATAAAATTTGCACTTGTGCCTAGAATGCACTTTCAGCTCACCCCTCGAAATGGGTACTTGATAAACTTCTCCAAACTGAATTCTAAAAGTTGCAACACACTAAATAGGCCAAATGAAAGGCGTGGGACATGAATCCCGATCCTTACCCTCTGAAAATCAACCGGCTCCATTTTACTCGTTAACTAGGCCATTCAAACTGACTTATTCAAGTATGCAGAGCAAATTTTTGGATTGGGACTCTAAACTTGACTCAATTTTAACCAGTCCCAACACAAGGATGCTTTAAAGTTTTCTATGATAGTTTAAGGGAAAGGAACATACGATACAACCGACACTCAATATGGTCAGATAATTGCACCGCACAATTCAAGAATGCAAGGATGTTCTATTGGTTGACAAGGATGCATGTGATAAGTGGTGTACAACATTTTTGGAATTTCATTGAGGCTGGACATGGTAAGGGAGAGCACGATGGTGCAGGAGCATGTGTGAAAAGAGCCCTAGCCAGGGAAGAATTGAAGTACGAAGGTGGTGCTGAGTTGGTAGATGCAGAAATAATTGTGCGATAGTGTAAGTCTATGATGGGTCTAGTTAATCCAGGTACGTCATTGGTTCGTAGATATTTTTGGTTGATCACTAAATCTAACATTGAAAACAATTTTTGTTTTATATTAATATTGTTGATTTTTGTTGTTTATATTCATATTGTTAATTACATATGCAAATATTCATTTAAATTTATAAAAGGGCAGCCACCAAATACAACGAATACACAATAATGAATTGAATACAAGGAGTTTTGTAGGGTTAATTCAACATTTTAGAAATTTTATCAAATCATATTCCATGATTGCAATGTTTTATATCATATATTTTTGTTGTTTATATTCATATTGTTGATTACATATGAAAATATTCATTTAAATTTATAAAAGGACAACCACAAAAAACAACGAATACAAAATAATAAACTCATTACACATTTATTGGATCGAATATCGATATTTATATATATAAAAAAAGGCATGTCTGGCAAGTCAATACAAGTATTACAAAAATGTGGCATATGCCATGTCCAAATCAATATACAATAAAAATGTAGAATATATCTACATGTATTGGTCATTCTATGACAAAAAATAACACTATATGATCCTAAACTTGTGGTGGATCATCAAAATCAAGTCTCTTCGGTGCAGTACACGGCTCTATAGATGGTTGTAAAACCACAATTCAAAAGCCAAGTTAGAATTCTTTTGTAGAAAATATGATGCAGGAGCATCCATTCAAGGCATTCAGGGTACCAAGGTGAAGAATGGTACAAAGTCATCCAATGAAGAAAGGATACCTATAAGGTCCTCACATGATGTAATAATGGCCATTAGAGCCAACCAAATTGGAAAAATGTAATAGGAAACCCAAAAGTTGAAAATTGCCAATATGTGCAAAATTGACAATTTTGGCCTAGAACTTGGTTTTTGGGTAGGAGATGAATTTTATGAGTAAAATAGGTTTGGAGGGTCATATAATGACCATAGGGACTGATTCCATGCATTGGATAAGCCATTTGAGCAAGTTGACAACTTTGTGTGACAACATGACAACTTTTTGTGCATTTTTTTGTTGTCAAAAGTTGCAAAATTGCATTTTTGGTGGTTAGAGGGTAGTTATCCATTTGGATTCGGTTTGGGATGATCCAAACACTATATAAACCTTGTAATAAATCCCTTAAAAAAGGAGAGAGGCGATTGGAGACCGAAATACAAGTTTTGATGCTTCAATAAAGGTGAAATAACCCTGTTTTTCTGCATTTTATCACGTGGCAGTCTGAAACTCTTTAATTTTCCATGCATTTATGAATTGATTTCTGTTCAAACTTGATTTGAGGTTGATATATGATGTATTATCTTCATTTTGATACCAATATTGATTGATTTTGTGTCCATTTGAATAAGTTATAAGCATTTTTCTATAACCGGTTAAAACCCAGATTTAGGGTAAGCAACAGGCTTGTAAATGTAATTTCTTTCATTTCATTGCATGTATTGACCCCAAACTTGGAAAGGGGATTGGGGAAGATGTAAATTACCTTGTAAAACCATCGGTTTGAGGTTTTGCAGGGTTGGCATCCTTGAAAGTTGCAGATTTGCAGGGTTAAGCATGATGAAGATTCTTGGTAGGGTATTGGTTTGACCAATCTTCCTTAAGAAGGGTACCTTTTTATGAAGGAAACCATCTAGGAAGGTCCTAGGGATGGTGTAGGGTCCATCAATTTGATGGTAAGGTGCTTGGAGGTCAGACATTGACCAAGCCCTAGTTTCCCAGGGTCTACATGCTCAAATTTGGGGCTTTCTATGTTGCAGGTGGTTTGAGTCTAATTCCTCTCATATTTAAGCATTTTATGACATATATTGCCACTATCCATGAGATGGAGTTCAGGGGTTAATATTTGAGGGGTTTTCCTTTGTTAAATGACCCACTTTTATGCCATTTTGCAGTCCAAAAGTTGTAGCAGCAGAGACATGGTCCAAAACAACCCCTATCAAGTTTCACATATGTTGAAGAAATTAAAAAAGGGTATCTGAAAAGCCAAACACTTTGTCCAGTGCTTTGGAGAAGTTTTGAGTTAGTTGCTCTAGAAGGTCGCTACAGGGCTACAAGAGGGGCAATTAGGCCTCTTTGGCAATTCTTGGTGTTTGAGTGCTCCTTTGGGTTTTAGGTCTCAAAGTCCACCAAGACCCATTCAATTGATTTTTGTAAGGTGTCATGAAGTATCTTAACCATTGGTGAGTGCCTCGGGGTGTTTGAAATCTATTTTGTGTCTTTTATGCCATTTGATCTTGTTTGGGGAAGGGCTTTGAAACCTTGTATTTCCCTTATATGCTTGATTGGTTTGAATCTCTCAGTCCACCACACTTACCTCTGCATCAAAATAGTTCACAATTAACAATATAACTATGCATTTCACTTTAATTCCTTTGCAATTGAAATGTAGATTACCTCATCGGCTAATCCAGGAGCTAATGTCTTCGCTCTCCTCTCCTTGTCACTCTTAGGAGTTTTCTCAAAGACATACTTAAATGGATCCACGTTATGGCCGTACCGCGAAGGAGTCTATTGTAGATTAAATGTACAATTAATACAATGTATTATCATAAATATATCAAAAACACTTAAAAGCTATAATATAGAGAACAATGACGTACCTGTGCCTGAGATGCTTCTCCAATGGACTGAGGATGGCTCACCATCGATGTAGAAACTGTCGCTATTACCTATACAAAAAATGTATAAAGATTAAATAAAACTAATATAATGATAAGTATTGAAGGTTGAAAACAATTAATTTTACATATCAAACAAAAGTGTACCGGATCTTGAGATGCTTTTCCAGTGCAAGGAGGAGGGTTTGCCATTGACGAAATAGGTATGGATATTTCCTGTATGAAAAAATTATAAGATTATAATATATCACAAGTTCACATGTACGTGTGCATATAATCATGAAATCAAAAAATAAAGTAGAGATACATACTTCCGCCCTCTCTTGATCCGCGGGCGAATCAGGTGCATTCAACATATCCACAAAGCTGAATGGTCGCTGTACATGTAAAATAGACAAAAAACACTAATCAATCTACAAACCCCAACTAATACTTGATTTCAACATTTTCAAACAATTGTACTACTAAAAATGTGTTCAATTACCTTCTTCACACGTTTTGGCGTCTTCGAGGAATTCTTTTTGTTAGGATGACCCTAGACACAGAGGGGGTACCCTAAAAACACAAAATTAACATGAGATATTAGTACAGATAATAAATTAAACATAATTTTAAAAATCTAAAATGAAATGACTTGCATATTCCATCAAAACAATACATAAAAAGAGTTGTACAAAATATGATACCGTATAGCCTTGTAGGCCAAAATCGATCACTGAGAGCGTGATGTCATCAATCTACAACATTCCGTCCCCTGTCAACACCTACAAACCAGAAATTGGACCAAGAATTAAAGATAGTTAGTACATCTTGTATTTTTTTGAATTCAAAGTGTACTATTCTATTTTAACATGTTACAAAATTTATACCTCAGGCATCAAAGTTGCAACTATGGTAACTGGGGGAGGTGTATGGGATACCGCTGATGCATCCTGAAATGCATATTATTTGTCTCAATTTAAATCGATGTATAAATGAATATTCATTTATGTAATTACAAATTTAAAGTGACTGATAAATAAAATGCTCTGAATTCAAATCAATGCATCTGTGTCTATGGCTCATGGGAAAACACCATGTCCATCAACTCATTTATCAGCGCGACATCCTCAACCACGTGAGCCTGACATCTACAACTGCAAATCGTGCATAGATGATATGAGTATCCATCTGCACCGACTGCATCATCTATCCCCGAGCATATCCCCGAGCAACTAAGACACATATGCTTGATGGGCTCTCTGTCACCCTCTAACGACTCATCATCCAATACAATAGGGTGTGCTAATGATGTCCCATGTTGGATGATGACACCAGTCAATGTTGTGGCCGCCTGAAGATTCTGTAGCTCCATCAACTCTTTCAGCTCTAATGGGACAACCTGATGAACCTTGGGTTTGGGTGCTAGGGGGCGGTGACTCTCCGCAGCTAATCGCCTACGGGCTCCAGGTCTATCTTGGGCAGAGCCACCACCTCTACCATGAAACTCTCTTATGTCAAAATAGTTTGGCCGCACATTGAGCACAAACTCACAATATATTTTTCTCAAAAAATATAATGGCACCTCATAATTATTACAAGGTGGATCATCAAAGACCATCCACCACCTCTGCCAAAAAAGATTCTTCATCTGCACATTGGTACATCAATGTATGGGAAACCTCTTTGCATTAAGAGGTAATGACTGACCAGTTTTGGGATCAACAAAAAGGGCACATATTTGTTGTTTAGAAATATTTTTGTTTTTTACTCCATCGTATGATAGCCCATTGGCATAGAATTGACGACACCTATTCCTAAAGCTTCCCCATTTGGTAATTTCTATGGAAATAGCTATGGCACCACTAGCTAATGTTTCTAGGCTAGTGGCGAGGGATTGATGATGGTCAAGTTCAGAAGTTTTCAATTTTACAATCAATCTATTGATTTTAGATGTATTTTGTCCTAACTGATTAATTAATTCTTCTTGTGTTTCGGCTGTGCGGTTAAAAGGAGGAATTGGGGGTTGTTCTTGTGTGTTTTCAAGAGGTGCATTTGGTTGTTCTTGTGGGTTTTTCAGGAGGTACATTTGGTTGTTCTTGTTCTGGATTAGAAGAATCTGGTTTTTGAAACAAAAAATGAAAAAACTTAATCAAAATTAATGAAATTAAATTCAAAATGTAAAACAAATTGCATAAACTGGAAAGAAAGACAAAAATAAACAAAAACTAACCTTGATCCATAGCCTGGAGGACAAATCTAGCACCCCGTTTGCGGTTTAGGTGAGAAAATGGGGAAAAAAGGAAGTTAAAAATGCGATTTACGGATAAATGAGACCGAATTTTTTAAAAAAATTTTTTTTTACCAGGCACCGTATGTAGTTTTATCTAGATTATTAGCGTGTACGTGCTCATTTTCCTATAAGCAGCGTGTATGTGCTCATTTTCCTAGGAATAGCGTGTACGCGCTCATTTTCCTAAAAAGTAGCGCATACGCGGGAATTTGAAATTTTAAAACCGCGTATGCGCTGCTTGTTTTTCCAAGTTTTTTTTGGGTGGTGTCCACTTTTCTGACCACCATTTTTGTGCACATGCCCATCTATGTATGTACGTATGTATATGTATGTATATAAGTATACATATAAATGTATACATACATACATACATACATACTTATGTATGTATGTATGTATGTATGTAGATGCATACATACATACACACATATTGTGATGCACCACCTGTTAAGGGACATAAATACTTCTAGCTTTGGTGCTACCTTGAGATAGTATACTTGAGTTTGATAATATAGTCATTTTTATGATTAGATCTTAGTATGATATGTTGCTCATGTGTCCTAATAATATAATTATGCTCTTGAACGTTGTATATTTAAGGTGAAATTGAAAACAAAATATGGCTTAGTTGGTTATGCAATAACCTCAAATAAAGAACATGTCTTTGAATTGAATTGGGTGTGAGGATCCTCCCTATGGCGAGCAAAGTAAGTGGAAACACTTTATGACATGTGATGATTATAAGTTCTTAGGATTGTTATTTATTTATGTATGCTATATAACTGATTGACCACTATGGAGATTTTATGATGAATTGGATCTTAATAAAATAAGCTCATGATATTGCAAGTGAAACTGTGTTTAGACCTAGGGATCATGTCAGCTTGCTTCTCAATAATTTCTAGCAATATGTTCAAACAAGCAATAGAGGTATGTAAAGTGCATGCATAAAGTTGTAATTGTGATAATGTAAAAATATTGTGGTCTCTCCATATTATATAGTTAATGGTGTCAAGGTATAATTTAGAAGAAGTTTTCACCCACATCCATGAGTTGTATATACTCTTACTCTTTGAGGATTTGGACATATACATCATCATAATTTAATGCCCAGACAATATGAAATATGATATATGCTTTATATTCATGCTTCATGAGAATGGTACTCATATTATGGTACCGATTAAAGCAATGCAATAATTTATAACAACAATCTTGATCAATCAGACCTATCTGTGTCAGCTCGACTGCAGTAGTTGCTTATAAACGTATACTGGAGACTAGCATAACCATGATGAATTCATTACGGAAAGTGTTGGTATGGTTGGTTTCTTGGTGTGATCAGAAATTAACAAGCATGGTGCAAGACACTGACTTCTTGCCATCGCATGCAATACCCAAGACGGTCCTTGCCATTAATTCTTCATCTACTATGATCCTTGGAGAGAAGGTCGGCTCTGCAAACTTTAATGTGAGATGGGCAAAATAGCAATGGTATTGTGACTTGGTTGTCATCTATGATTCTCCTATTGCCTAGGAAATTAATTATGGTCAGCTTAGTATCTAAAGATTTCTTCTTACAATAAAGCTTCTATGAATATTGCCATCAATGTTCAGGTATGTAGCGTAGCCTTTGGACAATCTGGGTCATTTTCTTGTCTATTAATATAAGAGATAACAAGAGATCAATTTAGTAAGACATTCCCAACTATAATACCACACAGAAATCTCTGCTATGAATGTTTTCCCGGGTATGATTAATGTGTCCCAAAAGTAAACGAGTCCATAAAAGAGTATAGAGGCAACAAGTCTTTAAAGATTCATGAACAAATCTATTTTGTGTATTGGCCGAGCCATCACTGCATGTGAGGAAATGATATTGTGAGGGAGTCTGTCTAATAGTATATAGGCCAGCACAATGAGTGAAGTCTATCAATACTGTTATAATAACCCCTCCTATACTATTGGTTACATTTCTATTAGACTGAGAATTGAAAAATAGAATTGTAACGACATTTCATGTCCTCTGTTCCTTAATTGCTAAAATGATCTTTGGGTACAAATAGTTAAAACTAAGTAGTAAGCTGTTAATAGTTTCTAAGGAGATTGGGTGCTTTCAGCTTGTCCATGTCCACATTTTGATTCTTGCAATTTATACCCATCTTCAAGTGAAGTTGATATGAGAGAACTCTCATGTATAAGTAACTGTTGATATTACCGAGGGATATTGTAGCATAGGTGATGATAATTTGATTTAAATTTCAACAAAATATTTTATTATTTTTATAGTATTCGGCTATAAACACTATAAGATTATCTTCTAAATTTTTTTATTTCTAATTATCTTAAGCTTACGTGGTTTTGTTTTAAAATATGTTCTTGTTTGAATCCAAGTTGGAGAAGGAATGGTTTAAGGTTTAAGCTTAATAATATGACCCTAAATTGGCTTAGTTAAACTAAGAGGTTAGTAATTTCCTCCTCACCAAACCTTGTTGCAACTTTCAAAAGTTATAAAAGAATGAAACTTCTAAATGGTTATTTCCCTTACACACACATATGCATACATATATAAAATGTGTGTGTGCGCTTAACTAGGGAAAGATAGAGGGGGAGAGAAAGGGGGAGAAATAGATAGAGAGGAGTGGAGAGAGGGAGAGACAAGTAAATAAATATAGAGGGGGGGTGGTGTAGAAAAAGAGGGAGAGAGAGAGATGGAGAGAGAATGAGGAATAGAGATTATTGATAACTTTAAGAAACCCCTATATATAATCTTAAGGTGAGGGAGAGACATAAGAAGAGAAAAAAGAGATAGGTAGTGATAGATTAATAGAGGTGGACAATGGTAGAGACATAGGTAGAGAGGGAAGAGAGTGAGAGATATAGAAAGATAAAGAGGATATGCTGAGATATAAAGAGATAGGAAAATAGAGTTAGAGAAAGATATGGCTAGAAAGGGTTAAAGAGGAGTAAGAGGGATATAGAGAGATAAATGAAGTGATAGATATGGAGGGAGAGATAGAGTGAATGAGAGAGTGGTAAAAATATTGAGATATAGATAGAGATGGAGTAGGCAAGAGTGATAGAGTTAAAGGAGGTGATATAAATAATTAATAGAGAGAGGAATAGAGAGTGAGGGAGATAGACAAAGGGAGTGAGATAGTGAGAGAGACAAGACTTGGGTGAAATTGGGAGTGTGTGTATATATGAGTGATAGAAAGATATTAATATAACGTGATAGAGAGAAATAAAGAGAGGGAGTGATAGGGAGAAAGGGAGAAAGAGGGATAGGAAGTTGGATATATATCTTAAGATAGATACATGGTAAAGATAGAGTGTAAAAAGAGAGAATGTGAGAGAGAGATATAAGTTGACAGAGATAAATAGAGGGAGATATAGAAGAAAAAATATGGAGAGATGGAGAGAAAAATAGAGATATAGATATAGAGGTGCACAAATAGGGAAAAGGAGAGAGATCGAGATGGATATAGACAAGGAAGGTATCGAGAGATAGAGATAAATAGTATAAAATAGAGATAGAGATGAAGATAAATGAAATGGAAAATAAAAAGATAGAGAAATAGAGAGGTAGATGGAGAGAGGTATGGTGGTAGTGCTGGTAATGGAGCTTGATTATCTTCTTGATTAAAAAGTTTTTTATTTAATGTAGGAAAAATGGGGTTCACTAGTCTAAACATACAAACTAGGAGTGAAACCCAATCCCACCAATAAGATCGAAGAACAACCAATAGGCCCAAATACAAACCCGTGAGAGAGAGTGGAACAATGATTGACTATTATCTTTTATGTTTGATTGATTTGATATGATTAGAGACATAACAAATGAAAGAACTAGGTCAAATGATGCAAAAGTGGAAATAATCAACATAAACAAACAAATTGAGAGTCGAGAGTCAGTTGAAATGTATAGGTCTGAAAAAGAGATCATATAGGAATATGTGTCTATAATCTAAGCTCAAACTGGCTAGACACAATGGTTAAGCATGCTACTCCTGGAATTTGTCTAGGTTTAGAACAAGAATCAAACTAGTCTGAGGAGCCTCCAAGCTAACTTCTGGTCAAACTTCAAGTCGAAACACCTAGACTATAATGTTGAGTGCCCTATTCTAGGTGGACTATGGTGCTAGGTTCCTTAGTCTTGAGGAAAAAGTTTCTTATTGTTAGTGTCTACCCATTTTCTGAAGAAACTTTCTAATAATCACTATATATTTTTGAGTTATGGGAGCTCCTGTACCTTCAAACTAAATTTGGAATCCATTTTTGAGTTGCACATGCACAAAAAGAGAAGAAAATGGTGTCTGCTTGTATAGGGGATTGATTAAGTCAAACCCTGGGTTGGAATTAACCCTACAAGAATGATGATGAAAAAAAGAGCTTACTCTTGTAGGGAAAAGACTAAATACAAAATGAAATTATTGAATTAAAATGGTAACATGAAATGATTATACCTTTGATTCAATGCATGCTCTTAGGATAAATCCTCCAAGTGTTGATGCAATAACATGATAAATCATCACAAAATCCATCATTAAAATATAAATGAAGATAGCTTGTTGTACCTTGATGCTCCTCTCTTGAAGAAATTAGGAATGCTTGTGAGTGAAATTGAGATGATAAAATGACTTAGGGATGATGTCTTATATAGGGTTCTCAACTTAATTTACATTTTAGTTTGACCTACAATAGTCATATCAAAATTTTGAAACCAACTTCAATATTGTTAAGGCTAAGACATTTCTCTCTTGAATTTTTAGCCAAAAAGTGTTGGACACTTCATACTTTTGAAAAGTGTCTTGACAAATTAGGCCCCAACTTTTAAGGAAGTGAGATAATAGGGCTTTAATATTAAATATAGAATTTATATTACGATTGGCAACATTCAAGTGGGGAATAAATCTTCATGAAATTTAAAAGAGGATAGAACTCAAATAAGGTAAAAATGATTTAGGAAGGACGGGATAGTAATGTAATTACCCAAAGAGAATGAAAAATCTTAAGGGGTTACTATTTACCACACTACATTTAGCCCTCACTTTAGCAAGATTATGAAATTATCCTTATACTCATGGTAAAGTAGAAATGAAGAGATAAAGAATTAGAGAGAAAGACAACCTAGGAATATCATGACACTAACTTTGAGGGATGATCAATCCCAAGCATAGGGTCCTTTTAATCCATGCAAATAACCTTCAAATATATACATCAACCAAGCAACCTTAGTAGTAAAGAAAAAAATGGTTCCAAGTCAACTAGTTGAAGAGACCTCAATGTCAAAAATGACTCAACCACTAATATCATTCTCAACATGTTATAGCAAGAGCACGAGTAAACTTGTAGAAAGAAAAAGGATGTACACCAATTGAGGAGACAAGAAATAATGATACAACTAGCAATGTATGTTATGCTATGGATAGATGGAATACATACATACATACATACATACATACATACATACATACATATATGTATATATACATATATATATATATATACATATATACATATATACATACATATATATATACATATATATATATATATATGTATGTATACATATATATACATATATATATATATATAATATACATATATATACATATATACATATATACATACATATGTATACATACATACATATGTATACATACATATATATGTATATATATGTATACATACATATATATGTATATATATATATATATACACATACATATACAGACACACACACATATATATATATGTGTATATATATATATGTGTATATACATATATGTATATATATACATACATACATATATATATACATACATACATACATATATATATATATATGTATGTATGTATATATATGTATGTATGTATATACACATATATATATGTGTGTGTTTGTGTGTATACATGTATATACATACATATGTATGTACATACATATGTATGCATATATATATGTATATGTATATACATATATATGTGTCTGTGTATGTATATGTATATATATGTATATGTATATGTATATATATATATGTATATACATATACACACACACACATATATATGTACATGTATATGTGTGTACATATATATATGTACATATGTATGCATATATATATATATATATGTATATATGTATGTATATCTATACATATATGTATAGATATATATATATAGATACACACACACACACAGATATGTATGTATGTATGTATGTATGTATGTATATGTATTAATGTATGTATATATGCATACATATATACATATACATGTGTATATACATATATATACATATATATGTATATATGTATATATATGTGTGTGAAGATGTGTTTATTTATGTGTGTACACATGTATATATGTATAGAGAGAGAGAGAGAGAGAGAGAGAGAGAGAGAGAGAGAGAGAGAGAGAGAGAGAGAGAGAGAGAGAGAGAGAGAGAGAGAGAGAGATTCCATTGGACAACAGAGTGTGTTATGTTGTGTGATCCATGATAAGAAGATTACAAAGCCAAATCGCTATTTTCTAGATAATTTAAAAATTTGAGTGCAAAATGAGTCTAGCAAAGTGAATCATACACATATATTACCATACAAAACCTTATTTTTGCAAGTTGATCTTAAAAATCAACAACAAAATGGTTGCTACAATATGCAACAACACAAACATTACCAAAAAATCCTTTATTTGTAAGGTAATCCAAAACCTTGAATTCAAAATTATTATTGTAGTGTGCAATAACATTAACATCAAGCATAAACATATGCTAGAGATCCATATCAAGCATAAAAATATGCTAGGAAGAAAGATCCTTGTAAAAGTTGTAACTATTTAAGCAAGGAAAAGAGATATCTTACAACAAGTGTAAAGGGATCTTTTTAAAGGATACATGAATATCAAAGAGTAGAGGAAGGGATCTTTTTCTAAACATATCTACCTCCATAAAGAGATGAGATATTTGATTAAGATAAAATCTTTAGTTAAAAGGGGAAAGAGACTTATTACACACAACTTTCCAATTGCTAGGAAAGGATATTATTGAAGGATTACGCATTTTCAATCACCAAGAAGAGCTGATTTAAAAAATATACATCCTTTCAAGAAAAAATGAGGTCCTCAATTATATGTAGGAAAGGCAAACCATTTTGAAAAGATATAACTCGACAAGAGGAAAATGGACCTTAGAAGGAAGGAATGTTTGAGAAATATTATTTCACTCCAACATAGAGACAAGAATAAATAAGCTATTATGTGTTGGAATCAATGAACACTGAGAGGGTGGGGGGTGAATCAATGTTGTGGAATTTACAAATTTATTGAACTAATTCTTTAACCACCAAATGCAAAGAATAGAAACTATAATGCAGAAACACAAAACAAATAACCTCACAACCATAACACCAGAATTTTTACGTGGAAACCCAAAAAGGGAAAAACCACAGTGGGATTGAGCACCCACAATATTATTACACTATGGTTAGTAGTAAAACAATATTACAAAAGTAGAATGCACTTGCATCTAGGCACAATTACAAAATAGGGTTGCAACCCTGGAGAACTCACTATCCTACAAATGAGATATAGAAGAAAATACAAGTTCGCAATTGGAGTATAACATCTAAAAATTCCAGTAATCAAATTCGATTAGGCTCAAGAATGATCTATTGTCACTACTTTGAAAAACTGCTATGTTCTACTCTAATATCATGTACTGGATCATGAAAACTTAAGATGCGCACGTGAAACTGCGCTCAATCGCTTCCAACACACTCTTGCATACACACACACACAAAATCATCATTCAAGTAGATCTTATGTATCCACACTATAATGGATGGAATTTGCCACCTTAGGAAAGATGAATCCCTAAGGACAAATTATCCATCCGATAACCTCTTTGAACAAGCGCAACGCTGAGCCAAAAGCAAAAGGAATGATCTAGATCTATCAGAGAACTGAGACAAACCTCTGGTGAACTAAAGAAAGGTTCTGTAATCGGACAATAGCGTAGGCCGAAGACTGCAGTGTGGATTGAGGAGTGCAACGTGATGTGCTAGTGTCTTAGGTGGACAAAACACAAAGCTAGACAAATATGTCTGGTTCTTACGGACATAAGACAAAACATAAGCATAATTAGCTAAAATACTAACTATCTAATGAGATAACCAACTACGAATGAATAAATATAGAATGTACACAATATAGGTGAAATAATCTGTGAACCACTTAAATTAAAATATGAAGCAGAAAGGATAGAGCAAATAGGGAACCTAGGAATCTCTCAAGTTTGTTAGGAAACTCATAGATACTGAGAGGGGGGGTCAATCAGTATCTAACCGGTAATTAGAATTTCTCAACTTAAAACATGCAGAACATATTATAACAGTGTACTGGTATGCAAGAAATAATGAGATAAATAGAATTAAAAACATCCACATGAAAATCACACCATAACACAAGGATTTAACGAGGAAACCCGGTGTGGGAAAAACCTCGGTGGGATTTGTGACCCACAATATCCACTTATTGTCCAATAAGAGAATATTACTTACAAAAGGGGACCTGCACATGCAGGAAGGCCAACTGCCTAGAGCTCACTACTCAATGGGAAGTCTCACTGACTTACAATGTGGATTATACAAATCCAATATCTTGTATTGCTTTACAATAGCATCTATAATGCCCGATCCAGTACCAATTTCTGCTCTTTTCTTTACATAAAAACCTTTAACCTATATTTCGCATAGTAGGTTTGCCTGATGTCTTCATTTTTCGCTTACATCACTTACTTTCAAAATGTCTACAATGATCTCTTTTATATATAAGTCATTTTACAACTTGCCAAGTCGGCTTACAAGGTTTTTACAATAATAAACAAATTGTAATATAACAAAAATCCTATCGGCCTTTGTGCCAGTATGCTTCCTTTCTCTGTGCCGGTGTAGAGTGTGATCTGTTGATGTCGGTGAACTATCTTGCCGGTGTAATGCCTTGCCGGTGCCATAAGATTGTAAGGTTGCCATCAATGAAAAAACCTTCAATCACATACAATGTCTCATTGGAGTGTGCATATGCCAATAATCTCCCCCTTTGGCATTGATGGCAACACTCGTGAGAAATTTCAAAAGTGTATCCAAAAATGTAAAGTCCAAAAATGTTACCAAAAAAAAATGTTTGCTCCCCCTAAGCATATGATTCCTGTGATATTTAAATTTTCTCATACCACTACAATCCTATGGCACCAAAAAGGGATTACATCAGAAAGATAGTTCACCGGCATCAACAAATCACACTCTACTCCGGTCTTTGATGAGGAAGCTACTTCTCAGGGGGAGTAGTTGGTATTTTGTATATGAACTTGGTATTATTGTAACTTTGGCATTTGATGTCAAAGGGGGAGAGATATCTATGGAAAAACACATTATCTTTTGGAGAGATTGGTATGGAAACTTTGATAACACATGTTGCTCCGAGGGGGAGAGATTGTTGTTTGGGAGAGACTATTACTCTCTGTATTCTGGTTATGATCTTTTTAGAGATTGTTGGTTATTGGTATTTGACATTTCTTTTTTGGCACTTTGATGGTTTTTCCATCTTGTGTGGCCATCAATGCCAAAGGGGGAGATTGTTGGTATTTTGGTATGGTTTTGTCATTGATGTCAACACCTACTAAAACACTAGCACTTTGGAGATCCAGCAACATTCACTAACAAGCAAGTAACTATTGCACAATTACTAGTATATGGTTCACCGATAGGATATAATGATCACCGACACTCAGAATTATGTGGAAGACACTTGGTAATGTCGAAGACATTGTTTGGACATCTTGTCCTGGAGTTTTGTTCATTGGTATATTCATATTTGCATATTTGCTTTTATCGGCAAGTAGGTCCAAGGTTACCTAGGGTTACACCGACAGGTTTATCTTTTCCAAATCAGCATGGCACGCTAAGGAAATGATTAATTATTGTTGTAAATGCATTAAGCCGACATGTTCAAATTGGTTATTGCATTAGACATTATATTTTTTGTAAAATGTTTTATTGTAATATCTTGTAGAGCCGACCTACTAAAATTGGTCTTAGGTTATGATATAAATGTAAGATCTTATTTGTAAGATCGAATGCGGAATGCGAAAAGAATTATGTGAAGGTATATGCAAGATTAAGTAGAGCTATACACGAAGACATTAGTTGAAGGTGAAGCTAGGTTTTTGTGAAAGCATATCAGCATTACACTGGTACTGAATCCAGCATATGAAGATGCTATTTTGTGCAGTACATTCTTATTGGATTTAACCATCCAACTGTAGTTAGTGTGACTCCCATTTTGTGATTGAGCAGTGAGCTCTAGGCTGTTGGCCTTTCTGAATGTGCAAACCCCATTTATGTACACTTACTATCTACAGTAGTATCATTTGATTGTGGGTAAGGTTTCCCATCATGATTTTTCCCCTTACAGGGTTTCCACGTACAAATATTGGTGTCATGTGTTGTGGATGACTTTGTGTTTTTGTTTCATGCATAAATCTTTACCGGTATAGCTATTAACTGTTAACACTATCTACTGACATACTTAACTAGTTTACCGGTATTAAGCATTAAGTTGGTTAAGTTGTTTTTGGTTTGAAATTAGTTGACAATTGATTCACCCCCCCCTCTCAATTGTCTCCAGGACCTAACAAAGTTTAGGATGCCAACGTGGTGCGTAGAAGCCAGTGCGCTATGTTGTCATCTGTACATCCAAAAAATGATAAATCCTAGAGTCCACTGACAATGAATGTGCCCACACCGCATCACATGTGCCTATTTGAAGATATGCTGCACAAACAGGGAAGCTACATGAGTGCATTAGAGGATGCAGATGACAAGGAATCACTACCACCGATAAGTGGAACTTATCTTCTATTATGCATAGTGTGCATCATATTTCTGTGAGATAAGGAAGCTGAGGTAAAGGAATATGTTTGAAGGCTGACATTGGATCTACCGGTGAATCAAAGGGATTCCTCAAGTGCACGAAATCGGGGATATGCATTGGAATGACAAAGAAGGCATGTTATGCCACCGAAAGAGAAAAAGAAGAGTAAAGAATTGATGAGTTTGTCAGCTTGACAAACCGACTGAGATGATATTCAATCTGATGATGAAGAAGGCAAAGTGGAGCAGCTAAAAATAGAGAATGAAACTGGCAAGTAGATGCCTTAGATGGAAACCACTGAAGGTTGATGACATGGTGTCATCAGGATGGCTACTGGTAAGAATAAGAACTGAAAAGGAAGTGCTGGAAAGAGGCTAAGAGATGTGCTTCTACTTGATGAGTATGAGCATGCTATGGATAGACATGTCTGGCAACCGGTTAAGGTGTTCCATCGACAGTTCAACAAAGAGAAGACATCAAGATTAACTGCAAAAGTGTGAGATACCGATAGGGTTAGTGAACCGATAGAAAAGAAGAACTGGTTGAGTGTTTGGTCGGTAATCTTGTCTAAACCGACACAAAGGTCCAAGTTGGTAGTTGGTTGACAAAGGTGCCATGTGGAATCAAGGTGGTAGACGTGCATGCAATGGTAGATGGAGTGTGTATCATCAAGGTTGTTGTAGAGTTGATCGATATTAATGGTAGACCCTGTAAATCATGGGGAGTGTTGCAAAGGTGTCTGACTCGAGGAAGGTCGAATTGAGGTGATCGATGCAGAGTGTCCAAGTGCAGGATAAGGTTGATTATGAAATCTATGAACTATCAATGGTGATTGATCTTGTGTCTCGTTGACTAACTGTTTGTGTTTTCTAAACTTAGCAAACATGTTTTTGAAGGTACGTTAATGGTGGTGATGTGCAGATAGTTGTCTGGGAGATCATATTGGATAAGATCTGATTAGATTTGGTTTTTATCAAGGTTGATGAGGAAACCCTAACTACCTAAGATTTGAATTGGCTTTTGGCGAGAAAACTAGGTTATAAATAAGGAAGCCAAAATCATTGAAGAGTGTTGCTAAAAGGGAGAGTGTTGCTTCTGTATGAAAGAGAAAATCAGTCAAGTACTCAATGACTATCTAAAAAGAGACTGAGGGTGTGCGAGTGAGAATGAGGTTGAGAGAATCAACTAGAAATAGTGAGAAAACTGGTAGTGTCCATACCAACAGAGAAGAAGTGAAGGTAACTGCAGAAAAGCAGGTATAGAACCAATAAAGTATAGTATCGGTAAAAAGAAGTAGAGCAGTAGAGAGAAGAGGAAACCAACAAAGAGAACCGATGCAGAGAAAACTGATAGAGAACTGGACAAGAGATCCAACAGAAAGATTTGAAGTGTTATAAAATCCATTTGTAACAAGAAGATAACTTTGGAATCAAAATATGTTTTTGTATTCATCGAGTTGTAGCTCCTTGGGTTGGCACCCTAAAATCAGGGGTTGGTGCTCCTTGGGTTTGTTGGCATTGCACACTCCAATGAGAATTGAAGGTGATTAAAGGTGTTGTAATTGATGGCAACCTTCTAGAATTGTGGAAATTGACAGGAACAACCACTAGAAGGCACCGACACCGGCATCGACATCGACAATAATGTTCACCAGCATCCCAGCCGACAAGAATAAAGTTTTGGTTTATTGTATTTAATTGTAAAATATCATTTTGTAAAGCCGACAAGGCATATTGTAATAAAAGTCATATATGTATGAGATCTTGAAAAATCATTTGCAATAGTGATGGATGGAATTTTGATGGTAAAAGTGATAAGTGAATATTAAGGCAGATTTTGTATAAGGGTTTATGGTTATTGTATGAGCTTAAACCGGTACTGAACCTGGCATAGCAGATGTTGAATTATAGTAGTACATTAAATTGGATTTTCATAATCCATTTTGTAAGTCAGTGAGAGTTCCTTTTGTAATTGAGCAGTGAGCTCTAGGCAATTGGCCTTCCTGCATGTGCAGGCCCCTCTTGTAAGTAATATCCATTAATTGGCTAGTGAGTGAATATAGTGGGTCACAAATCCCACCGAGGTTTTTCCCACACCGGGTTTCCTCATTAAACATCTTGTGTTATGGTGTGCTTTCTATGTTGTCTTTATTGTTCCTATTTACTGCATTAATTCTTTTTTACCGGTACACTGTTTTTTAATGCAAAATACTTAATAAGGTTAAATAGTCAGTAAATCAGTTAGATACTGATTCAACCCCCCCTCTCGGTATCTTTGGGACTATCATCAATCATAACAATTGGTATTAGAGCTTGGTCCTCTATTTTCAAAAGTCTAACAGCTTGAGGAAGATTCTGACATCGATAGAGATGGAGAATTTATGAAAGCAATTAGAAGGAGCTCTTGTGGACTATGATGCAGAGAAGTTAAAGAATATCAAACTTGAAGATGATCTGAGGACTACACAGGAATTCATTCAAGGACTTCAGGAGAATCTCACTATTGCCAGAAATAAGAGAAAAGAACTTCATGAGAAGATGCAGAGTAATGATGATGAAAAGGAAACTCTTAATGAGATTGTAAGCAAGATGAGACAAGAAAACATGACTTTGAGGAATGAAATGCAAGACATGAATATGAGATTTTGTAAAGATATTGAAGACAAAAAGAAGAATGAAGATGACTTGACTACAAGACTCAATGATGCTGAAAATGAAAATCTAAGACTCAGTCATGAAAATGATATGTTAAAGATAGATCTGATTCACATGGAACATGATAAAACTGAACTTATGAGACAAAAAGGAATTTTGGAAAATGAGTTGGCTATTGCAAATCAACATAAAGAGAAATTCAAGAAAAGTTCAAAAGAACTTGATGGTATGCTAAAAAGTCAGAAACCTAATGGAGACACTAATGGACTTGGATTTGAAGTTGGTGAAAGTTCTGGTGTTGCATATGTAGAAGATCCTAGAATCTATATTCATTTCCATATTAAGGAATTAGGTTCAGAAATATTGAAAATGTATAAAAATGTTATTTGTGATGAAAGTGGAATTGTGAAAACTGAACATAAGGTTATTGAAGCTTTAGGTTTTGTGGAAATCCTTGACATCCCAAAATTTCCTAAACAAGTAGTAATGATTGTGATTAGCAAAGTTCATGGTGAATTCTTTTGGCTAGACTCTATTTGTAAAATCACTAAGAAAGCAGTTAGGGCACTGACTGGCTTACCCTCCACTAGTAGCAGGCCATAAAACTAAAAAGGTTCCTAATAACACTATGATGACATTAACAGGAGAAACATATGACAATAGATCCCTGAGAGTGAATGATGTAAAAGATGTAAATGTTAGATTCATAAGTATGATTTTAGATTATAAGGCCACCCATGCAAATTGTCTCAACTCTATTTCTAGTCTTTGTATTAAAAGTGCATATGATATGGCCAATAGTGATGCAAAGATAGATACATGTGAGTGGTTAAAGGATGAGTTCATAGATAATCTAAAAAAGATCAAAGGAGACAAGAAAGGTACTTTTCATTTTGGCAATCTCTTGGTATGTCTGATGTTGTATCTTACAAAAGAGGTTCCTGGTATTGGTAAGAAAGACTTTGGTTATGATATACCGGTAGGCAGACAACTGTTAGATATCTTCATTGGTATGGGGACAAATAAGGATAACAATATCACTTAGTACTTCAAAACATTCAAAGAAAAAATAAAAACAAGAGAGAGATTACCACAAAGAATTGTAGATAAATATGAGAAGGAAATATGTTTTGTATTCAAGAAGGATGAGATATGGATGGAGGAAGTTCTTCCTAGAACTGTATGGGTAATAGAAATGGGATATGAGGCAGATGTAAACATAATTGAAACTTATGCCAAAGCCCTATTAGCAGCCCCTAGAGAACCGGAAGAAAAGGTTTTTGGAAATGCACAATCAATAGAAAGTGATGTACAAACATTGAAATAGAGAAAGAGAAGAGAAAAATACACAAGGAGTGCATCTAAACAAGTAAAGGAATTTAAGGAAAATGTCATGAATATCACTGGTATAAAGGAAAGTGACTTAGAAGGATTACAACCGGAGGCTCATCTCTCACCGGTTGGTACATCCTCTAATAGTGAAATTCTTGTTGAATTCAAAAGAGTAGATAGGAAGAGAAAACTCTCACCGGTACCCTCTCCTCCTCCCAAGAAAACAAGAACACCAAGGGAGAAGAAACAGGTAGTGAGACCACCGACAAAGAAGTTGACACCAAAGAAGAAAAAATAGCAATAGGTTATACCACCATTAGACAACTTACTGAATGAAATAACTGATGATGACAACTTATCCAATGTGAGAAAATTATATGATACATTCACTAATGAAGAGAAAGAAAGTATAGAGAATAGCATCATCCTACATCTTGACATATATAAGAAAGTGTTAATAGAAGTTGTAGATGATTTGCCTAGTGAATTGTATAGGTGGTTAGATGCTAAGAGGTTAGCAATTATGGAGCTAGACAAGAAAATTAAAATCGAGAAATTTCTAGCTGTGCATCTGGTCAAATCTGTTGAAGAAATTGATGAATTGATCAGTGAAGCTAATAGGCTAGTTTTTGCAAGCGAAAACCGACGTGTGAGCCTAATGGTTGGTAGGGTAAATGAAATTTTAGAAGAAACAACTGACAGATGGGATATTTTCTTTGTTGAGAAGGAAAAACAAGAAGAACTGAAAAGACCTAAAACTTTCAAAGTCTATCAAAAGGACAAAGACAAGGGGAAAGGCAAGATAGGTGGACTACCAAACATTAAAGTAACTGATAACCTACCACCACCTTTGGTTACTCCACCGGTGCAGACTTATAGTACACCAGCTACTGAGAATGTGGATAAACCACATGAGGATACAAACCCCGAGTCTAAAATTTTGTACACTATGAACATAGACACTCAGGAGGTTAACATTATAGTTGATAAGGAAAGTACAAAGGAAAAGAAATATGTTGCTACCGAGCAACTGATAGATAATATTGAGGTTGGAACACATGTTGAACACATTGATATTGGGGTACAAGCAGAGGAAACTGAGCATTCAGAAAAACCCTTGGTTAGTGAAATGGTTACTAACAATACCAATGCAAGCACTGAGAAACCTACAAAGATAGTAACTAAGATACCGATAGCTGAGAATAAAGAAAAAACAATAGAGATACCGGTAGTAGATAACACATTGAAACAAGAAGAGAAACTGATAGAGTCACAGGGACACATTGAGATAGTGAAACCGGTAACCACAGAGAAATCAAAACCTTTGCTAGTGGAAATGCAGACACAGACTGACCCACTAGAGGTCGATTCAGGTAAAATTACTCACACCGGAAGCACTGAGATTGTAAAGGTAGTTGGGCAGACATCCAATACTTCATTAACAAAATTTAGACTGACCAATGTGACTGAAGTACTTTTGAATTCAATAAAGAAAATAATAGACTGTAATG
Source organism: Cryptomeria japonica (assembly GCF_030272615.1). Classification (NCBI taxonomy): domain Eukaryota; kingdom Viridiplantae; phylum Streptophyta; class Pinopsida; order Cupressales; family Cupressaceae; genus Cryptomeria; species Cryptomeria japonica. The sequence goes on along the minus strand of NC_081410.1, from coordinate 563,542,825 downwards.
CATTGGCGTATAAGGCAATTGATGACACAATTCCTATTCTTAAGTTGATTGCACCCAAATGCAATGTAGATAATAAGATTTCTTTAGGTCAGTTAGACACATTATCTAAATACATTACTGGTAATATACTGACAGTTGATCAAATAAATGAGGAAACATTCAATGAGAAAATGGAAAAAGAAAAAGAGAAATTCTTTGAGGAAACAATAAAGAAGTTCATGAAACACATCAATGCACTTTTATCGGCACTGAGCACAACAATTAAAGAGTTTAAGGAACTATATAGAGATACTTGCAAGACAAATCTGTTGACAGTGGATATTGACTTGAAGAAATCAACAAAGTTCAAAAGGAGATTAATGACATAGCTGATAACATCATTGGTTCATTTGAACCTATATCAGTTATTGAACAGGAAATTGCTGGATTTGAAGAAAAATTGGAGAAGTTAGAGAAAGAGAAGGAAAGGTTAAAGGGAAAAGCCCGAGAGCTTAAGTGCAAATTAAGTCCTAAGTTATATAATCTTATCTCTCTAAGGAAAGAAATTCTAGGTCAAAAGACACTGGAAGAACAAATGCATCATCTCATCGGTACAATTTAGAGAACTGAGGCAGCTATGAAGGAGAGTAACAGGTTTATTCAGAGCTTGAATTTGGTCTTAGCAGACTTATTCCAGATTGTAACCAACCGGTTACAGAGTTCAAGCTGAAAACTGTACTCATTTGACAATTTTAACAACCTTTGTCATTGATGTCAAAGGGGGAGTAGTAGGAAAAAGAAAAATGGTCATCAGAGGAGATCATCTACTCAAGGGGAGCACACATTTTTGGTAAAATTTTTGGACTTCATTTTTGGATACAGTTTTTGGATTTTTCTCATGAGTGTTGCCATCAATGCCAAAGGGGGAGATTGTTGGCATTGCACACTCCACTGAGAATTGAAGGTGATTGAAGGTGTTGTCATTGATGGCAACCTACCGGCAACCTTGTAGCATTGTGGAAACCGGTAGACACAACCATCGACAGGCACCGACACCGACACTGACAACGACAACAATGTTCACCGGCATCCCAACCAACAGGAATAAAGTTTGTTTATTGTATTTAATTCTAAATATCTTTTTTTAAAGTCGACAATGCATATTGTATTAAGACTCATATATGTATGAGATCTTGAAAATCATTTGTAATAGTGATGGATGGACATATGATTGTAGAAGTGATAAGCGAATATTAAGGCAGATTTTGTATAAGGGTTTATGGTTATTGTATGAGCTTAAACTGGTACTGAACCTGGCATAGAAGATGCTAAATTATAGGAGTACATTATATTGGATTTTCATAATCCATTTTGTAAGTCAGTGAGAGTTCCTTTTGTAATCGAGCAGTGAGCTCTAGGCAGTTGGCCTTCCTGCATGTGTAGGCCCCTCTTGGAAGTAATATCCATTCATTGGCCAGTGAGTGAATATTGTGGGTCACAAATCCCACTGAGGTTTTTCCCACACCAGGTTTCCTCGTTAAACATCTTGTGTTATGGTGTGCTTTCTATGTTGTCTTTATTGTTCCTATTTACTGCATTAATTCTTGTTTACCAGTACACTATTTTGGAATGCAAAATACTTAATAAGGTTAAATATTCAGTAAACCAGTTAGATACTGATTCAATCCCCCCTCTCAGTATCTTTGGGACTATCATCAATCCTAACATGGTTGGTACCCTAAATCAGGGGTTGGTGCTCCTTGGGTTGGCGTCCTAAATACTGTAATCAGAGATTCATCTTGAGGTTGAATTGGAGTAGTAGTCTCCAGTAGCATTTCTCATTGAGGTTTTTCCCATCTTGGGTTTTCCTTGTATATGTTGGTGTTATGAAATGTCCCTTTGTGTGTGATTGCATTTGAGTTGGTCTCCCCACTAACTGGTAAGTCTGTATTGAGTTAGAATCTAGAACTGGTATACTCACATAGGATAGGTAAAGTGAAAAGATTGAGAACCACTGATTTACCCCCCTCTCAGTGGTGCATTGTGTCTAACAATATGTGTTTAAAGTGGTATTGTTTTTGTTATCACTGATTCACCCCCACGTCTCAGTGCTTTATAAGTCTATCACCTACTAATTAGTAAAATTTAACGAAGTTTGACAAATAATAATATCTTCCAAACAAAATTTAAAATCTATGTCATATCTTATAGAGAACAAAAACCATTTTCAAACATCTTCAAACTATATACATGATGTAGGAGCATCAAGGGTGTAAGAATTGTCTTGAATCACCCAAAAGTATTATTTAATTTTTCAATAAGGGTTGTTTTGTTATGGTTTCTATTTTTAGTATGTTGTCAATTTTGCACAAAATCTTGTACAAACCTCCCAAATGGTGAAATGAAGCCAATGGTGAAGGAATTATCCCAATATCTAGTGGCATTTGAGAGATATATATTGGAGTTTTATGAGAAATTCTTCCCTTAAAACTTTAAATGCATTTTGAGGGCCTTGGAGGCCTTAGGTGGGCTCGAAAGTTGACAAGAGTTGCATCAACACACTTTGTCATTGTAGGTCTCCTCATAAGATTTCCAACTATATATGATGATTGAAGATCCAATAGTCAATTTGAAAGTTATGGCTCCTAGAGCTTCGATTATCGAAAATTCAATAAAATATTTTCTTAAGTTGAAAATTGGTTGGTTAGGGTTTTGGCACCCAAAAATAGGGGATTTCATATTCCAAAACATTCTATGGTGGTTATAAATTTAGATAAAGAAGGTGAATTGGGGTGATAGGAAATAGTTTCAGTAGTGTAAATTGTGGCTCTGGCTTGTAGATTATTGTAATGAGAAAACTCATGTTGCACTAGTAGAATTTGGCAAATAAATGACTATGTGACTAAAACTTTTAGTCATGACAACTAAAAATGACTAAATTCTACTATTTTTTGCAACACAGCTATAAGTGACTAAATAAATAACTAATTTGATCATCCATTGCAAGTCACAACTACGAATGACTAAATAAATGACTGATTTGATCATCCATGACTAGTTTTTTGCAACACAACTAAAAAAATGACTGAATAAATGACCAATTTTCTCTTCCTTTAGTCCATTTCTTGTTGCAACATTTTTATCATCTTTTGTAAATAGCTTATAAAACTCTCCGAATTCTTGTAATAGAAAAATAAAAAGCTTTCCAAGTTTCCACTATGCTTTATTTCTACAAGAAACCTAATCAACTCAATGTTTTAAGAACTTGAGGGATTTTAAATAATTCCCATTGACTTATGATTAAAAATGTCGTTTAGTCTTCAATAATTTGTAAATTTATCAGACTTGCAAGATAATAAATGTCCACTCCCAGATGCTCTCACATCACTCCAAGGTTGTCAATTGGTCTTGAACCTTGACTTTGGATTTCCAAATAAGAACCCCTAAATTGTTTCATTTCACACAGCTTAACCTATAATTTTATCATAAACTTAGCAAATTACTTTATTTTAATTAAATAATTGAAAGTAACATTTTCCATATGCATTCTCCATTGTATATTTATAAATTTATAGAATATGCGTTGTCTTTTTATTCTTTGATAAAACTTTGCTCTAAAAATGACTCCTAATTTTCCAAAAAAAATTAGCGAGTTCCCCCTTGATGAGGTCCCAAACACACTGTTTCTAGTAGCCGTAACTTGCGACCGCAACATTTAGTATGGCCAAAGAGAAATTAATAATAATTTTTAGTCCTTGCCTATGGCAGAGACTAATGTTTTTACTGTTATTATTCTGCAATTAAGTGACTCTTCAAAGATCGTGTGCATGTTGTATCCTATGCTTTGCAGAAATTTTATTATATTAGGGTCAGTGCAAGAAGGTGAGTCCACTTTTTGGCCAAAAAGTGGAAGTGTTTTTCCTGATTTTCAGATTTTGTCTCATTTGAGCTTAAATCTTGAAACACTTAGAGATTGAATATTGGAAAAAGTCAATAATATGTAATTTATTTTAATACCCACATAATAAAAAATAACTTTTTAAATGGAGGTCTAAAAACTATGTTTTAAAAATGCCTGTTTGAAGACCATACCATGCATGTGCACGACCCACACTTTTTGACACAATTAAAATTATTTTCTCAAATTGTTTCAGGAAATGGTTTGTAACACACTGAAGATTGATGAGCACATTTGTCTGTATTTTTTTTTTCTAATTATTTTTTTTAATTAATTTTTTAATGACCGTAATTATCTTTTTAAAAATTTGACATGTACGGCCCACATAATTTGACGAAAACTTTTTTTAAAAATTATTTTTTATTTTTCTTAAATAGAAAAGAATTTTGTATAGATTGATGGCATAATTTTTTTTTTCAAAATTCATTAAAATAAAAAAGTTATTAAATTAACAAAACTAGTTAATATTTCAAGTTTCTAGACCCAATTTAGTATAAATTAAATGAAAAATAGTTAAATTATCAATATTTAAGTAAATTTAATTATTTAGAATCTAGACAATATAATCTGAAATGGATTTTAATTTCGTATAAAAATTCTCTAATTATAGGCATGCAAACTATTTCAGAAGTTCATATTTGTGCTTTCATTCATGGAGATTTGAATTTATAGGTCCATGTCTCAGGTGTGGCCATCCTAGGCCTATCCTGGGTCTAATCTCAAGCCAAGTGGTGGGTTGTGGAATCAACTTCCATAGAACAGGGCCTCGTTTTAAAAATGGGGGCTCATTCCTTTTTTTGATTGTTGGATTTAATAACGGGCCCCCATTTCTAAAACGGGACCCCATTCCTAAATAACCATTACTGTGAAAAAAAAAGATAGATTGCATCAATTTACCACACTATCATTGAAATTAATACTGACAAGCATTTTTTACATCATTTGGCAGTACTTTTTAATATTTTTTACACAAAATTTTGAAGAACTCAGTAAAAAGATATTATTTTTTGAAGAGCAGTTTGTTAAGATGGGTTCTAAGCAACATCAAAAGAAACAAAGGAAGACAATGACAACAAATGAAATTCAAGTACAAAGAGAGAAGGAGGAAAAATGCCAAAGAGATTAAAGATCACAACAACGACAATTGAATAACACTTCTGAAGCATCTAGTTCAGTGCCTGGTGTAGATGAGACCATTGAAGAGATCATGATTAACGCAAGAAATGTAGAACCAAACACGAGTATGACGATGCAAATGTTCATGTGGATGTGAATCCTGGTATGTTTTTAAATCCCCAAGACTATGATGCCAATCAAATTGCTGATTTAAATGAAGCTGGATATAAATTTCATACACCAATACGAAAAGAAACAAAAATTAAAAATATTACACCACCCTCTCTAAAAAAAAATGAATGTAATTTGTTTACTATTGATAGCAATGTACTAGATAATATTAATGGGTTAGATTCTTTGAGACAAATCAGAACACATGTGAACAGATTATATAAACAATTTTTCTATAATAAAAAGTTAGGATTCCAATGTCAATTAATGCTACAATTAATAAAAATGTTAAAAATGTGTAAAGTCATGAAAAAATAGGTATTTATGAAAAACCAAAAAGAAAAGATGAATCATATAAGCAAGTTGTATCTACTGTTGCCAGTGCCATCGATTCTATCAGAAAAACAAGTCAATCTAAGGATAAGAATGCAACATGTAGAGTTATAACAACTACTATAGTTGACAAAACAATTGTTAGTAAAAGAATGTTAAGTGATATAAGTGGCTATTTCAACTTACATCGTAGAATCGGTTGGCATTTTGATGATGTTTTGATTGTCATTGATGGACACACACTTTCTTGATGTATGAGTTATGCTCAACCAGTAATTGATCCAATTGGTATTCTGTATTATTGAATGTATAGTCTTTAGACTATCGGTATTTTGTAGAAGATGGTTTACCGGTCACAGATTGATTGAAGATCCCAAGTAGTATGAAGATCCCAAGCGATATGAAGACCCCAAGCAGTTTGAAGATCCCAAGCAGTACGAAGGACCCAAATGGTAGTTAACTTTTGATCCAAACATTGCGATCTTCTAGTATTCATTTTTGACAACCGGTAATCAATATATTGTATTAACCGGTATATATCTGTGATGAGTTACCAACCGGTATTACTGTAATGTGTGATGAGTTGTCATCGACCAACACTTTGGCGGTGTGTTTGTACCATGTTACCAAATGTGTCTAGATGCACTGTACCTAGGAACTTGTAGTCTAATTCTATTGGACCGACATGAAATCAGATTCCTTTATAAGGACATCATGTCTAGGGTTTTGCATGTGTGAGATAAAGAATAGAAAAGGTTATGTGCAATCATTGAAGAGAAGATTAGGTCTGTGTGGAGATATTGAAGACTGAAGTAATATTGAAATGCATTAACAAGGACTTGTCAAGGATCTAATAAAGCATGCTGTGCTAGCATCTAGATCATTCACTTGTTGATTACTAATATCTTCAACAAGTCTGAAACCCTTAATCGGGTAGGCCCAGCAAAGCCTTTGTTAATCCTCTAACAAGGTGATTCACAACTGTGGATCTGAAATCCTTTAACATGGTTGTCTTTAACAGGACTTATCCCCTAACAAAGATCTAGATTCCTAATAGGATCTATTCTGGTGAAGAACATTATATGACCTTAATCGGTCTAGTTACTATTATGCAGATAGTTACTTGTGAGTTTTTGCTCACCGTGGTTTTTCCCATTTGGGTTTCCACGTCAAATATCTTGTGTTATGGTGATTGTGCTTTTGTGGGTGAATGCTTTGTTTTCTATTTGGTTTGTACTTATCTTAACTAGATTATTAGTGAATCTGTTGCATCGGTTATCTGCTAAACTATTCAAAAGATTGATTATAGTATTTATTGGTATACTAATTCACCCCCCCTCTTAGTATTCATCAATTGGTATCAGAGACAACCTTTCTATAAGTCTAACCACTTGGAAGGAGATATGGGGAATACAGTGTGAGGGAACTTAGTCATCATCTCACTCAGATTGAGAGAGCCTATGATGAACTCAAAGTCAATTATAAAGCCTCTCTGGCCAAGAGAAGAGAGCATGTTGAGAAATTGATGGAACTCACTAAAAATAGTTGTTCTAATGAAGCTGACATGGATGCCCTAGTTGAAGAAGTTGAAAAAATGATTGAATCTAAAGTCAATCTGAGAAGGGAGTTGGAAGGACTGACTATCAGAATGAGTTAGGAGCTTGAGAACAAAAGGAAAGTTGAAGATCTGGTAAAACACAAAGATCATGAGATCTCCAAGATGAAGCAAGAAATCAGTACCCTTACCACTCATCTCCAGGAAAGTAAAGTGGAAAAAGAAGTAATACAAGGTGAACTAAACATGGTTATTTCTGAGAATGCAACCTTGATGGAATCTAATGCTGCTATTTCCAAGGAACTTACTGAGTCAAAGGAAATACTTGCCAAATTCAATCAGAGTACTGCTAAGCTAGAGAAAAAGCTAGAATCGATAAAACCAACAAAGGATACCACTAGACTTGGTTTCTCTGGGTATGAGGAAGGTGAGACCTCTGGAACAAAATATGAAGCATCAAAGAAGCAACCAACATCCAAGGATAAAGGTAAGCAAAAATTTAAACCTGTTTGCTTTAATTGTCTCAAAGAAGGACATACTACCAATGTGTGAAGAAGCAAGGCCTACAATAATTTTCCTTATTTTAAAAACAATATGCCTAGATCCAATAAATTCAATGGAAATTGTTATGCATGCAACAAGTTTGGGCATAGAGCATTTGAATGTAGGTCAGTTTTGCACAACACTAGGAGATATTCTCCAAGCACTCAAGGAGTTATTCTAGAACTTCCTGTGAACTGGAATCCCAACCGGTACAATACCTATGACCATTGGTTAGTCGGTTATCAAGTGGAAACTAGTTGGAAAGCAACTTGTTTGATCTGTCGTGGTAGTAGTCACACTGCTGCAACATGCAGAAGGAAGAATGGAAGTATGAATAACGGACCATGGAGAACACCTGGAATGGTATGCTATCATTGCAACAAACCGAGACACACTGCCAGAACTTACAGACTAAGAAAGAACCTATCGGGTGATATACCAATCACTCCAGAAGGGAAGATTGATGTTGAAACCGTTCAAGTGGAAATGAATAAAATTTGGAAAAAGAAATCAGAAGAAGAGTCACAGGATGAACATGCTTCTGCACCTAGTGTGGAAGTCTCTGAACCGACAAACTAAGCTTCAGAAAAGCTTAGGGGGAACATATCAGTGAAATATTTTGAACCCCCGGTTTATATCGGTAAAGACCTTTACTAGTATATGTTACCTGTCAGTTGACAGAATATCTGAAGAGGTAAAAGGCAAAATTAGGGTTTGTACCCTAGCAATGATGCATTTATTATGGTCGGTGAGAGTTTGTTTAAAAGGGTTTTCATCGTCATTTTCACTTATCTGTTTACAAAAGAAGAATCTTCAAGAGTAGAGCAACTAGAGCAATTTGTTTAGCATTTGGAGAAAATGTGTGCGAAATCTTGCAATCATCTTCAAGCAATCAATGAAGAACACTAAGCAGTGAACTAGAAACCGAAGTGTTGAACTGTGCACGATATTGGAAAACCTAAATTTCAGATTGTGAAGGTATTTTCCAAAAATTCTTTCTTATCATTTGGTTATGGCTTCTGCATTGCATTCTAGTTCTAATGCACCTAAAGATACACTTGATTTTCTTCAAAAGAAAATGAGATACAATGCCCTATCTCAAATTCCCGTCGGAGTCATTGTCAAGGGAGATATTTTAGGCTATATAGACTATAAGTTGGAAGACCTAGGATCCCTAATAATTCAAACCAGAGTATAGCATCCTCAAGAGGATGAAACTACACAATGCAGTATAATTTCTAGAAGAATTTACAGAAGAACATATTCGCATTATCCTCAGCAGAGTGCATGGTGACAAGATGTATCTCGAGCGGACCCATGACATCACACCGGAAGCGATTCATTCCGTCACCGGATTCTGCAATGTTGGAGAAGTACCAGTTCTATGGAAGGTCACCAAAACCAAAATGACAGAGCTCACCAGTTTTGTGAGTGACCAACGGGCAATGATCGTTAACACCATTTTTGATGATCTAGTAAAATATGCTTGCATGGTGATTGGTTACAGGATATTTTATGCCAGCAGAATGAATTTTGTCCCTGCTGCTGCGGTGAATGCTGCTTACAGGATGATCAAGGAAGATACTAAATATGACCTATGTACCTTCTTACAAAAGTAGTTGTTGGTGAATTTGAAATCCATCAAACATGACAAATCACTAAGGTTCAAGTTTGGCCAACTTCTAGTCAGTCTATTCTTCTATTTTCAAGGTTATTTCCCTGGAGTCGGTGATGTTCAATGGTCTACTGAGCTACCAATTTCCAGATAGATTAAGGAGAGTCTACAAGCAGTGGGAACTGCATATCCTCAAGTTCTAGGTAAGTATTTTGATGAATTCAAATGAAAGATGAGCCAGAGAATGAGGATATCTGGTGATATTGTGAAGAAGTATGAAGATGACATCTGCTTCACAATAAGGACAGATGATTGCATAATGGAAGGTGTGGAACCTAGAAAAGAAGTAGTTGGCCCTATGGGGTATGAAGTGGTGAATGACATATTGAACGTGTATGCCTCTACCCTACTTTCCTCGCCACTAGATGCAAAGAAGAAAAGAATCGGTACCTACGTGAAGAGGGTCGCACTGATTGAGGAACCGAAGCAGAAAAAGGGCAAAGTAGTGCGATCGGTATCTGCACCAGTTACATCTACCAGCCCAAAAGTGACCAAGTGGTCACCAGCCAAAAAGAAACCTGAGATTATTCAGGCAAAAGTATTCGAGAGGAAGCGGAAATCCAGGAATTAGTCACCAGAGTCAGAGGACACTGAACCAAAGGTTGAAACAAAGAAGTCAAGACAATCAAGCAAAAAGCTGATGTCTACTAGTAATGAACCAACAACTTCTACACCGGTAAATATAGATATTACCTCTTATAAACCAATAACACATTGTCAGAGAACAATAAAGAATATTAGGAGGAAATTGCTTGATGGCTTTAATGATAGTGAGAAAGAGGAGGTAGAATAGGAGGTCATTAAATATTTATGTATTTATGATCGATCACCTTCTGAGATTAAATCTGTTACTCCAAATTCTTTGTATAATTATTTGGATAATAAATGGCGCATTGCCATTGAGAGAGAACAAGAGATCAAGGAGAAATTTTTTTGCATAGTACTTTCCTGATGCTTCAAATTTTGAGTTATTTGAAATTATGGATAAGAATAAAGGCATCTTCTTTATGAGAAGGAGGCGACTCAGATTACTAGAAGGTAAAACTTCTAAAGTAGAAAAGGATTGACACATACACATTAAAGTTGTTGTCAAAATACATCAAGTATCTGAAGCTACTAGGAAGGCTGATCAAGAACCCGACCTATCCTCAAGCAAACTAGATGAGGTATTTGATAGTCAAGGTGAAAGAGTGACAGAACAAATTGACCCTATTGATGTTGATGCATAAGATAATGGGGATGTCACTCCTGACAAAGAAAAAACTGAGAAAGAGAAACAGGACAAAGAGAAAACAGAGAAAGAACAAGAGGAAAAAGCAAGGCAAGAAGAAGATAAGAGAAAAGAAGAAGAGAAGAAAAGAGAAGAAGATAAGAGAAAAGAAGAAGAGAAGAAGAGAGAAGAAGACAAGAGAAAAGAAGAAGAAAGGAAGAAGGAGGAAGAGAAGAAAAAGCAGGAAGAGGATAAGAAGAAGGAAGAAATGGAGAAGAAACAAGAAGAGGAGAGAAAAAAAGAGCCAGAGAAGAAGAAAGAAGAAGAAAAGAAAAGAATGGAAGAGGAGAAGGAAGCAAAGAAGAGAAAACAAGCAGAGATCCAGACCGAAGAAGGAGGGCAAACTCCTAAGGAAACCATTGATCAAACCAAGTAGGTTAATTCCACCAATCCTATTGATCTAACTCTTGCATGTCTGACTCAATCTCAAGATGAGTCTGAGCTACTTTGAGGCATCAAACTTGCACAAGAGAGACTGGAAGAATTGTGGAAGAAGAAAGAACAGGATGTCATACAAATTGCAGTTGACACCCTTACCAGTCTAATTCCCGGTACTAACCTCCCCAATACTGACTCCTCTCTATCCAAGCTCAAACTTCTTTGTACTGTAGTAGAGGACCAGGTACAATGCCTGGAAGATGTTTCTCAAGCAACTGCAAGAAAGAACCATGAAAAGGCACTCAATATTGCCTTAGTCAAGAAAATGAATGAACTTAGGACACAACTACTAAAGCAGTAGAATGATATCAGTGTTGGTATGGGTGAGGGTAAATTATTTTTTAGTAAAATCTGCCAACCCCATCTATTTTGTGAAGATGTGCTCAAACAAAAAGCTCAACTCCAATTGGAGTTACAGGAATATATTAGCACCTTCAAGATGTCCTATGATTTATTCATTGCCTATGGACAAACTGTTCATCATTTTCAGCGTTAGACTGCCAAGATGGACTTAGAGATCAGCAATCGAAATCAAGATTTGAAGGAGCTTAAACTGCTCCTATTGCCAAAACTGTAGGTTCTTTAGAGATGTTTTCTCAACTTAGAAGATATCACGATAACTCAAGAGCGGAGCACCATCGATACAATGGAAGAACTGACATTCCAGATGAAGACTGAAAGTGAGGTTGCTATCTCATTACTTGGGTCATGGACATTGGACATGAAAACTTTTGTGCAGAACTTTAAATCTGTTTTTGAGAAATTTCATTCCTTATTGTCATGAACATCTACTCTATTTTATTATATAAGGAAATAGGGGTTACTTTGCATTACTTTGTCATTTTTGGCAAAGGGGGAGTAGTGCACATTAGAATTTTGGTGAATGTTACCTTAATTTTAAATTTTGCAAAGGTAGGAGTATATATGCTTAGGGGGAGTAATTTTGATTATAGCATCTTTTATGTTATTGTTGTAAAAATACTTAGATGTCAAAATTTTCCTAAGTGTTGTCATCAATGCAAAAGGGGGAGATTGTTGGCATTTTGATAATGTTTTGATTGTCATTGATGGACACACACTTTCTTGATGTATGAGTTATGCTCAATCGGTAATTGTTCCAACTGATATTGTGTATTATTGAATGCATAGTCTTTAGACTATCGATATTTTGTAGAAGATGGTTTACTGGTCACGATTGAAGATCCCAAGTGGTATGAAGACCCCAAGCAGTTCGAAGATCCCAAGCGGTACAAAGGACCCAAGCGATAGTTAACTTTTGATTGGAAAACTATGATCTTCCAGTCTTAATTTTTGACAACCGATAATCGGTATATTGTATTAACCGATATATATCTGTGATGAGTTACAACCCAGTATTACTATAATGTGCGATGATTTATCATTCACCGACACTTTGGCGGTGTGTTTGTGCCATGTTACCAAATGTGTCTAGATGCACTGTACCTAGGAGCTTGTAGTCTAATTATATTGGACCGACATGAAATCAGATTCCTTTATAAGGACATCATGTCTCGAGTTTGCATGTGTGAGATAGAGAATAGAAAAGGTTATGTGCATTCATTGAAGAGAAGATTAGGTCTGTGTGAAGAGATAGAGTGTACAGATATTGAAGACTGAAGTAATACTGAAATGCATTAACAAGGAGTTGTCAAGGATCTAATTAAGCATAATGTGCTAGCATCTAGATCCTTCACTTGTTGATTACTAATATCTTCGACAACTCTGAAACCCTTAACCGGGTAGGCCCAACAAAGCCTTTATAAATCCTCTAACAAGGTGATTCACAACTGTGAATCTGAAATCCTTTACCAAGGTAGTCTTTAATAGGACTTATCTCCTAACAGAGATCTAGATTCCTAATAGGATCTATTCTGGTGAAGAACATTGTATGACCTTAACTGGTCTGACCTTAATCGGTCTGGTTACTATTCTGCGGATAGTTAATTGTGAGTTTTTTCTCACCGTGGTTTTTCCCATTTGGGTTTCCATGTCAAATATCTTGTGTTATGGTGTTTGTGCTTTTGTGGTTGAATGCTTTTTTTTCTATTTGTTTTGCACTTATCTTAACCGGTTTATTAGTGAATTTGTTGCATCGGTTATCTGCTAAACTGTTCAAAAGATTGATTACAATATTTATTGGTATACTAATTCATCCCTCCTCTTAGTATTTATCAAAACCTTGTCAAGAGCGGCCAAAAGAAGAGACACAATTGAAATTGATCCACTAAACCATTGTTGGAGTTTTAGTGGTAGACTTCAAAGGTCGGACATGAAATTAAATGATGAAACTAAACAATTAATTGCAAAATTTTGGCATGATAACACTAGAGTTTCATTAAATACTAGAGATGTTTTAAAGTTAAGGGTGGGATCAAAAATTTGTGATCCTCATCCAAAACATCTTCTTGACATGACTCAAACTAAATTCTTTTAAAAAATTTAGTGATGAATCTATGTTAATGAATTTACGAATTAGTGAAAGATCATTTGAAAAATGCAAACCCTGGTATGTTAAAATCAATAAACAAAGAATATCTTGTTGTTGTAAAAGTCATGTTCATTTTTGTTACTATTATGATGTTTTTCGATATATATGTTGTATGTTGCATGGTAATGATCTTGTGCAGGATTGTGGTGTTTATGTTCCACCTGAAACTATAAAATATTTTATTGCAAGTTTATTTTGTAAACCACCTAATGAACAATTATTTCTTTCCAGCTCATGCATTTATGGCCTTTGCAAGTTATGTGGGAACTATTCTTTGATAGGTGAATGTTTGCATGAACATGTTTCATCTAAGTTTGGACAAAAAATGGTTGATTTTAGGAGATTTAAAAATATAGAATACCCTCTAAAGGATGGAAAGATGGGGAAACATTTAGAATTGATTACAGAACATAATAGTGTGAATGCATTTATCAGTGAGTTTAAAATTCATATTGTTCCAAAATATGTGAAACATTCCCAACATGCCCAATGGCTTGATGGACAATTTCGCATATGCAAGAACACTTTTCCAGGTGGAACAATAGTATCAGTTGCGGATTTTGCAGAAAATTATACTCTAAAACCACAAGAGGAAACTCAATCACAATACTACAACTCAGTGCAAGTAGCCATATTTGTGCACATTATATATAGACATGACCATGATAGTACAGAAGATAACAAATTTTTTTTGAGGGAGTATCATTTCTATGTTAGTGATAATCGATTACACTCGTCAGAGTTTGTTCAACATATCTTCGAGGTATTTCATGACATTCTTAAGGAAAGAGAAATTGAGATGAAACAACATATGATATGGTCAGATAACTACACTGGACAATTCAAAAATGCAAGAATGTTTTATTGCCTATGCAAAGTTCACAAGATAACCAATGTCCAACATTTATGGAGTTTTTTTAAAGTAGGAAATGGTAAGGTGGATCATGATGGAGATGGTGCCTATGTAAAAAGAGCTCTTTCTAGAGAACAATTGAAATTTGAGGATGCAACAAAATTCAGAGATGCTCGTGCAGTTGTAGATTGGTGCAATTCAAAGTTGTCAAAAGAATCAACTGAGAACTTTGCAATTTGACGTTTCTTCTAGTTGGTAGAGGAAGATAGTAATCGCATTCAACATGATTGTAATACCATCATTGGATCAGCTAAATGGGATTCATTTAAGAGTTCTAATTCAAACACATGAACTATATTCACAAGGCTGCTTGCTTGCTTTTATCAGTTTTGTGTTTCTAGAGATTGGGAATTTTGTGAGAATAAATAATGGGTTGAAGAATGGCGACAAAGATCATTGACACCCATAGATACAAATGATTCGTATGAAAGAAATGATGAAGATATGGATTAGATGTTTGCATCAAATGACTATGATTGCATTTCAAATCTTATACAACAAGGTAAAATTGTTTTCGAAATTTGTTTTGATTTATTAAATAGTACATATATATGAAATCTTACAATGTATATTTTTGTTTTTATTTCTCATTAAATATTAAAATAAAATTGTTTTGTGCACAGGACATGTCTATGTTGTTGTTGCACTAGAGGACAATGAAGAGGGGACAGAGTATTGGTTGGCTTGATGTGTAGAGCCAAAACATAAGCTAACCACTCCTCGAGTAGATGATGATGGTTATGACTATCCAACAGGATCTGTGGTTATTGTTGGCACTTGGCTATGCAAATATCTAACAAGAAAGAATGGATTGCCCGCATTTGAAGATTATGAATTAGAGAAGAAGATTATACATCACTCGCATTTGGTAGTGACAAATAATATAAAATTGGATAGATATTGTGGCAGGCCTACTAATAAACAATTATGGACTCTCTCTATGGAAGAGCACGAGACAATTATAGATGCTTTGTAAAAGAGAGAGGATGTAGATGGTATAACAGAATGAATATCAAGTAAGTTATAATTTGAACCCTTAATCCACCTCCCTTTTAAAAGTCGTGATGCATATTTTATGTAGGATTTTAAATCATGCATCATAATTATAAAATCTAATCTAGTAATTTTGTTTCAGGTCTACCACAAGTAGAAGGCATCAATGAAAACCAAGTTATTTGTGCATACTTTATGTTTCATTTTGAATAATTACAAGTAAGTTAAAGTTTTGTACCCTTAAGGAAAATCCCTTTGAAGAGCCATGATGTATGCTTTGTGTTGTATTTTAAATTCAATGCATCCTTATTATAAAAACTAGTCATATGTATTTATTTTTTCCAGGTCTCTCAGAGTAGACTTGGCCTCAATGACTACTATTGTTTGTGCATACTTTATGTTGTATTTTGAGAGATATAAATCCTTATTATTATAATTAAAATAGACAGTTTATTTTATTTTAGATAGGTCTTCTTGATTACACTTTGTGTAATATACATAAATGAGAGACTATTGGTCAAATTTATGAATGAGATAATTATGTTTTAATCAAGTTCTATTCAATATATTTATTTTGATACTTTTCTCTTATCATCATTATTATTGTAATTATAAATATATATTTGATTATATATTTTTCTTATCTACGATGATTAATACTTTTTAATTTAGAATATGTTATAATTATAAGATATGTTTTGATACTTTGGTCTTATCATCATTGTTAGTTCATGATGTACACCTTTAGTTTATCTAATCACAAGTTATTTAAATAAATTTTCAAAAATAAAATTTCAAGTCCACATAATCCATATAATATCTAATCCATATATATATATATATATATATATATATATATATATATATATATATATATATATATATATATATATATATATATATATATATATATATATATATATATATATATATATATATATATATATCTGGATGGTAACATGATGAACTCCACATAATATCTAATGTGCACAAAATATATAAAGTATGCACAAAATATATATGATCTAATCCTATTATGAAACTATCCACATATATAAAGTATGTGCACGTCCAAGACAATATATACAATGTTAAAAAACAACTACACGTGTAAAAAAAAGTGTAAAGTCCATAAAAAAGTACATATCATATAAAATAGTACATGTACATCATATCAAAGCCAAATAAATAGTAAAATCTAAGTGCTATCATCAATAACATCTCGTGGTCTCTTCTCCCCGGGAGGTGGACCAAATCCACCTGTCTCATGTTGTACAAGGAAAAAATCATAATAAAATACTTGAAATTAACTATTAAAAGAATAATTTATCAAATACAATTAAAATTCATAAATTAAGTTACAAACTTACCATATGTGTGTGCACATCAACTCTAGTAACTTGTTCTGCATGTACTATATGCTCGATAGTTGTGCCATCCTATATACAAGATAAGAAACATGATATAACGAACATGAGCACATACGCGTGTTTATTTTTTTATTAAATAAAAATGAACATTTATAATTTTATTTTAAAATAATCATATAATAAAATATCATACATAAGGTTGCTCATCAGATCCTCTGGTAGTATCTTGTGCAGTATCAACACCAAATGCAGTGCTAGCTAAGTCCTCTACAAGGTCAAATTCAAAGTGTCCAATTAAATCTTAAATTAAGAGTCAAAATAAGATCAAATTAAGTATTACATATTAATACCTCAAAGGATGTCGATGTGCGTTCAAATTGGCTTTGATAAAAATTATGAGGATAACCTATCCTGATAGTAGTGTCCACCTACAAACATGCATTTAATGAAATCATATTTATTGAACATATATATGTGTATTAAATAATTTCAAGTTAAGTTACAATGTTGTAAGAGTTCATATTTAATTTATGAATTCTTAGATACATACCATAGATGGTGTCACAGTTGTCACACCCTCTTCTCGGTGTGATGTAGAGGGTCCCTCATGACCTGAATCCTGGAGAAAGAAGCATTCAATGTATCAACATGGAAATTTATATAGTATACGATCATAACATATTAACTTAAAAAGCTAGTACAATGTCTGGATAGAAATTGATACTATACCCAATAAGGTGTGCTGAGTTGTGTTCGACTAGATGCAATATTGACTCTAATATTATGTATAGTCCTTATCTACATAAGACAAATTTATTTAATGAAGTATTAGATTGTATAAAAAAAAAGACATGCACTTAGTTTATACCTATATTTAATGAAGTATTTAAAGACTGGCATGTACATGTATATATATCTATACCTGCTCAAGATGATCATCAGAGCAAAGAAAATCCATATATGATGTCATCATACTATCATCTGCTGCATCATGCTCAGCTATAACTGAAGTAGATCCTGGATCAGCAGTAGGACCTACACACATCTCATGACAACTTGAACACATATGTGATGTAGTACCCCTCCTCGTTTGAACTTATTAGACTCATATTTTATTATTGTTTACTTTCAGTGGATATATTACTATGATGTGTTATTCAGAATTATATGACATTATTTCATGCTTTATCTTGACATGAGATGCATAATTTATTTGCAGTATTTTAGTACTTGTGATTTATGACATTTTATGGATTATTGCTATGTACTGACACTTTACTTTATCTATGCAATGTGTAATTATAATTTGCATGTCTGCGAGTGTATTGGATGCAAGGGGACGATTTTGCTTCACTCACTCCAGTGAGATAGGGAACGTCATGATTCTCCTTCATCGGTGTGCATGCCGCGTTTTCTATATTATATATATGCATGTGTGGTTCGATGATGCAGGATATTGTGGGTACAAGTACTGGGTAGATACGTGGTATTGTCTCCCTAGCTTCACAAGTCTGAGTGTGCCTTATATTTGTCCGATGGAAGTGGAGGTAGTAGTTGACCCTATTTTACCTAGTTACATTCTTGTGAGTGTCGTCAGTTGGTCGTCCTGTCGGTTTGTTCGGCCTTCGTATTTTGTCATTTGACCTTTTTATGAGTCTTTGCTTGAGGTTTGCTAAGTTTGTGTGTTTAGTGGATTTAATTAATTAATTAAATTTATGGAGTTATCTCATAGTTGGTATTTTTGGAATTATGTATTTTATGCGTTGAGATTTTAAATTTAATTAATTAAAAGAAATTATTAAATTAGATTTCAGGTTACATTGTATTCGAATTATAGCTTATTTAAATTTTAGTGAAAAATAAATTAGATTTAACTTCATTTATTGTTTCCTAGAATTTTAAATAAATAAATGAATAAAAGAATAAATTAGAATTAAAGTATTGTTTTATTTTCTTTGTTTAGGAAATTAATAAATTTGCATGAGAAAAGAAGAGAAAAAAAAAATGATTTTTGCTTATTGCATGTTAATTTATCCCTTTGTAAGGAATTAGAAAAGAAAATAAAATTGTTTTTATTAAAAAAAATTAAATATTAGGATTTTGGGAAAAATATATGCAGCCTAAAATTTTAGGTTAAAAAGAATAGATCTTTCTCTTTTTGGTACACAAGAAGGAGGCATAGATTTTGGGGAAGAAAAATTATTTTGGAAGCAATATTTTGTTGAAGAAGAAATTATCAGAGGATTGCTGGAAGAGGGATTGGCTTGGATAACCAGTACAGGAATGAGCTCTTCCACGTAAATCTTCCAGGAAAGCTATACAGGTTGGGTGGCCTCTTCTGGTTGTTTTTTAAAGAAAATATTTTATTTCTTCCCTCTTCCTGAATGATGTGTGTTAAAAATATTTGTCAGATTCAAAACCCTTTCTGGTTATTTCATGTTCTTGGCTAAAATTCATTCCTGAAATTAATTTTAGTTTATGGAAAGAAGTTATTTCCTGAGTGTTTGTAGATTAAATTTTGTGAGGATTTTGTAAAAGTTATTCTGGCAAATTTTGCGAAGATGTTTTACTGTGCATAAAATTTGCAAGTTTTGGTAGAAAATGGGATTTACTAGAGAAAATATTCCCTCTTGTTTGGTATTGGTTTCGATATTTGGCTATGGTTGTTCTGTCAATATTTGTACATCTCTGTGTAATTATTTAGTTACTATAGCAATAC
Organism: Cryptomeria japonica; assembly: GCF_030272615.1. Lineage (NCBI taxonomy): Eukaryota > Viridiplantae > Streptophyta > Pinopsida > Cupressales > Cupressaceae > Cryptomeria > Cryptomeria japonica. Next base: position 563,523,283 of record NC_081410.1, on the reverse strand, counting down.
ATTTAATTTTAATTAAATTTATTGGGTTATTAAAAATTATGGGGAAATTGCTTTATTTAATTATTCTGGGGAAAGTTGTATTAAATAAATTCTAGAGAAATAAATTTTATTGAAAATTGAAATTTATAATTTTTATGCTATGGAATTTTTTTAAAAAATATATAAATTTTTTTCGGTAGTACAGCTACCAACGGTAGCCACTGCTACCGTGCTACCTATGGTAGTACCTGCTACTGTGCGGTAGCAGTGCTACTGACGGTAGCACCTGCTATCGTAAGGTAGCATGTACTACCTACGGTAGTACCTGCTGCCGTGCGGTAGCAGTGAGTTAATATAGTTTGCTTTTCCCTAGGTTTTATTTTGTATTCCAGAATATGGTACAATTGGGTTCCGTGCCTAGTGTTATATAATTCGATTTTTTTTAATTAAGTTAATATATATGATATATATATATATATATATATATATATATATATTCATAAATGAGTTTTTAAAATTTTGGGTATTATATCATTTAAGTATTATTTAATTTTGTACAAATTAATTCATGTTTATATATATATATATAAAATTAATTCAGAATTTGGTTATTTCTAGAAAAGCTTATAATTTTTTAGATTCTATATTTATTCTTGGAAGTACATTAGAAGGTTAATTTTTATGTGCTTAATTAAGCCTTGTTGATCAAATGACAATTTTACTTCTCTTTTATCAATGAGGTGTATTTTCTGCTTTTCTGAAATATCCATATTTGGAAGTACTTAAGGTTTTTTACTATTTTAAAAAGATTGCCTATTATAGGATCTTTTGAATAAAGAGTATTCTCTGGTAAAAGCATATTTTGTTGTAAATCTGATTAGAGTTATTGTCTTGTTACTAAGGTTGTTTTACCCTGATGAATACTACGAGGGGGGGGTGAATTAGTATGCCAAAAATCTTTGCACTTAAAACACTTTGCAAGACTAACGATAAACCAATATAATAGTTTAGCAAACAAACCGGTTAACACACATGCAAACCAAATAGCTAATAATGCATTCACCCACAGAAGCACAAACACCATAACACAAGAGATTTTGACGTGGAAACCCAAATGGGAAAAACCACGATGAGATGGAACTCACAAGTAACTATCTGTAGAATAGGAACCAGACCAGTTAAGGTCTTACATTGTTCTTTACCAGAATAGATCCTATTAGGAATCTCAATCTCTGTTAGGAGATAAGTCCAATTAAAAACTACCTTACTAGAGGATTTTAGATCCACGGATGTGAACCACCTTGTTAGAGGATTTACAAAAGGCTTTTGGGCCTACCCGGTTAAGGGCTATAGACTTGTCGAAGATGTGAGTAATCAACAAGTAATTGATCTAGCTAATAGCACAGACTGCTTGGTTAGATTCTTGATAGCTGGTTCCTAATGCATTCCAGCATTACTTTAGTCTTCTACACATTCATTCTCTCTCTAACTCCTCAACCACCTTAAACCCTAGCCACAATATCAACCATTGCAACAACAACATTATCAACAACCTAAAACCCTAGACATGATGTCCTTATAAAGGAATCTGATTTCATGTTGGTCCAATAGGATTACATTACAATTTCCTAGGTTCAATGCATCTAGACATATTTGGTAACATGACACAAAAAGCACTGCTAACGTGTCAGCACCGTCAAACAATCGGTGGATGGTAACTCATCACAAAATGCTGGTTGCTAACTCATCACAGAGTATTACCGGTTCATACAAAATGCTGGTTCAAGAAAAATGCTGGTTGCCGGTTTGACAAAATGAAGACTGGGAAGTATGTGTTTTGCCACTTTGATCCTTCGTACCGCTTGAGATCCTCGAACTGCTTGGGGTTAACATGTCGCTTTAGACCGGTAAACACATTCTGCAAAACACCAATAGTCTAATGACTATAATACAACATACCGGTTGCAACATATTCCGGTTGAGCTTAGGCTCATACATATAAAGAAGATCTCAATGCAAGTGTGTGTCCATCAATGAAAATCACATCATAAACATCAAAAATGCCAACAATCTCCCCCTTTGGCATTGATGGCAACACTTAGGAAAATAAAATTTTGACCTCTAAGTGTTTTACAACAAAATCATGCCAGTAGAAAAATTGCTCCCCCTAAGCATATACACTATCCCTTTAACAATACAATGTTTAACTATTTTGCACATAGAGATATCAGAGCATACATCAAAATTTTAAGTACCAGATACTTCTCCCTCTTAGAATACTTCTCCGCCTTTGCCAACAATGACAAAGTACAACTGAACAACCCCTATTTCCATTTGGTATTAAACTAATAAAAGTTTATGAAAATAAGTAATAAAACTTGTCAAAAACAGATTTAAAGTCCTACAAGAATTGTTTCATAGATAAAGACCAGGACTCAATTAGGGAGGTGGCTACTTCTTTCTCTATCTGCATCTGGGAGACTTGTTCTTCCATGGCGTCAATTGTGCTCATCTCCTGCGTCACTGTCAAGGCATCCAGATTTAGATAGCACTTCTGAAGAATTTGCAGACGTGGGAGTAGAACCAGTTATAGCTCCTGCAAATCTCAAGACTGGGTGTTGATCTCATGCTCCATTTTTGCTGTCTAGATGTGAAACCAGTGAGCGGTTTGCCCATAGGTTGTAAAGGAGTCATAAGGCGGCTTGAATGTACTCATGTAGGACTACAAGTTAGATTCAATCTTTTTCTTCTGTGCAAGCACATCGTCACAGAACAGATGGGGTTGGCAAATCTTGTTGAGTAGAAGACTCCCCTCATCCAGAGCGTCCCTTATATCCTTTTGTGCTTTTTGCAGTTCAGTCCGGAGCCCATTTAACTTCTTTACCAGAGCAGTATTTAGATCCTTTTGATGCTCTTTCTTAGCATTTGCCTTTGCTACCTCTTCTAAGCTCTGCAATTGATCATCTACTATTATGCATAGGAGCTTTAGTTGTGCCAATGATGAGTCAGAACTGGGGAGGTTTGTATTGGGTAACAAACTGGTAAGAGTGTCCACTGCAGCTTGGATCACATCTTCCTCCTTCTTCCTCCTTAACACCTCAAGGCGTTCTTGAGCAACCTTGATGCTCTGCAGTAGCTCTATTTCACTTATAGACTGGAGGTCAATAGGACTAGTAAGGTCAACCAGTTTGGCTTGACTACCAGTTGCCTTAGGTGTCTCCATCTACGTGCTTTTTGCTGCTTCTCTTGCCTTGTCTTCTTCTATTTTCTTCTTTTCCGCTTCTCTTCTCTTTTCCTTTTCCTTCTCTTCCTCTTCCTTCTTCCTTTTCTATGTTTCCTTCCGCTTCTCCTCTTCCTTATCTTCCTCTTCCTTCTTCTTTACTTCTTCCTTTCGCTTCTCTTCTTCCTTTCTCTTTTTCTCATCCTCTTCCTCTTTCTTCTTACTTGCATCTTCTTGTTTCTTTTTCTCTTCTTCCTCTTCTTTTCTTTTCTTTTCTTCTTCTTTTCTCTTTTCTTCCTGTTTCCACTTCTCCTCAGCTTCTTCCTTTTTCTCTACTTCATCCTTCTTCTTCTTCTCCTCTTCATCTTTCTTCTTCTTCTCCTCTTCATATTTCTTCTTCTTTTCCTCTTCATCTTTCTTCTTCTTCTCCTCTTCATCTTTCTTCTCCTCTGCTTGCTTCTTCACTTCCTCCTTTTTGTCCTCTGTTTCCTTTTGCTTTATTTCCTATTCAACCTGTCCTATTGCTTCTGATGGTGTACCCTGAGCAATATCTTCTCCATCTAGAGCATCAACATCAATAGTGTTGATCAGTTCAGTAACCGGATTTCCTTCATCATCAAAAGCTTCATCTGGTTTTGTTATTACCAGTTCTTGCTCAGTCTTCCAGTTGGCTTTAGCCACTCGATGCATTTTCAGAGCTTCTAGAGCAAGGGTGTGTGTATTCTTGAGTTCTTCTTTACCCTTCCCTTCAAGTAACAGGAGTCTTCTTCTTCTCATGAAGAAGAGGCCTTTGTATTCGTTCATTACTTCAAACAATTCTGAGTTTGATACATCAGGAAAATGTTCAGCAAAAACTTTCTCTCTCATTTCCTATTCCTGCTCTATGGCAATGCACCATTTATTGTCTAAGGACTTATACAAAGAATCCAGTGTCTCAGATCTAATTTCTGAAGGCGACTGGTCATTTATACATAAATACTGAATAATTTCTTTTTCTACAGCTTCCTTTTCATCATCATTAAAGTCATCAAAACAATCAATCAAATAATTCAACACTTTTCTCCTAATGTTTTTGATGGTTCTTTGACAATGTGTCAAAGGTTTGTAGGAGGAGATGTCAATATTTATCGGTGCCGATGATGCTAATTCATTCTTTGTCTTTTTCTTTGCTTGACGTGTCTTCTTTGGTTTTTCCTTAGACACAGTTTCTTCTGAGTCTGGAGAGGTATTCCTTGTCTTCCTCTTTCTCTCAAACACTTTAGTAGGTGTCACTTCAGGTTTATTTTTAGCCGGTGACCGCTTGGTCACTGCAGGACTAGCTGTAGTAGCCGGTGCCGATGCGGAAGGCACTGTTTTTGCCTTCTTCACTGAAAGTTCTTTTCCTTTCTTTGTTGAGGGTTCCTCAACCAGTGTTATCCTTTCTAGGTAGGTGCTGATTCTTTTTGCCTTTGGATCAAGCAGTGAGGCAATAAGGGTTAAGGCATATCCTTCCAGCATATCATTCATTACCTAATAGCCCATAGGCTCCACTTCCTCCTATTTGGGCTCAACAGCCTCCATTATGCATTGATCCACTTTAATGGTGAAACAAATATCATCTTTATATTTCTTGACAATATCACCTGATATTCTCACCCTCTGACTCATTTTGCGTCTGAACTCATCAAAGTACTTGTTTAGAACTTCAGGGTAACCGGTTCCAACTACTTGAATGCTTTCCTTGATTTGCTTGGTTACCGGTTGGTCAGCAGACCATTGGACATCACCTACTCCTGGAAAATAGCCATGGAAGTAAAAGAATAGCCCAACCAGTAGTTGTCCAAACTTGAACCTCAATGCATTATCCTGTTTGATTGATTTCAGATTCAATAGGAGTTGTCTTTGCATCTCGGTGCATAGGTCAAATGATGTATTGTCCTTGATCATCTGACAAGTGGCATTTACCGATGCAACAAATACAGAGTTAATTCTACTAGCTGAAAACGTCTGGTATCCAATCACCATACATGCATATTTCACCAGATCATCCTTGATAGAATTGACAGTCATACCTCGTGAGTCACTCATTGAACCAGTGAGCTTGGACATTTCAGTTTTGCTTACCGTCCTTAGGGCTGACACTTCCCCTGTGTTGCAGAAACTAGTGACGACATGAATTGCTTGTGGTGTTATATTATGCGTTCTTTCCAGGTACATCTTGTCATAATGAACTCTACTCAGAATGATCGTAATGTGATCATTTATGAAATCCTCCAAGAAATAAATAGTGTTGTGGAGCTTCTTCTTCTCCAAGATACTATACTCCGATTTGATCTTTTTATCTTGTCTATAGGACAAACCTAGCTGTGAGTGAATTGCTAGAGACCCTAGGTCTTTTATTTTACAATCTATGTAATCTGAGATTCCCTCTTCTAATATCACACCAGCTGGAACTTGTGATAGGGCATTATATCTAGACTTGCATTGAATAAAGCTTGATGAATCTATAGATGTACTAGAGCTAGTATGGTATGCAGAAGCCATGATAGAAACTAAAAACTCAAAAAATACCTTTCGAAAAACGTGAATTTAGGGCTTTCAGATTCTTCTCCACCTCGCACTCCGTCAGTTGCAGAATCACCGCTTTTCGTTCTTCACTTAACTGTTTGCAATTTGAATTTGAATCTCCTTTAAGGTTTCTTAAATTCTCAGAATCATAGCAAATCACTTTTTCATTGCTCTGCACTCGAAAACCTCCTTCACTTTGAAAACTGATAGTGAGAAATGATGTGAAAAATCCTTTTAAACATATTCCTCACCTACCGCAATTAATGCTCCACCATTAGGGTGTAAACCCTAATTTGCCTTTTACCATTTCTGGTCTTCTGCCTATTGATAGGTATAGCATACCAGTTAAGGTCTTTTACTGGTGTAAATCGGGGGTTCGAAAGATTTCATCATTTTCTCCCCTTAATCTTTTCTGAAGCTTAGTTTGCCGGTTCTGTGATTTCCACACTAGGTGCAGAAACCGGTTCCTCTTGTAACACCACTGGTTTCTTCTTCCAGGTTTTGATCATGCCCCCTTGAACAATGTCAACATCAATGTTTCCTTCCGGGGTGACCGATATATCATCAGATATGTTCTTTCTTGATCTATAGAGTCTGGCAATGTGACCCGATTTGTTGCAGTGATAGCAGACCAATCCAGGTGCTCTCCAAGGTCCATTATTCATGTTGTCGTTCTTCCTTCTACATGTTACAGTAGTGTGTCCATGACTGTGACAGACCATACAATTTACTCTCCATCCGGTTTCCGCTTGATAGCAACCGCTTCTTGGCTGATGATTGAAGGCACTAGACCAGTTGAGATTCTCGTTCATAAAAGGTTCAGGACCAACTCCTTGGGTCCTCTGAGGATATCTAATAATGTTGTTCATAACTGACCTGCATTCTGATGCTCTATGCCCATACTTGTTGCATGTATAACAGTTACCATTGAATCTATAGGATCTAGGCTTATCATTTAGGAAATAAGGAAAATTGTTGTAAGTCTTACTCCTACACACATTTGCAGTATGTCCTTCTTTAAGATAGTTAAAGCAAATGGGTTTAAATTTTTGCTTACCTTTATCCTTTGATGTTGGTTGTTTCTTTGATGTTCCACCATTTGTATCAGAGGTCTCACCTTCCTCATGACTGGAATAACCAAGTCCATTGGTATTCTTTGCTGGTTTGGTAGATTCAAGCTTTTGCTCTAGCTTGACAGTACTCTTGTTGAACTTAGCAAGTATTTCCTTTGTCTCAGAGAGTTCTTTGGAAATAGCAGCATTTGTTTCCATTAGGTTTTCATTCTCAGAGATGGAAATGTTTAGTTCTCCTTGCATGTCTTCCTTTTCCACTTTGCTACATGGAGTTGAGCAGTTAGGGCACTGATCTCTTATTTCAGCTTGGAGATTTCATGATCCTTGTCTTTGACTAGATCTTCAGCTTTCCTCCGGTCCTCAAGTTCTTGGCACATTTGAATAGTCTGTCCTTCCAATTCTTTTCTCAGGTTGGAATTGGATTGATTCAACTTTTCTACTTCTTGAATCAAGGCTTCCATGTTCGCTTCATCAGAGGAACTATTTTCAGATAGCTCCATCAGCTTTTCTGCATGTTCTCTCCTTTTTGCTTGAGATGCCTTGTATTTGACCATAAGATCATCATAGGCTTGCTTAGATTGAGTGAGCCGATGAGTAAGTTCCCTCAATGTGTATTCCCCCATATCTCTTTCCAAGTGGTTAAACTTATAGAAAGGTTGGCTTTGATACCAATTGATGAATACTAAGAGGGGGGGGTGAATTAGTATTCCAAAAATATTTTCACTTAAACACTTTGCAAGACTAACAGTAAACTGATATAACAGTTTAGCAAACAAACCGGTTAACACACATGAAAACCAAATAGCTAATAATGCATTGACCCACAGAAGCACAAACACCATAACATAAGAGATTTTGACATGGAAACCCAAATGGGAAAAACCACGGTGAGATGGAACTCATAAGTAACTATCTACAGAATAGGAACCAGACCAATTAAGGTCAGATCGATTAAGGTCTTACAATGTTCTTTACCAGAACAGATCCTGTTGGGAATCTCAATCTCTGTTAGGAGATAAGTCCGATTAAAGACTACCTTGCTAGAGGATTTTAGATCCACAGATGTGAACCACCTTGTTAGAGGATTTACAAAAGGCTTTTGGGCCTACCCGATTAAGGGCTACAGACTTGTTGAAGATGTGAGTAATCAACAAGTGATTGATCTAGCTAATAGCATAGACTGCTTGGTTAGATCCTTGATAGCTCATTCCTAATGCATTCCAACATTATTTCAGTCTTCTACACATTCATTCTCTCTCTAACTCCTCAACTACCTTAAACCCTAGCCGCAATATCAACTATCGTAACAACAACATTATCAATAACCTAAAACCCTAGACATGATATCCTTATAAAGGAATATGATTTCATGTCGGTCCAATAGGATTACATTATAATTTCATAGGTTCAATGCATCTAGACATATTTGGTAACATGACACATAAAGTACCTCTAACGTGTCGGCATCGTCAAACAATCAGTGGATGGTAACTCATCACAAAAGGTCGGTTGGTAACTCATCAAAGAGTATTACCAGTTCATACAAAATGCCGATTCAAGCAAAATGCCAGTTTCCAGTTTGACAAAATGAAGATTGGGAAGTATGTATTCTGCCGCTTTGATCCTTCGTACCACTTGATATCCTCAAACCGCTTGGGGTTAACTTGCCGCTTCAGATTGGTAAACACATTCTGCAAAACACCAATAGTCTAACGACTATAATACAACATACCGGTTGCAACATATTCTAGTTGAGCTTAGGTTCATACATATAAAGAATATCTCAATGCAATTGTGTGTCCATCAATGACAATCACATCAGAAACATCAAAAATGCCAACATACCCTTGGTCAGGTGATGTTGTGTAACCCTGTTGATATGAGCCATTGTGTGTTTTATTCCATATGGTCAATCCTGGGTTAGTGATTGTGTATCCTTCACCTGTGGTTTGTCAGGACTAGATATGGCTGTCAGTTTCACCATAGAGTTCTAATAGAGAGACCTTTCTTGTTGGTGTCCTATGAGAGAGAGTGGCTTTCGAGCGGGGGCCGCGCCCGAAGTGGATGATATGATAACCCCTTGAAAGTCAGTTAAGAAGTGATAACCTAATAATTGATTAGGGGGTGGGTAGATTAAATATTAATTAAGATAATGTGCCTCGTACATGGTTGAGTGCTTTTATAGGCTCAAGATGTGGTGAGAAGGCCTGGAATGGCAAACCTATCACCTTGTCTTCACGAAAGGATTGGTAGGGTCCACATGAGGCTTAGATGGAGCCAGAGGTTCAGGAGAGGTTACCAGGATAACCCGGGATGGGGGTCGAGACCTATGGAGGCCTACCAGGGTAACCACCTTAAGCCATGCGATGACACTATCTCCTTAGAGTCACTAGTGTTTGTGAGTTGAGTTACATGGATGTTTGCGGAGTCTTGTAGTTATGTCGTACTTGTCTTATTTTGCTTGCTTGAGGGTCTTCTAATATCTCCTAGCACGGTGGGGTGGTTCCATTTCGGGATCACATGGTCGAGTGGTAGTGCCACTTCCCATTAGATGTTCTGGATTGTATCTTCAGGCAAGGAAAGGCTTCGTTGGTGTTTCTTGGTTTGTGGTTCATGTACCAACTCTTGTTCATGATCATTGTTTAGTTGAGAGCTTGTGGTCATTGTATCAAACTTTTATGTAACCTTGATATTGTAACTTTTGGTTACCGTGGTATTTTTGGAAACCATGTATTTATGGATATTGTAATATGTTAAATTCAGTTGCTTTAATCATTTGTATATATGATCTATGGGAAAATAAATGCATTGGAATACTTTGATTCTTTCATTATGGAATTTAGATGTTTGTGTAGGTTTTATCTTAAGTATTTAATTTTCCTAATTAGCTGGACAATTGGATTAACCATGGTGTTAATATAATCTGTGAATTAATCTTTGTTGGTAACCCTTAGGAAATCATGTGTTAGACTTCCGTTGTGTTATTAAACGTGCAGTTGTTATAATTAATGCACTTAATCTTTAAAAAAATAAAAAATTCACCCTTTAGTTGCCTAGTTGTGTTGTTATCCTTTAGGGTTCCTGACAGGGCATTACATGTGACATCCATTGAGGAGTGGATGCCATGTGAGCAACTTGCTCACTCAGGTTACCTATGAGGGAAGTCAAAGCATCGAATGTCGAAATGAATGATGTATTATGCACATCTGCAGGAATCGATGGAACAACAAGTGGAACTATGGGTGGATCTGGTAGGGCATTGTTACTCCGTGCCCCTAATCTATGTTGTGGCATTCCACGACCAACAACCTGGAATGACTTAATATCAAAATAATTTGGGTTTTGGTGCATTACAAACTCACAGTCTAATTTCTTCAAAAAATATAAAGGGACCTCATAATTACGATGTGGTGGATAATAAAAAACCATCCACCACCTATCCCAAAAGTGTCTAGCCATTTTTGGATGAACACACCACCTAATTGAAATTCTTTTCTGGTTAGGTTGCATTGGTTCTCTTGTTTTTGGGTTAGTAAAATATGGAGATAAATGAGCTTTGGTTATTTTGAGATTGGTGATTTGCCTATAAGTTAAACCATCGGCATAAAAATCATGCAACTCTTGTCATCATCTATGAAATTGATTCAATTGAGAATCAACAGATCTAACTGACTCGACAACAGTTTGCATTGATTTTGCAAACTCTAGAAGATGGGGTGGCCTGATTGGCTCATTTTTGATAGCAGTAATATTTTGTTCAATCAGTTGTAGGTTTTCATTAATTTGTTCTCTTAAATGAATTTTATCCAATCTAGGGGGTGGAGGTGGAGGTGGAGGAGGAGGGGGTTGCGGTGGGGGATTTTCACCTAATAGTTCATCTATGTCAAGGACATCCATGATAACAAAGAGCTCCTACATATATAAAGATATACATGAATTATATACAACTCTATGTCAAAGAAGAATCTATGTAAAAAAAGTTAAATAAGATCAACATATGGTCAAAATAATGGTGATGTAATACACATCATATAGGCAAAAGTGACCATGAAATTAAAAAAAATGGTCCAACTTGATATCAATGAGTATGATCAAATATTGCTTGTAGGATTAGTAGGACAAGTAGGTTCATTAGAAAAAGACTCAATACTTTCAAATGAAGTGTGATAGGATCAATATGAAGGATGGGATAGAAAAGTATAGTTAGGATCAAAAGTGATCAATGATTTGAAGCTCAACAATGGTGCAAATATTCAAATATACAAATTATGATAATATGATAAGTATGATATCTAATTTAAAATATTTAATATGCATGATAGTGGAGTACCATGATGCCTCTAATGTAGGATCAAGATATGTGATATAATAATATAATATTGATATAAGTAGGATTGCTCGTAAAATATGCCAATGTAAGATCAATAAAGAAGTGGGAAATAAGATGATCCTCCTTAGTGTAAGAATATATAAGGATTGATGATAAGTGCTTAAAATAAGATATTGAAATGTAAGATCATTATGCTTTATAAACCAAGAAATGATCATAAGATCATGCAAGATAATAGCAATACAAAATCATCATGTGAGGCACAATCATATGATACTAAGATGCAAAAATGTGTGATCAAATAGTGATAATCTATAATATTCTCTAAAATAATAGGCATGACAATAAAGGATTGTAAATAACATGCTCTTGTTGAAAAAAATAAAATAATGATTATAACTCATTGATGAAAAATAATAAATAACATGTTTTTAGTAACTAGACATAAGAGTAAGAGATCATATAGACCTAATTATCATTGTACCTATATAAAATTATATATAAATGGAAGGATATACAAAAATGATCTAAAGTGATAAATTACCCAATGTATGAACATAAGATAATACTTTAAGAAGATAGATTAACCAATATACAAACATAAGATAATGCTTTAATAAGATTAAAAAAAACACTATATGAACATTTATGAAGCAAATAGTCTTGAAGATCATCAGATAGAACAAAGATTAAAGTATAAGACATAAATCATTATGGTAAATTAGTAGTTATTAATAAAGATTAGATAATGTAAAAATAGGAGATAAAACATATGAAGTAAAAGTAGGAATCATGAAAGCAAATCAAGTGAGAAAATATTAAACATGCCCTACAAGTGGGGTAATAGAATATGAAGTAAACATAAAAGATTAAATTAAACATATATGTTCCCAAAGTGAGAGATAAGACATAAAGGAGATAAATAGCTACCAAAAGATAAAGTAGATGTGAAAAGTGAATAATATGAAAGATAAATTATGAATGAACATTCACTTTGTTGGTGCATAATTATTTTCTTGTATTTAGCTAACTATTGTATTGCATATTTGCACCTAGGATAGGATAAGATTACTTGGGTAGATATCTACCTAGGTAGGCATCACATGTTCAACTCATACTCCCTACTTTGGTAGAGATGTGGATATATGTTACTCATCTTCTAAATTTTTTTGTATGGATGTTTGTGTACGTGATATTTTTTTCTTTAATTTCTATTTTTTTAATAAATTTTGTTTAAAATTTATAAAATTGTGTAAGAGTTCTCTATAAAGAGGATTTTATATATTATAAATTTCCTAAATCATGTCTCAAAATGATTAAAACACTTGAATCAAGGTCAAAAACTAGGAATGTGAGATACATGATATGGGTGATGACAAGGATGGTTGAGAATAAAGAGAATTTGAATGGATTATGGTATACTCCTAAGTGTAGGGTACTTTTAAAAAATGGATTATACATGATGCAAGAATTTGGTCTTCATCATGGTACTTGTCCAAGGTGTCATAAGAATGGTTTTCACCCATGAATAAAAAAATTATGTTTACTTTTCTCTCTCTTTTAATTATTATGCAAGACCAAATCCTTTAGGTGTGGATATGTTAAATGATACGTAGGATATTTATAAGTTTTTAAAAATCCTAGCCAAAAAATATAGGACACCAACTATGGACCTATTATGCAATGTCATGACATAATAGGACTTATTATGCTATCATGGCATAATAGGTCCTATTATGCAATGACATAATATAATATGTCCTATTATGCCATGACATGACATAATGGGTTCATAATTAGTCCTATCATACTAAGTAAACATGTCAAATCAGTACTTCAGTGTTGGAGATGAATTAGATGATGAAGTTGACAGTTTGAGAAAATAATGTCATGTCATGGCTTAATAGGTCCTATTATGGACCTATTATGCCATGATGGCATAATAGGTGGACTATTATGCAATGTTATGGCATAATAGGTGGACTATTATGCAATGTTATGGCATAATAGGACCTATTATGCCATGATGGTATAATAGGTCCTATTATGCCATGACATAATATAATAGGACCAACTATGGACCTATTATGCAATGTCATGGCATAATATGACATATTATGCCATCATGGCATAATAGGTCCATAATTGGTCCTATCATACTAAGTAAACATGTCGAATTAGCATAGTTTCAGTGTTGGAGATGAATTAGATGATGAAGTTGGCAATTCGAGAAATTCATGTCATGTTTTGGCTTAATAGGTCCTATTATGGACCCGTTATGCCATGATGGCATCATAGGTAGACTATTATGCAACATCATGGCATAATAGGACCTATTATGCCATGATGGCATAATAGGTCCTATTATTCCATGACATGATATAATAGGACCAACTATGGACCTATTATGCAATGTCATGGCATAATAAGATATATTATGCTATCATGGCATAATAGGTCCATAATTGGTCCTATCATACTAAGTAAACATATCGAATTAGCATAGTTTCAGTGTTGGAGATGAATTAGATGATGAAGTTGGCAATTCAAAAAAATCATGTCATGTTGTCGCTTAATAGGTTCTATTATGGACATGTTATGCCATGATGGTATAATAGGTGGAATATTATGCAATGTCATGGCATAATAGGTCCTATTATGCCATGGCATAATAGCACAATAGGTCATATTATTCCATGACATGATATAATAGGACCAACTATGGACCTATTATGCAATGTCATGGCATAATAAGACATATTATGCCATCATGGCATAATAGGTCCATAATTTGTCCTATCATACTAAGTAAACATGTCAAATTAGCATAGTTTCAGTGTTGGAGATGAATTAGATGATGAAGTTGGCAATTTGAGAAAATCATGTCATGTTGTCGCTTAATAGGTTCTATTATGGACCTGTTATGCCATGATGGCATAATAGGTGGACTATTATGCAATGTCATGGCATAATAGGTGCTATTATGAAATGTCATGGCATAGTAGGTGCTACTATGCCATGGCATAATAGCATAATAGGTCCTATTATTCCATGACATGATATAATAGGACCAACTATGGACCTATTATGCAATGCCATGGCATAATAGGACATATTATGCCATCATGGCATAATGTGTCCTATTATGTCATGACATGGCATAATGTGTCCATAATTGGTCCTTTTATAACATGACATGACATAATAGGACCATAATAGGACCTTTATGCCATGACATGGCATAAACCTAAGCCTAAACTTTGATATCTAAAATTTGAAGAGTAATGTTAATTACTTTTAACGTTATACTAATAGTGGTAGCTTTTGTATTGCCTAATGAAGATTAAGAACAATTTTGGTACATATGTTCAATTTAAGGAATTGGAATGGTGGCTGGCTAGAAGTGGTTAAATTTTTTGTTTGTTGGTTGAAAGGCCAAATACCTAAGAAAATAATTCCTAGAAACATTTAATGGTCCTATTTGGTTTTGGTTTTGGTTTTGATTTTGATTTTGTTTCGATTTGGTTTTGGTTTTGGTTTTGATTTCCATTTAGTTTCGGTTTTGTTTTGATTTGGTTTTCGTTTTGATGTTTCTGAGATATCTTGTATCTTGTAAATTTGATATTTTATTTTGTTAACTATCTAGGTTTGGTTTTGATTTGTAAATTTGTTGATTAGGGTTTAGGGTTAACTATTGAAGAATATTTCAGATCAAAATTAAGAATTTACAAATGTAAAAACAAATTTATTTATAGGCTAATTAAAAAAAAACTAAAATAATACCAAAAATATCTAAATAATACATAAAAAATAGGAAAAATATACAAGAAAATTACAAAATGTGAAAATAGATGATTGAACGTGTACCTAGGATAGTGGTGGAGGCTTGAAATGGAATATAGCGCATGGGGGCCCGTTTTTGATCTCCTGTTCTCACTTTAGTTCTAGGGTGAAAATGAAAAATTTCGCCCGAAAAAAAAGGTAAAATATGATTTCCCCCGTTTTAGAACAAAACGGGGCCCCGTTTATTTTGTTGGCATATGATGATATGATCATATATGTTGTCATTGATGTCAATAATTATAAGTCAACCGGTATGAAGATTGGAAGAAGTTGTTATTGATGATCAAGTTGGAGAACCAGTATGAAGAGATGTAGTCAACCGGTGTCAAGGTTTCACTAAGTGTGACTACCGATTGTTAGTCTCGGCTCTAGTGTTTCTGGTTTGGCAATCTAGCTTGTGTGATGCAGCCGGTGATATTTTGTGATGAGTTAGCTAAGAAATAAGGATGAGATCGAGATGCCCTGTCAGTTTTGTGCACGTGAAGGATTTCCTTGAGGATCTTGCATGTGAAGATCAACTGCATTTAATGTCTACCTCGAGAATGACATTCTTCCTAGCGGTATGAGAAGAAAGCATGATGGGTTACTGATTTCTTCATGTGGTAAAGAATGGATGATAAAGAATGACTTGTAATCTGTTTGAGACTGTTTCATTCTATGTAATATGTTTGGACGATCAAGATTGGATTGCTTGTAATTGTAAACCTAAATTGATTAAGGTTTAGGGTTTATGTTACCGACCTAATTGTTGTCTATAAGGTCGATGATGTTTGTTATTGTAAGTTGTTGGCAAAATTTGTGTGTGTATCCAAGTGATGAGATACTTGCCAGACCAGTGAGTGGAAAACTGCAAAGTGTGATTGCAGAGTAGAGTGAGTGAAAACTATAGAGTGTGATTGCAGAGTAGAGTGAGTGAAAACTGCAGAGTGTGATTGCAGAGTAGAGGAACTAAAAAGGATCTCCCTTAGCATATAGTGTTGTTATCAGATCAGAGCTTTACCTGTTGTCTTTTAACCATTTCAACAGAAGGAAAATCCCTTGACTGGATAGCTTTAACAGACTTATTGTAAAACCTCTAACCAGGTGAGTCAAGTTCATTGAGTTCTTCAAATCCTCTAGCAAGGTAACCTTTAACAAGGTTTCAACCTTTAAAAGGGTATATAGCCATCCCTTAACTGGGTGATCTTTAACAGGATCGGTTCCTAGCAGAACCTTTTTGTAAAGTCTTTAACCGGACTAGGCTCCTAACAGAGCGAACTTCAAAAGAGTTCAAAACAAGCTTATGGGTATTCATTCCCATCGTGGTTTTTCCTATTTGGGTTTCCATGTGAAAAATCTATGTGTCATGAGTTGTGCATATTTCATGTGATGATTGAGTATTCTTTGTTTAGGTGATTATGCATGCAGAGCTAATGGTTATGGTATTATTGATACAACACTTGCATATGTATATGGGTGAAATATTTATCAAGTATTGAGTGATATTGAAGTATTCAGTTTTACTGGTTTGAGTTGTTCGAAGTCTTACTGTGTTTAACTAGTATTAACATGGATAAGTTCAGTAATGAAGACAATCGATTATCATTGTTTTAACTTGATAAGTTGTTGAGAAGTTTTTGTATGTACTGATTCACCCCCCCCTCTCAGTACCAGTTAGGGTATTTGTTGTTCATCATTATTCATCAATTGGTATCAAAGCAACTCTAGGTCCTCGGTGAGATAAGCTTAACCGCTTGAGGCAAAAGATATTGTTTTAATGATGAAGAGGGAAGGTCCTAAGTTCAATAGAGATAACTTCAAAATATGGAAGGAAAAAATGAAGATCGATATCAAGAGTTTGGGTGCTCAACACTGGAGCTATGTTGAGAATGCCTATGTAATCCCCATTGGCACTCTAACCAATGATAAGAAAAGAGAGATTCAAGAAAATGGGCAAGTCATGGAAGCCCTTATTAGGAGTTTGTCCGATATTGAGTTCATTGATGTACAAGATAAGGACACTCCTAAGGATGTATGGGACACATTGCAAACTATTTATGGCAGTGATGAGCATGTCAAGCAAGCTAACAAAGAGATCCTTAGAGGAAAATTCAAAGACATGAGGATGGTTGAAGGTGAGACCATTTAGCAATATGGCATAAGGATCAAGACTATTGTTGGAGACATCAAGAGTAGTGGTAGAAGAATTGATGATGCCACCATTGTTAGTAAAGTTTTGAGATCATTATTACTGGTCTATACAATTAGAGTTGTTTCTATTCAAGAACTAAGGTCTATTGATAAAACCAAGGTATCCTTAGACTCTATCATTACAAAGTTGAATGCATATGAGTTAAATAGCTATGATGACAGTGTTCAGAAGACTAAGTCAACTTTTAGAGCATCTATTGCACCAACCAAAAAAGGAAAAGAAGTACCAGTTATGAATCCATGCAAAGTAGAGGTATGGATGATGAAGATATTCTGATGGAGTTTGAAGCTCTTCTTGCCAAGAGACTTCCAAAAGGCACTGGAAAATACAGAGGTAAGCTTCCTTTAAAATGTTTTTCCTGCAATAAGATAGGACATATAGTTGTTAACTGTCCTAACAATGACAATAAGGATAAACTAAAGAGGTTTAGAAAGTATAAAGGAGGAAATAGAAGAAATTTTCTTGTTGCAGTTGATGAAGGTGTTATTGATGAAGAATCTGAGGATAAAGAGAATGAGGACATAGTGTTTGTAGCTGTAAAGGAAGAAGTGTCTGACAAGAAATAACTTGTCTCTCGCATTGACAACTCTAATGAGTGGATTATTGATAGTGGTTGTTCTCACCACATGACTGGTGACCGGAGAAAGTTTTTGTCTCTAGAAGAATATGATGGAAGTGTTATCCAGTTTGGCAATGATGCACCTTGCTTGGTAAAAGGTAAAGGATCCATCTCACTGAATGGAAAGAGTAGTGCGGATGATGTCTACTAGGTAGAAGGTCTTAACCATAACATTTTGAGTGTTGCTCAGCTAAATGACAAAGGACTCGCTCTGGAGTTCAAAGTTGGAGTCTGCAGTTTAATTGGAAAGAGTGGTGAACTTACTGCTACCGGTAAGCAGACCCTGGAGGTAACTTGTTTCAGCTAAATGCCAAGATTAGTCAGTGTCTGATTGTGAAGTTTGATGATAGTTGGATATGGCATAGGAGACTTTGTCATATGAAGTTTGATAATATTGTAAACGTGAGTAAGATCAATGCAGTAAGAGGATTGCCTTTGCTGAACAAACTGGAGAATTCTTTGTGCAGAGAATGTCAACTTGGGAAGATGTCTTCCTCAACTTTCAAAGGTATGTCTTTTTCAGCAAAGAACTTACTTGATCTTGTGCATACCGATCTGTGTGGTTCTATGAAAACTAGAAGTATTCAGGGAGATAGGTATTTCATGATTCTTACTAATGAATGCTCAAGAATGATTTGGGTCACATTCTTGAAAGACAAGTTTGAGGTGTTTGGAAAGTTCAAAGCCTTTAGAGCATTAGTAGAGAAGGAAAGTGGTAGAAGGATAAAATGCCTAAGAACTGATCAAGGATGTGAATTCACTTCTGATGAATTCAACAAGTATTGTGAAGATAACGATATCAAGAGGCAGTTGTCTTCTCCAAGGACACTACAGTAGAATGACATAGGAGAAAGGAATAACAGGACTGTAGTTGAAGTGGCCAGAACAATATTGATCCAAGGAAAGGTTGCTCACACTTTTTGGAAAGAATCGGTGAGCACTACAGTCTATACTATGAACTGGGTACTCATCAAGAAAGGTAAAGATAAAAATCCTTATGAGTATTGGACTGGGAAGACTCCCACTATGAGTTATTTTAAAGTATTTGGTAGTAAGTGCTACATCAAGAGAGGTGAGCATCTGAGCAAGTTTGATGCTAAATGTGATGAAGGAATATTTTTGGGATATTCCACTAAGAGAAAAGTTCTCAAGTGCTACAACAATAGGACATAGAAAATTGTTGAGAGTATCAATGTCAAGTTTGATGAATCCCCTAAGGAACCTAAGGAAACCTGTAGCGAGCAAGTGGAAGATGAACCAGGTGTAGCCTTCTGGGAACTGGTTAAGAAGGAAACAAGTAAAGACCTCAGTGTTCTTGTGCCAGTAGAAGCTGCAGTAGGTGAAGAAGAAGATGTAAGTGAAGAAGAAGAGGAAAAGCAACTAGAACCAACTAGAGTCATTCCTAGATATGTGAAACTACATCATGATCCGAAGCAGATCATAGGAGATAAAGATGCAGGGATACTCACAAGAAGAAAGGTGAAAGAAAACTCTTGCATGATTTCTAAATTTGAGCCTAAGACTTCGAGAGAAGCACTTGCAGATGAAGACTGGATTAAGGAGATGGGAGAGGAGTTAGACCAAATAGAAAAGAATGCAACATGGTCTTTGGTACCCAAACCGGAACACAAGAATGTCATAGGTACCAAATGGGTCTTCAAGAATAAGCTAAATGAAGAAGGCACAATCATAAGAAACAAGGCAAGACTTGTATGCAAGGGATATACTCTGGAAGAGGGAGAAGACTATGGAGAAACCTTTGCCCCTATGGCTAGACTGGAAGGTGTTTGAATGGTACTTGCATTTGCAACATTTAAGGGATTTAAGGTATACCAGATGGATGTGAAGTCTACATTCTTGAATGGAATCCTATAAGAGGAAGTGCATATTGAGGAACCGGATGGGTTTTCCTTATCAGAATATAGTAACATGGTGTGTAGATTACACAAGGCCCTATATGGATTGAAACAAGTACCAAGGGCATAGTATGAATGGTTACACTCTCATCTTGTGAAGATAGGATTTCAAAGAACAAGTGAGGACATTAATATCTACCTGAAATCTGAAGATAATCAGATTCTGATCTATGAAGTATTTGTAGATGACATAATCTTTGGAGGAGATGATGAAATGAGCCATGCATTTGTAGATGAAATGAAGAAAGAGTTTGAGATGTCTTTGATGGAGAGATAAAGTTCTTCATGGGTTTAAAGATTTAGCAAATGAAAGAGGATATCTTTATTACCCAGTCCAAGTATGTCAAAGAGGTATTGAAGACCTTTGGCATGGAGGACAACAAACCGGTTGGTACACCAATGGTGACCGGATGTAAATTGACTAAGGAAGATGATTCAACATTAGTGAATGAGAAGGAGTATCGGTCAATGATCGGTAAGTTGCACTATGTGGTGCACAATAGACCAGATATTGCTCATGCAGTGGGCATAGTAGCTCATTTTTAGAAAAGTCCAAGAGAATCCCACTTGGTAGCAGTCAAGAGGATTCTTAGATACCTGAAAGGGATAGTTGATTATGGATTGTGGTATCCATACAATGGTGATTTTAATCTTAAGGTATTTATGGATGCAGATTGGGGAGGTAATGTGGATGACCAGAAAAGCACAACCGGTGGAGCATTCTTTCTTGGTGGAAGACTACTCTCATGGATGAGTAAGAAGCAGAGCTATACTTCTCAATCTACAACTGAAGCAAAATATGTGGTAGTATTTATGAATTGCACTTAGGCAATCTAGATGAAACATGTATTGGATGGTTTCAAAGTACCTATATCTGAACCGGTGAGTATATTTTGACAATACTAGTGCAATCAATATTTTCAAGAATTTGGTATTGCATGCTAGGACTAAGCACATTGAACTCAATTATCATTTCTTGAGAGAAAAGGTTCAAAACAGAGAGGATGCATTACAACATGTTTCCAGTAAGGAGCAACTAGCAAACATATTCACTAAGCCCTTACCGAAGACTACATTTACCTATTTGAGAGGTGAATTAGGGGTTTTGCCTCTTCATGAAGTGAATTAAAAATGTGTGCTCCACATCAGTTAGGTATTATAGTGACAAATCTTTCAAGGTTGATATGTTGAAGGATGCTACTCCATAGGGGGAGCAACATAGTGGAGTATGGAAGCTTGTGCCTCCACTTTGACATTGTTGTCAAAGGGGGAGAAGATATATGATAGGGGAGAAGATATATGATATGGGAGAAGATATCTGATGAAGATATTTTAGTTGCACTGGTCTATGATGTTTATAATTGCAATGCTACACTGAGTATTGCCATCAATGCCAAAGGGGGAGATTTTTGGCATATGATGATATGATAATATGATGATAATATATGTTGTCATTGATGTCAATAAGTATAGGTCAACCGGTATGAAGATTGGAAGAAGTTGTTATTGATGATCAAGTTGGAGAACTGATATGAAGAGATGTACTAAACCGGTGTCAGGGTTTCACTAAGTGTGACTATCGGTTGGTAATCTCAGCTCTAGGGTTTCCGATTTGGCAATCTACCTTGTGCGATGCAACTGGTGATATTCTGTGATGAGTTAGCTATGAAATAAGGAAGAGATTGAGATGCCACGTCAGTTTTGTGCTCATGAAGGATTTCCTTGAGGATCTTGCATGTGAAGATCGACTGCAGTTAATGTCTACCTCAGGAATGAACATTCTTCTTAGCGGTATGAGAAGAAAGCGTGATGGGTTACTGATTTCTATGTGCGACAAATAATGGACGATGCAGAATGACTTGTAATCTATTTGAGATTGTTTCATTCTATGTAATATATTTGGACGGTCAGGATTAGACTGCTTGTAATTGTAAACCTAAATTGATTAGGGTTTAGGGTTTATGTTACCGCCCTAATTGTTGTCTATAAGTTCGATAATGTTTGTTATTGTAAGTTGTTGGCAATAGTTGTGTGTGTATCCAAGTGATGAGATACTTGCCAAACCAATGAGTGGAAAACTGCAAAGTGTGATTGCAGAGTAGAGTGAGTGAAAAATGCAGAGTGTGATTGCAGAGTAGAGGAACTGAAAAGGATCTGCCTTAGCATATAATGTTGTTATCAGATCAGAGTTTTACCTGTTGTCTTCTAACCATTTTAACAGAAGGAAAATCCCTTGACCAGGTAGCTTTAACAGGCTTATTGTAAAAGCTCTAACCAGGTGACTCAAGTTCATTGAGTTCTTCAAATCCTCTAACAAGGTAACATTTAATAGGGTTTCAACCTTTAACAGGGTATATAGCCATCCCTTAACCGGGTGATCTTTAATAGGATTGGTTCCTAGTAGAACCTTATTGTAAAGTCTTTAATCGGACTAGGCTTCTAACACAGTGGACTTCAAAAGAGTTCAAAACAAGCTTGTGGGTATTCATCCCCACCATGGTTTTTCCCGTTTGGGTTTCCACGTGAAAAATCTGTGTGTCATGAGTTGTGCATTTTTCATGTGATGATTGAGTATTCTTTGTTTAGGTGATTATGCATGCAGAGCTAATGGTTATGGTATTACTAATACAACACTTGCATATGTATATGGGTGAAGTAGTCATCAAGTATTGAGTGATATTTGAGGTATTTGGTTTTACTGGTTTAAGTTGTCTGAAGTCTTATTATGTTTAACCGGTATAGACATGGTTAAGTTCAGTAATGAAGACAACCGGTTATCATTGTTTTAACTTGATAAGTTATTGAAAAGTTTTTGTATGTACTGATTCAACCCCCCCCCCCTAGTAGCAGTTAGGGTATTTGTTGTTCATCATTATTCATCATATTTTCACTTCGAGCCCCCGTTACCTTTCGACTCAAGGACCCGAAGCATAAACGAGCCCCCATTTTTAAGAGTGTGACTCAAGCTCATTGAGTTCTTCAAATCCTCTAACAAGGTAACATTTAATAGGGTTTCAACCTTTAACAAGGTATATAGGCATCCCTTAACCGGGTGATCTTTAACAGGATTGGTTCCTAGTAGAACCTTATTGTAAAGTCTTTAATTGGACTAGGCTCCTAACACAACGGACTTCAAAAGAGTTCAAAACAAGCTTGTGGGTATTCATCCCCACCGTGGTTTTTCCCATTTGGGTTTCCACGTGAAAAATCTATGTGTCATGAGTTGTGCATTTTTCATGTGATGATTGAGTATTCTTATTCCTAAATTTATTTTTGTAGTCTACCAATATATTTTTCTCTGCTATAACGTTTTATAGGGCATTTCTTTAATGTCTATTCTTTATTAGTTATAGTGGTCTATATTTGTGTTTACAATATATATTTAGGCACATTAATATATTTGGGTAGATTCCCAGAGTCTACTTCAAGGACGATGCGGGTTTCGTGGACCTAGATCTAGGCTACATGCGTGAGTCGATCCATGAGCAAGTCTTCGGTTCGAATCTCACCACTACCAATCCTCTACTTATGAATGGCTTCATACAGAACATTCTCAGAATATCCAAAAAGCTCTTAGAAACCACCATGAAGGACCTCAACCATGAACATATATATCCAAAAACCTCTTAGAAACCATCATGAAGGACCTCAACCACGAACATATTCTTTTTACCGAGCTTGTAAAAGTATTTTCTATATTTGATCAATGGTTTTCTTCTTTTGTTGGCCCGACGCACCCCAACTGGCTATTCATCTACTTGGGCTCTTCACAATTGCCACAACATTTTATTTTATGAATGTTGTAATTTTATTTAATTGGGATAATAAAAAGAAAGTGTTTTCTTTGTTGAATTTTTTTGTTGATTTAATTGTTATTGTTGTGTGTTTTGGGTTTGTAAGGGGAGTACCTTTCGTCAATACAAGAAATCTAGTTTAAAGTATATAGAAAAATGTCCATAAACTTAACTACTTATTTCATGAATACAGTTTGAGGAAGAGGGAGATTGTGAGCTATAATACGAGGTAAAGGGAGATGAGAAGAGAAAGAGAGAGGTGTTTTTTTTTTTTGTAGTTTATAGAAACATGATACAATCTCGAGTGCATTCATCAAGTTATCATGTCTCTGAGTGTCAAGTTAAAAAATAATTCCACAATATGTTGAACTCTCCCTTATCTTTCTAATCATCTATTTTTTTCTACATTCCAAATATGTTAAGGTTTTGATGTTGAGTTTATTTTTCTAGTGTCTTTGTTTTTTGTCAA
The DNA here is from genome assembly GCF_030272615.1 of Cryptomeria japonica. NCBI lineage: Eukaryota > Viridiplantae > Streptophyta > Pinopsida > Cupressales > Cupressaceae > Cryptomeria > Cryptomeria japonica. Next base: position 563,499,302 of record NC_081410.1, on the reverse strand, counting down.
AAACTTATGTATGGTAGTTTTTTGTTTCATTTTTTACCCATTCATTAAAATTTGTAACAAAGTATATTTTTACAAACTAGACTCCATTCCTTGCACATCCTTTTTTTTATTAGTTTCCAATAAATTCAGGGGTGCACATATTCAATCTTTTGTTTTACAAGATGTGTCCACTTTGAAATTAGGTAAAAATTCATTAATGTTAATTTAGAAATTAATCAAAATATCAAGCTTAAACTACATGGTGTTGGGTAGTTTTTTATCATATCATTCTTGCAATAATATAAAAAATTTAACATTTTAAGAGGGGCACATTAGATAATATGATATGAATTTTTTATAAAAATAGGAGGACTTTCTATGTTCCACCTATTTGAATCCATTAATTTGTACCATTAAAAAATAAATTATAATGAAAATTTAGAGCACTATGACTCTTGTTCTTGTTGCACCTTAAAATTTTGAGTATAACTATTTTCAATTTCTTATTGAAGATCATTTTTTCTTGATTTCAAAAAAATGTGACCACTTAAGACCCTCTTTTGTTCCCCATTTTTCATGCACTTACCAGAGAGGTTAAAAAACAAACCAAATCATTAGAGAAAGCTTAAATGGAGGATTGAGGCATAGAAAAATCTTTGACTTTTTCTATAGTAAAAAAAATCAATGTTTTTTTATAATTAATTTTGCAAGTGGATTTAACCTCACCCATGTCATTTTCTTAAGCAAAGATAATATTTTATTTGTCAATTATCTTCCCTCTCTTAATATGAATCATGTTTGGTGTACTTCAAGATTTTGTGTTTTTTTAATGATTAAACTTTATTTATCTAGGAATAATAATCAATGTTTTTTAATAATTAATTTTGCAAGTGGATTTAACCTCACCCATGTCATTTTCTTAAGCAAAGAGAATATTTTATTTGTCAATTAGCTTCCCTCTCTTAACATGAATCATATTTGGTGTACTTCAAGATTTTGTGTATTTTTAATGATTAAACTTTATTTATCTAGAAATAATAATATATAATTATTATCAAGATGGTCCTCAAACATTTTATATTTCAAGTGTGTAAACATAAGAAAGATAATATTTTTTTTCAAATCCTTTGAGAGAATAACCACTAATAGAACTTCTAGTAGCAGTAATAATGTCATTTTTATTTTAAATAACAATTCTTCTTACTAATGCCCTTAAATTATGCTAACAGTAATATAAACATGAATTTCAATGGCTAAAGAAAAAATATAAAATGGCAAATCTCCCTTATGTTTCTTATGCATTTATGCACTCTTTCCAAATGTCAAAATATCTAAGTCTATATTATTCAAGAATCTTTGTTGTCATACATAAGTGAACATATTATCTTAACAAGGCATGCCTATTGACCTTTGAAGGCTATATTAACATGAGTTATAATGGGTAAGTTAAAGAAGATTGCAATAGATTTGGTCAAGATAAATAATATTAAAGAAAAAATCTCTTTCATGTTGCCTATGCATAAGTGCATTCTTTCTAGTGAGAATATCTAATTTTTGAATACTTAAGTATCATTTTCCTCATACATTAATAAATATATTATCTTTGTAAAGGATCCTCATTTATCTTGAAACATAAATAAAAATTATCTTGAATGACTAAAGAAAATAAGATTACAACATTTGGTTAAAATAAATAATATAAAAAAAGAAAATATCTCTCATATTGAATATGCATGAGTTTCTTTCTTTTCAAATATTTTAACATCTAATTTTGTAGTAATCATGCATCTTCACACTGATATACAGTAAATTAATTGTTTTCACAAAATTTTCCCATTTATCTTTGAAATATCTAAAAACATGAATTCTCATAGTTAAAAAAAAATGACATTACAATGGTTAGTGAAGAGAAATAATATAAAAGTGAAAATCTCTTTCTTTCTAAATATCAAAATATCTTTAAAAGTGAAACACTCAAATATACACTATTTGAATGTAAGTGATTGGAGGTGACAAAGTATCTAGAAGCTTTGAAGGCAATTTATAATTTAGGAAGATGTCTTTCCATTAAAAAGACAAGCTTTAACATTTATTATAGGATTCTAATTTTTTTATTTTTGGAAAGTTTGAGGGGAAGAAGAAATTTGTGTTTGAAGAAATTGCAAGTTTGAAAAAGAAATTGCATGTTTCAAGATGCATGAGATGAAGAAGTGTTTTGGCTTGTAATTTTATTTTGTTATTGTGACTAATTACTATTAGTTTATATAAGATTTTGGAGTGTTTATAATGGAAAAGCTCCTATGTAATGTATTTACAGATTTCCTATGTAGTTTGTTCATTTATTGAACATTTGGATTGAGTTAATCGGAAGTAGTTTGCAAATTTTCTGCATTTGCTTGCATATTTGAGTTGCAACGAAGAATGCGTGGTCGAGCAATTTCTATTTTAAGGTCTTATTGAGTGGAGTTGATGGCATAGTGGACTGACGTTCTTTGTAGGTTTGGAGGTGGAGATTACAAAGCATCTAGAAGCTTTGAAGGTAATTTCTAAGTTAGGAAGATGTTTTTCCCTTATTTGGGTTTGACTTTTTGGAGTTTGTGAAGTTTGAGTTTGGTCACTATGATGGTTAAAATGCTAGTTTCAACATTCATTTTAGGATTCCCATTTTCAAAGTTTTTTGAAGTTTGAGGGGAAGAATAAATTTGTCTTTGAAGAGATGGAAGATTTGAAGATGACCAAATATGATTATAGGTAGATTTCAAGCTTGTTGCAGGTTGAAGGTTAGGAAGCCAATTTTGCAGCAGGATGCGCGAGGTGAAGAAGTGCTTTGACTTGTAATTTCTTCTAGTTTTTGTGACTCATTTTATTAGTTTTGTATTTGACTTTGGAGTTTTATTTGAAGCCTATAAGACTACCATGCAACACATTTACAAATTTACTATGCAATTTGTTCAATTCTTGAACATTTAGATAAGATTAGTGAGAAGTGGATTATTCAATTCTTGAACATTTAGATAAGATTAGTGAGAAGTGGATTATTCAATTCTTGAACATTTGCTGATTTTCTGGAACTTTTATGTCTTTTAGATTATGAAAACACCCATATCAAATTTTCCATGTATGATTTGAGAGGGTTTTTAGTCTACATCATTTTCTTTTACCAAAAACGTAAAATGTTCTTTATTGTACTCTTCACAACAAACTATCCAAATTCAAATTTGTTTCCATGTTGATTAATTTGAAATTCTAACTATATATTTAATTATTTAATCGTTTAACACACAACGAACATTACCACCAATTAAAAGAAGCAGAATAGTTTCTTTGTATCTTTTTTTATCATTGACTAGGCAAATCTTTAGAACAAACCATCATGTTCAGTCATATCATGAATGCAGAAAAAGGCTATGAAGAATTCAAAAGCCTCTAAAGGATATAATATACCATCTAAAAGAAATTATGGAGAGCTTTCCATTATTTCTACCAGGGAAAAGAAGTCCCAATTACACATCACCCAGTTAATCCAAAAGCCTCTTATTCTTTCTGTAATCAACAACAAGATAAACAGCCAGCTTTTATTCAAGCTAAAGAAAACAGATTGCCATTATTTGTAAACTAATAGGCAAAAACATCCAATGACTATACCTTGCCTACTCTAATCGTATATTTACACTAAATTTCAAAATAGCATTGACACCTTCAAACAGAACAGTTTCAATTATAGCATACCCACGAGCATATCTGAAGTGTCCTGTCCCTCCAACAACAGAAACCTCTCTTTTCTTCTGAAGATATCTATCTGCTCCCTGGATCTCAAGGGTGCTACCATTATATTTCTGATTCTCAAACACCACAGAGAATTGCAGATCAAAATTAGTGCCCTTCAGATCTGAATTGGCATACAATCCTTTGGCCCTTGCTATAGCCTTGGAGGAAGGCTTTGGACCTTCAGTAACAAGATCATCTATAACAATTACCGTTCCAAAGTTCAATGGACTTGAAGATAATCCCTTCACTCCACCCACTACAACGCCTGTAACGTTCTGTCCACTCAAAATGTCATGCAAATAGAAGACAAGTTTCTTTTCTTTGAATGCCAAACAAGAAGAAAATGACAGCACAAGGACTATAAGGCTAAGGAATGATATCAAGGAAAGCTTTGAAGCCATTGAAATCCAGAGAGGAGGTTATAATGTTAGAATGAATGAGATGAGAGCATAGCTTGTTGCAAGTGTATAAAAAGGCGAGGGCCATAGGTTGTGGTCAACATGCCTGCAGTCTATGGCCTGCCTGCAGTCTATGGCCAATGTTTAGACTATGTTTAAATAACACATATCTGTAGGATTTGACTTTTTCAATCTCTTGTCTCAACGATAGAAAATTGGGAACCGTTAAGCTTTAAATGATTTGTTCAGTCAATAACACGTTTTCATCAAGGTTTAGATAGCTGTTGACAACAGATATACCGGCTTGATACATGGGCAAGCAGGCCCATGGGAATAGCTGGCACATTAAGATACTCATTTCTTAATTAGTTTTAAATGGCCTGTTTTGGTGAAAGCCTTATCCAATAGCGCGAGAGATAATACCTAGAAGTAACAAGTGTAGATTGCTTATTGCTTAGCGAACACACAAGTATTCAACTACGCTCACATATTGGAATGTCAAACTATACATTTTTTATTTATATAAGAATTATTAATCGCACCTTGGTGTGTAATGGGTATGTCCCAAGGTGTTTGATGTGTAATCGCATTTTGGTGTGTAATGGGTACATCTTAAGGTGTTTGATCTGTAATCGCACCTTGGTGTGCAATGGGTATGTCTCAAGGTATTTCAAGGTCAATTAAAAAAAATATTGGTCTATTTTTGCATACGACTGTGTAGTACATGAAGTCAATTGGCAGACAATTTAGCAAACGATGTTGTATGTGCAACAAAGTTTTGGAACTAGGATCTAAACATGATTGAAACAAAACTTTTGAATAAAAAAGATAGTCAAGCTCCATTAGCAATAGGATCATATTATTTTTGCTAGAGAGAGAGAGAGAGAGATGGGCATATAAATATAAATAAAGATAGAGATAGTCGAAAGATAAAGATAGACATGGGAAGTGATATACAAAGGGGTAGAGAGAGGGAGATGCATAACGATAGAGAGAGATGGGGAGATAATGAGATAGAGATAGAGGTAGAGATGAAAGAAGTATGAAGAGATATGGATATAGAGCCAAATAGATATATAGAGGACTAGGATGAGGGAGATGGAGAGAGAGAGGAGGAGATAGAAGGGGAGAGAGGAAGATATATCAACATGAGTTATAATGGCTAAGTTAAATAATATTACAATAGAATTAGTCAAGAGAAATAAAATTAGAGAGAAAATCTCTCTCGTGTTGCCTATGTATGAGTGCTTTGTTTTAAGTGAGAATATCTATTTTTGTAATATTCAAGCATCATTTCCCACATAGATTAATAAATATATTATCTTTATAAAGCATCCTCAAAATATCTAAATTTGAAGCACTCAAATATATATATTTTTTATCTCATACATTAGTAAACATTTTTTCTTCACAAAACATCTTCATTTAGCTTTGCAATCTCTAGTGGGATAAGAAGATTTAAAATAATCTCTAGATATGAATAAGTTGTGTTATCCTCATCTCTATCAACAATGTTGAACTCTAAAAGAATAAGAACATTTAGGTATATGCTTGATAAAAATATCAATAGAAACATGCTTTTGCAATTGAATTTGTAATGATTGTAACTAAAGCAAAAAATATTTATAGACCTTAGACTTTTATCATATTTTTTTGATGCACAAGCATTCATAGTGGTAGAATATTCAAATTTGAATTTGACATATTTAATTCTTCAAATTTGATTTTTTTTTTGAGGGGAATAGATTATTGGAATTATAACTTGTGACAATTCACAAATTGACTATTAAAAGATAGTTATTCATATGGGTGTCCAAAAATGAGTGATTGAGCATTTCTATTTTTTAGGGGTCACGAACAATAGGTTTTGGTAACTATGGTGGTTAAAAGACAAGTTTCAACTCATTTTTTTATTTTTTAAAAAGTTTGAGGAGAAGAAGAAATTGCACATTCGAGGATGCATAAGATGAAGAAGTGTTTTGTCTTGTAATTTCTCTTTGTTATTGTTACTGATTACTATGAGCTAACATAAGATTTTGGAGTGTTTATAATGCTACAAGACTGCTATGTAATGTATTTGTAACATATTTCCTATATAGTTTGTTCATTTCTTGAACATTTGGATTCAGTTAATTAGAATTATTTTGCTAATTTTCTACATTTACTTGCATATTTGATTTGCACCAAAGAATGAGTGGTTGAGTAGTTTCTATTTTAGGGTCTTATTAAGTGGAGTTGATGACATATTGGAATAATGTTCTTTACAGGTTTGGAGGTGGAGATGACAAAGCATCTAGAAGTTTTGAAGGCAATTTCTAAGTTGGGAAGATGTCTTTCCCTTGTTTGGGTTCAACTTTTTGGAGTTTGTCAAAGCTTGAGTTTGGTAACTATGGTGGTTAAAATGCAAGTTTCAACATTCATTTTAGGATTCCTATTTTCAAATTTTTTGATAGTTTGAGGGGGGGAAGAAATTTGTCTTTGACTAGATGGCAGATTTGAGGATGAATAAATATGATTATGGGTAGATTTCAGGCTTAAGACATGAAGCTATGTTGAATCTTGTTGCAGGTTGAAGGTTAGGAAATCAATTTTGCAGTAGGATGCATGAGGGAAAGAAGTGTTTTGGCTTGTAATTTCTTCTAGTTATTGTGACTGATTTTATTAGTTTTGTATTGGATTTTGGAGTTTTATTTGAAGCCTATAAGGCTACCATGCAATGCATTTATAGATTTGCTATGTAAACTGTTCAATTTTTAAACATTTAGATAAGATTAGTCAGAAGTGGATTGTTCAATTCTTGAACATTAGAAGATTTTATTAGTTTTGCTGATTTTCTGCAATTTGTATTTTTGTTGGATTATGAGAATGCCCATATCAAATTTTCCATGTGTGATTTGAGATGGTTTTTAGTCCTCCATCATTTTCTTTTAACAAAAACGTAAAATGTTCTTTATTGTTATCTTCACAACAAACTACCCAAATTCAAATTTGATTCCAAATTTGATTCCATGTTGATTAATTTAATGAAAAGAATGAAATTCTAACTCTATATATTTGATTATTTCATCGTTTAACGCAATATGAACAGTACCTTTTTATTGGTGGTAATGTTCATATTGTAATCAACAAGATGGGCAGCCAGCTTTTATTCAAGCTAAAGAAAACAGATTGCCATTATTTATAAAGCAAGAGGCAACAGCATCCAATGACTATACTTTGCCTAGTCTAATCTTATATTTACACTAAATTTCAAATTAGCATTGACACCTTCAAACGTAACAGTTTCAACTATAGCATACCCACGAGCATATCTGAAGTGCCCAGTCCCTCCAACAACAGAAACCTCTCTTTTCTTCTGAAGATATCTATCTGCTCCCTGGATCTCAAGGGTGCTACCATTATATTTCTGGTTCTCAAACACCACAGAGAAATGCAGATCAAAAGTAGAGCCCTTCAGATCTGAATTGGCATACAATCCTTTGGCCCTTGCTATAGCTTTAGAGGAGGGCTTTGGACCTTCAGTTACAAGATCATCTATAACAATTACTGTTCCAAAGTTATATGGACTTGAAGATAATCCCTTCACCCCACCCACTACAACGCCTGTAACGTTCTGTCCACTCAAAATGTCATGCAAATAGAAGACAAGTTTCTTTTCTTTAAAAGCCAAACAAGAAGAAAATGACAGTACAACGACTATAAAGCTAAGGAATGATATTATGGAACGCTTTGAAGCCATTGTAATCCAGAGAGGAGGTTAGAATGTTAGAATGAATGAGGTCAGAGCATAGTTTGTTGCAGGTTTATAAAAAGGTGAGGGCCATAGGTTGTGGTCGACATGCCTGCAGTCTATGGTGGATGTTTAGACTATTTTTATAAAACACATATCTGTAGGATTTAATTTTGTCAATGTCTTATCTCAACGATATAAAATTAGGGAATCGTTAAGATTTAAATTATTTGCTGAGTCAATAACATGCTTTCATTAAGCTGTAGTTAGCTGTTGACACAGATATACCGGCTTGTTCCATGGGCGAGCAGGCCCATGGAAATAGCTGGCACATTAAGATACCCATTTCTTAATCAGTATTAAATGGCCTATTTTGGTGAAAGCCTTATCCAATAGCGCGAGACATAATACCTAGAAGTAACAAGTGTAGATTGCTTATTGCTTAGCGAACACACTAGTATTCAACTCCACGCACCTATTGCAATGTCAAACTATACATTCTTTTATTTATATAAGAATTATTATTTAGTCATTGCACCTTGGTGTGTAATGGGTACGTCCCAAGGTGTTTGAAAGTCAATTAAAAAAAATATTGGTCTATTTTTGCATATGATTGTGTAGTACATGAGGTCATTGAAACAAAACTTCTGAATCAGAAAGATAATCAAGCTCCATTAGCAATAGGATCATACTAATTTTGCCATATGTAGAGAGAGAGAGAGAGAGAGAGAGAGAGAGAGAGAGAGAGAGAGAGAGAGATAATGAGATAGAGATAGAGGGAGAGATGAAAGAAGTATGAAGAGAGAGAGAGAGAGAGGATGATATACCTATAGATATGAATATCGAGGGAGAGAGGAAGAGACAAAAATAGATAGATAGAGAGAGAGAGACATGGAGATATAGAAGGAGACATAGAGAGGAAGATATAAAGAGATATAGAGGAAGAAGAAGACAAATGGATAGAGAGAGAAGTAGATGTTGATATAGAGATATAATAAGATATAGATAGAGGGAAAGAAGGTGAGAGAAACATAGATAGACAGATAACAAAGACAAACAAATAGATAGAAGTATAGATAGACAAATAGAGATGGAGAGGGGGGAGAGAGAGGGGAATAGAAAGAGTGGGAGATATAGAGAGGGAGAGATAAATAGGGATACATAGAAATATATGGGAAGACAATGAGAGAGAGAAAGATGTAGAGATACAAAGATAGAAGAAGGGGGAGAGAGGGAGGGAGTAAAGGGGGAGAGATGCAAGAGAGATAGGAAGATAGGGAGATAGAGGTAGAGAAAGATATGGATAGCAAGAGGTAGAGAGAGGAGTCAGAGGGAGGTAGAGAGAAAAATAGAGAGATAGAGATATATAGTAGGAGAGATGGATGGAGATAGAGTGAATAAGTGAGAGAGGATGAGAGATGGAGTGAATGAGAGAGAGTTACAAATGATGAGATATAGATAGAGAGGAAGAGGGAGTGATAAGGAGATAGAGATAAACAAGGTAAGAGAGAGAGAAAGAAGGTAACAGAGGTAAGTAATAAAGAGAGGAAAAGACAGAGAGATAAAGACAAGTAATAGAGATGGTGTGGGGCGAAAGAGATAAAAAGAAGGTAACATAGATAAGTAATAGAGATAGAATGGGAAAGATGAGTGGGTGAGAGAGATAGGAGAGAGGAAGGAGAGGGAGAAATAGAGATAGAAAGATAGAGATTATGAGAGAGGGGGAGGTGGACAGAGAAAGATAAAGATATAGTAAGTGATAATAGAGGTTCATAGTGTAAAAGTCCGAGTTTGACTAATTACATTCAAATTCAAGGTCTCTTATTTGAAGTGTGGACAAAATTTGTATAATTATATTTAATAAGCAACCTCACAAATCTTTTTTAAAATTTAATTTGATTGAATCACTTTCAATCAATCCTCATCACCCTAGACACCATAAAATACTAGACATGTATTGACTAAGCCCAATAAAAAACAATTCCATTAAACCAATTGAATGTACTAGTTGCAACATTACATTTCCATAATATATTATTATTTTGAAGGCATTTCTTTATTTAAAATGGATGAGTTGAGCTCAAAGATCAATGATCTATAGCATGAGAGAGGCATGCAAGATGGTCTAATGATTTTTCACCATTAGATTTGTCCATCACTTTTTGTCCTTTCTTGGTCGTTATTGTTATTTACATATTTTTGTCAAATTGTCTTGATTTAGTGTAGTCATATAGCCAAAGAGTAGATATTTCCACTAGATTTATACATGATGATTACATCGTGGGGCAATATCTGGGTGGTGTATGGAATTGGCTATGTTGGAAGCAAAATGGATCTTTACAATACTCTTATTTGAATTTAATAATTAAATTAAAAATCAACATATAGTTGAATGGTGATTTTTAATTTAATTAAATTTAAATAAGTCTTGTCAAGACCCATTTTGTTGCTTGGGTAGATGGCTCCATACAATTTGTGGATACAACTTTTCAAAGGGGGTGTTGAATTTGGAAGTATATCTTAAAGAGAGGTACTTGCAAAAGATTCTTCAGTTGCACCTATATATGATGCATTCAAAGTAGCTATGAAGGCCCAAAATGAAAGAATTTTGAGTAGGGAGTTGACCATTAGGGACCTACAAAAGTGGAGATGATTCAAAATAAATATTGTGGAATAGATCTTTTTGTCAACTATTGAACAATAGAGCACATAGCCAAAATGAAGTCTTTTTGGTTGATCAACTCAGTGTGCCATCAAAATAATACTTGTTCTTATTAGGGATGCTCAACCCAAATGGATAGAAATGAAGTTGTAGTTGCTCAAGTGAAAGTAAAAGAGTAAAAGCGGGGGAAAAAATCTTCGATTGGGTATATTGTCATGGTTTATTTTCTAATTTTTGTGAATATGCACCTAAACAATCTTTTTTGTTGTGCTCCTTTGAAATATATACATTTTCTTGTAAGTAAATCTCTTAAGGTAGAGTGTTGCTCCCTTCTAGCCTAGTTGATAGTTTGTTCTCATCTCTGTTGGTTGAGCTTCACTTTCAACATTTTGGTTATGGTTGGTTTTTTTTAACCAAAATATTTTTGAAAAACTTGTGGTTGAGCTATGCTCCCTAATAATTAGGTTACAATTTAATTTTAACTTGGTTGACCATTTCTCCTAACATATCTATTTAAATATGTTTATCTCTCTCTCTCTCTCTCTCTCTCTCTCTCTCTCTCTCTCTCTCTCTCTCTCTCTCTCTCTCTCTCTCTCTCTCTCTCTCTCTCTCTCTCTCTCTCTCTCTCTCTCTATCTATCTATCTATCTATCTATCTATCTCTCTCTCTCTCTCTTTCTCTCTCTCTCTCTCTATATATATATATTCTCTCTCTCTCTCTCTCTATATATATATATATATTCTCTCTCTCTCTCTCTCTCTCTCTCTCTCTCTCTCTCTCTCTCTCTCTCTCTATATATATATATATATATATATATATATATATATATATATATATATATATATATATATATATATATATATATAGAGAGAGAGAGAGAGAGAGAGAGAGAGAGAGTTTTACCAAAAAAAGAAAAAAGAATAAAATGTTGAAATGAAATTGAATTGGGTAGACAAGACTAAAAACCATACTTTTAATTCTCACAATCTTCAAATTATTTTTTCTTCTCTACACAAATAATTATGTATACCTCTTTTTAAGGATCAATTCCTAAGAGGGTGTTTGATTCAATACCAATTCTATCAATTTATGCCACAACTTAGTTGAAAGTTGTAGTTCCCAAGTGATTTGAATATGACATGAAGACAAATTGATTAAGCAGTTTTTCCAATGTTCTACTGTAAGTTACTCACACATGTTCAGAAATATTTTTTTAAAGATGTCCTTTTGTTGTTTAATATTTAGAAGATGTAGACTTGGAGGTAGAAGTTAATTTGTCAATAATTTTTATGCCAACCATTTAGCATTTCTACTAGCTATCTAGTGTATGATTTATATGTAAGACATGATTTTTGGTTGACATGATCATTAGGAGCTCAATCTGAGATATTTATAAGAAGTATTAGAAATATTCTTAAATAATTTAATACCACTCACATTTCTGTTATACCAAAGAGAGAGGACCCCTCCACTTTTGCAAATTTTTTGTCCAATAGGCTTATGCAACACTATATATTAAAGTTTTCATAGAAGTCATTTTAATCAAACTGACAAAGTTGATACCTTGTATTTTATTTGAAGAAAATAGGTGTTTTATTCTTGGCAAAGAAACTTCAAAAGGAGCAATTATTACTCATGATATTCTTCATTCTATAAGTGTTGAAATAATATCACCAATGGTACAAAAAAAAATAATTCATAGATTCCTATAAAGATTACCATGACTTAGGTTGTTCTACATACAATCATCACCTATTTGATGCCCTGGTATTGTGCATTTCAAATCTATCTGATTCAGATGAATTGCATTCCTTACTCTAAAAATTCCTATGGTCAAATAATATCTCTAGTTAAAAAAAAACTTTCACCATTGGCTTCAGAAAAGATCTACACTCCCAAAGAGAGTACAGGTTTAGGAATTCACAACTTGAAGCTTTAGAATATTGCCCTTGGGGAATTTTTTAATTTTTTTTTTGAAAATTTACTCTAATCTAGATTTTGAATGGAATAACACAATTAGATATAATTATGTTGACTCCCTTGACAAGGAAATAATGTTCACACTCTGAAATTTTCCTAAAGGTTCAACCTTCTAGAACTTCATTTCACACTATAAGAAGGTCATTCTTCCACACCTTTCATGGGTTATACAAAATGGGGAAAGGGAAAACTTTTGGGAAGATGAATGGAATGACTATAGCTCCTTGAATAGAACTGGGCAATGGAAAACTATTGAATTAGTATTAAAAGCTCTTTGGGGTACAAAAGTTAAAGACTATTTTATTCTAGATTGGTCTTCCCTCCCCATTAGAATTAAATACAAATCGCTAAAATTCTTACCAGTATCCACAAATTCAAAGGTTTTCTTCATGGAAGAATTAGAAAGAAGAAAAATATTATATTTTTATTATGAGGATGAAATTATTTTTCTAAATCTAAGTTAGGTTCTTATTTAGACAAAGAGGGATATAATACCCTTTTGAGGTAGGAACAACCTTCAAATTGGCTTAATATTTTGTGTCTCTAAACCTAGAGCTTTCTCTTGGTTAGAAATCAAAGATAGAATCCTAATAGGGGTACGGGATTAGACAGGTTGGGAATAACACCTTTGTTTCAATTTATTATATTCGAAAAGGCCTTTGAATGTATAGATCATCTATTGGTAGATTGCATTTTTTCTTAAGAGTGATATCATTATCTTACAAAGAGGTTATCTTGGACAGGTCCAGTACATGGAAACCTATTCCAACATTTCCAATTTTTCCTATCCTATATGGTTCTTCTACTTTATCTTGCCTTTGGAAGGTGAATCCAACTATCACGATTTTGAACATTTGTCTTGAAAAAATAATAAAATTTTTAAGAGAGGAAAATTAGATCTAAATCAAATAATCTTTAGAATGGAATGATAATTGTTGGAATCAAGGAACACTGAGAGGCGGGGGGTGAATCAATGATCTACAATATCTAACATTTTTAAAATGATTATTCAACTACTTAATGTAAATAAACAAATAGAAAGATGCAAACACATAAAGAAAATATCCACAACACCATAACACTGGATTTATATGTGGCAAATTTGGTTAAGGGAAAATCCACAGTATAAAAGTATTGAATAAGGGGAATGCACATGCATTTAGGCACACTACCTAGAGCTCACTAGACTCAAATTACAAAAAGGGATGCAACCCCAGAAGGCTCATTAACTTACAGTAATTTACAATGATTACAAGAAGTAATGAAGTAATGAATAGCATCTTCAAATACTTAGAAATAGTTTTGGTTACACTCAAAATACTCAATCTTGTGCTGCTCTGTTCTCTTGTTCTGTTGCATCCTAGAGCACAAATCCTTTACTTTCACACATGAAAATGAGCACAATCACTCACAAATACTTCCCACACAACCACTGATATATAAAGTGATCATATCCATTAGTCTTTTATGTTCGTGACATCAAATTGGGTCATCTACATGTTGGCTTCAAGAACACAACACGAATGATGAAAAGTCTAAACCAAGTCAGCTCAATCTGAACTCAAATGCATATGAGAACCACAAATAATTGGCCACATGCTTCCCAAATGTCAGCTAAACATCCTCGAACACAAAAATAATCACCAAAATTACTCCACCAAATCTGCACAACGATCAACTAACCACAACATTCACACCACATTGTTCTAACCCCCCAAAATTATATTGGATCTTCCAACTCACTTGCATATCATCAACAGAGGCCACAAACTAGGAATAAGGTAGCTAACACATCCATAATTATTCCCTGAGATCGGCAACTCAAGATATTTACCACAAATCAACTGCCAACCAAAATACTACATTATGTCGGATGTCCTATTTTATCTCACCGGACCTAACCAAAACCCAATTCGTCTTTCGATATGAAAAATCATGAACTATGGATGGGTTCATTAGCATTATTTGCCATCAATAAAAATATTTGACTACCTGTGCAGTATCACTTGCTAACAATCTCCCCCTTTGGCATTGATGGCAACACTTAGTGAAAAATGACTAAGTGTCAGACCAAAACCAAAATACTATTTGCTTCAATACTTCCAAAATATAACAACCAGACTCCAGAAGACTCCCCCTAATATTATTACAACATTTTTCACTCTACTACACTCCCTTGACATCAATGGCAAAATAGGGATTCTAAAAATCAAATTTCAAACCAAAATTCTATATACATATACACACAACCTTTACTTACAAAAATTTGAAGATGTTTGTAAAAGAGTTCTTCAATGAATTCAGATGGCTATCCCGACCCTTCTTAAGAATCTCCAAAACAATGTTAAGGCCACTGAATATGTAAGCTTCTATTTCCATTGTTTTGAGATCTTTCAGTTCACTGTTGGTCTGAGCATCCTAAGCATCTATCAAGGTACTAAGCATACTGTCCAATTTAGGAGTAATATGACTCCGAAGTTCACTAACTCTGCCAAAGATTTTTTCCTTTTCATGGCTCAAACTCTTGAGATTTTCAAGGAAATTACTTAATCTTCATGACTTCTCATAGATACTAACAAGGGATCAACTAACTGAGATCTACGGATTAACTCATCCCCATGCTCTGTAGACTTCTCCACAATTGTCATGAATCAGTTTTTTAATAATGTGCATTTTAAAGATTTAATGTGATTTTGAAATTAAAATAGATTAGATTATTCATAATCTAGTGTGAGGAAATATTGTATGCATTTTTACTCCTGCAATTGATATGAAATTCGACATTTAATATTCTTTTGGGTTTGTCAATACTGATAAACTTTTGAGTGCAAGTAATGCAGGATCAGGTATTTGCCATCAATAAAAATATTTGACTACCCATGCAGTATCACTTGCTAACAATCTCCCCCTTTGGCATTGATGGCAACACTTAGTGAAAAATGACTAAGTGTCAGACCAAAACCAAAATACTATTTGCTACAATACTTCCAAAATATAACAACCAGACTCCAAAAGACTACCCCTAATATTATTACAACATTTTTCACTCTACTACACTCCCTTGACATCAATGGCAAAATAGGGATTCTAAAAATCAAAGTTCAAACCAAAATTCTATATACATATACACACAACCTTTACTTACAAAAATTTGAAGATGTTTGTAAAAGAGTTCTTGAATGAATTCAGATTGCTATCTCGGCCCTTCTTAAGAATCTCCAAAATAGTGTTAAGGCCACTGAATATGTAAGATTCTATTTCCATTGTTTTGAGATCTTTCAGTTCACTGTTGGTCTGAGCATCCTAAGCATCTATCAATGCACTAAGCATACTATCCAATTTAGGAGTAATATGACTCCGAAGTTCACTAACTCTGCCAAAGATTTTTTCCTTTTCATGGCTCAAACTCTTGAGCTTTTCAAGGAAATTACTTGATCTTCATGACTTCTCATAGATACTAACAAGGGATCAACTAACTGAGATCTACGGATTAACTCATCCCCATGCTCTATAGACTTCTCCACAATTGTCACAAATCATTTTTTTAATAATGTGCATTTTAAAGATTTAATGTGATTTTGAAATTAAAATAGATTAGATTATCCATAATCTAGTGTGAGGAAATATTGTATGCATTTTTACTCCTGCAATTGATATGAAATTTGACATTTAATGATCTTTTGGGTTTGTCAATACTGATAAACTTTTGAGTGCAAGTAATGCAGGATCAGGTGAAGGAGGTCGAAGGCGAGAACATGAATCAGGTAGAATTGTTTTTAACTAAATGACTTCGATGGAAAAGGGAATCTCACACACCATAATAGAGAAAATATGCATATATGTTTATGTCTGCAATTATGAATGAAATATTATGTTAAATTCGACCATATAGGATGAAAAATTGATTAAAGATTTGAAATATATAGTGATTTTTATGATGACACATTCTTTGTGTCAAAATTATCAAAACTGTAATTTATGTTTCATTTTTGGAATTATACTAGATTAGTACGTATTTTAAATACTAGGACTCTATTACAAACTTTTATATTCAAAAGATAATATAGTTCACGTTTAATTTATGTGATTATTTCTATATGACTAATTATATGAATATTTCAATATGATTAATTAGAGTTGAATAAATGAATTCTACGACTTAGTATGTAAAATGATTAATCGTTGGATGGTAGACAACTTGAATGTATCGATTACACATATACGTATATATATTTAGGTGAAATTATAAATTTAATCAATACAAAAACTATCGTATGCTATAAAACGATTATTCATCAAACATATTATAAATATTAGCATATATTAAATGATGAATATATATTATGAACATTAAATGTTTAAGTTTAATATTTACATAAAGTCGCATGTTAAATTATAAAGGTGGCAGGTTAGTGTTATTTTTGAAAAGAGACTATGTCGCATGAACGAAGGAAGACCGATTAGACTCCAATAGACAAATGCATATCAACTAAACATGAAGTTAAAAACAAAGACTATTATGAGTCGATTTAAATGGCATAAAACAAATATATTAGCTACACGTAGAAGATAGAGGTTTTAATGTAGAAATTAGAGGATTTTAACATGGAGTTTGATATCATGCAAACGTTGGAACTTAAAACCAAGACTTTAGTTAACAAAAACCAATGATTAAATGCAGGAACTGGATGATTCCAATGTTTGACTTAACATGCAATCAGATCATAGCAGAAAAATAGAGAATGTGGCCATGCATGGAGCATTGAAATAGCTAGCACATGTTTGAAACTACAGTTTTACTTCTCCATCTCTATGCAGCAAAAGGAAGACTCTTAGTGGTGGCATAAATTAAGCAAGTTAGCCTCAACGTAAGTGACTACCATATCAAATCTGCAGATAGACTCCCCATCCCACGGTGTTAGGAGAAAGACCTGTCAACCGTAGAAGCCAGTTGAATGCCAAACACACATCATAGAATAACATATCTCATAGACGTGGAAGAATAAGAGGTGATAAAGGTAAAAGATTTTTAAATAACTACTATCACGGAGCCCTTAATAAAGGAGTAAACATAGGGAAAAAGGGAATAAATAGAGATGGAGGATGAGAGGGAAACACATATTCATTCAATCATTTTCACAAGTAGAGAAGGGCGATTAACTCTTGAAGGGAAGGATAGATTAGAAGAGAGGAGAAGATAATTTGATATTATCAAAAGAGAGAAACAGAATAGAGATAGATTTGATAGGATTAGTTTTGAGAGAGACTAGCGAAGAAGGTGAGGAACTATTGGACAAAAGAACGACAAGGTCATACAAACTAGACCAATTTTCACAAAAGGTCAAAATTCCTTTGTTTATGGTTGTTATTTGTTATGATTTGGTATAAGAATGCATAGAATTAGAAGCTTTAGATATTAGGTATGATTATCCAAATTTGTTTCACATGTCATTATCCTATTTGAAATGCATTGTAAATCATTTTAGAATAGAAGAAAAGAATATAGAGAAAAGATGTTAACTAATTGTTAATAATGTATTTTGTCCAAAATAATTAGTTCTAATTCTATTTTAAGGATGTGTTTGCATACTTTTTGGTTATATATGAGATTAAATTCATACATGTATAACACCTTCTTTTGTATGTACCTTATTTAGTCGAAAGATTGATTTTAAGATTATTGCTTATGAAAGTTTTATCGTTTTTCCAAAATATGAAAGATTGTCTTCAATAGATATATTAGACAAGTAATGATTAGTAAGGAAAATGATATATCTATTTTTGTTTAAAAAGAAAGATTGTATTCTCAATTGAATTTTTGTTTGAGGGAACCAAGATAGGGTTAAGCTTGAGTTAGAAAATTACCTTTTGGGATGGGTGCCGAATGTGGATGTTTTTAGGGAGAATAGTTGCTTTTTCCAACTATTATTTTGTTGTTCATGGCATTATACTCGGCCGAGTTATTGTTTGAATTATCCGTAGAAAATGATGGAAATTCCTTATTTATGCTCTCTACCACATCCTAGTATGATAGAGAATGCTTGTTTCTTAGAATGAAGTAGAAAAATGAAAATGCATATATTATCTAGGCATGCATTAGATTCCCTCTTGCTTTCAAATTGTTTGGTTAAACCAATTCATGCAGGGTCAGGTATTCTTGATTGACCAAGAATTCCGGGGAAGCGTAAGCTTCAAGTTCAGGTGGAAAAAGTGCCTGATTCTTGTTCTCGTCTACATTCAAAGGACTGAAGGAAGTGACTCAGACTAAAGATCGACGGATGCATCTTCTTATATATTCTTAAGGAAATTTGGAAGCCTAAGTAGGAAATAAGAACTTCTAAGTGAGAAATTGTATATTTCATTTGCATTATAATGATATATCTATGAATGTTTTTATATCCATATTCGATGTTTTCTTATATCTTGTATAAAATATGCTTAAAGTTTGAAATTTAAGTTTATTTATGAATAAAGAGTAGTCTAGGTTTAGATCCTAGATTGACGTCTTTACATTTTGGTATCAGAGCCTAGGGTTCATAACACTAGGACCTATATGAGTCACTACATTAAGATAAATTTGGAGATTAATAGTTTTATGTTTAAACATTATAGAAATGGTGCGTACCAAGAAGACAGTCCGGAAATCCGTAGCTAGGTATATCCATTACCTAAGGGTCAAGAAGGATCCTCCATCCCCTGTTAAGCCAGTTTTGGATGAAGCCCCTTTTGAAGTAAAACCAGCCCTAGAAGGAAGTGTTGTAATACCTTCTGAGAAGAATATTCCTGTAAAAGAAAAAGAGCCTGAGTTAGAATACTCACCTATAAGGCCAATAGTAATCAATTCTGAAGAATCCGAGGAGTATACTCCTCTAAGTGATGATGAATTTGAGGGCTATACCCCTCTGAGTGAGACTGAATCCTAATGAGTCGGAAGAATCCACTCCCCTAACTCCTCCCAATGAGTGATGTAACGTGTTACAACACTTCTACAAAAATGTCTTTCCTTCTTTTATCAAATAAAGATGTATTCCCTTCTATTATCAAATAAAGATGTCTTCTTTTTTATTTTGAGTTAAAAATTGTGTATTTCTTAATGATATCTATATATATTTTGAACCTAACTTGTGTTATAAATTTGAATGAAGTAGATTGAAAATTATTTGATACTTCTATATTATAAATTTATATTGTTTTCCTATAATATTCAATAAGAGTATTAAATCTATGTAGTTGTAATATAAGGCTAGATATTAGGGAGCATGATAGAAGTTACGAAAAACGTAACATTTCAAATATGTTTCTTTTTTGCTAAGAATTATCAACATCTCCCTGATGCAGAATTGTTAAAAATGGCCTCAAGAACCACAAGGGCAGGGTCAAGTAATGGAAATGAAAGGTTAGATCAAATTCTTGACCTACTCAATCAGCAGAGTGCAAGGATGAATGATCTCGAACAAGAGGTTCGAAGGGTCGGAGAAGTCCAACAGGAAGCCCCAAGGGTTGAGGAGCAACCCGACAACCAAGTTAGAATAGAAGAAGAGCTGACAAAAGATTTGAAAAGGATAGCCCCGCCAAAGTTTGATGGAAAAACAATTGGCGATGGTGCAGAGGCATGGGTAATTAAAATGGAGAAATATTTTGGTCTCCGCAACATGTCAAATGAAACCAAGGCAGTTTGGGCTGCTTATCAGTTATCAGGTGAAGTTGCTACTTGGTGGGGCCAATGAAAAGTCAGAAAGGAAACTGCAACCAAGAGAGATCACTTGGGATTTGTTTTTACAATCCTTCAGGAAAAGGTGGCTTCCACAGTTATTCTTCGACAAGAAGATGACAAAATTTCAAAACCTTACTCAAGGTAATATGTCGGTAACATAGTACTGGGATAAATTTACTAATCTACTTAAGTATGTTCTACAATACCAGATGGATGAAAGATTCCACATTTAGAAGTTCATTTTGGGTTTAAGAACCCATATAGGAGCGGAGGTGGATATCCATAATCCATTAACTATGGTGGAGGTATTTGAAAAGGCGATTAAGCAAGAGCAAAAGTTGCAGCAGTTGGGGAACCTCGGAAAGAATGAGAACAACCGACCAAATTTTGGGAATAGAAATTTCCAAAGGAACCACAATGGCAACAATCGACAGATAAGAAATCTTAAGAGGGGACCCAACACCCAAGAAAAAGGAAGAGCGAATCAAGATGGAAACAAGAAAGCAAACAATAACACCAATGCTCGACAAAATATGGACAAAGGAAGGTCAGGTGGCCACCCTGGTCCTAGGGATGGGTGTTATAATTGTGGAGGGAGTCATTATGCCTCCAATTGTCCACAACATACCCCAGCACAGAGAGGAGCATATCAGCAAGGAGCCCCTCAACATCAGATTCACGCTGATGTCGACAATCGTCAAGCTGATTTCCAAGCCACACCTATCTAGATTACGGGTAAGCTCTTTGGACAAATAGTTTCTATTTTAATAGATACATGAGCTACTGAATGTTTTTTTGATCCACAAGTAGTTTCTAGAATATCTGTTAAACCTGGTTATATTTCAAATTCATGGATGGTTCAGTATGGAAATCGAGCAGAAAAGAGGGTAGATACTTGTCTATTTTGCAGGGAATTAGAACTTCCTAGTTTCCAAACCCAAGTTAACCTTTATTTTGCACCACTAGGATCATATGATGTGATCTTATGTATTAATTGGTTGACTGAACATAAAGCCATAGTGAACTATGAAGATAAGGTCATTAGTTGCATGGATGATTTTGGGAATTCCGTTGAAATTTTCGGGTCTCAAAATCCTCTTGAATTGAGATACATTTCGGCAATGCAACTCAAGAAGGCCCAAAGAAAAGGATGTTCCATCATTGCCGTCATGGTTAATGATTTGAATAATATAGAGAAAAGTCCTACAAATTATCTTGTCCTTGCAGAATTTCTAGATGTCTTTCCAAAAGATCTTACCAAGTTACCACCTAAGAGAGAGTTCGATTTTTCTATAGAACTCTTACCTGGAACGGAGCTGCAATCTAAGGCTCCATATAGAATGACAGCAACAGAACTATATGAGCTTAAGGCTCAATTGCAGGAATTGCTTAGGCAAGGTTTTATTAGACCAAGCATATCCTCGTGGGGTGCACCAGTGATCTTTGTAAAGAAGAAAGATGGTACTTTGAGGTTATGCATTGACTATAGGATGTTGAACAAAGTAACCATCAAAACAGATATCCACTACCAAGGATAGATGAATTATTTGATCAAATGAAAGGTGCATCTGTATTCTCCAAGATTGATCTTTGATCTAGATATCATCAGTTAAGGATTAAAGATGAAGACATTCCTAAGACTGCATTCCGAACAAGGTATGGGCACTATGAATTCATAGTTGTACCATTTGGTTTAACTAATGCCCTAGCAGCATTCATGAACCTCATGAACAGTATTTTCAGAGAATACTTGGATGACTTTGTTTTAATCTTCATTGATGACATATTGATCTATTCTAAGAATGAAGAAGAGCGTAAGAAGCACCCGAGGATAGTTTTGCAATGATTGAGAGATCGTAAACTTTATGGGAAATTCTCTAAGTGTGCCTTCTTTCAGTAAAAGGTGCAATACTTAGGTCATGTCATATCCACCGAAGGAATTTTAGTTGATCCTGCAAAGATAGAAGCAATAGTAGATTGGCCAACACCCTAGAATGTTTCAGAAGTTTGAAGTTTTATGGGACTTGCTAGATATTATAGAAAATATGTGGAAGGGTTTTCTAGGATAGCGACACCAATTACCTCACTTCAGAAAAAAGAAAAAAGGTTTGAATGGACTGAGAAGTGTGAAGAATCATTTCAACTCTTGAAGCAGAAATTGACAACGGCACTAGTATTAACAATACCAGATCCGAATGGACATTTTGTAGTAATTACAGATGCCTCAGGTGAAGGTGTGGGAGCAGTGTTGATGTAAGAAGGAAAGGTGGTTGCATATGAATCATGAAAGCTAAAGGAATATGAGATGAATTATGCTCCACATGATTTAGAACTACTAGCTATTGTGCATGCATTACAAATCTGGAGGCATTACCTTTTAGGGAAGCCTTTTGAGCATAAAACGGATCATTTAGGATTGAAGTATATTTTTACACAACCTAACCTAAATGCAAGACATAGAAGGTGGCTTGAATTTCTAAGTGAGTATGACTTTGGTATTGAATATATCCAAGGGAAGGAAAATAGAGTAGCTGATGCTCTCAGCAGAAGAAGACACCTATCTGCAATGGTTACAACAAGGACAAATTTGAAGCAACAAGTGTTGCAGAATCTTTCTGAAGATGAACATTATTTAAGAGTTAAACAAGCCTTGGAAAGAGACTCTTCCTACCATCGCTATGATGGATATGAGATAGAACCAAAGGGTATTTTGAGATACCAAGGAAGGATTTACATACCAGAAGGGGGAGAGTTGAGGAAGTTGATCTTACATGAGATGCACAATACACCTTATTCAGGACACCCTGGAATAACAAAGATGGTAGCTAATTTGAAAACATTGTATTTCTGGCCTAAACTCAGGAAATAAGTGGTTGAGTATGTAGCACAATGTCTAGAATGTCAAAGAGTAAAAGCTGAACATGTTCATCCAGCAAGACTTCTATTCCAACATGTTATACCAGAATACAAGTGGCAGGTAATCAGTATGGATTTCATCCAAGGATTACCAATGAGTAAGATTAAGCATGACACTATCTTAGTAGTGGTGGACAAGTTGACTAAAGTTGCACATTTCATACCTGGAAATCTAAAAGATGGATCATTTGTTTTTGCCAAGAAATTTGTGCAAGAAATTTTTCGGTTACATGGAGTTCCAGAAACTATAATATCTGATAGGGATACCAAGATGACTTCCAGATTTTGGACAACATTGAATGTAGCATTGGGAACAAGGATAAATTTTAGCTCAGCATATCATCCTTAGACTGACGGCCAAACAAAAAGGGTTAATCAGGTAGTGGAGGATCTTTTGAGAATGTATTGCATGGATCAACAATACAAATGGGAGGAGTACTTTCCCTTAGTTGAATTTGCTTATAACAACTCCTTTCATGCATCATTAGGGATGGCACCTTTTGAAGCACTCTATGGGCGAAAATGTCGCACACCTATCAGCTGGGATAGACTAGAGGATAGGATCATTATTGGTCCAGATTTACTCAAGAAAATGGATGAGCAAATGGTGTTGATTAAGAGTAGATTGAAGGAAGCAGCTGACTGATAGAAAAGTTATGCAAACTGAAATAGAATGTTTAGACAATTCCCTGCAAGAGATAAAGTCTTTTTGAGAGTCAAACCTCATAAGAGCTCTATCTCGTTTGGAAAATCATCAAAATTGGCTCCAAGATATGTGGGACCCTTTGATGTACTAGAGGTTGTCAATCCAGTTGCTTATAGATTAGCTTTACCCCCTGCTCTAGCTCAAATCCATAATGTGTTTCATGTGTCTTTACTGAAACCTTACAATGCTGATGCATCTCATATTCTTGATTGGCAATCCTTATAGGTTCAGGATCTAGGGGTGGTGCTAGTGGAGCCCATCCGAATCCTAGATCAGCGTAGTGTGAAACTATGTAGTAGAGATTTCCCTCAGTATAAGATTCAGTGGGACCAATATTCTGAGGATAATGCTACATGGGAGGATGCTGAGACGATTGTCTGTCATTTTCCTCATTTGCTTTCTTAGGAAATAACTGCTATTTAATTTTGGATATTTTGAAACAATTATTTAAATTTTGGATAGCCTGTGCGCTATTGGTATTATTATTTGAATTTGAGGTATGATTGACATTTTATGAGATATTATTGTTTTGTGATTATTGATAAGTAGCAAGACATCGAGACGATGTCTCTTCAAAGAGGGGAAGGATGTCACGAATCATTTTTTTAATAATGTGCATTTTAAAGATTTAATGTGATTTTGAAATTAAAATAGATTAGATTAGTCATAATCTAGTGTGAGGAAATATTGTATGCATTTTAACTCCTGCAATTGATATGAAATTCGACATTTAATATTCTTTTTGGTTTGTCAATAC
Organism: Cryptomeria japonica; assembly: GCF_030272615.1. Classification (NCBI taxonomy): domain Eukaryota; kingdom Viridiplantae; phylum Streptophyta; class Pinopsida; order Cupressales; family Cupressaceae; genus Cryptomeria; species Cryptomeria japonica. Next base: position 563,474,692 of record NC_081410.1, on the reverse strand, counting down.
TGATAAACTTTTGAGTGCAAGTAATGCAGGATCAGGTGAAGGAGGTCGAAGGCGAGAACACAAATCAGGTAGAATTGTTTTTAACTAAATGAATTTGATGGAAAAGGGAATCTCACACACCACAATAGAGAAAATATGCATATATGTTTATGTCTGCAATTATGAATAAAATATTATGTTAAATTCGACCATATAGGATGAAAAATCGATTAAAGATTTGAAATATATAGTGATTTTTATGATGACACATCCTTTGTGTCGAAATTATCGAAACTGTAATTTATGTTTCATTTTTGGAATTCTGCTAGATTAGTACGTATTTTAAATACTAGGACTCTATTACAAACTTTTATATTCAAAAGATAATATAGTTCACGTTTAATTTATGTGATTATTTCTATATGACTAATTATATGAATATTTCAATATGATTAATTAGAGTTGAATAAATGAATTCTATGACTTAGTATGTAAAATGATTAATCGTTGGATGGTAGACAACTTGAATGTATCGATTACACATATACATATATATATTTAGGTGAAATTGTAAATTTAATCAATACAAAAACTATTGTATGCTATAAAATGATTATTCATCAAACATATTATAAATATTAGTATATATTAAATGATGAATATATATTATGAACATTAAATGTTTAAGTTTAATATTTACATAAATTTGCATGTTAAATTATAAAGGTGGCAGGTTAGTGTTATTTTTGAAAAGCGACTATGTTGCATGAACGAAGGAAGACCGATTAGACACCAGTCGACAAATGCATATCAACTAAACATGAAGTTAAAAACAACGACTATTATGAGTCGATTTACATGGCATAAAACAAATATATTAGCTACACGTAGAAGATAGAGGTTTTAATGCAAAAATTAGAGGATTTTAATGTGGAGTTTGATATCATGCAAACGTTGGAACTTAAAACCAAGACTTTAGTTAACAAAAACCAGCGATTAAATGCAGGAACTGGATGATTCCAATGTTTGACTTAACATGCAATCAGATCATAGCAAAAAAATAGGGAATGTGGCCATGCATGGAGCGTTGAAATAGCGAGCGCATGTTTGAAACTATAGTTTTACTTCTCCATCTCCACGCAGCAAAAGGAAGACTCTTAGTGGTGGCACAAATTAAGCAAGTTAGCCTCAACGTAAGTGACTGCCATATCAAATCTGTAGATAGACTCCCCATCTCACGGTGTTAGGAGAAGGACCTGTCAACTGTAGAAGCCAGTTGAATGCCAAACACACATCAAAGAATAACATATCTCACAGATGTGGAAGAATAAGAGGGGATAAAGGTAAAAGATTTTTAAATAACTACTATCACTGAGCCCTTAATAACTGAGTAAACATAGGGAAAAAGGGAATAAATAGAGATGGAGGACGAGAGGAAAACACACATTCATTCAATCATTTTTAGAAGTAGAGAAGGGCGATAAACTCTTGAAGGGAAGGATAGATTAGAAGAGAGGAGAAGATAATTTGATATTATTGAAAGAGAGAAATAGAATAGAGATAGATTTGGTAGGAATAGTTTTGAGAGAGACTTACGAAGAAGGCGAGGAACTATTGGATGAAAGAATGTCAAGGTCGTACAAACTAGACCAAGTTTTACAAAAGGTCAGAATTCCTTTGTTTATGGTTGTTATTTGTTATGATTTGGTATAAGAAAGCATATAATTAGAAGCTTTAGATATTAGGTATGATTATCCAAATTTGTTTCATATGTCATTATCCTATTTGAAATGCATTGTAAATCATTTTAGAATAGAAGAAAAGAATATAGAGAAAAGATGTTAACTAATTGTTAATAACGTATTTTGTCCAAAATAATTAGTTCTAATTCTATTTTAAGAATGTGTTTGCGTACTTTTTGGTTATATATGAGATTAAATTCATACATGTATAACACCTTCTTTTGCATGTACCTTATTTAGTTGAAAGATTGATTTTAAGATTATTGCTTATGAAAGTTTTATCATTTTTCCAAAATATGAAAGATTGTCTTCAATAGATATATTAGACAAGTAATGATTAGTAAGGAAAATGATATCTCTATTTTTGTTTAAAAAGAAAGATTGTATTCTCAATTGAATTTGTGTTTGAGGGAATCAAGCTAGGGTTAAGCTTGAGTTAGAAAATTACCTTTCGGGACGGGTGCCAAATGTGGATGTTTTTAGGGAGAATAGTTTCTTTTTCCAACTATTATTTTGCTATGCATGGCATTATACTTGGCCGAGTTATTGTTTGAATTATCAGTAGAAAATGATGGAAATTCCTTATTTATGCTCTCTACCACATCCTAGTATGATAGCAAATGCTTGTTTCTTAGAATGAAGTAGAAAAATGAAAATGCATATATTATTTAGGCATGCACCAGATTCCCGCTCGTTTTCGAATTCTTTGGTTAAACCAATTGGTGCAGGGTCGGCTATTCTTGATTGACCAAGAATTCTAGGGAAGCGTAAGCTTCAAGGTTGGGCAGAAAAAGCACCTGATTCTTGTTCTAGTCTGCATTCAAAGGACTAAAGGAAGCGACTCAGACTAAATATCGACGGATGCATCTTCTTGTATATTCTTAAGGCAATTTGGAAGCCTAAGTAGGAAATAAGAACTTCTAAGTGAGAAATTGTATATTTCATTTGCATTATAATGATATATCTATGAATGTTTTTATATCCATATTCGATGTTTTCTTATATCTTGTATAAAATATGCTTAAAGTTTAATTTAAGTTTATTTATGAATAAAGAGTAGTCTAGGTTTAGATCCTAGATTGATGTCTTTACATCAATATCCTTTGTGAGCTTTGATAATGATAGGCATGATTTGTAAATGTTTTCACCTTTATATAATGCATCTTCCATACTCCTAAAACAAGCATCTAATGAGGCTTTATCATCATTAATCATCCTTTTTAATCATCTCAATATGATCAACGGTGTCAACCAGAGGATTCTGAGCATCAACAACCTCCATCAAGAATTGATCTATATCCACGATGAAACAAATTATATATTGGTAGTTATCAACTATAGACTTAGGGATTCTATCCCTCAGATGCATGTCCTTATGGAATTGATTAAAGAAACCTAAAAGATTAGAATTTCAGACCTTTGAATCACTAGAGTTATACAAGATTCTCTAATTTGCACACCTACAAGTCTATTAAAAGTCCATTGTACTAGCCCAATTTTTGGAACTTCATTCATGAAGTAGAAAACAAAACACATATCAGAGTTCCATACTTGAATGGATGTTTCTTTTCTTCTTTCATATTCTTCAATTTCTTTACTGTCTCACTATGGAGTAGTTTACATAGGTCATACTACTTGTTTCCTTTAACCATCTCATAGGCTACATAGAGGGTTGTTCCGGAAATATAATTATCCGTACTGGAGTAGTAAAATTTGTACCCAACCACCATTGAAGTGAATTTGTCATCATAGTCTAGGATATGATTGATAGTCAGTTATCTTTGATGAAATTGTGATCTGATTACATTTGTAACAATCTTGTTCTTCACAGCCTTTAGTAAGGGCAACTCTCCAAATGAACATAAACTAGTAACAAACCTAATAGAATTTTTTGTGATCTTGAATGGCTTACTAAACCACATGAATTAATCATTCATTCTGCTCAACACATACCAAACCCATTTGGGTTCATCAAACATTGGAAACTTGACATATTTTGTGCAAAACCCTTTTCCTAAAATACTTGAAATTCTAGTTTAAGCATGGAATTCCCATCAGTTAGTTGTTTGTTGTAGAGATTTAATAGGTTAGATCTTCCCAACTCCTCAAAATTATAATGAGTGTAAACCCTAATATCTTCAATATACAAGACACCATGTGGAACTAATGAAAATGCTCTTTTTGGATCATCTTCCATAGAAATAAATGGATGTTACTTAAAATATGGTCGGGCTCGATCAGTGATGTCTACGACTAATTGGATAGCAGTTCTAGAGGTAACCCTTTCAGAAATTTTAATATTCAAACTTGAAAAAGTTTCACCAAGAAATACCTTGTCCACCGGATTAGGATTTCTTGTCGAAACACTTGAGAAATCACCTTTCACGCTTCAGTCTCTGAAAATTCTGGTTGTAAAGCTCTCTTCTCTTCCTCTCTTTGAATGCAAAGTGAGAAATGAAGTGATTAAATCTCTTTTTATCTTCCACATACCTAAATTTTCATTTTAATAAATGCACTTTACCCTAACACTTCTGGATACTCTATATCACACAAAAAGCTTCTACGAATCTTCAAATCTTCTCATACTCTTTCAAAACTCCTTCTAATAGATCAATAATTATCCAATACAACTTCTGCAACCTACTAGAATCAGGTAGAAATATTAAATAGGAGGTTTATAAGATTTTCATGAAAACTCCCCCAAGGCTAGATACCTTATCTTAGTTACCAGATGTAGTTCCATGACTGGAATCAGGTGCACATCCACTTCCTTCTTCTAAATCACTCTTCTTAACCCATGTCTTCTTCATCTGATCTTTGATCTCATCAACTTTTTCTTTCCTTTTCTCATCTGCCTTCACATTCTTGTTCTTGTCTACTAGACCATTCTTATTCATATTTATTCTTCTATAGTATTTTGCAATGTGACTAGATTTGTTGCAAGCATGGCAAGAAAATTTTCCTTGCATGGGCCTAAAGTTCATCTGATTTTATCTTCATCTACATTGATTAGAAACAAGTACAAATCTACCACACTCATAGCATCTAATATTTCTTTTATTATGAGAATTGTTCATCACAATTATGCATTCATTTGACTTATGGCCATACTTATTGCATTTGAAACATTGACTAGAGAAAGACATACCATTTTGATTCATTCTATTTTTGGATTGACTAGCCATATGATAATTTATTACAAACAAAACAATTACAATTAAACTTATGATCATTAGGTTGCCTTACCAGAGACCTCTTAGAATTGTTCTTTTGATGTGCTAATTTGGTATTGCATTAACTAGATCCAGAGATGTCACCTTTCTCAAATTCAAGGCCTCTTGTATCATTTGCATTCTTCTGGCTTTCAAGCATCTCATCAAGCTTGGTTGAACTGATTCTGAACTTCTCCTTGTACTCATTTTTAACTTCAAGATCATATTTAAGAAGAAGGATCTCCTTTCCAAGCTCTTCCTTGGTTTCATGCAAATCATGCTCTAGTTGACCATTCTCACGACTAAATTTGTTGCATTCATTAGATTTATCTTTTAATGACTGAGAAAGGTTCTCTTCATTCTTCTTCCTTTCCTCAGTCTCCTTGGTCAATTTCATCATGATGGATTCCATCTCATTCTTCTAAACTGAATTCTCCCTAGCAAGCTTTTCACATTCCTTTGTCTTCTCCTTCAAGGCTTGGTCATTAATGCTTTGGATCTCTTTCTCCTTCATATTATCAATAATTTCCTTTCTCTTCTCTCTTAACTTGTTCAACTAATATTTTAATGAATAGATGAAGTTCTCATCATCTTTAAGATTCACTTTCATTTGTCGGAACCCCTCTTGGGATCAATCAAGATCCTCAAGTGCTACAATAAGATAATATTGAATACTACTAGAATGCATTGATGCACCTTCCTCGATCCTCCTTAAGATGTTAGGCTTCCTCCAAAAAACTAGGCTCTGATACCAATTGTTGGAATCATGGAACACTGAGATAAGGGTGAATTAGTATTCTGCAATATCTAATACTTTTAACCTTATTCTTCAACCACTTAATGCAAATCAACAAAAGAAAGATGCAAACACATAAAGAAAATATCCACAACACCATAACACTAGATTCATAGGTGGAAAACCTGGTTAAGGGAAAAACCACGGTGGGAATAAGACCCACAATATTAATATACTATGTTATAAGTATAGAAATATTACATAAGGGGATTACACATGCATTCAAGCACACTGCCTAGAGCTCACTGCTCAAATTATAAAAAGGGTTACAACCCCGGAAGGCTCACTACCTTACAATAATTTACAATGATTACAAGAAGTAATGAACTAATGAATAGAATCTGCAAATTCTTGGAAATAGTTTTGATTAAGCTTAAAATACTCAATCTTACTTTGCTCTGCTACACTGCTCTATTCTGTTTTTTTGTTGTATTATGGAGAATAAATCCTTTATGATGACCACCAAGGCACATTGGAAGTTTTTCTTGTTTAAACACCATTAATAATTAACAAGATGGGCTAGGTAATTAGGATTCATCTAGACAAGATAATAATGGTTCGATTTGAGCCCCAACACTTAGTACTAGGGATGATGTTTTAGGATAACCTTGGGAAGGTCATTGTGATGGAAAACCTAACTCCCTTGATCTCTCATAGGCTGAGAAGGTTCCACATGTCTATCGGGATTGATATTCCCCTTCTTTGTGAGGATAGCATGCAGAGACATGTCTATCAGGATGTGACTTTTCCCTTCTATGTGAGGATAGAATGTGATGACACTCTACTCCTACATATGTCTTTATTCCTTATGTCATGGTTGTTGGCATGCCTTTGGGAGTTTATATGTTTTAAGTTTAGCCATGTGATGTGATTTGGCTTATTGCTTTGGTTGATTCTTGGTTTTGGTTCATGAGTTTTTGGGTTCTCTTTGGTTGTTAGGTGTGAGCCTAGGTCTAGAGTGCGTATGGGATCTTGTGTCATCTCCTAGAATGGGGGTGGTCCCATTGGTTCCACATGGTTGGGTGGTTTGATGACTTCTTCCATTGGGATATTCTTTGTTGGATGTTCTTGCATGGGTGGAGATTCTTATCTCTTCAACATATGAATCTAGAATTTGCAGTAGATGGATGTACTTGATTCATATGGTATATGTGTATGCATATTTCATGGGATGATTGTATTTGTATAGGATAAGAGATATGCTCCTTTATCTAAATTGGTTGATGGATATATAATGATAGTTGATGTATTAGAATATGGCCACGTCTCTTGTAAAGTAACATATTGATGTATCATGTTGTATCTTGAATACTGAGTTGTTAATGATAATAATGTAATAGGTTCTATTGATATGCATTTAGTGTTGGAAAACATAATGAAAGAAAACTAAGAGGGGGGTAGATGAATCAATTTTCACCAGATTATCAAACTTAACCTTAAATACAAATCTGATAAACTACAGTAACATAAAAAAGATAAGAAAATTGATAGCACAACACACAATACCAATATTTTAATGTGGAACCTGGTTATGGAAAAAACCACGGTTGGAACCTACCCACAATAAGATGATACTCCGCAGTAGTATGTGTAAATATTACAATGGGAACACACCTTTATTCAGGCTCATTGCCTAGAGATCACTTCTCAAAATATTATAACCCAGAAGGCCACAACCCTCAGGGATGTCTCACTGACTTACAACAAGATTCGAACTATAATCCAGAAGGAATGAACTGCAATAATAGGAACTACTAATGCTTGATGATAGTTCTGGTTAAGCACATTTGTCTACCCAACTCAATACACCATATCGAAGGACAAATTCTCTCAAGAACCATACATAGGTACTCTCTGATAATGCAAACATCACATATATTTACAAATTACATGACTATACCACCTATATATATATATATATAATTCATCAACCTTGACAACAAGGTCCGCTAAACCCTCAACTCACTATTAAAAAATTTCATTAAATGATACAAAGATCAACCACCAGAATAATATAATGATATAAATAGCGTAACATGGACCTAAATCAAATCTCCAAACATGCAAAACCATAAAAAATCATGCCAAGATCAACCACAACATGCAACATCACTGAGAATAATACATAACACGAAGAACATCACTGGATCATGAAAATCACCAAAAAATAACACAATGATCAATGCGGATCATAAAAAAAATAGGACATAATTAGGAAACACCATCAAAAATTTTAAAATCATTAGTAATAGTTATACCAACACCTCTTATCAAATCTTCATCGATCAACATGTGAACCTCAAGAATACTCAAACAACAACTGCCACGAAGAAAGATAATCTGTGGAGCACCAAATCATGAACCATCTGAAATGAAGATAAAAAAGAACATACCAAACATTCTTACAAAATCCTAGCTCAAGATCTGATCACACATGAATATACTAGAGGAAATACCGAACTCTACAAAGCATTGATCAAAAAAACCAAACTGCAAACTAGATCATATGATATGATCAATTAAGCTTCCCAGATCACTAAAAATAATATAGAAAGATGTAATGACACTAGTAATACTCCATATACCAAACCATGATCCTAATAAACCAATATGCAATCATCGAAGCAATAAATCACAAGAATATGTTGACATTAATGACAACAACAATGTCCAACATTTAGTATTATGAATATGTTTATTGTGATAGAGTAGGAATGTGGTAGATATTAAGGGAAATGAAATAATAATGTTAGATGATGATTAAGCAATTGGGATTAGGAACACATGGATTGGTGTTTTAAAATAAACCAAATGGGGTTTAAATGGTATTTGTATTATTAGTGGTTGCATTCATGATAGATGGATTAGAAAATATCATATGCATATTTATAAAAAGAGTAGATGATAATTGTGCTAGTTTGCATTGGATTATAGTAGTGATCAAGATGACATTGCTTATGGTGATGTTGTAAGTAATGGCATTAAGATACTCTAGAGAAGATATTTAGATATTGAGTTATGTTTATTTCTCCTTGCATTATGAGATTATATGATCATTCTTTTACGCTCACGTTCATGTTGTAATTGTGTATATCATATGTATATGGAAATAGTTGTATTGGAGTATTGGTTAAATGTGTTGTCATAGATGCTGTTTTAAAAAATTACATCTCTATTTGCATGTTAGTTAGCTTTAGTTATCTAGGGTATTTTGGTAGGCATTACATTAATAAACACATTATCTTCACAAAACATGCCCGTTAACCTTTCAATAATATATAAACATGAGCTTACATGACTAAAAAAATAAGATTACAATGTTTGATCAAACGAAATAATACAAAAGGGAAAATCTATATCATGTTGTTCATACATGATTGCATTCTTTTCAAATACCAATATATCTATATTTATAGCACATCCATACATATTTATATGCTTACATCAGTAAGCATATAATATTCATAAGTGTTTTCATTTATTTTTAAAATCTATATAAACATGAATTCCAATTTCAATGGCTAAAGAAAATAAGATTATCATGTTTGATCAAACAAAATAATATAAAAGAGAAAATCTTTTTCATGTTGCTCATGCATGAGTACATTCTTTTTAAGGGTCAGTGCAAGAAGTTGAGTCCACTTTTTGGCCAAAAAGTGGAAATGTCTTCCTTGATTTTTTAGATTTGGCCACATTTGAAGCATCTAGAGATTGAATCTTGGGAAAAGTGAAGAACACAAAATGTAGCATTTAGAGCCTTATTTTCAAATATATAATTTATTTTAATACCCAAATAAAATAAATTAACTTTCAAAAGGGATTTTTGAAAACCACTTTTTTAAAATGCATGTGTCAGGACCATACCATGCACGTGTACGACCACCACTTTTTACACAAATTAAAGATTTTTTTCAAACCTTTTTAGGAAATTATTTGTAACAGATTGAAGATTGATGAGGATTTTTTTTGTATTTTTTGTCCGAATATTTAATTTTTATTAATTTTCTATTGGCCATATTTGTTGTTTTGGAAACCCCACATATACGACCACCATAATTTGACCAAAAAATATTATTTTTGAAGTTTTTTTTTAATATTGAAAAGAATTCTATGTAGAGTGATGTCATATTTTATTTTTTTTAAATACGTAAAAACAAAAATGTTATTAAATAAATAAGAAAAATAAATATTTCAATTTTATGGACCAATTATAGTATAAATTAATTGAAAAATAGAAAAAAAAACTATATATTTGGAATTTGCACAATGTAATCTCTAATGGGTTTTAATTTTGAGTTTTTTTTTTTTTAAATGGGCATCAAACATATGCTAGAAGTCAGTATTTTGTTACTTGCATAGTCCAACCTTGTACTTGTAGGTCTAAGGCTTAGGTTTGGGCATTCTAAGCCTTACCAAACCCAAATATTCAAGCACAGATTTAGTTTTGAAATTTCAAATAATGGGTTCTCATTTTATAAAGTGCAAAAATGAGTTTTTAGGGATTTTTTTTTTAAAATAATACTTTTTTAAAATGGGGCCTCACTTTTCACATAACTGGGCCGCATTTTTTAAATAACGGGGCCCTATTATATAAAAATGTATATTTTAAAAAATGGGGCCCCGTTTTGTAAATAACAGGGGCTCGTTTTATGAATTTTTAGATCGGGAGGCCAAAGCATAACAGGTCCCCATTTCTAGTGGTGTTCTTCCCAACGTGTGCACTTACCTCTAATTGAGACCCAACTTCTTGCACCCACCCTTAGATATCAAAATATCTATATTTTTAGTTCTCATGCATGTTTTAACTCTTACATCACTAAACATGTATCTCATTTATCTTTAAAATCTATATAAACATGAATTCCATAGGGCAAAGAAAAATAAAATTACATTTGATTAAGAGAAAAAAAATAAAGAAAAATTCTCTCTCATGTTGCTATCTAAATCTAAAACACTCAAATATCTTTTCTTTCATAAATTAATAAGCATATTATCTTCACAAACTATCTCCATGTTATGTTTGAAGTCTCCAATGGGTTAAGAAGAATCTAAATGTGGAACTCAAAAAAAAGGTACATTTAGGTTTAGCTTAACAAAAATATTAATAGAAACTTGCTTCACTTTTGAACTAGATGATTCAGTATATTTAGGTGTATTCTTAGAAAAAATATCAATAAAAATTTCCTTCACTTTTACATTTGATGAATTGTCTATAATCAGAATGCAAATAATCAAACAGGGCATACTCACACAAGAACAAGAGTCACAAGCAAGTTGGAATGGACAAAGGAAAACAAATATTTATTTTAAAGTAGATGATCAAAATAGTAAGTAATTTCAACCCACAAGAAAACAATAAAATGCTACAAATAAATGCTTTATTTTGACCATATTCCATATTAGTGCATTTTGTAAACTAAACAACACCCCACAAAGATTCACTGGAGTTCTTCATTACTTCCTTTGAATGTGTAAATTTATTCACAACAATACAAAAGTATTTTTTAAAAATATTTCAAATTATTGAAAGAATCTAAGAGAGAATCCATCAATTCCAAGAGCTTTATCCCCCTCCACAACTCTTGGCAGCACAATAGACCACTTCTTTTCAAAAAGAAGAATAGCCAATTTCTAGTCACCATTAACAATTTCAAGAATGAGATTAAAAAAAAACCATCTTGAACTCTTTCATTTGTAAATTCATTTGTAAAGAATAATAAATGTTGAAATGAAATGAATGGGTTAGACAAGACTAACTACCAAGTTTCTAATTCCCACAATCTTTAACTTATTTATCTTTCTCTAGATAAACCACTTTGTATACCTATTTTTTAATGCTCATGTCTTCACAAAGTTCTTGATTCTATACCTATTCTAACATATTATGCCACAACTTAATTTAAAGTTGTAGTATCCAAATGATTGATTAAATAGTTTTCTGAGTGCTCTACATTACTCACATATTAGATTCAAAAATATTTATTTAAAATATGTCATATTAGTTTTCACCAATTTTTTTCTATTAAGACAATTTGATGTGTAAGATTTGATAAAGATTATGTAGTCAAACATAGAAGTCAATTATATTAAGAATTTATGTGTTGACTATTTGTCATCTCTACAAACCAACTGCTGCAAAATTTATTTATAATCCATTATATTTGCATGATAAAATTACAAGCTTAATCCACGATAACAATTAGAAATTCAAGTTGAGTTAAATATGGGTAAAATATATGCTTTCAAGGTTATGTTTGAAGGCTTCTTGTATTCTCATATTTCAATCCTATGATGTTAGTGCTTCATAAAATATTTATCCTTCTTCTTACTACTAGGACATAAGGATAACCTAGGAGCCATTAACTTCCCAATTATGGTCATTGAGTTAAATATTTACACTTTCTCCTTCAACTATCATTAGAGTTTCCATGAATATTTTTTATATTTTCTATTTTGGTCATTCTTTCTTTTTGTTGTCCAAAATCCTCATTCTCTTTTTTTTGTTATTATCATATTTTTTTACTTTATTTTGCCTCTACTCTATCTTTGTTCAACTCTCCCTTGCATGTATATATATATAGAGAGAGAGAGAGAGGGAGAGAGGTAATAATTCCAAAACATAGCTAGTAACACCACTTCATAAGTATGTCTCAAATCAAATTTTTATTACTTTATAAAGTGAAAACATCTTTTATCTCTTTTTTTTACACATTCTATATGAAAAACTATCATTCCTTAAATATACATTTTTTTTCATTTCCTATAGAAAATTTATTATGTATCATTTTCTCTTTGACCATCCCATTATACCTACTATTTATATTTTTATTTTTCATCCATTTTCTTAATAGTGATTTCATAGAATTTTACCATATGCCGCCACTAATAGTGATTTCCATATGCTTTTTTTTGTTGGCATTATACACTCTAATGAGAATTGAAGGTGTTGTCATTGATGGCAATCTTGTGGAAACCTTCAGGCAACCTTGTGGCATTCATCTGGTAAACCATCAGCACGCACTTCACCGACAATGGCAACAATGCATATCGACACCCCAACCAACAGGAACAAACTTTTGTTTATTGTATTTAATTGTAAATATCTTTTGTAAAGCTGACATGGCACATTTTAATAGACTCATATATGTATGATATCTCGTAAATCATTTTGTAAGCAAGAAGATAACATATCAGATAGGAATGAGAGAATATTAAGGAAGATATATGCGAATGCATAAGGCAGATTTTGTATAAGGTTTATGGTTATAGAATGAGCTTAAACCGATATTGAACCTGACATAGAAGATGCGAAATTGTAGCAGTACATTGTATTGGATTTTCACAATCCATTTTGTAAGTCAGTGAGACTTCCATTTTGTAAATTGAGCAGTAAGCTCTAGGTAGTTGGCCTTCTTGCATGTGCAGGCACCACATTGTAAGTAATATCCATTCATTTGCCAGTGAGTGAATATTGTGGGTCACAAATCCCATCGATATTTTTCCCACATAGGGTTTCCTCATTAAACATCTTGTGTTATGGTGTGTTTTCTATGTTGTCTTTATTGTTCCTATTTACTGCATTAACTCTTATTTATTGGTGCACTATTTTAGAATACAAAATACCTAATAAGGTTAAATATATTGTTGACCGTTTAGATACTGATTCACCCTGCCCTCTTAGTATCTTTGGGACTATCATTAATCCTAACAATGGGTATTAGAGAAAGGTCCTCTATTTCAAAAGCCTAATAGCTTGAGGAAGATTCTGACACCGGTACAGATGGAGAACTTAAGAAAACAATTAGAAGGAGCTCTTGTGGACTATGATTCAGAGAAGTTGAAGAATACCAAACTTGAAGATGATCTAAGGACTGCACAAGAATTCATTCAAGGACTTCAGGAGAATCTGATGGGGTTTATCTAGTTTCCTCAACACTTCACCTAGCTGGTGTTTCTCAATTGCAACAACTCACCAGGCCTAGTTTCTCTCTAGACCTTCAAGTCCTTCTCAATCTCTTCTAGGGATTGATTCTTTTTCTTTCTAAGGTTTTTTCTTCGAGTGTCTTGATTAGGAACCGTACCAATTCACTATTCTTCTAAGGTACTCAATTATGGCTTCTTGGCTTCAAGTTGTCAAAATGACCTCCTATCATTGTGAGATGTTGCAGAGGTGTGGAGGTATCTACTAACATATTTTGTATGCATTTGAATTCCATTAGTGGCTTGCAACCAATAGGTTTCTTACCAATCTCAAATTCTTGCCTAGAAAAGGGCTGCAAGGAATTAGGCCTAATTACGCCTCCAAATCCAGTTTTCTATGGCTTGGGTGAAAAAGATTCAAAGGACCCCCAAATAAGTTTGCATTTTATTCAAATATACACCTATCCCTCAAGGATTTTTGTGGTTTTGGCTCCTGTTTTCACCGTACAATGTATGAACTCCGAAATGATGGTTTTGAATGGTTTACAAGGCTTTTAACCAGTAGTGAATGAACAAATTGGGGTTTTGCTATCAAAAGGATTTGAAAAAACTTCTCCCTGCATGTACAAGTCTTCCCCAACTCCATGAACCCCTCCAATCTCTAGAATAGTGATCTTGCACTCACCCCTGCACTTTACACGACTTTTTCACCTTATTTTCTCTAGTCGGGTTGCTCCTGGACTCGCCTAGAATAAGGGGGTAGTCATGTTTAAACACTTCTCAAACACTTGAACCTGAATATGTACACTATATAGAGGGTTTCCCATCATGTTACAACAAGCCATGATGGCAGCACATGTAGATTTCATGGGGCAACCATATTTACAAGAAAATTGCTAATTACAAGCCAAAACTGGTTGTTTACAAACTTGAACAAGAAAACACCTATGTACAGTATCTACAAAGATCTAAAATGAGCCAAAAGTATAGAAACACACAAGAGTAGCTCAATCCATTTCTGTATCAATGGATTCAATCCATATTCTATTGCAAAATTTAGTAAAACAAGCCAAAATGTTGTCCACAAGACTGAAAATGAGTAGTTTAGTTGTTAAACTTACAAAACACACTTCACCAACCTTGATAAATGTGAAAGAGAGGGTTTATATAGCTTTCCAACATGTGGATTCCTTCTATGGAATTTGGAAATCCCTAACTCCACCGCTAACCAATTTTAGGACAAAAGTTGTCATGACAAGTTTTAAAAGTTGTCATGACAACTTTTTGCAACTTTGCACTTTTGCACTTTTTGGTCTCTCCAACTTATAAGACCTATTCCAAATCATCATAAATGAATTTTCTAACATTTCTAAGACCTATTTAACCCTCTCTAATTCTTTTACCAACTTTTGACACTTTTGACCAACAAAAGGCCAAAAACCTTCTCAAACACACTATTTACACAAAAATGCAAACCTAGGTAAAATGAACTCCACCTAGGCTTACATTGACAAAATACTCACTCTTGGACCCTCTTGGAGTCCTTATTTACTACTAAATTGGCTAGGGTCAGTATAAGCCAAAATTTGTAAAGACAAGAAAACTAGGACCTAGGTGTTCCTGCACCATTCTCCCTAACAAAAAGAGATCATGTCACCCCTTGAGCAATCATTGTTGGATAAATTCCAAGATTCAGAAACTCTGAATCCATCACCCATGTAGCCTCAGCATCATGCATACCCTTCCATTGAATGAGGTGTTCCCAATAGGTTTGATGCCTAGTCTTCTTGGAAATTCTTGAACTTAACACCTTCTCGGCCTTGGGAATAGGCTTGGCTGGTAACTGAAGGTTATGCACATTATCTAAAACCTCTAAGTGACTGTATTCTACACCTTGGGCTGGCCCCTTGTATGCAACCAAGTTTGCTATGTTAAAAATCGGTGACAAGCCAATGTCACTAGGTAGATCCACCTTGTATACATTTTCACCATACTTAGCTAGAATGGCACATGGACCTATCCTCCTCATCTGCAACTTGTTTGGCACTCCTTGTTGTAGCCTTTCTTTGTTCAAGTGCACCATAACAAGATTCCCCACTTGAAATTGTAGATTTCTCCTCTTTTCATCAACTTTTTGTTTAATTTTGCTTGTGTTCTCCTTCAAAGTTTGCCTAACTGATTCATGGACCTCCTTCACGGACTGAGAAAAGTCCTATGCATATCCACTTCTGATTGCTACACTTCCTAAATCCCTCAACTCAAAAATGCCTCTTGGGTGCACACCATAGACTACTTCAAAAGGACTTTAACCAATAGTCCTATTTATGGTGTCATTGTATGCATACTCAGATTGTGCAAGTATTTGATCCCATGTCTACCCATACTCCTTGGTAAGACACCTCAATAAGTTTCCCAAGCTCCTATTCACCACCTCAGTCTGCCCATCAATTTGAGGATGGTAGGCTGATCCAAAAGAGAGGTTTGTGCCAAGCTTTTGCCATAATGTTTTCCAAAAATGACTCATAAATTTGGAGTCCCTATCTAAAAGTATGCTCAATAGTAAACCATGTATCCTTACTATTTCCTTGAAAAACAACTAAGCTATGTGGCATGCATCATGAGTGGTCTTACAAGGCACAAAGTGAGCCATTTTGCTAAATCTGTCCACAATGACATAAATACTGTCATATCCTTGCTTTGTCTTTGGAAAACCTACCACAAAGTCCATTCTAATGCATTCCCAAGGTCTACTTGGTATGGGAAGAGGTTGATACAAACTAGTATTTGTTGAAGTACCCTTGGCTTTTTGGCAAACTATGCAAGTCTTCACATACCTTTTCACGGCTTGATTCATCCTTGGCCAATAATAGAATCTCTGAACTAGCTCTTGAGTCTTATTGACTCCAAAATGACCACTAAGGCTGCCATTGTGTTTCTCTTGTATAAGGTTTTCCCTCATTGATCCTTTAGGCACACAAAGTTGTCCACCTTTGAACAATAGCCCATTTTGCAAAGTAAAATCTGAGAAATCACTATGGAATTGATTTTGATAATCCTTGCACACTTGGTAGGCACTTGAGAAGTCTTCATCCTCTGCATACAAGTCTTTAAAACTGTCCACACCTATGTTTCTCAACTGGATTTCTTGGACTATCAAGAGCCTCCTACTTAGTGCATCAGCTACCCAATTTTGCTGACCTTTCTTGTGCTTAATGGTGAATGTATAGGCCTGCATATACTCCACCCATTTCATGTGTTTGTGACTGAGTTTGTCTTGGGAATTCAGAAAACTCAATGCTTGGTTATCCGTGTATACCACAAATTCTTTGGGTAAAAGATAGTGTCTCCATTTTCTCAATGCTTTCACTAAAGCATACAACTCAAGGTCATAAGAGGATTATTTCCTCTTGGCATCACTTAGCTTCTCACTATGGAAGGCTACTACTCTTCCTTCTTGGCTTAGGACAACACCTACTACAACATTGCTTGCATCACACTCCACAATGGAAATTTTCTCAAAACTAGGCAACACTAGCATTGGTTGAGTAGCTATTTTCTCTTTCAAGGTTTAAAAACCTTTGTTTGCTACTTCATCCCACTGAAACTTGGCCTTCATACCACCTCTAATGGTATCTATCATTGGGGCACATATAGCACTGAATTGCGTAATAAACTTCCTATAATACTGAGCTAATCAATAAAAGCTTCTCACCTCTATTGTTGATCTAGGAGTGGGCCAATTCACTATGGCTTCAACCTTGTTGAGATCCATCTTGAGGTTTCCTTGAGACAACACAAACCTAAGGTAAACCAACTCTTGCTTGACAAACTCACACTTATCCAAATTCATGGTTAGCTTTTCATCATACAATCTCTGTAGTACATCTTGCAAATAATTAATGTGATCTGCCCTATCTTTATTGAAAATGAGAATATCATCAAGATACACTACCACAAATTTACCTATGTATTCCTTCATCACCTCATTCATGAGTCTCATGAAGGTGCTTGGAGCATTGGATAAGCCAAATGGCATTACAAGTCACTCATAAAGACCCTCAGTAGTCTTGAATGCAGTTTTCCATTCATCACCCTCCTTAATCCTAATTTGATGATAGCCACTCTTAAGTTCAATCTTGGCAAAGTACTTGGCTTCCCCTAAACAATCCATTAGGTCTTCTATTCTAGGAATGGGGAACCTATATCTGATGGTGATCCTATTTATGGCTCTAGAATCAATACATAATCTTCAAGTGCCACCTTTTTTTGGTGCCAACATGGTAGGGACAGCACAAGGGCTAATAATTTTCTTAATTAGGCCTTGGTCTAAGAGCTCTTGGATTTGCTTGGAAATTTCAACATTTTGTTGAGGATTCATTTTGTAGGCTACCTTATTAGGCAAGGATGCTCTGGGAGTGAAGTCTATTTGATGGCTTATGGTTCTTTTAGGAGGTAAGGTGGTTGGTTGTCCTTCACTTACTATTCCTTTGAATTTCTTCAACAAATCTTGCACCTCTAATGACAAATATTGTTCTCTTTCTTGTCTTCTTTGGGATTCATCACAAGTGAAAACCTTATACCTTCACCTTCCTCAAGTATTTTTAAGAACTATTTTTTACTAACTAAAAGAACATTAGGACCTGCTGCCCTTTTTTCACCTTCCTCAAGGATAGACTGAATCTTGAATGTGACTCCATCTTTCATTCTTGGCTCCATCATGGATAGCTTGTCTATGAAATTGCCATGGTCTTCCTAGAAGAAGATGGCATGCATCCATGGGTAAGACATCACATAACACCTTGTCCTTATACCTTCCAATGGTAAAATCCACCCATGCTTGCTCATTAACAAGAACATGTTGACCTTTGTTCAACCAAGTGACATTATAAGGATTATTGGAGGTATCCTTTGCAATTTGAGCTTTTTCACTAAATCTTTTGACACAATGTTGTCTGTAGACCCTGAATCAATTATCACTTTGCACACTTTGTCCATAATATTGCATTTGATCCTAACTAAGGACCTTCTTTGGGTAGGCTCTTCTTTGACCGGTTCTTTGATCAAAGTTCTCCTTATCATCAAGTTGTCACCCACTTCTAACTCTAAGGCAACCTCTGAAGTCTTGCTTCTTGAAGAAACTTCTTGGAGATAACTCACTCTTCTTTTACCACCATGTGATGATGATCCCTTCTCTAGACACCTATATGCTGGATGACCAAGTTGGCTACAATGGTAACACTTCATTGTTACAAAGTATGAGGAACCTCTACCTTGTCCACTAGATCTTCCTCTGGAACCACTATTTGATCCCCTTCCTCTATTGAATCCTCCTCTACTGCTTCCACTATCTTGTTGCTCAGTGAGTTTAGACTCTCCTCGTGTTCTTTATTCAGAACTTCTTCCACCAAAGCCTCCTCTATGGCCTCTATTGTCTTTTCCTCTACCTATGCCCCTATTGTTGCTTGAGTAATGTCTTCTTTTAAGTTTTTCCTCCACCTTAAGGTCAATTTGAAAGGTTTGATGGACTATTTTTTGGCTCATTAGACTGATTTCTTCTTGAATGTTCCATCGTAGACCATTTAGGTACCTAGCAACCTTGAGACTCTCTTCTTCTACTACATGGGATCTAAGGATAAGTTTGTGAAACTCCTCCATATAGCTACTGACATCAAGATCCTTTTGTCTTAATTTTTGCCTCTTCCTATGAATTTGCACTTCATAGTCATCAAGGAGATTGACTTCTTTAATTTTGACTACCATCCATTCCCAAGAAGAGATGGGTGCTTTGCCCAGTTTATTCCTCTCATCTTGTACAAATTACCACCATGTGAGGGAAGCTCCTCTCATCCTTGACTTGGCTACCTTGACTCTCTGGGCTTTAGTTATGCCTTCACATTAAAAGTGGTTCTCCATACCTTCTATCCATTCTAGGACCACTTCTGCCTCCATCTTACCAGTGAACAATGGCAATCCTTCTAGTGATTTGCCACTCAAGGCCTTCAATGCCTTCAAGAAAGGTTCTTGCTCTAGGATAGGATCAGGTTGAGGTATCTTGTCTATCTCTAACACTTCTTTACCCTTTCCTTCTGCTCCTTCCATCTTTACCAACACTTCATTAGCCTTGGTTTCTATGGCACCAAGCTTGCTCTCCAATTCAATCAATATCTCTTTCAGGAGTCTATTCTCCTCCTCCCGATCATTCACTTTCCTAGCCAAATTTGTATTGGTCACCATGTTTTTGTCTCCTATAGATTCCATTGAGGACATCAACTCTTCTAGCCCAAATCTTATAAGCTCTGATACTAATTTGATGAGGTTTATCTAGTTTTTTCTACACTTCACCTAGCTGGTGTTGCTCAATTGCACCGACTCACCAAGCCTAGTTGCTCTCTAGACCTTCAAGTCCTTCTCAATCTCTTCTAGGGCTTGATTCTTTTTCTTTCCAAGGTGTTTTCTTCGAGTTTCTTGACTAGGAACCCTACCAATTCACTATTCTTCTCAGGTACTCAATTATGGCTTCTTGGCTTCAAGTTGTCAAAATGACCTCCTATCATTATGATATGTTACAGAGGTGTGGAGGTATCTAATAAAATGTTTTGTATGAATTTTAAGTCCATTAGTGGCTTGCAACCAATAGGTTTCTTACCGATCTCAAATTCTTGCCTAGGAAAGGGCTACAAGGAATTGGGTTTAATTAGGCCTCCAACCCCATTTTCTAGGACTTGGGTGAAAACGATTCAAAGGACCCCCAAATAAGTTCAAATTTTCTTCAAAGATACACCTATCCATCAAGGATTTTTGTGTTTTTGGCTCCGAGTTTCACTTTACAATGTATGAACCCCAAAATGAGGGTTTTGAAGAGTTTACAAGGACTTTAACCGACAATGAATGAAAAAATCAAGGTTTTGCTATCAGAAGGCTTTGTCAAAATTTATCCCTACATGGACAAGTCTGCCCCAATTCCATGAACCCCTCCAAACTCTGAAATAGTGATCTTGCACTCACCGCTGCACTTTACACCACTTTTTCACCTTATTTTCTCTAGCCGGGTTGCTCCTGGACTAGCCTAGAATAAGGGGGCAATCATGTTTAAAAAATTATCTAGTAATTGAACCTGCATATGTACACTATACAGAGGGTTTCCCATCATTTTCCAACAAGCCATGATGGCAGCACGTGTGGAGTTCATGAGGCAATCATATTTACAAGAAAATTGCTAATTACAAGCCAAAACTGGTTGTTTACAAACTTGAACAAGAAAACACCTATGTATAGTATCTAAAAAGCTCTAAAATGAGCCAAAAATATAGAAACACACAAGATTAGCTCAATCCATTTCTGGATCAATGGATTCAATCCATATTCTATTCCAAAATTCAGTAAAACAAGCCAAAATGTTGTCCACAAGACTGAAAATGAGTAGTTTCAGTTGTTAGACTTACAAAACACACTTCACCAACCTTGGTAAACATGAAAGAGAGGGTTTATATATATTTCCCATGTGTGGAGTCCTTCCATGGCATTGGGAAATCCCTAACTCCACCACTAACCAATTTTAGGACAAAAGTTGTCATGACAACTTTCAAAAGCTGTCTTGACAACTTTTTGCAACTTTGCACTTTTGCACTTTTTG
Organism: Cryptomeria japonica; assembly: GCF_030272615.1. Classification (NCBI taxonomy): domain Eukaryota; kingdom Viridiplantae; phylum Streptophyta; class Pinopsida; order Cupressales; family Cupressaceae; genus Cryptomeria; species Cryptomeria japonica. Next base: position 563,453,410 of record NC_081410.1, on the reverse strand, counting down.
GTCTCTCCAACTTATAAGACCTATTCCAAATCATCATAAATGACTTTTCTAACATGTCTAAGACCTATTTAACCTTATCTAATGCTTTTACCAACTTTTGACACTTTTGACCAACAAAAGGCCAAAAACCTTCTCGAACACACTATTTACACAGAAATGCAAACCTAGGTAAAATGAACTCCACCTAGGCCTACATTGACAAAATACTCACTCTTGGACCCTCTTGGAGTCCTTATTTACTATTGACTTGTCTAGGGTCAGTACAAACCAAAATTTGTAAAGACAAGAAAACTAGGACCTAGGTGCTCCTGCACCAGAATCTTACTATTGCAAGAAATAAAAGAAAAGAACTTCATGAGAAGATGCAAAGTGATGATGATGATGAAAAGGAAACTCTTAATGATCTTGTGAACAAATTGAGGGAAGAAGACAGTACTATGAGAAATGAAATGCAGGATATGACTATGAGATTTTGTAGAGACATTAAAGACAGGAAGAAGAATGAAGATGACTTGACTAGGAGACTCAATGATGTTGGAAATGAAAATCTAAGACTCAGTCATGAAAATGATATGTTGAAGATAGATCTGATTCACATGCAACATGATAAAACTGAACTTATGAGAAAAATGGGAATTCTAGAAAATGAGTTGGCTACTGCAAATCAACATAAAGAGAAATTCAAGAAAAGTTCAGAAGAACTTGATGATATGCTAGAAAGTGAGAAACCTAATGGAGATGCTAATGGACTTGGATTTGAAGTTGGAGAAAGTTCCAGTACTGCAAACAATCATGATCACAATAAACTAGTAGGACAACCTAATGCTTAAAAATTTAATGGGAAATGCTTTAACTGTAACAAGTATGGTAATAGAGAAAATCAATGTAGATCTAGAAACAATCAAAACATTAATGCAAACATCGGTCAATGTTCCAAATGCAACAAAATTGGTCATAATTCAGAAAACTACAGAATGAATGTGAGATGTTATGTTTGTGGAACATTTGGGAACTTATCTAATCAATGCATAACACAAACCGGCATAGGATATGGAAAGGCTATTCAAAAGAATAATGTGACTTGTTATGCTTGTAACAAGATTGGACATATTGCAAAATTTTATAGAAGTAAGACTTCACCAACAAATAATAAAGGACCCACTTTGAAAGGCAAAGAGAAGGTAGATGAAGTAAAGCAAGAATTTTTAAAACAATGGATTAGAAAGAGAGATCAGAATGTTGATGAGACTATTCCTTCACCGGTAGAATAAAGTATTACTCCACCGGCAGGGGATTCTTCATCCAAGTGAAAACTAACCCTTTGGGGGTATTTCAATGAGTTGAATATCATGTAGTTTACCCTCGGTTGATGGTGAGAAGATGGATTTATTCTATACCGGTAGATGTGTTAAATTTCACTTAACCGGCGAGCATTTAATGCGGTTGTTGAAAGAAAAGTCATTATAAATCATCGAGTTTCCCTCTTTTTCGATTCACTAAGCATTCAAAGTTGCAGAGAGTGTGAAATCTGAGTGAAGGCATTCAAGGTGAAGAAGTGAAGCGATTTATTTCAAAGCACTCAACCTTTATCAGACAGCTTAAGGTATTTTTCAAATGGCTTCCTCTTCTACTCTTGAATTTATTGCAAACCCTGTAGTTGTGGAAGTTGTAAAATACCCTAGGCCCATTTTAAAAATTATTCCCGAGATAGCTAAGCAAGATGATTCCATAGGCGCATTTTCAAAAATTCCTAAAGGTGTAGCTTATGCTGAAGACCCTAGAATTTACATCCACTACAATATTAAGGAATTAGAATCTAAGGAAGTGTTAAAGATGTTTAGAATCGTAATTTGTAATAAAAATGGCAATTTCAAACCCGAGCACAAAATTATTGAGACTTTAGGTTTTATGGAATTCTTGGACATCCCTGAATTTCTAAAGGAGGTAGTGAGAATTGTCCTTAGTAGGGTACATGGAGAATTTCTTTGGTTAGATTCAGTCTGCAAACTCACCAAGGAAGAAATTAGGGTAGTGATAGGTTTACCCTCAACCGGTAGCAGGCCAGACAAGACAAAGAAGGTACCTAACAACATAGTCATGACCTTAACTAGAGCAACATTTGATAGTAGATCTCTGAGAGTAAATGACATCAAGGATATAAATGTGAAATTCATAAGTATGATTTTAGGCTACAAGACCACACATGCAAATAGACTTACTTCAGTTTCTAGTGTTTGTATTAAAAGTGCTTATGATATGGTAAATAATGATGCAAAAATAGATGTCTGTGAATGGATAAAGGATGAACTAATAGATAACTTGAAAAAGATAAAAGGTGATAAGAAAGGAACATTTTGTTTTGGTAATCTTTTGGTATGCCTTATGTTGTATTTCTTAAAATAAGTTCTCGGTATTGGACAAAAAATTTTTGGATATGACATACCAGTAGGAAAACAATTGCAAGAAGCTTTCACTGACATGGGTACTAATAAAGAAAACAATATAACTGAGTATTTCAAAGCCTTCCAAGTGAAAATGAAAACCAGAGAGAGACTACCACAGAGTATAGTAGACAAATATGATAAAGAAATATGTTTTATGATTAAAAAGGATAAAATATGGATGGAAGAAGTTCTTCCTAGAACTGTATGGGTAACTAAAATGGGGTATGAAGCTGATGTGAATATTATTGAAACTTATGCTAAAACCCTATTAGAAGCACCTAGAAAACCCACAAAAAAAGTTTTTAGTAATGCAAAAACAATTGAGAGCGGCGTACAGACAATGAAACAAAGAAAGAAAATAGAAAATTACATAAGGAGTGCAACAAAACAAGTAAAGGAAATCAAAGAAAACATCATGAACATCACTGGAATTAAGGCAAGTGAACTGGAAGGATTGCAACTGGAGGCACACATTTCACCGGTTGGTACATCATCCGACAGTGAGATACCTGTTGAGTTCAAGAGAGTTGATAAGAAGAGAAAACCCTCACCGGTACCCTCTCCTTCACCTAATAAAACTAGAAAGAAGAAACAAGCGGTAAGACAACTGACAAAGAAGTTAACACCAAAGAAGAAACAAAAACAAGCTATACCATCTTTGAATAACTTACTGAGTGAAATCACTGATGACGACAACTTAACAAATGTGAGAAAATTGTATAATACATTCACTAATTCTGAGAAGGAAAGTATTGAAAACAACATAATTCTAATCTAAATTTTTACAAGAAAGTGTTAATTAAAGTTGTAGATGACTTACCAAATGAATTGTATAGAAGGTTAGATGCAAAAAGGATTACAGTAATGGAACTAGACAAGAACAAGATTGAAAAACTTCTAGTTGTACATCCAGTTGGCTCTAAAGAAGAGATTGATGAATTAATTTGTGAGGCTAATAGATCAGTATTTGCTAGCAGTCACCGGCAAGTAATCTTAATGGCAGGAAGAGTTAATGAAATTGCAGAGGAAACGACTGACAAATGGGATATCTTTTTTGTAGAATAAGAAAAACAGGAAGAATTAAAAAGACTAAGAAAAATTTCAAAGTATATTAGAAGGACAAGGACAAAGGGAAAGGTAAAGTTGGTGGAATACCAAACATAAAAATAACTGACAACCGGCCACCACCCTTGGTTACTACATCGGTAAATATTGATAACATATCGGCTATTGAAAATGTAAACACAACACATGATGACACTAACCCTGAATCAGAAATTCTATTCACCATGAATATTGACACTCAGGAAGTGAACATTGATGTGGATAAGGATAGAACAGAGGTGAAGAATGATATTACTGGAAACATTTCTTAGCAACCGACATAAAATGTTGAGGTTGAAACACAAACAGAGAAAATAGAGAATTCAAAGCAACCTTTGGACAGTGGAATCAATACTGATAGTATTGATGCTAGCACTGAAAAAACTACAGAGATAGAGATAGAGATACTGATAGTAGATAACACAAAGAAACCAATAGAGAAACTGACAGATACACAAGTACATATTAAGATAGTACAACCGGTAATCACTGAGAAACCCAAACCATTGCTAGTTGAAATGCAAACTCTGACTAATCCACCAGAGGTTGATACTAACAAATTGGTTACTAGTACTGCTAGCACTAAGATAATAAAGGCAGTTGGTCAAACATCTGGTACTTCACTAAGTAAATTCAGGCCTACAAATGTGACAGAGGTACTTTTGGACTCAATTAAGAAGATAATTGATTGTAATGCATTGGCCTACAAGGCAATTGATGATACAATACCTATTCTTAAGATGATTGCACCAAAATGCAATTTAGATCATGTAAAGGATTCTTAAAGTTAGTTAGACACATTGTCTAAATTTATTACTAGAAATGTAATAACAGTTGACAAAATAAATGAGGAAACATTCAAAGAGAAAATGGAAAAAGAAAAAGAAAAATTCTTTGAGAACACAATAAAGAAGTGCACGGAACACATTAACACACTGTTACCGGCACTTAATACAACAATTTTGGAATATAAGGAACTATACAGGGATACATGCAAGCCACATCTATTGACACAGGAAATTGAAAAAGAAATAAGCAGAGTACAAAAGGAGATAGATGAGGGTGAACTCACAAAGCTGGTTCCCACATTTTGGTACATCCTAATTTTTGCTGAAATCATTCATTTTTTAGAAAATATAATGATTTAAGCTTTAAGAGGTCCCATTTTAAGTAATTAATTAAAGAGAGTTAAATCAAAGGCTCTTAGATCAAAATTTCTTGGATAGAACCACTCTACATCTAAATCATACTTGCAATGGAGTCTCCTTTGCATCTATCAAACGTTGATAAAAAACCAATTTTACATTAGCTTTTGGGGGGTCAAATTAATTCAATTAAAAGTTTTTTTTTTAAAGTATTTAGTCCTTATCATAAGCTTTCCAAATAGTATAACTTTTAATATATTTAATTTCATTAATATATTTTATTTTATTTCTTATGAATGTAGGTTTTTCACCAAACATGAACTTCTTTGTTCAATGCATTGGGAAAAATAGTAAACTAATTCAAAAAAATTCTGAAAAATATCTATGCACTAGGTATTGATGTTTTCTTTCTAACAAAAACAAGAAAATTGAATTTTGATATATATAGAACAAGTTATGTGTTCAAATTTACACCTATATCTAAATTATAATTAGTCAAACTTCAAAACTTAATAAAATGAAAAATATTCAACATATCACTATCAAACCAACTGCATGCCCTGGGTATTGATGTTACAAACCAAAATTCAAAAGAATTAAGTTTTTATCATTTATAGAAAAAAATTATGTGTTTCGGAATACACATCACTCTTAAAAAAATGTTGTTTGCTGTAAAAAATTACTTTTTGAGGGAGATGGAAAAATCAATAAAATTTTATTCAAACAAATTTGAAAAAAAAATATTTATAATCTACAAACAAGATGTTAAAAATCAGTAGTTTATATCATCTTCAAATTCCTAACGATTTAAAAGTTATAGGTGTCGGAAAGTGAAGGTTTTTTTTCAAAATATTCATATAAGTGTCAAAGTTGGTCAAAAAGTGGGAACCAGTATTGTGAGTTCACCCATGATATAGCTGATAATATCATTGGTTTATCTGAACCTATATCAGTTATTGAGCAAGAAATAATAGGATTTGAGGAAAAGTTGGAGAAATTAGAGAAATAAAAAGTAAGGATCAAGGCAAATGCTAGAGAGATTAAGTATAAACTTAGTCCTAAATTGGATAACATTATCTCTCTAAGAAAAGAGATCTCTAAGGCATTAATTCAAGGGGAAAGGTCACTAGAAGAGCATATGCATCATCTCACTAGCACAATCCAAAGAACTGAGGCAACCATGAATGATAGAAACAAATTCATACATAGTTTAAACTTGATTTTGGCTAACATATTTCAGATTGTAACCAACCAGTTACAAACTTCAAGGTGAAATTTTGCACTCATTTGATAATTTTTGACAACCTTTGTCATTGATGTCAAAGGGGGAGTAGTGAATAGAGAAAAATGGCTAATCAGAGGAGATCATCTGCTCAGGGGGAGCACACATTTTTGGTAAATTTTTGGACTTCACTTTTTGGAATAGTTTTTGGATTTTTCTCATGAGTGTTGCCATCAATGCCAAAGGGGGAGATTGTTGGCATTATACACTCTAGTGAGAATTGAAGGTGTTGACATTGATGGCAACCTTATGGAAACCTTCAGGAAACCTTGTGGAATTCATCTGGTAAACCACTGGCAAGCACCAACACCGGCAGGCACTTCACCGATAGCGACACTAATGCATACCGACACCCCAGCCAATAGGAACAAATATTTGTTTATTGTATTTAATTGTAAATATATTTTGTAAAGCTGACATGGCACATTGTAATAGACTCATATATGTATGAGGCCTTGTAAATATGCAAATGCATAAGGCATATTTTGTATAAGGTTTATGGTTATAGTATGAGCTTAAACCGGTACTGAACCTACAATAGCAGATGCTGAATTGTAGTAGTACATTGTATTGGATTTTTACAATCCATTTTGTAAGTCAGTGAGACTTCCATTTTGTAAATTGAGCAGTGAGCTCTAGGCAGTTGGCCTTCCTGCATGTGTAGGCACCACATTGTAAGTAATATCCATTCATTGGCTAGTGAGTGAATATTGTGGGTCACAAATCCCATTGAGTTTTTTCCCACACCGGTTTTCCTCATTAAACATCTTGTGTTATGGTGTGTTTTCTATGATGTCTTTATTGTTCCTATTTTCTGCATTAACTCTTATTTATCAGTACATTGTTTTGGAATGCAAAATACTTAATAAGGTTAAATATTTTGTTAACTAGTTAGATACTAATTCACCCCTCCTCTCAGTATCTTTGGGACTGTCATTAATCCTAACATTGTTCACTAACTCACTATATCCAAATACTGCTTGTAGTAGAACTGTTACAAGCTAGGGTTGTCGTTGCACCAAAAGATTGACTTGTCAATGCTTGATACAACCACTAGACTTATAGAATCAATAGGAGGCTGTTAAACCATGTCATGAATCCCCACGAGGGATGCTAGCCCACTACCAACAATCTACCTCCCAATGTCACTTGTCGCATCCTGCATGATTCGAACCTGTGACCAAGCTCTGATACCACTTGTTACAAGCTAGGATTTCCATTACACCAAAATATCAACCTGTCAATGTCCGATACAACCACTAGACTTTTAGAATCCATAGGAGGTTGTTAAAAAATGTCGTGAATCCCCACAAGGGATGCTAGCCCATTTCCAACAAGAACCATGTCTCAATAACTTGTCTTCAAACTTACTAAACATGTCAACAAATTTCCCAAATTCTTATTCATTTTAAGTTTTGAAGTAGGAAGTAAGGATAGAGGTAGTAGGTCATATCAAACATTTAATGCCAATTAGAGAATGACCTTAGGACAATTTTGTAATAATAATCTGCTTAAGTGTCATAAGGTAAAGATACTTGGTGAGAAGGTATACCCACCTTGGTTTAGTATAACCAAAAGAAGTAGGTAATTAGCAACCTTGAAGGTTTATTCCGTTAGTTAGCCAAACTTGGTTGTCTAACTCAAGCATAGGAATTGGTAGTCTCTTAGGGTTTGGAATCTTACAATTTTGAGCTCCAACACTAGGGACTAGATGTGTCCTCTCTTAACCTCGAGGGGGCGACGCGAACTTAGATGCTCCCGATTGCTCAAACTCCAACTTTGCACCGACTAGCGGTCGGCTTGATCAAATGATACTTACTAGTAGATGTGATGTCAGTGATGCACTTGGATCGATGTGTCAAACTCCATCAATGGATCATCCTCAGCCCGTACGAGTTCGTAATGATGACTATGTTTCAAGGGTACTCGTCTTCAAAGGTTTTCCTTTCCATTACCCTCATTCCAGATGAACCTGGGATAATGCTAGCTATCAAAATGGTAGTGTGAAAGCCAATACAAGAGGATATGTGAGTGGGGCCCTACTATATATAAGGGGACACTAAGATATTATGGCTACTGAGGTGGTGGCAAAGGCATAGGGTCAATGGATAATATTGAAATGTTAATTCCAAATTACAACCATTACATTTTTCATAACCATAGTGCAATATATATCTCTAACAATTGCATCCATCATCAAAGGAACAAATAAATTGAGGTCCACATGCACTACATTCAATAGTTGATTGATGAATAGATTATTATTCTCAAGTACTATTTAATATCAAATCAATTTGTAGACATCTTTACCAAACCTTTGACTAAGAGTGACTTCCTTCATTTGTGAGCTTTAATGGGGTACTTCTCTTTCTTGCTCTTGTAGGATGATTTCTTCTCTTTGCTGAAAAAATTATTTGTACATGGGTACCTAACATAAAATTATTTCCACCAGCCTAATTTGTGGTTAAAGATGTGTTAGTGTAGGTTTTTATTTCCTAGTTGGTTATTATATTTTCCTATTTTTATATTTTTCCCACAATTATAATCAAGCTTGTTGGGATTAATAATGTGAGTATTAGTGTAAGTGGATACAAAGTAGTATCTCCATATATGTATTTTGTTGGGATTAACAAATTTGCTGATATTTTGCGAGTACCTCCATTTTTTGTCAAAAAACCTAAATATGGTATTTTTGGCTTCATTTTTTTATAAACTAGACTCTATTATTTATACATTCAAAACTTTTTATGAATTTTTTATTCATTTCTAAAAAATTAGTGGGTGCACATTCAATTTTTTGTTTTTCAAGATGTGTCCAACTTGAAAATTAGTAAAAATTCATATATTCATTAATAATTTAACATTAAAATTATGTATAAACTACATTATGTTAGCTAAGTTTTCACTAAAGAAAAATTTTAAATACTAGAATAATTTAATATTTTATGGGGCATACCAAATAGTATATTATATTATTTTGATAAAAATATGAGCACTTTGTAGAATCTACTATTTCAAACCCTTAATCTCCACCAAATTAAAATATATATATTTTTAGAAAGTAGATTCAAAGCACCAAAAATATTTTTTTCTCTATAAATCGTGACCCAAGTTGCAAAGATCAATATTTAGCTTGGCTCAAGTCCAAGGGAGTTCACAAGGGGGACCTCCTCTCCAATCAACATAAGAAACTTATTCAGCTTAGAAGTGACATATTCAACTTATAGTTACTTGAATAGCTACTTAGAAGCCACAATGGAAGTCCAAGAGCCACCACTTGGAACTCCATCAAAATATGTCACTTTGGGGATTTTAAAATGGATCTTCATCTTGAGATTCTTATAACCTTTCCTCTAGAGCACAATTCCATTAACTAGAGCACCACAGATCTTGTTTTTATTGCATCTTTAAATTTTGAGTGTAACAATCTTCAATTTCTCATCCAAGATCATTTTTTCCTGATTTCAAAAAACAAGTGGCCACTAAAGACCATCTTTTGGTTCCCCATTTCCATGCACTTACGCTAGAAGTTTCGAAATGAGCTAAATATACATTACCTATAAGTAAATTTAGAGAAATCTTAAAATAGAGGGTTCAGTTGTAGAAAAAATTTCACCTTTTCAGACAATAAAAATATATCAAATCATTAATATTAAATGATAGTTAAAAAAAACATTGGATGAAACCTATCTTGTGCCATTTTCTTTAAAAAGGAGAATAATTATTTAGTTTTTTGGACTCTTTCTTAATATGAATAATATCTAGTGTACATAAAAAAAATTGGGGTTGTGATTAATCTTAATTTATTTAAAAATAATTACTTGTAATGATTATGTAGAAGGTCTTCCAACATTTTAAATTTCAATTGTGTATACATAGAAAAAAGAATAATTCATTGAAATCCTATATGAAAATAACCACTAATAGTACTTCTCCTACTAATAAAGACCATTTCTATCCTACTAAAATAGACCATTTCTATTTTGAATCATAGTTGTTATTTATGTTCTTAAATAATGTTAATAAGAATATAAACATGAAATTTTAAGTTCCAGAAAAGTAGGACCGAAATGGGGACACTGGATGACAGTATGATCGACATTGGCAAGAAGAGCAGGGTTACCAATGTATGCTATTTTAGTGCCCAGTCTACGAAGGTTGGATCTTGGAGCGATGAAGTGGACATTGCCTTCCCCATCAAGATAGGTAGATTGCATGTTGTTCAGAAACTGGTTAATGCTGGGAAAGCAGATAGGTTCTAGGGCATCAAATACTCCAGTCTATGGTTAAACTATGGAAATCCTTATTCAAGTGGAACCAGTGCCCTATTGACCCGCATAAGTGGAAGGAGAATGGTTTCATTTAGAATAACAAAGGCTAGTTTTGCAAGGTTAAGCATCCCACATCCGAGGCTCCCCGAAATTAGTATCCACCGCCCGAACCTGGCATTTCTGGTGCGACACTCGAGAGAGGCAATCCTCACACTGACTCTTTTTTGATTTCCTCGATTGATCATGGTAATTTCCAAAACTGGAATGGGCGCTTTAGGCAAGATAACTCAAGGGCGGACCAAGTCAGGTTTTTGAGATCCAACTTCCATCCTAAAAATCGGAACCCTTGGTCGAATCATGAAAGATGCCCTAACTTTCAAAGAGCAACCTCTCTCCCTCAGCGACCCCATTTTCATAAACCGGTAAGAAAAACCTCAAGACCCACCATCTTTTTGGATGAGAATAAAATTAATTCTGCTAGGTCAAATTTGCTTGAGTCTTGCCTTTTCATCAAGTGGGGTGGTGGAAAGTGGGTTAAGGACAATTTTGAATCCTGGTGTAGAGCGCAATGGGGAAAGGATATTAACATTAATATTCTCCCAAATGATTTCTATATGATTGAATTTATGAGCAATGAGGAGAAATGGCAAGCTAAAAATAAAGGTCCATACATCTTAGATGGCATTGAAGATCACATCATTGATTGACAACCCAATTTCAATCCCTGAACGCATGTATTGCCAGATAGCAAGGTATGGATAAAACTATATAATTGTCCCTCAAATTATTGGCACATTGATGCCATTAAGGATATATGCAAAAACCTTGGCACCTTTGTATCGACAAATGACATCTTGGAGGATAAACTATGGTGAAGCTTTCTCAGAATTTGTATTAGCATAGATCAAATCACCAAGATCACCGACGAAGTCAAAATTATTGGGGCATGGAAGATCTGGATCCAAAAGATTGATAGAGAAGATTAGCTGCATATTTGTCCTAAATTATTCTCCTTGGATCATACCGGTATTAGTTGTGATGTTTTGGCTATGATACAATGAATTTATTCCTGTATGCAATCTCCTATTGAGGTAAAACTGGAACTGAAACCTCCTATTGCCATTGACACCGGGGAATCCTTTTGCAATGATACTCTTGATAAGGAGAATGTTACACTATCAGAGGAAACCCCCTTGATCATAGTTCCCTCCTCCTCTAGTCAAAGCGAGAGCCAACAAGATCTTCTCACACTTCTGGAGAAGACCAAAACCCTACAGGCAAACATTGAATCCAGGTTAGTGGACTCACTTCCACCCTCCCCTTTTGTATCGAGGAATCAACTGGCTATTGAAGATGGCAATTTTCACTCTAAGGGTATGGAGACTGGCACTATGGGGGAGATGGGAGGGCAGATCTTCTCCTTGATAGGCATTGAACTAGAAGATGGTGAAATTGAAACCTCCTCCTTGAAGGGGAAGGAATACTTTGAACCTGACTGAGATCTTATATTGGAGGGTACTTCAAACAGTTTTGCAAAGTCAAATTCAACTATTGACAAACCAAATTTTAAGCCAAAAGGTGTGCGGGAGCGTGAGTCCACAAAGGTTATGCTAGTAGTGGCTGGTGCTGCCAGTGGTCAAACCAAACTTAATTTAGGGAAGGGAAATGCCCTTCCCCAGGAGCAATGAGACTCCTATCTTGGAATGTTAGGGTCATCAATGCCCCTGACAAATGGTGCTTGATTAAGCACCAGATTGATGACACCAAAGGAGATATTTGGCTACTACATGAAACTAAATGGAGCAAGGCTGAGATTGATGCTAAAATGAGAGTTTGGAAATAGTGGAATTGAAATTTTAGACAATCGGATGGAGCCTCCAGTGGCTTGGGAATAATTTGGAACCCCATGAATGTTAAGATCTCACTTGTTGGGGAAGATAAGTATTGGCAACATTGCTCGGTCACTATTCTTGGATAGAATGATAACTTAAATCTTTTCAATGTGTACGAACCATCTACTACTGGTGATAAACGGGCTCTCTGAGATCTCTTATCCATCAAACTAAACAGTATTACCGATGGTAGTTGTGTGGTAGCCAGGGACTTCAATGCGATCCTTTCTAGCACTAAGAAAAGTGGTGGTATTCAGAGGACTGGTACGTCCCAGAAGGACTTTTTGGATTTTGTGAGAAGAATCACCTTTTAGACATTGTTCTAAAAAATAGAATTTTCACATGGATGAACTGGAGAGTGGGTTTAACTAATATTGTTGAATGGATAGATCGGTTTCTTGTTTCTGGTGAGTGGTTAGGACAAAATATAGCCTTAAAATCATCGATTCTCTCGCTCATCAGATTAGATCACTACCCGATCTGTCTGGAGGTCACCTTGGGTCAAGCAGAGGGAGGTACCCCATTCCGGTTTGAGAAAAATGTGGCTCAGAGTTTCTGAACTATATGATCTAATAATGACTTGGTGGAATGAACCGGTCTTTGGGAATCATTCGAGACTTCTCATTCTCAATAAAAAGCTCAAGTATATTAAGGTCAAGATCAAAGAATGGAATAAGAGCTATTTCAAGAATATTCATATGGAGAAATTAAGAATTAAGGCTGAACTAGTAGACTTAACCAACTCTATTATATCTTCAGGAATGTTTGAGGATCTATTTAACAAAGAAAATTCTCTCAAATCTGATCTAAATTAAATCCTTTGGTGTGAGGAAATCTATTGGTGTCAAAAATCAAGGGAGTTATGGTTAAAGGAAGGTGATAAAAACACCAATTACTTCCACTGGTCGGCCATTGCCAATTGAAATAGAAAAAAAAATCAGAGATTATGGGACCGGATGGAGTCACTGTCAAGAATTATGAGGACATTGCGTAGGAAGCTGTAAGATTCTTTGACTCTTTGTTGAATGGTGACCATTAGATCGACCATGAAGTAAGAGCCAAAATTCTGAACTCAATCCTATCTGTTAATAAAAATACAACTCTCTGTACTCCTATTTCAATTGATGAAGTAAGGAATACTACCTTCTAGCTGAAACCGGATAAGACTCCTGGCCCGGATGGCTTCCCTGCTGCTTTCTTCCATCATTTCTGGGATATCATTGCTTGAGATCTACATCTTGCAGTAGAAGAACCAAGAAGGAAGATGACTATGTTAGGGGCTATCAATCACACCTTTTTGACTCTAATCTCGATGAAGCAAAAAATCCACAACAGATGAGTGACTTAAGGCCCATCGCTCTATGCAACACTGTATATAAGATTGTATCAAAGATCATAGCTAACAGATTGAAGCCCCTCCTTAAACACATCATATCAGATGAACAAAGCGGTTTTGCCCCTGGAAGATCTATTGTGGAAGGCATTATCGTTGCTCAAGAAACACTTCACACAGCCAGGAAGACCAAGGGCTACTGTATGATTTTAAAACTGGACGTCCTGAAAGCTTATGACATGGTGGACAGGGATTTCTTATTTGATGTTCTTAATAAATTTGGCTTCTGCAAGGAATGGCTCACTTGGGTCACGAGTTGTCTCTCTACCCCTAAATTCTTTATTCTGGTTAATGGCTCATCCCATGGTTTCTTCTCTTTGACAAGAGGAAGCAAACAAGGTGATCCATTATCACCTTTTTCGTTTATCATAATGGTTGAAGCTTTAGGTCGATCCATAAGAGCTCTTTAACAATATGGTCATTGGGTTGGAGTTAATGTGGCAACAGGGGTTGAAAAAACAACTCATCTTCAGTTTACTGATGACACCATTCTGTTTGGTTCGACTTGTAGGAGGGAAGCTAAAACAATCAAAACATGCCTTGATGATTACTATATGGCTTTCGGGTAGAAAATCAACTAGCACAAATCTGAAGTAATTTTTGTCAACACTCCACTTAACTTGCAAGCTATATTATCAAGGATTCTTAATCTTAGAGTCGCTAACTTTCCAGGGAAGTTTCTTGGAACCCCCCTCTTCATTGGCAATAATAGAACTCACTACTGGAAGCATCTTATTGATAAGTGCAAATCCAAGCTTTCAACTTGGAAAGGCAAGTGGTTATCCTCTGCTTGGAAGCTCACTATGATAAAGTCATTTCTTTCAGCACTACCGGTTTTTTCCATGGCTTGCCTGAGATTACCAGTGACAATTGAAGATGAATTGATTTCTCTAATGAGAAATTTTCTTTGGAATGGTTCAGATGACAAAGGTAAATTTCCCTTGATATATAGCTTGGAAAAAGATCTACCAACCAAACAAGGTAGGTTGTGCTGGCATTCGCCAAATCTCGATTATGAATTTAGCAATGGGTGCTAAACTGGTTTGGGAAATTTGTAGTGGCGAAAAGCAAAAATGGACAAGGCTTCTGAAACATAAATATCTGGACTCCCTGGATCCTAAAAGGATTCTGACTATCAACAATCCTCCCAAAGGCTCGCCTATCTGAAATTTTATTGTGGACAATAGGGAAATCATAAGCGATCAAGCTACCTGGGATGTAAGGAATAGCAGGGATACCTCCTTTTGGTTTGATTCTTGGTCTAGTGAAGATGCCCTATGTCACAACCCCTCTCTGCAACCTATTATGGAAGAAACCTGTCACCTCTGGGGGCACAATATCTGTTATTGTGGTTATCTAATCCAAGAAAATGGTATTGCTAAATGGAAATGGAACTCCTTGGATCAACTGGACTTGGATCAACTTCAAAAGGACTTATTTACTAACATTCTGAAAAAAAGGATTATTTTCCCTTCCCCTGATAAGGATATTATTAGGTGGTGCGGTTCCTCTGATGGAAAATACAAAGTATGTTTTAGTTACAAGTTGAAAGAAGCGGCTATAGACAAAAAAGATTGTCATGTTAATCTTTTTTGGCATCAACACCTCCTTCCCAAAGTGGGCTCCTTTCCCTGGTTGTCTTGCCAGAGAAAAATCGTAACTCAAGAAAAACTCCATTCACTAGGTATCAATGGACCTAGCAGATTTACTTTATGTCTAGATCAGGAAGAGACTGCAGATTATCTTCTTCTCCATTGTAAATTCTCCAGTCACTGTTGGTGGCATTTTATGGGAAAACTGAGAATATTCGGCACCTTCCCAACAAGGCTAGATAAGTGGTTTTTGTAATGGCCTAAACCGGTAGGTAAGGCTATTTTTGCTGATTTGTTTTTCATCCCCCCATCACTTTTGATTTGGGAAATTTGGAAAGAAAGGAACCGTAGAATCTTCCAGGGTAAAGAAATGAGTCTATTGTCTCTTTGTGGGAAAATTGAGAACCACCTGGCTGAGCTCCTGAATGTGGCAGTTGTCGCCCAATTATTTATAGTTGTTCTTCTGAATCGATCCAACATTAAAGAAAAATTTGTTCACGGATTGGGATTGTAAGATTGAGCACTCCGGTGGATCAGACCAATCCAAGAGTGGGGTTGAAATGGGATGCACCAAAGGTTGGGTGGAGCAAGGTAAAATTTGATGGTGCTTCTGCAGGAAATCTAGGCCATAGTGGTATTGGTTGCATTCTGAGGGACTCTGATGGTCTCTGTATAAAAGAGACTTTTGAAAAGATTGGAATGGCTACTAATAATGAAGCAGAATTTAGAGCGGCCTTAAGAGGACTTCAGTTAGGGAATGAGCTAGGGGTGTAGAGAATTCATTTGGAGGGAGACTCATTAAATGTTATTAATGTGATCTGCTACAATAACATCCCTAGTTAGTGCCTTAACCAGTCACTTCAACCGATCCTGGCACTGCTAGCTACCTTTGATGAATTTTGGGTTAGCCATATCTACAAGGAAGGTAATGGTGAAGCTGATAGACTTTCTAAATTGGTTATAGCTGTTAGTGACCCCACCTAAATATCCACTGATGATGATTTTTTGTTGGGCCGGTTGACATGCTTTCATCACTCTCCATTGAGGGGGACGCTCATCGGTTGGGTCTATTGGTAGTTGCGCGCTCTCCGGTTCTTTCCGCAACTTTCGATTGTGGAGAAAACCAGTTCTCTGCTCCCCGCTAGTTGTGGTTCCCCCTCTCCACTTTATGTTCATGGTTTCTGGTGGAGAGAATGACCGTCTTCCCTGTTAACCTATTAAGGTTTCTTCTTATCAACGTGATGTGACGCATTGTCGACATCTTTGATTAGTGCCAATTTTTGGCCCCGTGGCTATTAAATATAAGTATACTTTATTAATATCTAGTTATGACTAGATCCTCTCAAGATTTGTTTATGATCACTTGATACTTAAAGCCAGTAGACACCAAGTTGAGGAGCTTTGGAGCAGATGGTTATTTGGAAACAAGTAGCTCACGCATGTGGGTATTTAATGGGTATGAATTGCTTGTAGGGTGTCATATTCTCTTGTTTGATGCCTTGCTATTTAAAAATGGAATACCCTTTCTTTCCACCAAACATTTGCTTTCCTTTCTTGACGACTCGCTATGGAGACCCCAATCCTCCTTGAAGCTACTTGTTGCCACATGGCTTTCCTAGGCGAAATCACAGACAGATGTCTGCAAGAGGTCCTCTTCTCTCGGCATCCTCTTATTCTCCATAGCCTTAAGAGGATTATGGGAAAGGAATTTCTTATGGCTTACCATAGGTACAAAGCCAATGCTGATATCCTAGCCTTTTTTCTTGTAATGATAATCTATATGGGGACTAGTAAGTAGAAAGAAAAACTGCTAACTCAAATGATGTTTAAGCATCTCCTTTTGGGGGAAATAGATACTGTATTGGACAACATTGATGCCAATCTTAGAATTCCGCTTCCCCAAAATTACTATATGTCACTTAGCAACGGAGTGGAGGTGAAGAAGCTTGTGATTGTTAATTTCCTAGATTTCGAGTCTCTCCAAGCAACCTGGCCTATCATCTCCAAGAACATTGATTTCCTACTTAAAGCGGTTGGCATACAAAGCGGCTTCATGTCGGATTGGAGGGAAAATTTTCTCTATGATGAAGATCTCGCGGGTACTGATGACTTTGGTATCTTGGAGAATGGTGATCTAGTGGATGGAAATGACTGGGGTTTTGGGTTGGGCGAAGAGTGGTTTCCAAACGACTACTGACTCCCTAAGGAGAAGGCGGAATTGGTAGCTCATTCGAACCGTGGCACTAAATGTCCCATTGTCCTGGATGTGGCTAATGTGCTTGTGGATGATGCTTCTGAAGACTCTCTTTGACTCTGGTTGTCACTAGGGCCTCCAGTCTCTCTATTTTTTGAGATTGTCTGCCTTTTGTCTTAAAACCTCTGCATCTTTAAGAGGTCGGTTTATGTTTGTACTCATCCAGCCTTCAAGGTTGGTCTTTCTTGTCTAGGGACTAGAGCTAAGGTAGGGACTTTTATTCCTGACTCTTTCCCCCTACCGCTCTTATTGAATCGGGCCTTGTATTCTCCTTTTTGTTTAATACAAGGGTGCTGCCCTTCTGCAGCTATTTACTTATTAAAAAAAATAAAAAATATAAACATGAATTTTAATGGGTCAAGAAAAAAGATTACACTGGTCGATAAAGAGAAATTGTATAAAATAAAAAATCTCTTTCATGTTGCTTATGCATGAGTGCATTCTTTCCAAATTTCAAAATATCTAAATCTATAGTATTCAAGCATCCTTTCTCTCATACATCAATAAACATAATATATTCGTAAAGCAGCCCCATTTACCTTTGAAGTCTCCACAAACATAATTTCTAATGGTTAAATAAAATAGCATTACAATGGTTGGGCAAGAGAAATAATATGAAGAAAGAAAATCTCCCCCATATGACCTATACATGTGTGAATTCTTTCATATGTCAAAATATTGAAATTTTTAATACTCAAACATATTTTATTTCATACATTATTAAACACATTATCTTCACAAAGCATCTCCATTTACTTTTCAAGTCTATATAAACATGAGCTTCAATGGCTAAAGAAAATAAGAATACTATGTTTAATCAAATGGAATAATATAAAAAAGAAAATCTCTATATTTTGCTGACGCATGAGTACATTCTTTTCAAATGTCAAAATATCTAAATTTATAGCACTATGCATGTTTTAACTCTCACATCAGTGAACATGTAATCTTCATAAATGTTTTCATTTTATTCCAATGGCCAAAGAAAATAAAATTACAATTGATTGACAAAAAAATAAAATAAATAAATAAATAAATTCGTTCTCATGTTGCTCTTTCTTTTTAAATGTCAACTTTTCTAAATATGATATCTTTGCTTCCATACATTAATAAACACATCATCTTCACAAAGCATCTCCATGCATCTCCATATTATGTTTGAAGTCTCTAATGGCTTAAGAAGAATCTCAATTAACAATATTGAACTGAAAAATTAAGTACATTTAGGTCTTGATAAACATATCAATAGAAACTTTCTTCACTTTTAAACTTGATGATTGTATTTAAATTTATAAAGAATGTGATGCAGATCATGAATTCCTTATCATATTTTTCTACTAACAATAACTTTAAAATGTTCTATGTTATACTCTTCATAACAATCTCATTTGGTCCTGGTTGATTGCTTTGATGGAATAATACGATATTCTCACTCTACATATCTGATCATTTTCCATCCTTTCAAGAACAAACTGACCATTACAAGCAATAAAAAGAAGCAGACTCGCTCTTTGTACTTTATTTTTTAATGGACTATGCAAAGATTTTGAAAAAAATATCATGTTCAGTCATATCAGAATGCATGAAAAAATTACGAAGAAATCATAAGCGATTAAAGGATGTAATTGTTAGAAATCTGAAGTCTATCGGTCACATGATCATTCACATTCTCTCAACTCTTGATTTTATTGCTGAATACGATTATATAAATAACTATGTACAGACCATGTATGAAATAGTATTGAAACATTGATTAATAGAAATTTTTCCCTACTTTCTCTGGTGGATGTAATCAATTTTGATAAACCACATAATTCTATGTTGTTTTCTGTTTGATTTAGTTATTCTTAATTATTTTCTCTACTCTCTACAATTAACAATTGATCTTGTTCTTAATCATTCTCCACCCATTTAAATTTAACAATAATAGTCCAACTAAAAGCAATTATGGGGAGCTTTCTCCGTGATTTCAATCATAGAAAAGAAGTAACATTACACATCACCGAATTAATCCAAAGCCTCTTATTCTTTCTGCAATCAACGAGGTGAGCAGACACTTTTTATTTAACCTAAACAACGTCCCAACTGATTGCCATTGTTTTTAAAACAAGAGACAACAACATCCAATGACTGTACCTGGCTCAACCTAATCGTACATTTACAGTAAATTTCCCAATAGCATTGAAACCTTGAACGCTAGCAGTTTCCAATATAGCATACCCACGAGCATATCTGAAGTACCCTGTCCCTCCAACAACAGACACCTCTCTTTTCTCCTGAAGATATCTATCTGCTCCCTGGATCTCAAGGGTGCTGCCATTATATTTCTCGTTCTCAAACACCACAGATAAAAGCAGCTCAAAATTAGTGCCTCCCAGATCAGAACTAACATAAATTCCTTTGGCCCTTGCAATAGTCTTGGAGGAGGGGTCTGGACCTTCAGTTACAGGATCATCTGCAACAATTACTGCTCCAAACTCTGGACTCAAAATTAAACCATTCACTCCTGCAACTACAACTTCTGTTATGTTCTCTCCAGTCAGAATGCCATGACTGTAAAACACAAGTTTCTCTTCTTTGAAAGCCCAAAAAGAAGAGAATGACAGACCAAGGACTATAAGGCTAAGGAATGTTATTAAGGCAGGCTTTGAAACCATTGCAAATCCAGAGTTGAGGTTATAATGCTAATGGGACTGAGGTGTGAGCATAGAGAGTTGCGGGTGCATAAAAAGGGCAGAAGCATATTTGGAAAAATAGATTCTTATGACAGATTTTGGAATTTAATGATGTCAAGAATTGAAATTTAGGGAAGCGAATAGTTTATGCTGCCTAGGGTTGATGGCCAGACGCATATTTAAATAACAATAGATTTTTACAACAGATTTTTGGAATTTTGTGATGCCAAAGATATAAAATTAGGGAATCTTAGAGCTTAAATGTTTTGTTCTGTTCATAGCACGTTCTCATCGATGCTTAATTAGCTGTTCACCCATGGAAATAGCTGGCAACCATGTTGCTTGGCTCATTAGTTTCTTACATGTTTATGGAATTGAACAATTTTGTGAATGATTGGAGCTAGTTGTGAGACAAGGACATTTTTTTAGGAACCAACAGTTAAGTTACTTGGTCTCATATTGAGATTTTGACTTATTATCATACTCGACTTAGTTACCCGATTCATATGACAATATTGATAAGATTGTAATCTATGTTTTTCTTTAAGTTAAATGAGATCAAAGGTTGTTTACTTGATTATTTAGATAGACATGAAAGTCAAGTTAAACATTAATAATAAAGATAAAAATAATAATAAGAAATAGCATCGATATATCATAAAAATAGATAGAGTAGCTATAAAATGAATTTTCTATAATCAAAATGCAAATAATCAAATAAGGCATACCCACACAAGAACAAGAGTCACAAATAAGTTGGAATGAACAAAGGAGCAAAATTCCTTATTCTAAAGTAGATGATCAAAATAGTAAGTAATTCCAACCTATAAGAAAGAAATAAAATGCTGCAAATGACCCATTTATTTTGATCGTCTTCCATAGTATTACATTTTGTAAACAAAACAACACCTCACAAAGATTTGCGAGAGTTGTTCAATACTTTTTTGGAGTGTGTAAATTAATTCACAACAATAAAAAAGTATTTTTTTAAAATATTCCAAATTATTGAAATAATTTAAGAGGGAATCCATCAATTTCAAGAGCTTTATCCCTCTCCACATAGTTAATAGAACAATAGATCGCCTCTTTTCAAAAAGACGAATAATAGCCAATGTCTAGTCACCATTAACAATTTCAAGAATGAGATAAAAAAAAACCATCTCGAACTCTCTCATTTCTAAAGAATAATAAATGTTGAAATGGAATGAATAGGTTAGATAAGACTAACTACCAAGTTTCTAATTCCCTTAATTTTTAACTTATTTATCCTTCTCTAGATAAATCACTTTGTATACCTATTTTTTAATGCTCATGTCTTCACAAAGTGCTTGATTCTCTACCTATTCTAACAAATTATGTCACAAATTAATTCAAAGTCGTTGTATCCAATTGATGATTAAATAGTTTTCTTAGTGCTCTACATTGCTCACACATTAGATTCAAAAAGATTTATTTAAAATATGTCATATTATTTTACACTAGTCTTTTTTTCTATAAGACAATTTGGTGTATAAGATTTGATAGAGATTATGTATTAAAACATAGAAGTCAATTATATTGAGAATTTTTGCGTTATAAAATTTATTTATAATCCATTATATATGAAAGATAAAATTGCAAGCTTAATACAAGATAATTACTAGAAATTCAAATTGAGTTAAATATGGGTAAAATGTATGCTTTCAAGGGCATGTTTGAAGGCTTGTTGTATTCTCATATTTCAATCCTATGATGTTAGTGCTTCATAAAATATTTATCCTCCTTAATACTAGGACATAAGGATGACCTAGGAGCCATTAACATCCAATTATGATCATTGAATTAAATACACTTGTTCCTTCAACTATTATTTAGAGTTTTCATGAATATTTTTCATATTGCCTATTTTGGTCAATCTTTCTTTTTGTTGTCCAAAGTCTCCTCATTCTCTCTTCGTTTTTTTTTTGTTATCATAATTTTTTACTTTCTTTTGCCTCTACTCTACCTTTGTTCAACTCTCCCTTATGACATATATACAATCTATCATGTTAAATATTGGTAATAATTTTAAAACTTCTAGTAACACCACTTCATCTGTATTTCTCAAATCAATTTTTAATTACTTTATAAAGTACAAACAACTTTATCTTTTTCTTGATACACATGCTATATGAAAAACTATCCTTCCTTAAATATACAATATTTTCATTTCCTATAAATTTTTTCTTATGTATCATTTTCTCATTGACCTTCCCATTATACCTACTATTTATATTTATATTTTTCATCCACTATCTTCATAGTGATTTCATAGAATATTACCACATGGTACCACTAATAGTGATTTCCTTATGCTTTTGTTCACTAACTCACTATATCCAAACATCGCTTGTAGTAGAACCATGTCCCAGTAACTTGTCTTCAAACTTACTAAACATGTCAACAAATTTTCCGATTTTTTATTCAATATTTATGATGATCTATCTATCTATGGGTGATAAAGTAAAAATGTGAACATTAAAAAAACATGCCATCTCACAATTTTTTTGAAAAGGAGTTCAATGACATATATTGCATCATTTATGATTTTACTGATTTTACATTATATAAAAAATTCCATCTTATAAAATCTACCAACTACCACAAATATAAAACCAAGACTTCTCTATATCCTCAAGAAGATAATGCAAACATTATTCTTATGTACTCCCATAGTTTCTCTTGTACTAGTAATGGCTTATACAACCAAATATTTAAATTTATTTCATTTTCTACTTGACAAATTCTATTACATTAAACTTGACCTTAAAATCTTATACATGTTTCTTACTTATGAATGCTAGTATCTTATTTATTGCTAAGTTACCATAATTAGCTTCTTCTTTACTAAAATCCCTAGTGAGCTTCTAGGAGTATAATATTCACTATCATTGGATAATTTATATATTTTTAAATTAGATAATCAAGTTACTTACATATATCCATTCAAGTATATTTTCTCAATAACATTTATGTGATTATAAAAAATTAAGGTTAGTTGTCAAGTCTAATGTAGTGTCCCTCCCTAATTTATCTTTTGATTTATGCATTGAGAGACTTATCTAGACTCCTTCAAGATGATGTTTGACTGATATCTATGGCTTTACTTATGTTTTACATACTTATTGATGATGTTAGACATTTCATATGGTCATTTGATTTATGATGACTTATGTGGATAATGACATATCCTAGACTATTATAATGGATGGACTTATACTTGATAATTTATATGCACCTATTATTCCTGTATGGATTATATTGCTTATGATGGCATAGTGATATCTTGATAGTACTAACCCCATTTCCTGATCATATTGGATGATTTGATGCTATGATTATCGTGACTATTTTACTATTTTGTTCTTGATAGAGATGATGTCATATCACTTATTATGATCATGATATGATGTTGCAATTCTCTTTCATTTGTCTGATTATTTATGATAGATGTTATTGTATATGTTGTTTTGTGGACATTGGTGGTTGTAGGGTTGTAATTACTAGCATCGAATTCACTTGGTTCATAGGTCAGAGTGTGGCAAGTTGATTGGAGGTGGCATGAGTTCCCTCTAAACACTAGGTTTAAGTTGATATCTTTATCAGTCTAGTGTCTTGGCATGAGTCATCTTGTTAGCTTCTTGAGATGTGTTGTTCGACCCTGTGTCGCGTTGTCATGGGGTGTTACATGATTTATTAATTAATTAATAATTGATTCATATAATTTATTAATATTTAAATTAACTTAATTTATAATTTTGATATTTAATTATTATTGGGTGATTTATTGTTGAGGATTAATATTTATTTTGATTATTGTTTATTAAGGCTTGATTTATTGGTTTATATTCATTGGTTCTTTTATATTTATTTAATGATTTTATATTTATTTGTATATTTATTGTTTATTGTTTAGTTTTTATTTCTAATGTTATTGTTTGTGGCTATATATTTAATTGAGGTATTTATTTATATTGCCCTTGATTTATTTTATTATTGGGCTTTTGATTTATTATTAAATTATTTATTGAGTGTGGGTATTATTACTCATATGACTTATTTAGTTTATTTGGCTATTCATACTATTACTCTTTTACCCTTTTGGGTTATTTGATTAATTATTTATCTTACCTACCCTATTTTACTATTGGTTGAGAGATTTGGGTAAGTAAGAAAAATTATTTTATATTATCTTACCTCAATTTTGTGCATGCTAGGTATGAAATATTATTTAATCGATTATTTTGATTGGTGGAGATTTTTGTATAGTTTTGATTGAAATTTTATTTAATCGGTTTTCTGAGCATTGACATGGGTTGGCTTCCTAGAGATTTTTCTGTGTTCTTGGATATTTTTGTTGCTTTAGGCTTGGATTTGGCTTGGCTGGGTTGTGGATTGGAATTTATCTTCTTTGAATTTCATTTCCATAACTTCAATTTCTAGGTTGGAGGAATTGTTCCTTATGTTGCATTTTATTTGAAAAGTTTATCTACATCATGTCTAGTGTAATGCCTTTCTATGAGGCCCAAAGGACTTAAGCAAAATAAAAACCCAAAATGCGAATATTTAAAAAAATTTAAAAAAAAACCATACAAATGCAAAGAGAACCATATTGATATAAGATAAAGATAAAATGAATAAATAATATCTAACAAGAGTCCTTAAAGCACCACAATGATGTTACTCAAAATACCATAACCAAACATACAAGGACAAATGAAACTTCTATAAATAAGATAACGTTGTCCTTTACAAAGGATCATGATACATAATACAATGCCATGAAAATATACATAAGATCATCAGTTACAATACAAGGTAACTGTAAGGATATAATCTTCATGAGTACAACAATGGAGTGAATACATAAATTTGGTACATAAAGAAGATCTTCAATCTCCCTAGGAGCCATCACGATCAGCATGTGGGATGAACCAAAACCCAATGGGTGTGAATAATACTCCACCCAACCATGAGGTACCATCAAGTCCACACTTTGTGCTAGGAGATATTAGCCAGACCCAAGAGATGGAAGAAAATACAAGAAGATACAAATGACTCACAAAAGGCTCACAAGACTACTATGACAAGAGACTCACAAGGCTATAATTAGAGGAACTGAATAGTAAAACAATCAACTTCTAGAGGCCCAAGCAATCCACAAAAGGAAAAATCCAAAAGAGACCACTAGGTATGCAATCGGGAAGAGTGTCATCACTAGGTTGTCATGAGTTACCTTGGTGAGTCTTCACTAGGTCCTGGGCCCCTTCCTAGGTTATCCTGGTGACCTATCCCGACCCTCGGCCCCCATACAAACACTAGTGGACCACACCAACCTTTCAAAGGGAAAAGATTGGTAGACACCATTCCAGGCCTTCTCTACTTACCTCAATCCTGAACAAGTACCCAAGCGTAAGAGAGACAGCAAATTACTTTATTAATGTGAACTAACTACCCACCCCAGTTCATTATTTTAAATTTTCACTTGATTATAAAACTCTCATTGTGTTACCCTACTGACCACTTTGGGTCCTGACTCCCAATGAAAGCCACTCCCATTTGACGTGTAGCTAGAAATCCAAAATTTAGCACAAGGTCCATGGCACCCAAAATACTAAGAGTCAAGACACCTATACTCTAGCAAGGTTGACTGACTTGCTAAAAATTAAATACAATAAGGAGATTCAATGCAACAAAGGATGAATGAATAGCATAAAAGTGATGCAAGACACCAACCACATAACATTAAATTACAAAAAGCATCAATACATAATTTGGAACTCAAACATTGTCCTAGCCTCTGGATACAATACATTACGACAACACATCCGAGTATCCAACTATGGTCTAGATAAGAACCAAGGGAAGAAACAAGGTCTCATTATGCAAAACATTAAAAGGAGTGCATTCATAATCTACCAAGGAGACCTTAATAACACTTATACATCAAATAGTTCCAAAGAAAAATTGATCCCATTAATCCAAAATCTAAACCATTATAACCCATTTCATTCTTAATAATTTTTACTTTAAAACTAACATTTAATTATTGTTAATAAACATTTAAGAACTCACAATACATTTCTACAATCATACAACCATTATTTGATCAACAAAAGATTAATTGAAGAATCAAAAGTTCTTATATCTATATATAAGATCAAGAGATCTAATTAAATTCTATGCAGCCATTAATTTCAATTTAACATTATTTTTCGATCATTCCAAAATTTAATCTCACTTTATTCCTAACATTTTGCTCAAATAAACTAACATTTCATTATGCAATTAATTAAGATAACATTATTTCCATTATTCTTTCATGAATCGATCAACATCAGATTAACAAAAAGAACCCAAAGTATAAAGCACACACACACACACACACACACACACACACGTGCATAAAACCATAAATAACCAAAGACAGATCCGATATGGAAACATATATAACAACGATTAAACATAGTACCAGAAGAAGATTAACACATATACTCAGAGAATATATATATATATATATTACTAAATTACATTACGTTTTTGATAAAACTAAGCACAAAATTGTAGATCGCATTATCAGTATGTTGGGGCTGAACTACGATGAAAGCCGAGAGGAAATTGTTGTGGGGTTTAACCTATGACTATGGGATTTCCCCATGGCTATGGGAGAGGCTTCCCACAATCATGGGCTTTCCACAATTGTGGGTCGAGCCACCCACAACATGGCTAAGCTCCCACGAGCCTGCACAAAATGACATAAATAAAAATAATAATAAATTCCTTCATATTTATATTTTAAAACACACACATATATATACATATATATATGTATATACATACACACACACACACACACACACACACACACACACACATATATATGTATATATATATATATATGTATATACATATCTATATATATATATATGTGTGTGTGTGTGTGTGTGTGTGTGTATACATATATACATATACATATATATATCTACATATATACATATGCCAACATCAGAACATTTAGACAATGATTCATAGTATAAAAAATTTACAGTCACCGAGATTTTAAACAACCAAATCCCATACCCCAGTTCATTATTTACATTTAATTTAACCTAGATTCACAGTTAAATTCCAATTATCCAAAAATCCCCCATTTAACACACAATTCATTGAAATTTTCTCTAATAAAAAATACGACAAACTAATTTCAAATCATTGCTAAAAGAAATTTTACATACAAAATAAGCGAATCTAGAACCCTACCTCTAAATGCTATCAAGATATCACACATAGAAGGAGAATAAAAATCCTCAAGAAGATCCACGGTTGTCGAGCACAATAAGTCAGGCACACAAATCTAGAAGCTTCCACAAAAATCTTTCAACCTCTTTCACTAATTTCTCAGCAAAACCCAAAACTCAATTCCATGGTTTCTCCAATTTCATCTTCCAAACCAAAACCCCAAATCTTTAAAAAAAAATATAACTAGAGCTTCATGCATACCCCCGCAAAACTTCACGAGAAGCCAAATATTTTCTTCCCCTAAAATAACTCCCAAAAACCATGCAATATTCCCCACATTAAATTCAATAATCATTTTATTTATTTTCTTTTTATAACTCCCACTCATGCAAATTTTGAAATTTGAAAACAATTAATTTTTATTTTTTTTAGGCAAAAGTGGCAAGCCACTGATATATATATTAATAAAAAGAAAACTTATTCAAGAGCTCAATAGGGAAAGAACTAGGAATAAAACCCTATATCCTTGCTTAGATACAATGAAAAACAGGAAAGGAGGCAAAGAGAAGAAGCCACCCAATCCGGAGAGATAGATAGGGACTGCTCATAGAGTGAGTCGCTTAGGGGCCAAAATTAGAATAAACATTCGGTGCGAGACTGGAGGAAATCATAAATAACTGACCCCCTTAACCGGTTACCGTGGCGATTGGGAAGCGTGGCTCTAAATGTTGGAGCACTGAAGAGCTGTGACAACGGGTTGTCGATTTTGTTGTACCAATGCTTTGATACCGATATGAAGTCCTGATGACCGATTCATAAAAAGAAAATCCTCCAATACCGGTGTTAGTCATCAAGCAAAAATGGTTCCTCTACTGGTTTTGAAATACCAGTGGAGATAAAAGCAAGAGCCAATCACTAGAAAGATAGGGGCAGAAAAAATAGAGTGTCATACTGGTTATCGTTAGATTTTCCATACATAAAAAAGAAGCAATTTCAAGATAGCAAAAATAAAGCCAAAGTTAGAATGACTTTACTCTTCTATGGTAGCGTCATCCTAGGTTTGATTTGTGGGGGCATCAACGATGGGCATAGAGGAGGAAGTCCATCCTGTGGCTTCATCTTGTGTCGGTACGTTGAGGTTAGGAACCCTATCTGTGGTCCGACCCCTTTCCACATGTTGCGATATTTGCAAATAGGGGTCAACATTTTCTATTTCTAGGATTTCCATTAGAGCCCCAACTTTAATTTTGACCCTATGTACAATGTGGTCGTGCAATTGTCTATTGAATTGAAGCAGGTTGTTCTTCACATGGTAAATTCTTTTCCATTCAAGGCCATTCTTAATTTGGTCATAGAGTACCATGTAAGCATGGCTAGACTGAATGAAGTGATGCGGAAAGAGGCCCCCAAGGAGAGTCGACCCTTTCCATAGATTATATTTTTCCAGAGCTTCATGGAACGAGTTTGAGGGGAGCACATCTTTTCTTACCGCCTTGAAGAATACTAATTCCAGCAGAGGAATAGATTGTAGGAGATCTAGAGCATTTGACAGAAAGGAACTGAGAAGTTGATGGGGATACATAATCCTTTTAGCTTGCGGGGATAGCATCTCCTCACCAATAAAGTCTTTGACAACCCTTCTGAATTGTGTATTATGTAACAAAAAAAAGATGGTTGAGGTCCCTATTAGTGATGTGTCCGTGAAAAGCCACCAAGAATTATGGAATTTGCATTGAGACCTGGTCATTCTATGGCATATACTCCCAATGAATTTTCTTGCATCCTCCACAAGAACCATTTTCCATATTGCAGAGCACTTTAATACTTCAAAAATTTTGATCTAAGAACTGTGTGTAAGAGCAAGCTAGCTCCATTTATAAACAAAAATTACCATCTCAAAGTGCAATAAATGATCAGATTTTAGGATTGAAAATAATTAATTATTAATTACCCTTTTTAAAATTAATTTTCCATTATTAACATAAAATCCATAATTAATATTTAATTCCATTTAATAAATTATTTTCAAGATAGTAGATTAGATTAAATCAGTTAACTATTTTTATTTTTTTTAAACAAAAGTGGCAAGCCACTGATATATATATATATATATATTAATAAGAAAATTGATTCAAGAGCTCAATAGGGAAAGAACCAGAAAGAAAACCCTATATCCTTTCTCAGATATAATGAAGAAGAAGGAAGGGGGCTATGAGAAGAAGCCACCCGATCCGAAGAGATAAATAGGGACTCCCATAGACTGTTGTAATTAACTAAATATAATAATGCACAATTTCAACTATATTAATTAATTAATTAATCATTACTATTTAGTTTCCTTTTAAATATTAATATTAATACTTTCTCACTAATAAAACATTAAATTAAACACAAGGGTAACTGATTGAGACAAACAACACGAAATGCCAACAAGACAAACACTGACATGATCGACAAATAATGACTAAGGGTACCTAATAGGGGCCTTGTTCTCGTAGGAACGATGGTATGACAAGAGTCTGACTGATAACTGCAATTTCCACTTTACCATTGGGTTATAGAGCATGCTCAGACCTAAAGGTTTAGGTGGAGTTTATGCTCTGTACCTACAACTATATAAACAAATATCAAACATATACATATACTCCATAAAATAACATACCATGAAAAGGGAATGGAAGTGACATAGATTGTCCATAAAGAGTCGTGCAACACTTTTCCCTTTCACCCAAGCACATCACTTGTATAAAACACAGTGTACATCAGAGAAACTAAACATTGATAAATATAATGACTAAATACTAACATCATATATATAATTCATCTCATTAATCATCTAACTGTCAGAGCATAAACAACATCAAATAATCACATCATAGACCACAATATGAAAGCCATCATCGAACAATCCATAAAGTATAAATCATAAATAGCCACTTTAACTACCACAAAGGTTATCTAGAATCAAATTAGATTAAATACAGTCTAGCCAAGGGAAGGGAATTACATCCTTACCATAGTTGTTATATAAAAATACGCCCCGCTATAAGGCCTAGAGGACTTAAACGAATAAAACAATAGAAAATGTGAATACTTTTTTTTTTTAATAAATAGATTAAACCATACATATGCATGGATTAACATGATTCTATAAGATAAAGATAAGAAGTACATATAATAACCAGCAAGCGTCCTCAAGGCCCCATGATGATGTTACTCAAATAGTTAATAACCATACAACTAACACAAATGCAACTTTTATAACAAGATAACTCTGTCCTTTGCAAGGATCATGATACATAATACATTGCCATGAAATAATTCATTGATTATCATTTATATTATAGGGCATCCATAAGGATATAATCTCTATGAGTACAACAATGAAGTGACTACAAAATCTGGAACATAATGCAGGTCTTCAATCTCCACACATGCCCTCATGATCAAGATGAAAGTCGATCCAAAATCCAATGGGTACGAATAGCACTCCACCCAACCATGTGGTACCATCAGGTCCACCCCTTGTGCTAGGAGGTATCAGCAAGTCCCAAAAGATGAATGGAAGAACAAGATGGTACAAAGACTCTCTCATGAGGCTCACAAAGCTACAAACACCAAAGATCCACAAGACTATGATCAAATGAACTCAAAAGTACAAACAACTAACTTCCATAGGCCCAAGCAATTCACATAAGGAGAAAATCAAGAGGAACTACTAGGTATGCAATAGGGAAGAGTGCCATCACTAGGTTGTCATGAGTTACCTTGGTAGGTCTTCACTAGGTCCCAACCCCCTTCCTAGATTACCCTGATGACCTCTTTCGACCCCTGACCCCAATACAATCACTAGTGGACCACACCAACTTTTTGAAGGGACAAGATTGGTGGACACCATTCTAGGCCTTCTCTACATACCTCAGTCTTAAATAATCTCCCAAGTGTAAGAGAGGCAACAATCTAATCTTTATTAATGTGAACTAGCTACCCACCCCAATTCATTATTTTATATTTTCGCTTGTTTAAAAAAACTCTCATTGGGTTACCCTGGTGACCACTTTGGGTGCTGACCCCCAATGAAAGTCACTCCCCCTTGATTTGCACCTAGAAATACAAAATTCAAACACAAGGTCTACAACACCCCAAATATCAAGAGTCTAGAGCCCTCTACCTTAGCAAGGTTGACTAACATGCTAAAACAGGTTTACAAGCAAGGAGGTTCAAAGATACAAGAGTAATAAGTATTGAGGTTATATAGGACACCAATCACATTGCATAAAAAGATAAAGAGCAACCAAGCACAATCTGAAACTTAACATTGTCCTAGCCTCTGGAAATAAATACATTAAAACAACACATCAAAGTATTAAACTATGGTAGACAAGAACCAAAAGTAAATACTAGTTCTCATGATACCAAACAAAAGAGAATCCAATATCTAAAAGCAAGGTTTCTTTATGCGAAAGATAAAACAATTCATTCATAATTTACCAAGGAGACCATAATAACACTTATCCATTAAATGGTTCCAAAACAACATTGATTCCATTAATCTAAAATCTAAACCATTATAGCTCATTTCATTCCCAAAAATTAACTCAATACATTGACATTTTATTATTTCATAAACATTGTAATCCATTTCTACAATTTTGCCTTTATCCAAAGTGCATGCATATATATACAATTACACATACAAAATCAGATTATTCTATTCGTGAAAATAAAAGAACAAAAAGGACTAATATATATATATATATATATATATATATACATATACATATATATATCTATATATATGTATGTATGTATATATATATATATATATCTATATATATCTATATATGTATATATGTATATACATATATATGTATATATGTATATATATATACCTATATATGTATATAGCTATATATATATGTATACATATATATGTAGCTATATATATATATACCTATATATATATATATGTATACATATACATGTATACATATATATATATGTATATGTATATATATATATGTATACATATATATGTATACATATATATGTATACATATATATGTATACATATATATGTATACATATATATATATATATATACATATATATATGTATACATGTATATGTATACATATATATATATGTATATATGTATATATATATGTATATATATAGGTATATATATACATATATACATATATACATGTACATATATATGTATATATGTATATATATGTATGTATGTATATATATGTATATTTATATGTGTATGTGTATGTGTATGTGTATGTGTATGTGTATGTGTATATATATATATATATATATCACAACACAAAAGCTTAAAAATAAATCATATTAACCCCAAACACTGTGATTATCTATTATCGATGCATGGACGGAAGCTCAAAGGGTAGGGTTTATCCACCCACAACCGTGGGAGAGACCCACGGTTGTGGGTTCGACTTCCCACAATATGGGTAGAGCTACCCACAAAGTGGGATCTCCTCACACTGTGGGAGTTCTGTCCATAGTCGTGGCTCTTCCCATGCTATGGGTTGGCCCCCACAATTCCATGGGAACTTCCCATAGAGATAAACAATAACCAATAATTTTAAAAATTTATATTAATATAATTAGAAAAAAAAATAGCATTTAAAGAATTAAAACAATAACATTTAAATTAATAAGTTTAATAGATAATTTAATTAAAAGCATGAAATCTTTGTCACACAAAAACTGTCAATGAAGAATATAGTAATGGAATCATTCTTTTCTCAAATATCAAAGAACAAAAATCTTTTATAAAATAAAATTAGATAAGGATTCTAAGAGATTTTAACAAACCAACCCAACACCCAAATTTTACAGGAATCACAAGATTTACACATAATTTCAAAACCCCATAATCCCCATTAATAGACAATCCATTTTATTTTCTCTTTTCAAATAAACAACAGACTCATTTTTCAATCCAACTAAAATAAATTCTATATGCAAGAAATAAATCTGGAACCTTACCTTTAAAACACTATATGGAAATCATGCACAGAACCAGAGGTAAAAATCCTCAAGAAGATCCACGGCTGCCGAACACAATATGCCAGGAACACAAAATCAAAATCTTCAATAAAATCCTTCAAACCCCTTTCACTAATTCTACAACAAAAACCCAAGACAAAACTCCATTGTTTCTCCAATTTCTTCTTCCAACCAGATTTTCCTTGAAAACCCCCTTTTAAAAAACAATAACCAGCAATTCATGGATACCCAAAACTTCACAAGAAGCTCAAGATTTTCTTCCCCTAAAAAATATCCCCAAAAAGCATGCAAGAATCCACTTATTAATTTCATTAATTAATTTACTATTTTCATTTCATAATTCCCACACATGCAATTTTCAAATTTTCAAACAATTAAGTATTAATTGTAACCCTTTAAAAATTAACTTCCATTAGCACCATAAAATCCATAATTAACATTTAATTCCCTTTTTAATAAATTATTTTCTAAATAGTAGACTAAATTAAATCACTTAACTAAAGCAATATAATAATGTGCAAATATAATTATATTAATTAATTAATAATTAATAATTAATATTTAATTACCTATAAAATATTAATATTTATACTTTCTCACTAATAAAACATTACACTAACACAATGGTAAGGGATAGAGACTAGCAACTCAAAATACCAATAGGACCTACACTAACATGATCGACAAACAATGAACAAGGGTTCCTGATGTTGATCTTGTTCCCATAGGAATGATGGTATGACAAGGATATGACTGATAACTCCAATTTCCAATTTACCACTGGGTTATAGAGCATGCCCAGACCTCAAAGTTTAGGTGGAGTTGATGCTTGGTACCTACAACTACATAAAGAAACCGTTGAACATGTACATATAACCAATATTTACAGGCACACAGGTGGAGGGGAGTCGTGATATTTCGTGTCTCTCCGAAGTGAGTGACAAAAGATGATCTCCTCACACCCTTTATAGACTCATACACATACATGAAAACAAAAGCATGATATATCTCATACACAAAGTAGATATATCAGTGCAAGGTCGGTACATAAGCTTGTAATCTAACATCTAAACATCCATAGAGATAAAATGCATAACCAACATCATATTATAGAATCATTACAAAATTCGTTACAATAGAGAGTGTCATCTAGTCATGGAAACAAAAAAAGAAGTCAACCAGAGTCAAACTAGGTTAAACAAAGTCTGATCGAGGGAGGGGCATATTTTGGATTAATGGAATCAATGTTGTTCTGGAACCATTTAATATATAAGTATTATTATGGTCTCCTTGGTAAATTATTAATGAACTCTTTTATCTTTGGCATAAAGAAAACTTTCTTTTGGATATTGGATTCTCTTTTGTTTGGTATTATGAGAACTGGTATTTGCTTTTGGTTCTTGTCTACCATAGTTGAATTCTTGGATGTGTTGTTTTAATGTATTTGTTTCCAGAGGCTAGGACAATGTTGAGTTTCAGATTGTGCTTGGTTTCTCTTTGTCTTTTTATGTAATGTGATTGATGTCCTATATAACCTCAATACTTGTTATTATTGTATCTTTGAACCTCCTTTCTTGTAAATGTGATATAGCATGTTAGTCAAATTTTCTAAGGTAGAGGGGTCTAGACTTGATGTTTGGGGTGTCATAGTCCTTATGTTTGAATTGTGTATTCCTAGGTGCAAATCAAGGGGGAGTGGGTTTCATTGGGGGTTGGGACCCAAAGTGGTTGCCAGGATAACTTAATGAGATTTTTATTTAAACAAGTAAAAATATAAAATAATGAACTGGGGTGGGTTGCTAGTTCACATTAATAAAGATTAAATTGTTGTCTCTCTTATGCTCGGGAACTTGTTTAGGACTGAAGTAAGTAGAGAAGACCCGAAATGGTGTCCACCAATCTTGTCGCTTCGAAAGGTTGGTGTGATCCACTAGTGATTGTATAGGGGTTGGGGGTTAGGAGAGGTCACCAAGATAACCTAGGAAGGGTATCGGGACCTAGTGAAGACCTACCTAGGTAACTCATGACAACCTAGTGTTGACACTCTTCCCTATTGCATACCTAGTGGATCCTCTTGGTTTTGTCCTTTTGTGAATTGCTTGGGCCTCTGAAAGTTGGTTTTTGTATTGGGGATATATTGTGTTTGTAGCCTTGTGAGCCTCGTCAGAGAGTCTTTGTATCATCTGGTCCTTCCCTTCATCTCTTGGGTTTGACTAATACCTCCTAGAATAGGGGATGGACCTAATGGTACCATATGGTTGGGTGGAGTTCTATTTGCACCCATTGGGTTTTGGTTTGACTTGCATCCTGATCGTGATGGCACGTGAGGAGATTGAAGACCTGCATTATGTTCCAGATTTTTTACTCACTTCATTGTTGTACTCATGAAGATTATATCCTTATGGATGTCTTATAATATAAAAAATGATCATATGTATTATTTCATGGTTGTTACTACTTATTAAGTTGCCACTAGTTTTATATCCAAAGTCATTCTATATACTCTAGTCGGTTACTACTACCGAAATATTCAGTCAGTAAGCAAAGAGCAGTCTGTTATAGAAGGAAATAGTCACAGAGCCTAGTATACACCGAGCTATCCACCGAGTAACATTCCATGTCTACCAAGCAGCAATAATGATACACTGAGTTGATATACACCAAGTGAAACGTGTTACTAGATTCATTGAACCTAGACATGTGGGAAAACGTGTTACAAGATCAAGGAACAAAGAACCGTTATCACATTGGAAATTGCACTTAAAGATTTTGTATGATTTTGAGGTCATCTATCCAATGAAATATTTTGTATGGTTACTCATTTGATAAATCATGTTTGTAAGATTGAAGAAATGAATGGATCACCGACATAAGAGATCTATATATACAACATAGATTAAGGATAAAAATATGGAAATACTGAGGTGTATGAAGCAAGACATGTGTAATAGATAAGGAAGCATTGAGTATTGCAACTGTTAGAGACACAAAGGTCACCGAGAAGGATTTCAGAGAACAATCAAGGAATAGAGTAAACAAAAGGGTTTACTGTGTTACTTTATGGGTTACCGAGGTATGCTATAAGCAAGGTAATCTCATTTTGAGCACATAGAATCTGCTATAACATTTCAAATGTAAAGTTGTAGATATTTGTAAATATTTTATTATAATATTTTGAAGTTGTAAGAGAAACCTTTAACAGGGTAAAAGACTCTAACAAAGTCTATAAATTGTAAAGCCTTTAACTAGGTGCAACATTTAGTTTAAGTGTTGTAAAATCCTTTAGCAAGGTAGATCTAATGATCTCAATACTCCTAATAGGGTAAGTTATTAGAAATAGCTGAACATGTAGCTCTAACCGAGCACTCTTTATTATTGTAGTAGTGAAGTTGTGGGTGCCATCCCTGCCGTAGTTTTCCTCTCTAACCAAGAGTTTCTACGTAACCAAAATATATGTGTTATGGAGTGAATCATGTATGATTGTTATTTATTTATTTTAGCTTTATGTTATGTTACAGTAGTTTTTGGTTTATGCATAATAGTGAAGATATTGTTGAAGAAAGGATTTGATGTACTGATTCACCCCTCCCCTCTCAGTACATTAGCTTTCCATATTGGGCCTAACAATTGGTATCAGAGCTTCAATCTTGGAAAAGGGTTTAACAGCCTAAAGAGAAAAATCTTATCAATGGAAGGCTATAAACAATCTCGAAGAATTGTGTATCTGCAAGAAGAGTTGGATCATGCTAATCAAGTGATTGCAGACATGCAAAGACAAATGCAAAAATCATTGAAAGTTAGAAGAAGATTATTTGATGATTTACAGGACTCTCAAGAGTTGGTGGAACAAATTGAAACATCATTTGAGAATAGTATATCTAAAGAGACTGAAGAGATGATTGAAGAACTAAAGGAGAAGAACAAAAAACTGATTGATCAGCTAAAAGAAATGAAAAGAGGACATCAACATTTCAGCACAAAGATGACTGAAAATATTGATGCATTGAGGACAACTGAGGATAAAGTAAGAGATCTAGAAAGAGAAAAACAATAGCTTAAAACATTAGTATCTGAAAAAAATGATGAAATCACAAGGTTGACTGGGATTCAACAAAATCTATTAGATCAATTGGGTTATGCACATCATGAAACAAATCTAAAAGATGATGAGAATCAAGCATTGAAACTTGAAGTATCAAGGTTGACCGATGAATTTGAAACAAAGAAGAAATCCAAAGAAACACTGAAGAAAATTTATGAAGCATCAAAGATGTTGGATGAGCAACTGAATACAAGAAGACCCAACAAAGATGTAGGACTCGGTTACAAAGGAAAAGACTCTACTAAGAAGGGAATCCATACTATCGAGAGAGGAGAATCATCAAAGCAAGCTAGAAACAAGAAGAACATCAAAGGAAAGAAGCCTACTTGCAACTACTATGGAAAACAAGGACATACTGCTAATATGTGCCAAATCAGAAAAGGTAAGCAACCAAATGTCACTAAGTCTAATGGTTATTGTAACAATTGCAATAAGTATGGTCACACATCTAACCAATGTAGGAAAAAGTCTATTAGCAATTATCAGAAGGCAAAATTCAAAGGGTTTTGTAAAAACTGCAATAGATATGGACATAGTACCGAGAAGTGTTGGTTTAAGCAAAAGAACCATATATGGTTTGCACACCGAGCAAATACTAGAGGCTACCGAACTCACACAGATCCTAACCGATAGTATTCAGCAGTACCATGGGATTACAATACAAGGATATGGTGTGAATGTTGTGGAAGATATGGAAATATAAGTGCCAACTGCTTTATAAGGTTTAGAATGAACAACTGAAGATCATGGAGAAACCCTGGTATGGCATGTTTTCATTGTCACAAAGTTGGACACTTGGCTAGAGATTGTAGAGATCAACCTAGAGGAGACACCGAGGAAATAAAAGGCAAATTATAGATGATTTGGAAAAAGAAGGAAATTGTGTCGAATGAAGAAAGCACCTTACCTACCGAGTTAGGTGCACCTATTCCAAATTAATCAGTAAAGGTATGAAGGGACTGCATTCTCTCAAAGGTTAAATTTTAACAGTTCCTATTTTATCATGTACTTAATTCAAAATCTGCATAACTAAAGATGGATTAGGAAATTTGAAATTTTATCAAGTCTGTTGGAAGCCTATCTAGTTGGTAGATACAGGAAGTCTGGCTACTCGGTAAAAGCATAAAAAGGAAGTGGCACCGAGTGCATTTAATGTTTTCTGACCTAACTGCACAGAGCCTGATAAAGTATATTGTGTACTTAAAGCACTTTGCGCGATCATTTTACACTTACCAAGTTTTCAAGAAAGCAGAGAAAAGTGATTCAAAGGCAATCAAACCACCTCCCGAGCAAATTTCAAGGTATTTACACATCAATCTCAAGCATTTATTAGAGCTAGCTACCGGGAAATATCAGTTGTGATTATCTACTTTATATCTATTTGATGTTTGAAAGTCTTCAAACACTAAGAATCTTTTGTTAAGAGATTATCCAAAATTTGCAATGGCACCTAAGATCCAGAAGCTCGTTGTTGTTGAGAACATTGAAAATCCCTCACTGAAATACTCTTTAACTCCCAAAGTTGCATCTGAACTAGATGATAAAACTACATTTTCACTCATTCTAGATAGGGTTTTATTAGTTGAGGATGTGAGATTCTTCACTAAGTGTCATGTTGAGGAACTAGGTCATGTTGAAATCAAAGACACATATGATGAATTATGTACCGATGGGAAATTGGATAGCAAGTATGAACACATCAAAATCAAGGGATTGACTGAAGCCCTAACCTATCTCCGTGTCTTCAAACCCAAATGGGTCAAGTTTGTTCTGAGCAAAGTTCATGATGATTTCATGTGGTTAGTAGAGAAACCATTTAAAATCACCAAGGAAATCATTCATTTGATCACCGGTTGCCTTATTTTTTATCATGCCTGAGCTCAAAAAATGATATCACAGAAGGAATTGATCAATTTAACTAGAGTTGAATCTAATTGCAGAGGACTGAAATTAAACAATGTGACAGATGCAGAGCTGAAGTTTGCCATTAGAGTAATAGGTTATTGTTTCTTCCAATCGGCAAGGGAAAACAGTGTACCTTGTGCAACAGTCGATTTAGCATATAAAATTTTGAAGGAAGGCATGAAAATTGATTTAAGTGAAGTATTGTTGAAAAACCTATTTGAGAATCTCAATACCATAAGGAAGCCAAAGAAGAACAACTCAGCTAATACACTAAAGTTTAGATCACTTTTGGTATGCATGTTTTTCTATTTTAAGAAATTCTTTCCATCAATCAATAATGTAGTTTGGGAGCTACACCGACCAATCACCCATCAAATCAATGACTTCATCAAGAGACTAGGTGATAACTTTAAAGACATTATGGATGATTATTTCAGCAAGTTTCAAGAGAAGATGCATAACATGTATAGAATTCCACCCAAGTTAGTGGAGAAATACAAGGATGACATATGCTTTGAAGTAGACACTGACTACTGCTATGTTAATGCTGTGGAACTGAGAACTCAATCTTTGCCACCTATGGGTTATGAGATTGATTTTGACATCAAACAAAAATAGATAGATGTTTCTCTCACTTTACTAAGGCATGCTACTGAGCTAAGATATGGTACATATGAAGAAGCAAAAGAAAAAGTTAAGATGAGCATTGTAGTGCCCAAGGCTACAAGGAAGGCAACAAAAATGATCAAGGTATTAATGGAGAAATTTGGAGAAGGTTCTTCCTCCACACCTATCAAGGGCACTCTAGCCATCACCGAGGAGGAATCTAAAGCCCAGGAGGCAGCTATTACATTGAGCACCAAATTGCCTAAAGGGAAAGTTTTGAAAAGGAAGAAACAAGATACATCAAAGGTATCACCGACTCCTCCAGCAAAGCGACCTAACACAAGAGCATCTGCAGCATCATCGAGTAAGAAACCAAATAATGTTGTCACACCCAAGGTAACAAAAACTTATAATAAATCTACTCAGAGACTCATTTTGGCTAAAGAGTCTAGTGACATTGAATCTGAAGACAAAAGTAAGTTTCAGATTGTCAAGAGTAAAAAGGAAAATGTACATAGTGTTGAAAATTTTTGTGCTAATCTGAAGCAATATGGTGGATTTGGATCATTCAGATATGTAAACTATGAATCCAGAAATGATGCAAAAAAGAGACAAATTGAAGAAGTCATAATATGCACTCTTATGAAATTTTGATTGTTCCCATTGGAAGTAACTAATTCTCTTACAAAAGAATTGTATTCGCATATTGATAATAGGTGGACATATGCCATGGACTCAGAAAAGCAGATGAGAGAAAGAAGTTTGGTACATCTCTTTCCAGACATGTCGGTAGATGAGATCAAAGAACATCTGAAAAACTACCACAAAAACTTCCTAGTCAAGCAAAGAGCCTTAAAATTGATGAATGGACTTTACTTGGATGTAGAGAATGAAACCAAAGAAAAATGGCAGGAAATATTTTGAATAAAGAATGCTGGTGAACAAGCTGAAGTTGAAATAGTTGATGTCACTGAGCAAGACCCTACTAACACTATACAAGTTGATGAGGATATCATGGACACTGAGGCACCAGAACAGGAAATGATAGAAGGGAATGCTTATGCTCAACTGGTTTCCAGTGAGTCAGTTTTGGAACAAGTTCATCCCTATCATCTAGTCAATCAACCTGTTTCAACTGAAGCCCCTCAGGATACTGAACAAGGAACATAAAGTCACAAGTCTACAGTAGGAGAAGTTACTTCTCAAGCCACCAAGGAATAGACCTCTCAAGCTCCATCAAGCATTGAAAATGTTACAACTTAGACACCAAGCACAGAGACAGTAAAGGACACTACAGAGGCTAAAGAAACCAACCAAAGTGTTGCCTCTACCAAGCAACCTACCGAGAGTCAACAAACCTCTCAAGCCCTTGTATTAGTTCAACCAGTGAAAGGTAAAGAAAAGAAAATGAAAAATCATAGTTTCAAATTAGATTTGTCAAAACCAATAGTGTTGCCAAATGTTGATATATCCAAATTAAAAGGGCAAGCACTCATTGAATTCGGTGAACTATGCAAAGCCAAAGCAGAACAGGAAAAACAAATGGCTATTCAAAAGAAGAACAAAGTATTTCAGAAGGTGAAAGCATTGTTAACAGATATGCTACCTGAAGCAACAATGACAAATGATGCTGCCATCCATATTCAACTGGATGAACTCCTAACTAAAATAGAGACATTTGGAGTAGACACATCCAATTATTTGAGCAAATTGAAGGACAAAGAGCTCACTGCTAAAATGATTGAAGAGGTATAGAAAGCTATTGCTATTGTCAAAGTAAAACTTGTCAAATTTATTGTTGAGTTGACCCCTCAACTCAAGCACGTTCTTTATTTATTTCAAAAACTCTGTACATTCTCTTTATTCATTAAAGATATTAAAAATAAAATAGAAGTGATTGAGAAAGAGATCACCAATCTCTCAAATAAGTTGATCACTGAGCCCAATTCTATTCAGCATTTTTATACAAAGTTACAAAAGCTCATGGCTCAACAATTGGAACTCAGGAATGAAGAGCACAAGATAAGGATAGACATAATGACTCTTCAGACATTATTCATTCCTCATCTTTCATCTGTCCAAGAATAGATCAACAAAGCTACCTCCCTATCCACTCAGCAAGAGGGAAGCACCTTAGATGGACTAATTTCACTATTAGCTGACATTATAGCTCAGAATTCACTCATGGGCAGTGTCAAGGATGCTCTCTCTGTCACTCTCACCGATGCAAAGACAAAGTATAAATCCATTTTTGACTAGTTGCCACCACCAAATTGTAACTAAATTTTGATGTTTGTCAAAAAGGGGGAGTATCAAAGTACAAAAGGGGGAGTGAAGTATACAGGGGGAGTATACCGAGTAGAAAAGAGTATCAAAATGCATAGTCAATTTTGACAGCACTGACCATTGATCACCGAGCAGTAAACCAAGCAGTAAATACAAAACATTGATCACCGAGCAGTAAACCAAGTAGTAAATAAAAAACATTGATCACCGAGCATGCAAAATCAGAGTTTTGTATAGTATATTGATAAGGGGAGTATATCTGAATATACCATTTTATTGACAAATGTATACTGTCTGTTTAGTCAAATTTTGTAAGTATATAGATTTTTGAGTTATGACTTTGAAAGTAGTTTTGTCAAACATCTCAACTAATGTCAAAAGGGGAGATTGTTACTACTTATTAAGTTGCCATTAGTTTTATATCCAAAGTCATTCTATATACTCTAGTCGGTTACTAATACCAAAATATTCAGTCGATAAGCATAGAGTAGTCGGTTATAGAAGGAAG
The DNA here is from genome assembly GCF_030272615.1 of Cryptomeria japonica. Taxonomy (NCBI): domain Eukaryota; kingdom Viridiplantae; phylum Streptophyta; class Pinopsida; order Cupressales; family Cupressaceae; genus Cryptomeria; species Cryptomeria japonica. The sequence continues at coordinate 563,410,652 of NC_081410.1, read as the reverse complement.
TAGTCACAAAGCCTAGTATACACCGAGTAACATTCCATGTCTACCAAGCAACAATAATGATACATCGAGTTGATATACACTGAGTGAAACATGTTACAAGATTCATTGAACCTAGACACATGGGAAAACATGTTACAAGATCAAGGAACAAAGAACCGTTATCACATTGGAAATTGCACTTAAAGATTTTGTATGATTTTGAGGTCATCTATCTAGTGAAATATTTTGTATGGTTATTCATTCGATAAATCATGTTTATAAGATCAAAGCAATGAATGGATCACCAACATAAGAGATCTATATATGCAGCATGGATTAAGGTTAAAAATATGGAAATACTGAGGTGTATGAAGCAAGACATGTGTAATAGATAAGGAAGAACTGAGTATTGCGATTGTCAGAGACATAGAGGTCACCGAGAAGGATTTTAGAGAACAGTCAAGGAACAGAGTAAACATAAGGGTTTACTGAGTTACTTTATGGGTTACCAAGGTATGCTATAAGCAAGGTAATCTCATTTTGAGCACATAGAATCTGCTATAACATTTCAGATGTAAAGTTGCAAATATTTGTAAAGATTTTATTGTAATATTTTGAAGTTGTAAGAGAAACCTTTAACAGGGTAAAAGACTCTAACAAAGTCTATAAATTGTAAAGGCTTTAACCAGGTGCAACATTTAGTTTAAGTGTTGTAAAATCCTTTAGCAAGGTAGATCTAACAATCTCAATACTCCTAACAGGGTAAGCTATCAGAAATAGTTGAACATGTAGCTCTAACCGAGCACTCTTTATTATTGCAGTAGTGAAGTTGTGGGTGCCATCCCCACTGTAGTTTTTCTCTCTAACCAAGAGTTTCTGCATAACCAAAATATATGTGTTATGGAGTGAATCATGTATGATTGTTATTTATTTGTTTTAGCTTTATGCTATGTTACAACAATTTTTGGTTTATGCATAATAGTAAAGATATTGTTGAAGAAAGGATTTGAAGTACTGATTCACCCCTCCCCTCTCAGTACATTAGCTTTCCATATTGGGCCTAACAATGGCAATGTATTATGTATCATGATCCTTGCAAAGGACAAAGTTATCTTGTTATAGAAGTTATATTTGTGTTAGTTGTATGGCTATGTTATCTTGGGTAACAACGTTGTGGGGCCTTGAGGACTCTTGCTAGTTATTATATGTACTTATTATCTTTATCTTGTATAATTATGCTACTCGATGCATATGTATGGTTTAATCTATTTATAAAGAAAGAAAAAAATTATTCGCATTTTCCATTATTTTATTTGTTTAAGTCCTATGGGCCTCATAATGTGGTATGCAATTTTATGCTTAGTTTTGTCAAAAGCTTAATGTTATTTAGTACTATATATCTATATATTCTTTGAGTATATGTTTTAATCTTCTTGTGGCACTATGTTTAATCTCTATTATATATTTGTGTGTGTGTGTGTGTGTGTGTGTGTGTGTGTTTTATACTTTGGGTTCTTTGTGTTGATCTGATGTTGATAGATTCATGAAAGAATAATGGCAATAATGTTATCTTAATTAATTGCATAACGAAATGTTAGTTTATTTGAGAAAAAAAATAGGAATAAAGTGAGATAAAATTTTGGAATTATCAAAAAAAATTATTAAATTGAAATTAATGGATGCATAGGATTTAATTAGATCTCTTGATTTTATATATAAATATAAGAACTTTGGATTCTTCAGTTAATATGTTGTTGATCAAATAATGGCAGTATGATTGTGGAAATGTATTGCGAGTTCTTAAATATTTTTGAACAATAATAAAATGTTCGTTTTAAAGTGCAAACTATTAAGAATGAAATGGGTTATAATGGTTTAGATTTTGGATTAATGGGATCAATGTTGCTTTGGAACTATTTGATGTATAGGTGTTATTAAGGTCTCCTTGGTAGATTATGAATGCACTCCTTTTATATTTCACATAATGAGACCTTGTTTCTGTCCTAGGTTATTGTCTACCATAGTTGGATACTTGGATGTATTATTTTAATGTATTGTATCTAGAGGATAGGACAATGTTTGAGTTCCAAATTGTGTATGGTTTCTCTTCGTCATTTAATGTTATGTGGTTGGTGTCCTGCATGACTTTTATGCAAGTCATTCATTCTTTGTTGCATTGAATCTCTTTGTTGTATTTTTGTTCTAAAAAGTTAGTCAACCTTGCTATGGTATAGGGGTCTTTACTCTTGGTGTTTTGGGGGTCATAGACCTTGTGTTAAATTTTGGATTCCTAGGTGCAAGTCAAGGGGGAGTGGCTTTCATTGGGGGTCAGGACCCAAAGTGGTCACCAGGGTAACTCAATGAGAGTTTTATAATCAAGTAAAAATTTAAAATAATGAACTAGGTGTTAGGATCAATAATAGTCCCAAAGATACTGAGAGGGTGGGGGGGTGAATCAGTATCTAACCAGTTAGCGGAATATTTAACCTTATTAAGTATTTTGCATTCCAAAATAGTGTACCACAAAATAAGAATTAATGCAGTAAACATGAACAATAAAGACAACATAGAAAACACACCATAACACAAGATGTTTAATGAGGAAACTCGGTGTGGGAAAAACCTCAGTGGGATTTGTGACCCACAATATTCACTCACTGGCCAATGAATAAATATTACTTACAATGAGGGGCCTGCACATGTAGGAAGGCCAACTGCCTAGATCTCACTGCTCAATCTACAAAATAGAAGTCTCACTAACTTACAAAATGGATTATGAAAATGCAATACAATGTATTGCTTCAAAACAACATCAACTATGCCAGGTTCAGTATCGGTTTAAGCTTATACTATAACCATAAACCTTATACAAAATCTGTCTTATGCATTCACATATATCTTCCTTATTATTCACTCATTCCTATTCCATCTCTACTCTATACCAAAATGACTTACAAGATCTCATTCATATATGAGTCTATTACAATATGTCATGTCGGCTTTAAAAAAGATAATTACAATTAAATACAATAAAAAAAAGTTTATTCTTGTCAACTGGGGTGCCAGTATGTATTGTTTCCACTACCGGTCAAGTGTCTGTCGGTGTCGGTGCCTGCCAGTGGTTTACCAGATGAATGCCACAAGGTTGCCTGAAGGTTGCTAGTAGGTTGCCATCAATCACAACACCATCAATTCTCATTAGATCGTAGAATGCCAACAATCTCCCCCTTTGGCATTGATGGCAACACTCATGAGAAAAATCCAAAAACTGTTTCCAAAAAGTGAAGTCCAAAAATTTACCAAAATGATGTGCTCCCCCTGAGCAAATGATCTCCTCTGAATAGCCATTTTTCTCTATCTACTACTCCCCCTTTGACATCAATGACAAAGGTTGTCAAAAATTGTCAAATGAGTGAAAAATTCCACCTTAAGGTTTGTAACCGGTTGGTTACAATCTGAAATGTCTGCCAAAACCAAGTTTAGGATCTGCATGAATCTGTTGTTGTCATTCATGGCTGCCTCAGTTTGTTGGATTGTGCCAGTGAGATGATGCATATGTTCCTCCGATGATCTTTCTCCTTGAATTAATACCTTAGAGATCTCATTTCTTAGAGAGATAAGAGTATCCAACTTAGGACTAAGTTTATACTTAAGGTCTCCGACATTTTCCTTGATCCTTGCTTTTTCCTTCTCAAATTTCTCCATCTTTTCCTCAAATCCTACTATTTCTTGCTCAATAGCTGATATAGGTTCGGATGAACCAATAATTTTATCAGCTATATCATCTATCTCCTTTTGTACTCTGCTTATTTCCTTTTCAATGTCCTGGGTCAATAGATGTGGCTTGCATGTTTCTCTGTATAGTTCCTTATACTCCAAAATTGTATTTAGTGCTGGTAAAAGTGTGTTAATATGTTTAGTGTACTTTATTGTCTCCTCAAATAATTTTTCCTTTTCTTTTTCCATTTTCTCTTTGAATGTATCCTCATTTACCTTATCAACTGTTATTACATTTCCAGCAATAAATTTAGACAATGTGTCCAACTGTCCTAAAGAATCCTTTGCATGATCTACATTAAATTTTGGTGCAATCATCTTAAGAATAGGTATTGTATCATCAATTTCCTTGTAGGCCAATGCATTATAGTTAGTTATCTTCTTAATAGAGTCCAAAAGTACCTCTGTCACATTAGTAGGTCTGAATTTGGATGTCTGATCAACTGCCTTTATTATTTCAGTGCTTCTAGTGTTAGTAACCAATTTGCTTGTATCAACCTCTAGTGGACTAGTCCGAGTTTCCATTTCAGCTAGCAATGGTTTGGGTTTCTCAGTGATTACCAGTTTCACTATCTCAATATGTACCTGTGCCTCTATCAGTTTCTCTATTGGTTTCTCTGTGTTATCAGCTATTGGTATCTTTGTCTCTGTCTCTATAGGTTTCTCAGTGCCAGCATATATACTACCAGTATTCATTCCACTATCCAAGGGTTGCTCTGTATGCTTGGTTTGCTCTGTTTGTATTTCAACCTCAACATTTTCTGTCAGTTTCTCAACAATGTTTCCACTACTAGCAATATCATTCTATACCTCTGTGATGTCCTTGTCCACAACAATGTTCACTTCCTGAGTATCAACATTCATGGTGAATAGAATTTTTTATTCAGGGTTAGTGTCATCATGTGTTATGTCCACATTTTTAGTAGTCAGTGTATCATCACTATGTACCAGTGTAGTATCCAAGGGCAGTGGTAATTTGTCAGTTATTTTGATGTTTGGTATTCCACCAACTTTACCTTTGCCATTGTCCTTGTCCTTTTGATATACTTTGAATTTTTTTTAGGTCAATTTAATTCTTCCTATTTTTCCTTTTCTACAAAAAAGATATCCCATTTATCAGTTGTTTCCTCTGCAATTTCATTAACTCTACCAGCCATTAAGCTTGCTTGTTAGTGAGCACTAACAAAAACTGATCTGTTAGCTTCACAAATTAATTCATCAATCTCCTCTTTAGAGTTTACTGGATGTACAGCTAGAAGTTTTTCAACCTTAAGTTTCCTATCCAACTCCATTACTGCAATCCTCTTTGCATCTATCCTTCTATATAGATAATTTTGTAAGTCATCTATTTCTTCTTGGGTGTAAACTTCTTTACTAGTTGTCTTATCGCTTGTTGCTTCTTTCTCAGAGTTCTTGTTTTCTTGGGTGGAAGAGAGGGTGCTAGTGAGGGTTTTCTCTTCCTATCAACTCTCTTAAATTCAATAGGTATCTCACTATTAGATGATGTATCAACCGGTGAAATATGTGCCTCCAGTTGTAATCCTTCTAGTTCACTTTCCTTTATTCCAGTAAGGTTCATAACATTTTCTTTTATTTTCTTTACCTATTTTGATGCACTCCTTATGTACTTTTCTCTTTTCTTTCTTTGTTTCATTGTTTGTACATCACTCTCAATTGTTTTGCACTACCAAAAACTTTTTATGTTGGTTCTCTAGGTGCTTCTAATAGGACTTTAGCATAAGTCTCAATAATATTCACATCAGCCTCATACCCCATTTTAGTTACCCATACAGTTCTAGGAAGAACTGCTTCCATCCATATTTCATCTTTCTTAATCGCAAAACATATTTCCTTATCATATTTATCTACCATACTTTATGGTAGTCTCTCTCTTGTTTTCATTTTGGCTTGGAAAGCTTTGAAATATTGAGTTATATTGTTTTCCCTAGCAGTACCCATGTCGGTGAAGGCTTCTTGCAATTGTTTGCTTACTGGTATTTCATATCCAAAATCTTTTTGTCCAATACCGGGAATTTGTTTTGAGAAATACAACATAAGGCATACCAAAAGATTACCAAAATGAAATGTCCCTTTCTTTTCACCTTTTATCTTTTCCAAGTTATCTACTAGTTCATCCTTCAGCCATTCGCACACATCTATTTTGCATCATTATTTACCATATCATAAGAACTTTTAATGCAAAGACTAGAAACTGAGTTAAGTCTGTTTGCATGTGTAGTCTTATATCCTAAAATCATACTTATGAATCTCACATTAATATCCTTGATGTCATTTACTCTCAAAGATATACTATCAGATGTTGCTTCGGTTAAGGTCATGACTATGTTGTTAGGTACCTTCTTTGTCTTGTCTGGTCTACTATCGGTTGAGGGTAAATCTGTGACTACCCTAATTGCTTATCGGGTGAATCTGTAGACTAAATCTAACCAAAGAAAATCTCCATGTACCCTACTTAGGACAATTCTCACTACTTCCTCCAAAAATTTAGGGATGTTCAAGATTTCCACAAAACCTAAAGTCTCAATAACCTTGTGCTCGGGTTTGACATTTCCATTTTCATCACAATTTACAGTTTTAAACATCTTTAACACTTCCTCAGAACCTAATTCTTCAATATTGCAGTGAATATAAATCCTAGGGTCTTCAACATAAGCTACACCTTTAGGAATTTTTGAAAATGCGCCTATGGAATCATCTTTCTTAGCTATCTCAAGAATAATTTTGAAAACAGTCCTAGGGCATTTTACAATTTCCACAACAATAGGGTTTGCAATAAATTTGGGAGCAGAAGAGGAAGCCATTTGAAAAATACCTTAAGCTCTCTGATAATGTTTGAGTGCTTGAAAGAAATTGCTTCACTTCTTCACCTTGAATGCCTTCACTTAGATTTCACTCTCTCTGCTAATTTGAATGCTCGATGATTAAAAAATGAAGGAAAATCAATGATTTATAATGAAATTTCTTTCAACAACTGCAATAAATGCTCATCGGTTAAGTGAAAACTTAACACATCTGTCGGTAAAGAAGAAATTTATCTTCTCACCATCAACAAAGGGTAATCTACATGATATTCAACTTGCTGCAATACCCCTCAAGGATTACTTCTCAGTTGGATGAAGAGTCTCCTGCCGGTGGAGTAATACTCTGTTCTACCAGTGAAGGAATAGTCTCATCAACATTCTGATCTGTCTTTCTAATCCATTGTCTTCAAAATTCTTGCTTTACCTCATCTACCTTTTCTTTGCCTTTCAAACTAGGTCCTTTATTGTTTGTCGATGAAGTCTTACTTCTACCAAATTTTGCAATATGTCCAATTTTGTTAGAAGCATAACAAGTCACATTATTCTTCTAAATAGTCTTAGATTTTCATTTCCAGCATCATTGAGTCTCCTAGTCAAGTCATCTTCATTCTTCTTCTTGTCTTCAATTTCTTTACAAAATCTCATAGTCATATCTTGCATTTCATTCCTTATAGTCATGTTTTCTTGTCTCATCTTGTTCACAAGTTCATTAAGAGTTTCCTTTTCATCATTGTCATTTTGCATCTTCTCATGAATTTCTTTTCTTTTATTTCTAGCAATAGTAATATTCTTCTGAAGTTCTTGAATGAATTCCTGTGCAGTCCTTAGATCATCTTCAAGTTTGATATTCTTCAACTTCTCTGAATCATAGTCTACAAGAGCCCCTTCCAATTGCTTTCTTAAGTTCTTCATCTATACCCGTGTTAGAATCTTCCTCAAGTTAGTAGGCTTTTGAAAATAGAGGACCAGGCTCTGATACCAATTGTTAGGATTAATGATAGTCCCAAAGATATTGAGAGGGGGGGTGAATCAGTATCTAACCGGTTAACAGAATATTTAACCTTATTAAGTATTTTGTATTCCAAAATAGTGTACCGGTAAATAAGAATTAATACAGTAAACAAGAACAATAAAGACAACATAGAAAAAACACCATAACACAAGATGTTTAATGAGGAAACCCAGTGTGGGAAAAACCTCAGTGGGATTTGTGACCCACAATATTCACTCACTGGCCAATGAATAAATATTACTTATAATGAGGGGCCTGCACATGTAGGAAGGCCAACTGCCTTGAGCTCAATGCTTAATCTACAAAATAGAAGTCTCACTATCTTACAAAATGGATTATGAAAATCCAATACAATGTACTGCTTCAAATCAGCATGAACTATGCCAGGTTCAGTACTAATTTAAGCTCGTACTATAACAATAAACCTTATATAAAATCTTTGTTATTATTCATTCATTACTATTCCATCTATACTCTATATCAAAATTATTTACAAGATCTCATACATATATGAGTCTATTACAATTTTCCATGTCGGCTTTACAAAAGATAATTACAATTAAATATAATAAACAAAAGTTTATTCCTATCGGCTGGGGTGCCAGTATGCATTATTGCCGCTATCGGTGAGTGTCTGCCAATGTTAGTGCCTACCAGTGGTTTACTAGATGAATGCCACAAGGTTGCCTGAAGGTTGCCAGTAGGTTGCCATCAATGACAACACCATCAATTCTCATTAGAGTGTAGAATGCCAACACTAGGGTGGGTAGTTAGTTCACATTAATAAAGATTAATTTGTTGCCTTTGTTATGCTTAAGTGCTTTCTTAGGATTGAGGTAAATAAAGAAGACCTAGAATGGCTTCCACCAATATTGTCCCTTTGAAAGGTTGGTGTGGTCCACTAGTGTTTGTATGGGGGTCAGGGGTTGGGAGAAGTCACCAGTGTAACCCAGGAAGGGGGTCGGGACCTAGTAAAGACTCACTAGGGTAACTCATGACAACCTAGTGATGAAACTCTTCCCTATTTCATACCTAGTGGTCTCTCTTGGATTTGTCCTTTTGTGGATTTCTTGGGCCTATGGAAGTTGGTTGTTTTACTGTTGAGTTCTTGTAATTATAACCTTGTGAGTCTCTTATGATAGTATTCTTGTGAGACTCATGTGATTCATTTGTATCTTCTTGTATTTCCTTTTGTCTCTTGGGTCTGGTTGATACCTCCTAGCACGAGGGGTGGAGCTAGTGATACCACATGGTTGGGTGGAGTGTGATACAGAGCCATGCAACAAACTAGGTGAAAACCTTCTCTCACCCACAACTAGTATTTCCAAAACAAGTTCTTTTGTTTTTTCAAGGTGTAAACAACACACCTACCAAATGCTCAACTCACACAACAATTTGTGTGACCGGATCCATACCGGATTAGTATCTTTTGGTACCGACATGATGAAAACACTCTACCCTTGTGTGAATTATAGACAATCTTCTAGTATCGGTGGGATGGAAACCTATTTGATTTCATCTATTGGTGGTCCAACCAACACAAAACACCCATAAGATCTAACTAACAAATGTGTTAGGGGATACTTCTCTCACAATTGTCCTATTTGTCTAGTAGCCCTAGTGGTAGCCTAGTAGCCCTACCGATTGAGTTCTCCAAACACAACTTAACAAAATTACAAAGCAAAAGAAAAAATAAAGGTAGATTCAGATACCCTTTATCAATTTACACCATTCTCCAAAGGCTTAGATTCTAACCAAAAATCAAAAGGTTTGTACCCTTACTGTCCTTCCAAACCTAATTAAGCCAATTAGGCCTAATTTACAAAGCAATTACCCATTGTATTAGTCTAACAACTAAACCAACACTTCTACAAGGTGGGGTAAGGTGTCAAACAACCAAATCCAATGTTTCAAGACTTGATCGTATCTTCTTTTTCTTCTGCAAGTGATTTTCACTTCTATAGTTCAAACAGTCACATAGAAATGCCCGCCTAGGGTCAATTCAATCTCTTTGGGCTTGGAGCCTCCTTGAAAAAAAACACCAAAATCTTATGATACAAATTACCTTCTAACATTTTCCCACAAGTTGTTTGGTCCTTTGGTGAAATATCAGATTAAAGGCATCTTTATAGCGAAACCCTAGGTGTTGGCAGGGTTTGTGACCAGTCTGGTTAGTTTTTGATGGATCTCTACAACCCGATTGTTATGAAACCTCAAAATTTATTCAAATTAAAGTTAAGAGAATTCCCTAACTCATCCAATTGGTTTCAGGAATCCACCAATCTATACTGGTAAGAAATGAACAACAAAAACACAAAATTTTAGAAAACTCGAAAACATCATCAATTTCAACAATTTCAACAACAACTCCAACAACAACTTGGAATCAATCCAAGTGGGCATAATATAGCCCCCCTAATAGTTTACAACACTTTTCAATCTTTGGAACCATTGGAGGATTAGTTATCCCTTTTTACAACATTTCGCAATGACAACAAAAGTTGTCAACTTGCACTTTTCAAATTTGGTGACTCGAAGGTGTTCGACCTATTCCAAGGATTGGTGTGATATTTCTAAGACCAATATTTATTTACCTAACTCATGCCTAGACCCCTACTGACCCACATGGTCATTTTCTATGGTGGCTTATAAAATGCAACCATGACAATGCCTTACATCAATTGGGTCTTATTGACTCACAAAACTATCGACCTATTACAAATGATCATTTTCACCTCATGGATGATATTAGTCTCTTTTAGGCTTCATTTGTGTCTTAATTTGTGTCTTTGGGTTCTCCAACACCATACTCCTTGGGTGATTGAATCTCAAGTCCTCTTGAGATGAGTTCTTGCAATGTAGTCCCATATTTCTTCATGTGGTTGTCATCCATCCATACTACATCTACCTCAAGGAGTCCTTGCCACTTGACAAGGTATTATTTGTAGACCTTATTCCTATTTTTCTTCACAATCTTGGTGTCCAATATCCTTTCAATTTTGGGTGGCCCTTGACTTGGAAAGTCTTTTAGTATGTCTGCAGCATCCTCCATCGGGAATGTACCATCTTCCTTCATTGTACCTTTGAATGGTGTCAGATCTGCAACATTAAAGGTTGGGGATATACTTATATCTGAAGGTAATAGGATTTTATATGCATTGTTCCCAAACTTCTTGAGTATTGGACAAGGTCCAACCTTTCTCATCATGAGCTTTGTGTTTTTCGCTTTTGGCAATCTCTCCTTTTTCGGATTTGCCCATACCATGTCTCCAACTTGGAACTGCACATCTCTCTTTCTTCTATCAGCTCGCTCCTTGTACTTCTTTGCAATTGCATCCTGACTTGGTCATGAATCTCCTTTATCCCTTCAGCAAATTCTTCTCCACAAGCACTGATATGTTCAGTTGAGGGTAGATTTCACAATTTCAGCACACCTCTTGGATTTAGTCCATAGAAAATTTGGAAAAGGCTCCTTCCGGTGCTCCTATTGATAGAATCATTATAGCCATATTATGCTTGGGAGATTGATGGAATCCCACTTTTCACCATTCTTCTTAGTGAGGCACCTTAACAAATTTCTAAGTGACCTATTGACCACTTTTGTTTGGTCATCCGTTTGGGGATGATAAGTTGAACTAAAAGACAATTTTGTGCCTAACTTCCTCCATAAAGTCCTCCAAAAATGTCCTACAAATTTTACATCTCTGTCTGACACAATGTTCAAAGGTAAACCATGTATTCTCAGAAATTCATTAAAGAAAAGGTTTGCAACATATGTAGCATCACTTGTGCTCTTGCATGGTAAGAAAATGTCATCTTGCTAAACCTGTCAACAACAACAAAAACACTATCAAAACCTTTTTGAGTTCTTGGCAAACTCATCACAAAATCCATGCTCACACTTTCCCAAGGTCTTGAAGGAATGGGAAATGGCTGATATAGTCTTGTGTTTGTTGTTATCCCTTTGGCCTTTTGATACACCACACATGAATCCACAAATTTTCTGACATATGTCTGCAATTTAGGCCAATGATAAAATCTTCTAGCCAACTCAAGAGTTTTGTCTAATCAAGTGTCCCCCCATACAACCACTATGCTTCTCCTTAATTATGTTATCCATCATTGAACATTTAGGAATGCATAACTGACATCCTTTGAAAAGAAAACCATATTGAATCAAATAATCAAAATACTCTAAATGATACTGGCTACCAAACTCAGTGCACACCTGGGTGAACTCACAATACTAGTTCCCACTTTTTTTACAACTTTGACACTTAGATGAACATTTTGAAAAAACCATCACTTTCTAACACCTATAACTTTTAAACCATTAAGAATTTGAAGATAATGTAGACTAGTGATTTGTAACATCTTGTTTGTAGATTCTAAATATATATTTTTTTTAAAAAATTGAATAAAATTTTATTGATTTTTCCATCTCCCTCAAAAAGTAGTTTTTTACGGCAAACAACTTTTTTTAAGAGTGATGTGCATCCCAAAACACATAACTTTTTTTCTATAAATGATAAAACTTAATTCTTTTTAATTTTGGTTTGTAACATCAATAACCATAGCATGTAGTTGGTTTGATAGTGCTATGTCAAATATTTTTCATTTTTTTAAGTTTTGAAGTCCAACTAATTATAATTTAGATATAGGTGTACGTTTGAATGCATAACTTGTTCTATATATATCAAAATTCAATTTTATCTTTTTTGTTAGAAAGAAGACATCAATACCTAGTGCATAGATATTTAAAAAAAAAAATTGAATTAGTTTACTATTTTTTCCGATGCATTGAACAAAGAAGTTCATGTTTGGTGGAAAACCTACATTCATAAGAAAAAAAATTAAAAAATATCAATGAAATTAAATATATTAAAAATTATACTATTTGGAAAGCTTATAATAAGAACTAAATACTTTAAAAAACAAAACTTCTAAATGAATTCATTTAACTCCCCAAAAGCTAATGTAAAATTGGTTTTTAATCGACATTTGAAAGATGCAAAGGAGACTCCATTGCAAGTATGATTTAGAAGTAGAGAGGTTCTATCTAATAAATTTTGATCTAAGAGCCTTTGATCTAACTCTCTTCAATTAATTACTTCAAATGGGACCACTTAAATCTTAAATCATGATATTTTCTAAAAAATGTATGATTTCAGAAAAAATCAAGATGTACCAAAAAGTGGGAACTAGCATTGTGAGCTCACCCGCCTTGTAGATGTCTTTGAAATATTCATCTGCAACATACATACCTTTGAGGGAATCAAATCCTACACTCTCCAACTAGATTTCTAAAATTTTTAGTGTCGGTCTCCTGCTAAGAGCATCTGCAACTTTGTTTGAGACACCTTTCTTGTGATAGACTTATAAAGCACTGAGAGGGGAGGGGGGGATGAATCAATGACAACAAAAACAATACCACTTTAAACATAGACCGGTAAAGATAGTTAACCAACTTAATTAATACCATGAATGAAATCCAAAATGATATTAAATCATCGACAACAAGAAAAACATCCACCATAAGACAAGTGTTTATACGTCAAAAACCCAACTGGGAAAAACCACGGTGCAATGTGACTCACAAGTTAACTATCTATAGTAATAGGTAACTGACTGGTTAAGGTCTACAAAAGTGCTTTGCTAGGAGTGAATCCTATTAGGAGCTATACCTTGTTAAAGGTAGTACCTTGTTAGGAGTAACCTCGGTAAAGTATTTCAAACCCAAACTAATGGATCACCTTGTTAGAGAATTTGTACAATAAAGCTTGTTAGAGCTTACTCGGTTAGGGGATTTGACTGTTGTAGTGACTAGAAAAATACAGGTGGTGTGATCTAGAAGTAGCACAACTTTCTTGAATAGATTCTCTTCTGCTCAGTCATAACTGCATCATCTACATACTCTGTAATGCCTTCAGTGAATCGCAACAACTTAACACTTCTATCTTGCATCATGAAAATAGTTCATCACAATGTCATTATATAGACATTAGATTTCATGTCGACTCAAGACTCACAACACAATTTACTAGGTGCAGTGTATCTGGACAATCTAACATAACTCATCACAGATTGCCACCAAATTTGTTGGTTAGGGATAACTTATCACACAAATAGTGAAATTGGTCGGAACATCGATATTGGTTAAGAGTTAACCTCTTCCAGCTTATAAACCGATTGTCCACCAATTTCTTCTTTGATAATCGCTATTGAATCTCCAAGTTAGTTTCATGACATTCCTGCATATACCGGTTGTCTACATATATTGGTTAGACATCCTCAAAATCAATTGAACTTTACTATAAATATAATACCGGTTTTGCAATACAAAGACTTAGGAGTAATACCAGTTTGTCTAAAATAAGATGACTAAGACAATGTGAACATATGTGTGTGTATACATGTGTCGTCAATGACAACACATGAAGTCATCTGTTACAATCATCATCAAGCCAACAATCTCCCCCTTTGGCATTGATGGCAACACTTAAAAAAATTCAAGAACTTTACAACTAAGTGTGCTTACAAAAATTGTACAAACATATTTCTACTCCCCCTTAACAATACATACAAAATTTTCACAATACATACATATTTCTACTCTCCCTTTGACAACAATGCCAAATTGAAAAGTAAAATACATATATATTATATCAAAATTTGCATCGAAAACTACATATACAAAAAGATAAGAGTCTTTATCAAGGAGTGTTCACTGCAATTTTGAAGAAAATGTCACTAAAAATTATCTTCATTTGAGTAAAATCATTTTCCCATGTTTCCAATAATGTTTTAGTGATCTCAATGATTGTCATAACTTGTGCATCAAATTCTTCCATTGCATCCACTATACTCATCTCTAGACTCACCAAAACTGCTTCTATATCCATGTATGCTCATTGTAAGATGTCCACATTAGGTATAAAATGGTTCTTTAGTTCCTTCAAGGATCAAAGTCTCTTAGCCTATTCATAATCATAGACATCTAACCGATTTTACAAATCATCAACTGATTTGCCAAATGCTAAGGCTAAATCCTATAAAAGTATGTAGGTAGTACATATCCTTTCTAGTTCCTATTCTATCTCTTCTTGCCTTTTCTTCAAATCAGTATAGAAAAATGAAATGTTACATGTATAGGCCAGTATCCTTCCTCCTATTTCAATAGCAATCATCAAAAGATCTTTATTTAGAGATAAGGCAATCTTCCTTGTATCAATATTTTTTGTTATTTACTCTCCTCTTTTCCTTCTGTAATTCTTCTTAGCTATAGTCTGAGTAGCTTCTTCAAGGGACTTTAGTTTGTTAGAAGCATCAGCAACTAACTAGCCAAGCTTACCGATAGGAGTTGACAAATTCCTAGTGTCTGTCTCTGGTAGAAGACTTGACAAAATCTCAATGACAGTTTGAATTGTTTCTGTTTCCTTCCTCTGCTCTTTTAACCTTTTCTTTTAAGCTCTAGATTGCATCACTTTTTCAATCTCCATGAGTTTAGATGCACTCATATTATCTACATCTATAGTCCCTTTGATGCCTATTGAGTCATCCTCATCATCAATTTTCTGCTTTACCTTTTATTTTTCCTTTTCATCTACTATCATCTCCTCTATTTTCTCTTTCTCTTCCTCCTTTCTCTTTTTATTTTCTTTCACTTCAACCTCTTTCTCTATTTTTTCCTTTGTTTGTTTCTCCTGTGTATCTGTTGTAACTGGTGGTAGTTGATTTTCTACTTGGTGTTTGTTTTATGGTGGCAGTTGAATATCCACACTAGGTTGAATGATCGGTGCTTCGGTTGCTTCCTATGTAACAGTAATGACCGGTTGCTGTAAAGGTTCCATAACTGGTGCAATGATATTACCAGTTATATCAATAGTATCCTAGATTTCATCAATGTCATTTACAAAGATAACCGGTGGAGAAGTAGTGTCATCCTTATGCTTGATAGGATAGATAATATCTAGTCTAATAATTTCTTCTTCATCTAACTCTTGTTGAGCTCTAGTCTCTGTTTGGTCATCATTATGAGACTTCATTTGCTCATGCATCCTTTGAATATTTCTAGCTATCTTATGAGTTTCAACTTCAATAGATTCAACCTTTCCATTCAATAACTTCAATCTTCTTGCCTTAAAAATGGAACTTTCCTTTGAAACTATCAAACAATGCTAATAATTCATCTCTAGATAATTTAGGAAAATATTGAATGAAAAAATTATCAATAATTGCTTGATCTTGGTCAACAACCATTTTCCACTTATTTGCAAGAATAGAATACAAAGAATCAGAAATAACCTTTTCAATATCTTAATGTAACTGATTGTATTGACACAAGTGGTTGATTACCTCTTGAACAATTTGTTG
The DNA here is from genome assembly GCF_030272615.1 of Cryptomeria japonica. Classification (NCBI taxonomy): domain Eukaryota; kingdom Viridiplantae; phylum Streptophyta; class Pinopsida; order Cupressales; family Cupressaceae; genus Cryptomeria; species Cryptomeria japonica. The sequence continues at coordinate 563,394,689 of NC_081410.1, read as the reverse complement.
CTTCTGATCATCATCAAATGAATCAAAACATTTTTTCACATTATCAAACCTATTCCTCCCTAATGCTTTTATAGTTCTCTCAAAATCAGTCATAGGTTTGTAAGATAAAACATTAATAGGAATAATTTGATGTGAAGTGTCTCCTACTGGTTTAGATTTCTTACCAATTGCTTTCATCTTCTTTTGTTCCTCTTCAGTGTCGGTATCCTCAAATTCTGCTTGAAGAATGAGTTTCCTACCTCTCTTCTTCATTGCAGTTTTCTTCTTAGCATATACTTTGGGTGTCGATTCCTTTTTTACTTGAACACTTCTTGTCACACTTGTATTGGTAGTCACTGAAGGTACTTGCTCAACTTTCTTCTTCTTCTTTACTTTGGTAGTATTGGGTTCAATAGGTGCATTTATTTCCTCATAAGTCCCCAGTATTTTCTTCTTCTTATCCTTGGGAGATGCCAAAAGGTTGTTGGCATATCCAATTAATAAGTCATAGTTGACTTCATAACTCATTTCATCCATCTCATCATCCTTGGGTTCTATGGCCTCCATAAGACAAAAATATGTGGTGACTGTGAAATAGATGTCTTTTGCAAAGTGTTTCACCACATCTTCAGGTAGCCTCAACCTCATGCTCATCTTCTTTTGGAGCTCATTAAAATATTTGTTCATAGCAGCAAAGAATGTGTTCTTTACAACCTTAATGTTGTTCTTGATTTGAGCAGTTACCAGTATGTCCTTTGACTATTGAATGTCACCAATTATCAGTAGGAAATTCTAAAAATAGAAGAATAGACCAATCAATGGTTGACCAAATTTGAAATTTTTACTACTGTCTTTCTTAATTGATTGCAAGTTCAACATCAATTAGCTCCTTATTGCCTTGCATAAGTCATAATCTACATTCTCAGTAATCATCCTGTAAGTTGCATGCACAACAACAGATGGCACATTGTTCATCCTACTAGAATAAAATATCCTATAACCAATTACCATAATTGCAAGTCTAATTGTTGGGTCTTTAATGTTGTGGACTGAAAACGCATGACCATTAGAGGTAGTCTGAGTTAGTGTAACCACAGTCTCTTTTGAAATTTTCCTCAGCTTTGGAACTTCACAAGTTTGCCAAAAACCAATAACTACATGAATTTCTTCCTTCGTGATTGTGTGTGACCTATAAAGATACATATTTTCTCCATACACATGACTAAAAATTATCCTAACATGCTCTTCTTCAAAATACTCAAGGAAATATGCCGCATTATGAAAACTCTTTTCATAAACCCTAATGTACTCGGGTTTGATTTTCCCATTTTTATCACACAAGGATTTCAGTTGAGAATAAATTGATAGTGATCCTAAATCCTCAATTTTACAGTCAATGTAACTAGGTAAATCACCTTTGATCATAATTCCATCAAGAACTTGAGACAATGGATTATATGATGCTATTTTGTCTGATTCCATAGACTCCATAGGTTCAGCAGTAATCATAAGTCTCTCTACTTGCTTAGATGATGATGCCATTCTAGATAAACTTGATTTGAGAGAGATTCACAAAATAATACCTTGATTCCTCCGCGCTGGCAAGGTTTCCATTTGATCTCTCGAAAGTACACCTGTTTCGCCTTCACTAATCTTCGAATTTGACTCAATCTTTCGATTCACAACACAAATATGTCTGCAATCAACTAGCAATTCTTTTTTTCGCTCTGCAAGTGCTCAAGAAACTCTCTTTGAATGCAATTAGGGTAAAATAATAGAATAAAACTCACTTTTATAAACTTACCCACTGCATTAATTGCTTCTCTGTTAGGGTAACAAACCATAATATACCGCTTAACAAAACTCACTTATACTGATAGGTATACAATTGATTGACAATATTTTTGAAAATCGATAGACAATGATATCAAGAATTCTCACAAAACAACTCAAATTGTAAAAACTCTTTGACCACACATTCTTCAAGGAGTTTGAAAGTGGATTTATTGTTATTCTCCCCTTAGGCTTGTTGAAAGGCTTAGTTCACTAGTGTAGGATTCTCCACACTTGGTGAAGGGATAGATTCTTCTACAAGCTTGTCCTCACTCTTCTTTTTCTAGATTTTGTTCATCTCATCTCTGGTTTCCTCAACATTGACCTTCTCCTTACCTTTATGATCTTCAGAGTGGTTGGCCAGTTTTTTCTTCCTGGTTCTACATAATTTTTCCATGTGTCCCAATTTGTGACAATGACAACCATCCCAGATGATCTCCAAGGTTCTGCATTACCTCTTCCAGTTCTCCTTCTATAGTTCATAGCCACATGATCATAATTGTTACAAATGGTTCAAATCATGTTAGCTACCTTTTCCATTTCAAATGGACTAAATTGGTTGACATAGGGTTTCTACCAGTTCATGTTTCCCCAGTTTTCATAGGTTCTTCTCTAGTCACCATTAGGTCTTGGGTTCCTGTGAGGTGTTGGATTGTTTGCTCCATATCTACATTCAACTGATCTATGTCCATACATGAATTCAACTGATCTATGTCCATACATGTTGCATGTGAAAAAATGACCTTCAAATCTTCTTGACACATACCTAGCATTTGCATTATAGCTTGTATTCTCATTAGGTCGGCTTCTACACACATTTGCAGTATGTCCAGGTTTGTGACAAATAAAGCAAACGGGTTTAAAATCTTTCTTACCGATAGTCTTGTTAGCCTTAGGAGAATTTTTACCTTTGTGTATGTTTCTCTTTGTACTGGAAGATTCTCCTTTCTCAGATGTATTAAAACCTATTCCAGATGTGTCACCTTTCATCATCTAAGATTGCATTTGCTCATCTAGCATAGAAGAACTCTTATTGAACTTCTCAAGTTTTCCATTAGCCTCAGTGAGCTCTCTAGTAAGATCTTCATTGTGTTTTGTCAGAGTCTCTCTTAGAGATGTTGCCATTTCAAGAACTAGCTACAAAGCCTCCTTCTCTTCCTTCTCTTCATGCCAATATTCATGCAAAGTTGCATTCTCCTACTTGATTTTGAAAATCTCATGATCTCTCTCTTTTATTAGGTCTTTAGATGTCCTTCTTTCTTCAAGCTCTTGGCTCATGCGGATGGTTAGGGATTCAAGCTCTCTCCTCAAATTTAGCTTTTCACCATTCTCTTTTTCAACTTCTTTAGCTAATGCATAAATGTTAGCCTCATCTGAAGAACTATTCTTAGATATCTCTAATATTTACTTAGTCAGCTCTCTCCTTTTGACTTGTGAAGCTTAAAATCTAGCCCTTAGCATTTCAATCTCTTCCTTGGTTGCATCAAGCACTCTAGACATTTCTAAATAACTCATATCCCCATGGTGTCTTTAGGGTTTCCTTCCAAGCAATTAAGCCTTGAGGAAGGTTGGCTCTAATACCAATTGATAGACTTATAAAGCACTGAGGGGGGGCGGGGTGAATCAGTGACAAAAAAATAATACCACTTTAAAAATAGACCAGTAAAGATAGTTAACCAGCTTACTTAATACTATGCACGTAATCCAAAATGGTATTAAAGAATCCACAACAAGTAAAAAATCCACCATAACACAAGTGTTTATATGTGGAAAATCCAAATGGGAAAAACCACTATGAGATGGGACTCACAAGTTAACTATTTGCAGTAATAGGTAACTGATCGGTTAAGGTCTACAAAAGTGCTTTGCTATGAGCAAATCCTATTAAAGATCCCAAAGCCTTGTTAGGAGCTATACCCAGTAAAAAGTAGTACCCTGTTAGGAGTAACCTCAGTAGAGGATTTCAAACCCAAACTAATGGATCACCTTGTTAGAGATTACCCGATTAGGGGATTTGACTGTTGTAGTGATTAGAAAACAATAGGTGGTGTGATCTATAAGTAGCAAAACTTTCTTGAATAGATCCTCTTCTACTCACTCATAAATGCATCATCGATATACTCTACAATGCCTTCAGTGAATCACAACAACTTAACACTTCTATCTTGCATTATAAAAATAGTTCATCACAATATCATTATATAGACATTAGATTTCATGTAGGCTCAGGAATCACATCACAATTTCCTAGGTGCAGTATATCTTGAGAATCTAATATAACTCATCATAGATTGCTACCAAATCTGTTGGTTAGGGATAACTCATCATGACTGGTGATAAATCATCACACAATCAACGAAACTAGTTGGAACACTGATATCGGTTAAGAGTTAACCTCTTCCAACTTATAGACTGATTGTCCTCCAATTTCTTCTTTGATAATCTTTGTTGAATCTCCAAGTTGGTGTCATGCCATTCCTGCATATACTGGTTGTATACATATACTAGTTAGACACCCTCAAAACTGATTGAACTTTACTATACATATAATACTAGTTTTGCAATACAAAGACTTAGGAGTAATACTGGTTTGTCTAAACTATGATGACTAAGATAATGTGAACATATGTGTGTGTATACATGTGCCATCAAAGACAACACATGAAGTAATCTACTACAATCATTATCAAGCCAACATCTTGTGTTTAATTGTAAAGGTGTGGGCCTGAATTGACTCAACCCACTTCATATGCCTATGGCTCAATTTCTCCTCACTATTTAGGAATCTTAGTGTTTAATTATTTGTATACACAAAAAACTCTTTGGGAAGAAAATAATGTCTCCACTTCTTTAGTGCCTAAACTAATGCATACATCTCCAAATCATAGGAAGAATATTTCTTTTTATCATCATTCAATTTTTCACTAAAAAATGCAATTGGTCTACCTTCCTAACTAAGTATTGCACCTATTCCCAAATGTCTTGCATCACATTCAATCTAAAATATTTTGTCAAAATTAGGTAAGGTAAGAACTAGTTGTTGTGATACCTTTTTCTTCAACATTTCAAATGCTTTATCCACCTTCTTGGTTCATGAAAATTTTCACTTTTGTCCACTCCTGATGGTCTCTAACATGGGAGCACAAATTTGGCTAACATTCTTGATAAACTTCCTGTAAAAGGTAGCTAGGCCATGAAAACTCCTTACATCACCAATTGTTCTAGGAGTTGGCCATGTGAGAATGGCATTTACTTTATCAGCATCCATTTTCAAATTTCCTCTAGAAGTGACAAACCCAAGGTAAGTTAGTTCTTCCTGCAAAAACACACACTTTTCCATGTTTATCATTAGTTTCTCTTCATTCAACCTTCTCAAGACCATATCCAAATGTTTTAGGTGCTCCTCCTTTGTCCTGCTAAACACTAGGATGTCATCTAGATACACTATGATAAACTTACCAATGAACTCCTTCAACACCTCATTCATGAGTCTCATGAAAGTGCTAGGGACATTTGACAACCCAAATGGCATCACCCTCCATTCATACAATCCTTTGTTTGTTTTAAAAGTAGTTTTCCATTCATCACCAAATATAATCCTTATTTGGTGATAACCACTTTTTAAATCAATCTTGGAATAATACCTTGCACCTCCTAAACAATCAATAAAATCTTCTATTCTAGGCATAGGGAATCTATACTTGATGGTTATCTTCTTAATGGCTTGGGAATCAGTGCATAATCTCCATGTTCCCTCCTTCTTTGGTGCTAAGACAACAAGGACTATACAAGGGCTCAAGCAATTCCCTATCAAACCTTTATCAAGCAACTCTTGGATCTACCTTGCAACTTCCTCATTTTGTTGGGGTGTCATTTTTTAGGTTGGCTTGTTTGGTTAGGTGGCACCGGGAATGAAATAAATGCAATGGCTTATCTCCCTTATCAGTGGTAGGGTTCTTGGCAATGAAATAAATGCAATGGCTTATCTCCCTTATCAGTTGTAGGGTTCTTGGAAACTCTTATACAACCATGATTTTGTATTTTCTCAACATTTTCTTCACCTCCTCAGGGACTCTCACCCTTTTCTTTTCTACCTTTCCATTTACAATGGGCTCTTCTTCTTTCCTTGGTACTGACATTACTTCAAAACAAGGTGTTCCCTCCTCCTTGATTTCCTTGAGGAACTCTTTTCCTTCCATGATCATGATCTTGGCCTCCTTCTCCTTTTGATCCCCACTATTATCAGGCAAGGGTATCAATTCAATCACCTTTTCATCTTTGGTGATGGAGTAGGTGTTCTTGTGTCCATCATGATGGGCCTTGAGGTCATATTTTCATGGGCTCCCAAAAAGAAGATGATTGGCATCCATCTCAATAATATCAAACAAGATTTTGTCTTTGTATGCTTCTATCTGAAATTGAACCCATGATTTCTCTTCTACCAAGTTCTGTTTTCATTTAGTAATCCAATAAAATTTATATGGAAATGGATGAGGAATTCTTCTCAATTTCAGTTTCTCTTATATTTCTAAGGATGCTAAATTTTGAGTTGATCCTAAATCTAATATAACCTTACATACCTTGCCTCATTCTTTGTATGTGGTCTAGAAGAGTGTCTTCCTTTGTGGAGGTTCAACATTGCTTGGCACCTTCAACAATGTTTTCCTCATCATCAAGGCTTCTCCTCTCTCTAGAAGTTCATGGGAATCAGGTGAATTGACACTCTAACAATTAGTTTCTTGAACCAAATGTGTTCTCCTCTCTCCTTGGGAGCTTGATTCGGTCTTCTTAGGGCACTTAGTTACGTTATGACCTACTTGATTGCAATTGTAGCATCTGAAAGGATCTGAGATTATTCCACCAAATTTACCTCTATGATTGGGTCTTCTTCCTCTGAAAGCCCCTCTTGTGTTACCATCTCCATGCTGAATTTGTTGATTAGCCTCTCCTTGTGGCCTAGGACTCTGTCCTCTACCATTCATAGGGCCTTTGCTGTTAGTATTATGAATGTGTTGCATTGGTTTTGTCATTGATGTCAACACTTATCAACACTTGTCAACACTTATCAGCACTAGATATCTTTGGTTATGTTCATCAACATGTTCAATGACTTGTGCACAGTCACCAATATATGGTTCACCGATAGGTTATATTGTTCACCGACACCGAGGATGATCTATTATCATCTGGAGATTACTTGGTTATGTCGAAGACATGGTTTGGACACTTGGTTTTGGAGATTTGGTTATTGGTCTAATCGAGTTTGCATATTTGCTGTTATTGGCAAATTGGTCTAGGTTATGGACCGGCAAGCCTTATCTATTCTAGATCAGCATGACACGTTATGGAGATGATTTATTGATTGGTTATTATTGTAAATGCATTGAGCCAACATGATACATCGTATATTGATTCATTTGTAATTGATTTAATTTCAATATTCTTAGTGAGCCGACCTACACATTTGGTCTTAGGTTTTGGTATATATGTAAGATCCCATTTGTGAGATTAAATAGTAGTGCAAGAGGATTGTAATAAGGTATATGTGAATATAAGAAGAGCTACTCATGCATACATCATTTGAAGATTCAAGGAAGATATGAAGAAGACAATCAGAGCTTAATCAGTATTGAATCCAACATATGAAGATGTTATTTTGAGAAGTACATTATCATTGGATTTAACCATCCAATTGTAGTCAATGTGACTCCCATCTTGTGATTGAGTAATGAGCTCTAGGCAGTTGGCCTTTCTACATGTGTAGACCCCATTTGTGCACACATACTATCTACAGTAGTATCGTCTGATTATGGGTAAGGTTTCCCACCGTGGTTTTTCCCCTTAGAGGTTTTCCACGTACAAATATTTGTGTTATGTGTTGTGGATGTTATTTGTCTTTTTGTTTCATTCATTAAACTTTACCGGTACTATTATTAACTATTAAATTGTCAACCGACATTAAGTTTGGTTTACCGGTATTATGAATCAACTTTGATTAAATTATATTTGGGTTGAAATTAATAGTCAACTAATTTACCCCGCCCCCCCCCCTCGTAGTTGCCTCTGGGTCCTAACATTTGCCTCTAAAGTTTCTTCCTCCTCTACCTCTTTAATTCTAATCATTCTTTCTCTTTAGCTTCTCCTCTACTCTTAGTGCTAGTTGAAAGAACTTGTTCACTGTCTCTAGTGCTAGTATGTTGATACTATATTTCAATCCACTAAGACATCTTGCCACTTTCTCCGGTTCCTCCTCATGGTGTTTCATCCTTAGACTCAACCTATGGAACTCCTCAGTATATGTACTCACATCAAGGTCTTTTTGCCTCAAACCTTGCAACTTCTTGTAGACTTGGACTTCATAGTCTATCGAGATGAATTGCGACTTCAATTTTGCCAACATTCTATCCCATGAGGTTTGCTAGAATTAATGATAGTCCCAAAGATACTTAGAGGGGGTGTTGAATTAGTATCTAACCGGTTAGCAGATTATTTAACCTTATTAAGAACTTTGCATTCCAAAACAGTGTACCGGTAAATAAGAATTAATGCAGTAAATAGGAATAGTAAAGACAACATAGAAAACACACCATGACACAAGATGTTTAACGAGGAAACCCAGTGTGGGAAAAACCTCGGTGGGATTTGTGACCCACAATATGCACTCACTAGCCAATGAATAAATATTACTTACAATGAGGGGCCTCCACATGCAGGAAGGCCAACTGCCTAGAGCTCACTGCTCAATCTACAAAATGGAAGTCTCACTGAATTACAAAATGGATTATGAAAATCCAATGCAATGTACTGCTTCAAATCAACATCAACTATGCCAGGTTTAGTACTGGTTTAAGCTCACACTATAACCATAAACCTTAAACAAAATATTTCCTTATTATTCGCTCATTCCTATCTTATCTCCTATCTTCTCTCTTTTTAAAATGATTTAAAAGATCTCATACATATATGAGTCTATTACAATATTCCATGTCGGCTTTACAAAAAGATATTTATAATTAAATACAATAAATAAAAGTTTATTCCTGTCAGTTGGAGTCTCGGTATGTATTGTTGTCGTTGTTGGTGAAGAGTTTGTTGGTGTCGGTGCCTACCGATGGTTTACCAAATGAATGCTGGGTGGCTTCTTGAAGGTTGCCAGTAGGTTGTCGGTAGGTTGCCATCAATGACAACACCATCATTTCTCACTAGAGTGTAGAATGCCAACAATCTCCCCCTTTGACATTGATGGCAATACTCATGAGAAAAATCCAAAAATTGTTTCCAAAAATGAAGTCCAAAAAGTTACCAAAAAATATGTGCTCCCCCTGAGCAGATGATCTCCTCTAAATAGCCATTTATCTCTATCCACTACTTCCCCTTTGATATCAATGACAAAGGTTGTAAAAAATTGTCAAATGAGTGCAAAATTTTACCTTAAGGTTTGTAACCGGTTGGTTACAATCTGAAATTTATCAGCCAAAACCAAGTTTAAACTTTGCATGAATCTGTTGCTATCATTCATGGTTGCCTCAGTTCGTTGGATTGTACTAGTGAGATGATGCATATGTTTCTCCGGTGATCTTTCTCCTTTAATTAATGCCTTAGAGATCTCATTCCTTAGAGAGATAAGGTTGTCCAATTTAGGACTGAGTTTATACTTCAGCTCTCTGTCATTTGCCTTGATCCTTGCTTTTTCCTTCTCAAATTTCTCTAACTTTTCCTCAAATCCTACTATCTCTTGCTCAATAACTAGCATAGGTTCAGATGAACCAATGATGTTATCAGCTATATCATCAATTTCCTTTTGTACTATTCTCATCTCTTTATCAATGTCCTGGGTCAACAAATGTGGCTTGCATGTCTCTCTATACAGTTCCTTATACTCCAAAATTGTTGTATTCAGTGTCGGTAAAAGTGTGTTAATATGCTCTGTGCACTTCTTTATTGTCTCCTCAATGAATTTTTCTTTTTCTTTTTCTATTTTCTCTTTGAATGTGTCCTCATTTACCTTATCCACTGCTATTACATTTCCAACAATAAATTTAGACAATGTGTCTAACTGTCCTAAAGAATCCTTTACATTATCTATATTGCATTTTGGTGCAATCATCTTAAGAATAGGTATAGTATTATCAATTTCCTTGTAGGCCAAAGCATGACAATCAGTTATCTTCTTGATTGAGTCTAGAAGTACTCCAGACACATTTGTAGGTCTGAATTCACTTAGTGAAGTACATGATGTCTGACCAACTGCTTTTACTATCTCAATGTTTGCAGTAATAGTAACCAATTTTCTTGTCTAAACCTTCGGTGGATCAGTTTGCATTTGTGTTTCAACCTATAGTGGTTTGGGTTTCTCAGTGATTACCGGTTTCACTATCTCAACATGTATTTGTGCTTCTGCCAGTTTTTCTATTGGTTTCTCAGTGTTATTAGCTGTCGATATCTCTATGTTATCCACTATGAGTATCTCTGTGTTATCAACTATCAGTATCTCTGTCTCTGTCAGTTTCACTGTGCTAGCATCTACACTACCAGTATTTATTCCACTGTCCAAAGGTTTCTTTGTATGCATTGTTTGCTTTGTTTTCTCTGTATGCATTGTTTGGACTTCAAACTCTACATTTTTTGCCTATTGCTCAGCAATGTTTCCACTGCTAGCAATATCATCCTGTGCTTTTGTGCTATCCTTGTCCACAATAATGTTCACTTCCTAAGTATCAACATTCATAGTGAATAGAATTTCTGATTCATGATTAGTGTCATCATGTGTTATGTCCACATTTTCAGTAGCCGGTGTATCCTCAGTATGTAGTAGTGTAGTATCCAAGGGTGGTGGTAGGTTGTCAGTTATTTTTATGTTTGGTATTCCACCAACTTTACCTTTCCCTTTGTCCTTGTCCTTTTAATATAACTTGAAAGTTTTCTTGGGTCTGTTCAATTCTTCCCGTTTTTCTTTTTCTACAAAAAAGATATCCCATTTGTCTATTGTTTCCTCTACAATTTCATTAACTCTTCCAACCATTAGGCTCACATGTCGGTGACCGCTTACAAAAACTGATCTATTTGCTTCACTAATTAGTTCACAAATCTCTTCTTTAGAGTTAACCGGATGTATAGTTAGTATTTTTTCAATCTTTAGTTTCTTATCTAACTCCATAACTGCAATCCTCTTTGAATCTAACCTTCTATACAATTCATTTGGAAAATAATATACAACTTGTATTAAAACTTTCTTGTAAATGTCCATATGTAGAATAATGTTGTTTTCAACACTTTCCTTTTCAGAATCAGTGAATGTATTATAAAGTTTGCACACATTTGCCAAGTTGCCTTCATCAGTGATTTCACTCAGTAAGTTAACCAAAGGTGGTATAACCTGTTTTTGTTTGTTCTTAGGTGTCAACTTCTTTACAGGTTGTCTTACCACCTGTTGCTTCTTCCTCAATGTTCTTGTTTTCTTGGGTGAAGGAGAGGGTACCGATTAAGGTTTTCTCTTCCTATCAACTCTCTTAAACTCAACAGGTATCTCACTATTAGATGATGTACCAACTGGTGAGATATGTGCCTCTAGTTGTAATCCTTCCAGATCACTTTCCTTTATTCGAGTAATATTCATGATGTTTTCTTTGATTTCCTTTACTTGTTTTGTAGCACTCCTTATGTACTTTTCTCTTTTCTTTCTTTGTTTCAATGTTTGCACACCACTCTCAATTGTTTCTACACTGCCAAAAACTTTTTCTGCTAGTTCTCTAGGTGCTTCTAACAGGGCTTTAGCATAAGTTTTAATAATATTTACATCAGCCTCATACCCCATTTCAGTTACCCATACAGTTCTAGGAAGAATTGGTTCCATCCATATTTCATCTTTCTTAATCACAAAGAAGATTTCCTTATCATATTTGTCTACTATACTTTGTGGTAGTCTCTCTCTTGTTTTCATTTTGACTTGAAAAGCTTTGAAATACTCAGTTATATTGTTTTCCTTAGTAGTACCCATGATGGTGAAGGCTTCTTGCAACTGTTTGCCTACTAATATGTCATATCCAAAATCTTTGTATCCAATAAAGGGAATTTGTTTTGAGAAATACAACATAAGACATACCAAAACATTACCAAAATGAAATGTTCCTTTCTTGTCTCCTTTTATCTTCTTCAAATTATCAACTAGTTCATCCTTTATCCATTCACATACATCTATTTTTGCATCATTATTTACCATATCATAAGCACTTTTAATGCGAAGACTAGAAACTGAGTTAAGTCGGTTTGCATGTGTGGTCTTGTAACCTAAGATCATACTTATGAATCTAACATTTATATCCTTTATGTCATTTACTCTCAGGGATCTTCTATTAGATGTTGCTCCTGTTAAGGTCATGACTGTGTTGTTGGGAACCTTCTTTATTTTGTCTAGCCTACTACCGGTGGAGGGTAAACCTATCACTTCCCTAATTGCTTGTTGAGTAAATTTGCAGACTGAGTCTAGCCAAAGAAATTCTCCATGTGCCCTACTTAGCACAATTCTCACTACCTCCTCTGGAATTTCAAGGATGTTCAAGATTTCTACAAAACTTAAGATCTCAATAAAATTGTGTTCAGGTTTGATATTTCCATTCTCATCACAAATTAGTGTTTTAAACATCTTTAATATTTCCACAGAACCTTACTCTTCAATATTGCAGTGAATATAAATTCTAGGGTCTTCAACATAAGCTACTCGTTTAGGAATTTTTGAAAAAGCACCTATAGAGTCATCTTGCTTAGCTATCTCAGGAATAATTTTTAAAATAGGCCTAGGATGTTTTACAATTTCCACAATAGTAGGGTTTGCAATAAATTCCATAGTAGAAGAGGAAGCCATTTGAAAAATACCTTAAGCTACCTGATAATGTTTGAGTGCTTGAAAGGAATCGCTTCACTTCTTCACCTTGAATGCCTTCGCTCATATTTTCACGCTCTCTGCTAGTTTGAATTCTTGTTGAATCAAAAAAGAGGGAAAGCTGATGATTTATAATGAAATTTCATTCAACAACCATAATCAATGCTCACCGGTTAACTGAAAACTTAACACATATGTCGGTAGAGAAGAAATCTATCTTCTCACCATCTACTGAGGGTAATTTACATGATGTTAAACTTGTTGCAATACCCCCAAAGGGTTACTTCTCAGTTGGATGAAGAATTTCCTGCTGGTGGAGTGATACTCTATTCTGCTGGTGAAGGAATAGTCTCATCAACATTATGATCTGTCTTTCTCATCCATTGTCTTGAAAATTCTTTCTTTACCTCATCAAGCTTTTCTTTGCCTTTCAAAGTGGGTCCTTTATTGTTTGCCGGTGAAGTCTTGCTTATACAAAATTTTGCAATATTTCAAATCTTGTTACACGCATAACAAGTCACATTATTCTTCTGAATATCCTTTCCATATGCTATATCGGTTTGTGTTCTACATTGATTAGATAAGTGCCCAAATCTTCCACAAACATAATATCTCATATTCATTCTATAGTTTTCTGAATTATGGCCAACTTTGTTGCATTTGGAACATTGACCAATGGGTACATTAATGTTCTGATTGTTTCTAGATCTACACTGATTTGCTATATGACCATACTTGTTAAAGTTAAAGCATTTCCCATTAAATTTGTAAGCATTAGGTTGTCTTACTGGTTTACTATGATCATGATTGTTTATAGTATTGGAACTTTCACCAACTTCAAATCCAAGTCCATTAGTATCTCCATTAGGTTTCTAACTTTTCAGCATATCATCAAGTTCTTCTAAACTTTTCTTGAATTTCTCTTTATGTTGATTTGCAGTAGCCAACTCATTTTCCAGAATTCCCACCTGCCTCATAAGTTTAGTTTTATCATGTTGCATGTGAATCAGATCTGTCTTTAACATATCATTTTCATGATTGGGTCTTAGATTTTCATTTCCAGCATCATTGAGCCTCCTAGTCAAGTCATCTTCATTCTTCTTTCTGTCTTCAATGTTTTTACAAAATATCATAGTCATGTCTTGCATTTCATTCCTCTTAGTCTTTTTTTCTTGCCTCATCTTGTTTATAATCTCATTAAGAGTTTCCTTTTCATCATCATCACTTTGCATCTTCTCATGAAGTTATTTTCTCTTATTTCTAGCAATAGAAAGATTCTCCTGAAGTCTTTGAATGAATTCCTGTGCAGTCCTCAGATCATCTTCATGTTTGATATTCTTCAACCTCTCTAAATCATAGTCTATAAGAACTCCTTCCAATTGCTTTCTTAAGTTCTCCATCTGTACCAGTGTCAGAATCTTCCTCAAGTTGTTAGGCTTTTGAAAATAAAGGACCAGGCTCTAATACCAATTATTAGGATAATGATAATCCCAAAGATACTGAGAGGGGGGAGGGTGAATCAGTATCTAACTGGTTAGTAGAATATTTAACCTTATTAAGAACTTTTCATTCCAAAATAGTGTACCAGTAAATAAGAATTAATGCAATAAATAGGAACAATAAAGACAACATAGAAAACACACCATGACACAAGATGTTTAACGAGGAAACTCAGTGTGGGAAAAACCTCAGTGGGATTTGTGACCCATAATATTCATTCACTGGCCAATGAATAAATATTACTTACAATGAGGGGCCTGCACATGTAGGAAGGCCAATTGCCTAGAGATCATTGCTCAATCTACGAAATGGAAGTCTCACTGACTTACAAAATGGACTATGAAAATCCAATACAATGTACTGCTTCAAATCAGCATCAACTATGCTAGGTTCAGTACCAGTTTAAGATCATACTATAACCATTGACCTTATACAAAATCTATCCTTATTATTTGCTGATTCCTATCTTATCTCCCATCTTCTCTCTTTTTAAAATGATTTACAAGATCTCATACATATATGCGTCTATTACAATATGCCATGTCGGCTTTACAAAAAGATATTTACAATTAAATACAATAAACAAAAGTTTATTCCTATTGGTTGGAGTGTCAATATGTATTTTTGCCATTGTGGTGCCTGTCGGTGGTTTACTAGATGAATGTCGGGTGGCTTCTTGAAGGTTGCTAGTAGGTTGCCATCAATGACAACACCATCATTTCTCACTAGAGTGTAGAATGTCAACAAGGTTATCATACCTCTACCTTCATCCTATCGCCTTGGAGGTAATTACACCAAGTGAGCATTGCTCCTTTCATCTTGGAATTAGAAAAAATAACCTTCTTATTCTCAAGAGTCTATTTTCATTCAAAATAATTGTTCAATTCCTCAATCCAATCCATCACTTCTTCTGCATTCATTTTCCCACTAAACATAGGGATGTAATCTTTACCTAATGAGGATTCTTTGCCAATGGACTTTAGGACCTCAACAAATTCTCTCTAATCTGTAGGTAACTCAACTACCTACCTTGGAGTCTCTTCTTCTCCCCCTTGTTCTTCTTCTTTATCAGAGTCACATTCACCCTTTTTTCCTTTGCCTTTGGCCTTTTCTAACTCCCTCACTATGTTTTCAAGCATCTCTTCAAACAACTTCTTGATGGAATCTTGAGACATACTCTTAGGATGCATGTTGCTATCCTCTCCCTCACTTCCTTCCATGGACATATACCACAAATCACTTTCCCCAAGCCTTCCAACTCGTGCTTTGATATCAATATGATGTAAAGCTAGGCAACAAACTAGGTGAAAACCTTCTCTCACCCAGAACTACTATGTCCAAAACAAGTTCATTTGTTTATTCAAGGTGCAAACAATATACCTACAAAATACTCAACTCATACAACAATTTTTGTGACCGGATCCATGCCGGTTTAGTATCTTTCGGTACCAGTATGATGGAAACACTCTACCCTTGTGTGAATGGAAGAAAATCTTCTGGTACCGGTGGGATGGAAACATATTGGATTTTGTCTATTGGTGGTCTAACCAACACAAAAAAACTCATAAGATCTGACTATCAAATGTGCTAGGGGATACTTGTCTCACAACTATCCTATTTGTCTAGTAGCCCTACTGGTAGCCTAGTAGTCCTGCCGATTGAGTTCTCCAAACACAACTTAACAAAATTCCAAAGGAAAAGACAAACTAAAGATAGATTCAGATACCCTTTATCAAGTTACACCATTCCCTAAAGTCTTAGACTCTAACCACAAGTCGAAAGGTATGTACCCTTACTATCCTTCCAAACCTAATTAAGCTAATTTTGCCTAATTTACAAAGCAAGTACCCCTTGTATTAGTCCCCCAAATAAACCAACACTTTTTCAAGGTGGGGTAAGGTTTCAAACCACAAAATCCAAGGTTTTAGTACTTGATCCCATCTTCTTTTTCTTATGCAAGTGATTTCTACTTCTACAATTCATGTGGTCACATAGAGATGCTTGCTTAGGGTCAATTCAATCTCTTCGGGCTTGGATCCTCCCTAAAAACCAACAATAAAATCTTATGATACAATGGCCATTCTAAAATTTTCCCACAGGTTGTTTGGTCCTCTGGTTAAATTTCAGATTAAGGGCATCTTTACAGTGAAACCCTAGGTGTCGGCAGGGTTTGTGACCGGTCTGGTTAGTTTTTGATGGATCTCTACAACCTGATTGTTAAGAAACCTAAAAATTAATTCAAATGAAAGGTAAGAGACTTTCCTAACTCATCCAATTGGTTTTAGGAATACACCAATCCATATTGGTCAGAAATGAACAACAAAAACACAAAATTTTAGAAAACTCCAAATATATTGTATTGCTCCGAACTCCAAAATATCATCAATTTCAACAAATTCAACAACTCCAAAAGAAACCTATAATCTATCCAAGTGAGAATAATATAGCCTCTCTAATAGTTTCCAACCACTTTTCAAGATTTGGAACCATTGGAGGATTAGTTATCCCTTTTTACAACATTTTGCAATGACAACAAAAGTTGTCAACTTGCACTTTTCAAATTTGGTGACTCTAAGGTGTATTTGACCTATTCCAAGGATTGGTCTGATGTTTCTGAGATCAATATTTATTTTCCTGACTCATACCTAGACTCCTACTGACCCACATGGTCATTTGTCCATGGTGGCTTATAAAATGCAACCATGACAATGCCTTACATCAATTGGGTCTTATTGACTCACAAAACTATCAACCTATTACAAATGATCATTTTCACCTCATGGGTGATTATAGGCTCTTTTAGACTTCATTTGTGTCTTCATTTATTTATTTGGGTGCTCCTACACCAGAGTTCTATTCGCACCCATTGGGTTTTAGTTCATCCTGCATCCTAATCATGATGGTTTGTGGGGAGATTGAAGATATTCTTTATGTACTAGATTTATATATTCACTCCATTTTTGTACTCATGGAGATTATATATCCATACGAATTCCTTGTATTGTAACCAATGATCTTATGTATATTTTAATGGCATTGTATTATGTATCATAATCCTTTGTAAAGGACAATGTTATCTTATTTATCGAAGTTTCATTTGTCTTTGTATGTTTGGCTATGTTATTTTGAGTAACATTGTTGTGGGACCTTGATGAATCTTGTTAGATATTATATGTTTATTCTATCTTTATCTTGTATCAATATGTTAGTCTTTGAATTTGTATGGTTTAATTTATTTTAAAAAAATAAAATAAAAAATTATTCGCATTTTGGGTGTTTATTTTGCTTGTGTCTTTTGAGCCTCATAGCGGGGGCATTACATTTGGAGGAAAAATATTGTTTGGCAAAAGAATTCGAGGAGAATTGACATTGTTACATATTTATTTATGTAGTTTTTAGAATTTTAATATTATGTGGGGGCTATTGTACTCTATGGATATTATTCCCCATGTACTGTCATGTATAGTTGTTGCAATTATCTTTTGTGTTTTCCGTGAGTTCTTTTGGCCATTGTGGCTACGCAGGTCGGGAGTGTTGATATTTATATTTGTGTGTGTTTTAAATGCAATACCTAGATACACAATGTCTAGGAATTATTTTTGTCATTCTATGTATATGGACTTACTGAGTCAAGCCGAGAGTCTACCTATGACATTATGAGAATGATCATATGCATTGGTCTACCTTCTATTATTTTAATGAGTCCATTGGTGTACGTTTGTTATTGCATCTCTATTGTCTTGATTTAGGATTCGTTGATAGAATTGTTCATTTTCTTGGACTTGATCATATTTGTTTTCTCTGTTCTTTGAGTTAATATTGTAAATGTGCTAAACTTTATATAAAATGTGTCAAAACTGTGTATGCATTGTTCTTTTATTTGAACGCACTATTATGTCATCTGTATGTGCTAGTTCTTGTTATTGTGAGGATCCAGTTGTTACTGAGAGGGGGGGTGAATTAGTAATAACAATAAACTGCAATCTTTCACAAATCTGAAAATACTTCACTAAAACAATTCATAACCAGTACCGGTAGCTGATCAAACAGTCTCCAAAATAGATTTACCAAAATATTACTGGTAGCTACTTAAGTGTTCATCATTAAGAAAATATAGTAAAGACATCAAATGAATAACTCAAAAATCTATCCACAACATGAACAGAAGGATTTTTCACATGGAAACCCAAATGGGAGAAACCATGGTGGGAATTAGTACCCACAAAATTTGCACTCTTTTGGAATGCACCTTGTTAAAGGCCTAGCCCGGTTAGGAGCTTTACAATAATGTTTAGTTAAGAGAAGACCCTGTTAGGAGTCACCTGGTGAAGGGATTTTAACATCAAATCTATTAGGAGTAACCTTGCTAAAATATTTAAACCCAAGTTAATGAGCCACCTGGTGAAGGGATATACAAGATGAGGCCTATTAGGATCTACCCGATTAAGGGATTTTAATACTACTGCACCTGTTAGGAAACAATAGATAAATGATCGGATCAATACACTCTTTGCTTGCTAGTATAGATCCATTTCAATTCCAATTTGCTTCACATATGCATACATCTTAATCTGGTTTGACACAGTCTCCTTCTTTGATCACTGACAGACTAAACCTTCTCAAACTTGATGTATATACACTTTTCAATTAGGTCAATTACAAAACCCTAACAAGATTCAAAATACATTGAATTTGTATCATTTATCATATCAAATCATTACAGATCATTATACAGATCATTACAACAAATTTTAAGACAATTACAATCATTGAATGATCATAACACATCATTGCACATTGGTCTGATAAGTTGTCAAACCCTTAACATATTCTTCTAAGCACTTCACTACTTCCCAATAAATTCACTCCTTGTATGCACCAAAACATCATCTTATCTCTTGACATGGATTCTAGCACATCATCATCAACTTATGAACATGAAAAATAATCTCCACCAAACCATAAAACATCATCGGTCAAAGATCTTGTTACCGGTTCTCAAACCCTACACTGAATAAACAATACTCAATTATAAACATGACTTCCAGTTCTCCAAACATGATGTGGTTCTAGTCATAGACTCATTACAATGTCATAAGCATACATTCCAAACTGCAACACCTAACTCAACACGTATCTCTACCACAATCATCTCCTTCATTGTTCCTGCTTACTGGTTCACGGTCAACTTAGCAAACATTCCATTACCGATTAGGCTTAGATAAATTAGATAACTTAGATGATATACCAAACATAAATAAACATGGTTGCCATCAATGAAAAAACAAATAACTGATCATATAGCATCACATCATAACTATATCATCACCAATAGTCCATCAATATATGATCATCAATAGTCCTTTATTGGTACATCATCATCTCTATCAGTTATGCCAAGATTTAAACAATCTCCCCCTTTGGCATTGGCAACACTAAAAGAATACAACACCAAACTAATTAACTGATGAAAAATACCTGGAACTCATCATGCCATGTTGTATTGATATGTGCTTCACTTGATCTTCTCGTCCTTTGCATTGTTCTTCTCCCCCTTTGACAACAATGCAAAAGGTGCAAAGGCATCTTCTATCTTCATTTTTGTTGCTTCATCTCTATTGCTCCCCCTGAGGATTGGCCCTCTTATCATCAATCCATAGTGAAAGATATTCATTGAATCTACTGGATTGATGTTGCCATATCTTCTTAGTTGACCTTGGGTAGGGGTATAACCCCTAACTTGCCTCTGATATTTTCAAAGGTAGCCTTAGGTAGTGGCTTAGTGAATGAATCAACCAACTTCTCTTTACTTGACACATGCTCCAGTATCACTTTCTTTTCCTGAACTCTTTCTCTCAGAATGTGATACTTCAATTCAATATGTTTAGTCCTAGCATGCCATGCTAGGTTCTTAGAAATGTTTATAGCAATAATGTTATCACAATGTATAATCACTGGTTCTCTCATATCATGCTTCAATCCTTCTAAGACATGTCTCATCCATATAGCTTGTGTACAATTCTTGGATGCAGCTACATACTCTGATTCTATTGTAGACTAAGAAATACAAGTATGTTTCTTACTGGTCCAAGATACCAGTCTATCACCTAGAAAGAATGCACCACTGGTTGTGCTCTTTTGGTCATCTACATTTCCTGCCCAATTAGCATCAGTGAATACCAACAAAGAAAACTTGTCTTTATATGGATACCACAATCCATAATCAACTATCCCTTTAAGATATATGAATATCCTTTTTACTATTGTCACATGTGTCTCCTTAGGGCTCTTTTGAAATCTTGCTACTAACCAACTACATGGGTAATATTTGGTCTACTATGAACAACACGATAAAATTTCTCAATAATATATTTGTATTCCTTCTCATCCACTAAGGGTGAATCATATTCTTTTGACAATCTGCAACCTATAAAATTTCTCAATTATATATTTGTATTCCTTCTCATCCACTGAGGGTGAATCATCTTCTTTTGACTATCTGCAACTTGTAACGATCAGTGTTCCAATCAGTTTACACTCTTCCATTCCAAAGGTCTTTAACACTTCCTTCACATACTTAGACTGACTGATAAAAGTACCACCTTTCATCTAGTGTACCTATAAACCAATGATTTTTTTGTATCTCACCTATCAGAGATATCTCAAACTCTTCCTTCATCTCATCTGTAAAATTCATACTCATATCATCATTTCCTCCAAATATCATGTCATCAACAAATACTTCTGCAATCAACTTCTTGTCTCCTTCAGTCTTCAAATAAATATTGATTTCCTCACTAGTTCTCTAAAATCCTATCTTTATCAGATGTACATGAATTATTTCAAACCATGCCCTTGGTGCTTTCTTTAATCCATATAAATCTTTATGCAGGTTGCATACCATATCCTTATCTTTTGTCAATGCAAATGCATCTGGTTGTTCAATATACACCTCTTCTTCAAGAATATCATTCATAAATATTGACTTTATATCCATTTGGTAAACTTTGAAACCTTTAAAATCTCCAAATTCAAGTAACATTCTAACTCCTTCGAGCCTAGAA